>NC_090438.1:358881151-359506151 GCF_031143425.1 Pleurodeles waltl
ATTTGTACTATTTAATTTTCAAACATTAAAACAGTAATTCGCAAAAAATATAACAAGTACACACCAAACAAATACTCAAATTACTGAAGATAAAATTCTTTTATATTGAAAACATATGCAAAAATCGAAACATTTTATTGGGAAGGTTGATGCTGCATCTCGGCAACTACCTTTTCAATATTTGGTTCTATTTAGGAAAGGTGGATCCTCAGGTCAGATTCTACATTTCTGTTTTTATTGTTTAGGTATGCAAGATCTGAGAAAGCTTTTTCACATAAATAAGTGAAGGGGAAAGGAAGTAAACCATAAGGGCCTCTCATCTCTCCCTAGCCTCTCTGTAACATGTACTTCATTTGTTTTATAGCACCTCTCATACCACTGTAGGGTGTCAGGGGACTACAAGGTGTAGGATTCACATGTCATCCACACTGGTAGGCATTTTCTAAGAGTGCTTGGTCTGGAGAAGCAAAAACTTAGAATTCAGAACACAGCACAGTGATTAGCGATGACGTTAGCACAGTACTTAATTTGTAAATAAAAACGTGCCGGTGCCCAAAGCCCTCCTCTCAAACATGTGGCTGCTGCAATAAAATGTGGGTACACTGAATCCTGAGGCAGCATAATCCTAAACCGTCTTGGGCCTCTTCAATCGATATAAAGCCACTCCCTGACACTTCAGCTCACTGTAGCACCTTTCTACTTTCTCCCTTTGTGACGCTTTTTTGTTTTTCCCTTCCTCCGCCTTTCCCATATGTGACTTTTGCTTGCAGCAAATGCTTGAGGCAGAAGAATAAGCCCCAGCCCTCAAAAATAAGTGCCGGTGCTCAGCACCGGAAACAACAAGCACAAATTGAGCACTGCGTTAGCAATAAGAATGTATTTCTACACAAGCAAACCTTTTTTAGCAGCATAAGGAAAATGAAAGACTAGGAAAAAAAAAACTTTCTAATTTGTGCCATGTGGTTTGCATGCAGCTCTTTAATGGCAGTTCACAGCTCACTGTGCTAGATTACGATTATGAACTTCATAGTAACAAAAGAATCTCTGTGAAAAAAAAAGCAGTAACCCACTGTGCCATGCACATAAAAGACTGTTTTTTGCATGATACACTTTCTTTGCAGCAGGAATATTAACCATCTGCACTACCTTTGAGCCAAAACTGCCACTGCGCAAAACTCCCATCTCTCTCCAGCAGATACATTAATCACTTGAGTTAGCTTGACGCTTTTATTTTTGCAGTACAAGGAGCTTCGCAGTCCGTTTAAAACTGCTCAACAAAGGAAGTAATAAATATGAAAACACACACGCACATGTTTGTCAGAGGTCCCAGCTGGAGAAGTGCCTTCCTCCCAGCCCAGTCCTGCGGACCCCCTGGGAATGTGTCACGGACCCCTGGGGTTCCGCGGACCACAGGTTGGGAACCACTGGTTTATGTCATTGATTTGTGACTGAATGATTGTGACTACTACAAGTCCAAAGATTTAGTTCACCTCAAGAGGTGCGAATAGTGATGGTGTCTCACCTGCGCATGTGTGGTTTATGAACTACAAGTAGGGAGAACATTATCTGGCATTTATATATATATATACATTTATATATATATAGAAAGAGAGAGAGAGAGAGAGAGAGAGAGAGATACAGATATAAAATCATAGTCTTGTTATCGCCAGGCCTAAAAAGGAAAGCAATTTTATTGATTGTAGTACATGTGCCTTAAGACCAGAGACAAACATACAGTAAGGGTGCACAGATAAGACAAACACAAATTAAATGGATTTCCTTTCATAAATAAAATAACAATTTAACTACAAAAAAGTAGCACGCTTTGCTTTCTGGAGAGGGCTCCTCTGATAAAGACGATCGCTCTGTCACAATATTTTTTCTGTTTCTAGTTTCATCTGGTTTAAGACTTTGCCGTTCTTCTAGTACATGAATTAAAGGAAGTCCACTTTTTGATCCATAAGAAAGCCCGAAGCAAACAGAAAGGAAACTTGCAGCAAACTGCATTGGTAGTGTGATTTCTCTTATCTCTGTTTCATGGCACGTGTAATATTTAAGCGGCTACTAAATCCTTTGATACCAATGATCACAATTTAGTGGCAATATAAAATAAACAAGCAGATCTGCAATTAACATGTGCAAAGTTCAAGTTTTACATGGTCATTCAAACAATAACTTTGGTAAAAAGACACCATCCTAGACATGCTTTTAGATTTAGAATGGAAAAGGACGTGAAAGTAAAAACTAATGTTTACCTGCAAGATAATTACAAAATGATAAGTCTAATATCGTCACTGTAAGAAAACTGGGCTGATTGCAGAGGCCCCTTAACAATTTGCCCCCGTTTTTCACTTTTTGCTGGTATTTTCCTGACTCTGATGGTGCCCTGGGTACTGCTAACCAGTACCAGGTCCTGTGCTCTGTGTAAAATGAGCATACAAATTAGGCCAATTAAGTCCGTAGCATATGGTAGTGCATGTAGGTTTAGGGACCCAAGCATAGGGAGTGCACCCATACTGTTGAGGTGAGGTGCCAGGATCATTTTAATGGCGGCTGCTTTTAAATTAAGTTAAATGCAAATTCGACTTTGGTATTAAAAGTACTTCCAAAGTTTTAAACTAGCCTATTTTTACACATAAGTCACCCCTAGGCTGTGCACTAGGTGCCCCCAGGGTTGGGTGCAGTGTAACTGTAAACAGGGGCCTTATCAAATATGTTTTGTAAGCCATGGTGAGTACAAATAGCCAAGTTCATTTTCCTTCATTGTAATGAATAGCCTTGATGGGGAGGCTAATTGTAATTAATAAAACCTCCAAAGGAGCTAGATATGACAAGTTTGGTCTCAAACTGATTGTTATAATAAATGTAACAACTTGCCAGTGTTAGATGTAATATAACTAGTTCAGTGAAATAGTTTTAGAACTCTTCCTAAAAGTTGCCAGTTTCAGCTCTGTGGTGCCCTTATCTGATTGGCCTGCTTCTGGCAGCCTGGCCAGGCTGCTTTAGTGAGATGTGAAGGTGCCTTGGCTGAGCACAAAGGAAGTGCCTTGGGGTAGAGCTGCCTTAGCAGATGGTGAAACAGGACGGAGGGAGAGCAGCCAAACTTGTCTTTAAAGGAGGGAAGGACATTTGGAGCAGCTGAGGACCTACCCATTTCCTGCAAACCTAGACAGCCAGGTATCCTCTTGATTGGATTAGGAGAGGGCAAGAGAGTTGGTGTGTTAAAGGTTTTTAGCCAAATCAGTGGGTGGGCTCAGCCAGACCTAACCTCCAAAATTCAGTTTCTGCCATTTTGGATTTTTAAGGAATGTTGCACCCTGGGATTGATTTTTGCCACACATCCCAGGAAGTGGTCATCCAAGGGGGTAGTGCCCTGCTTGTGATTGGATAGTTGCCCCTCCCTGCTTTCCACCCAGAAGCAAGGAGCAGAGCTGAACCCTCAACTCAGATCCCTGCTGGAAGAAGATACTGGAGAAGAAGGGATGTCCTGCTGGACCCCTGGCCTGCACCTGGACACTGCACTCAGAAGGACTGCACCAGCTGCATACTTTGTTCTTCAACAAGAAAATTACTTTACCTTGCTTCTGCAACTCCAGGAGTGGACAACCTCTAAGCTACAGGTACAAAGCAGCTGCCCAGAGTCCTCTGCATCAAGTCTTGCAAGAAGAGCCCAGCTGAACAGCCTCTAATGGCCATTTAAGGATTCTGATCAGGTGCATTCTGGGAATTGTAGTCCCAACTCCCAAGGAGCAACTCAAATTTTCTGGAGCCTTGGATCAAGTTGTGGAAACTTTAAGGACCCAAAAACGGCCTCTGGAAGAAGATCCAGAAGTTTGGAGACATTTGGAACAACCGTTGTAAACTGCTCCAGAAGTTGAAGAGATGCATTGTGGGAGTTGTAGACCCAAATACAAAGAGGCAAACCAGAACCTCTGAACCTTTGGCTGGTGCTGTGGACCACTTTCCTGTATCAAGAAAAACTTCTGAAAGTAAGTGTAACAGTGTTACATCGTGGGTGGCCTGAATTCTGGACTTTGTCCCTGTCTAGCGTGACCTTTTTCAACCCTTTGAGCGCTACTTGCTTGTAAGTGCTAGAATTTTTTTAATATTTAAAAATTCATATCTCTGGTTCCCTACATTGGATTTTTGTCATTTTAGTGTAATTTTAAAGATAAAAACATAATGGCCTTCATTACAACATTGGCGGTAAATCCCGCTTTCCGCCATGCAGAAGACCGCCAACAAATCGTTGCGGCAGCGGAATTCTGCCACATGTATCACAACCCACAGCTCGGAATCCGCCACAATACAGACACCCACACAAGTCCACCACACCAAAGGTCAGTGATAAAATGGCGATACCAAAACCCACACCGTCACGCCAACAGGAATACGCCCACAGTATCACGACCCACAAATCAACGCAGCGGTCTTTCGGCTGCGGTAATCCATTGGCAGTACACACCGCCGCGCTCAAAATACACACACATTTACAAAACACAACCACATTGGACAATTCAAAATACACACACCTGATACACATACACACACCACATACTCATACCACTATAAAACCCACACTACCCACAACCCCTTACAATGACATTTTTTTAAAAAGCAGAGAGAGAGAGAATAGGAAACACAACACCAGGATCCACAGACACACAACACCATCACTCATACAACATCCACGCACCTCAAACAACACGCACCAACACATCCCCTAACACATCACAACAAACACCACCTCACACATCACCCACACCACATCATGGCACCCCAAAGACACCCCAGGATTTCAGAGGAAGAGCTCAGGGTCATGGTGGAGGAAATCGTCTGGGTAGAGCCACAGCTATTCAGATCACAGGTGCAGCAGACATCCATTGCAATGAAGATGGAGCTATGGCACAGAATTATCGACAGGGCAAATGCAGTGGGACAGCATCCAAGAACACGGGATGACATCAGGAAGAGGTGGAACGACCTACCGGGGAAGGTACGTTCCGTGGTATCCAGACACCAGATTGCTGTACAGAGGACTGGCGGTGGACCCCCACCTCCTCCCCCACAACAAACAACATGGGAGGAACAGGCCTTGGCAATTATGCATCCTGAGGGCCTCGCAGGAGTAGCAGGAGGACTGTACTCTGGTAAGGCAAATCTATACTACTTTATCCCCCCACCTCACCTGCATCCCATCACATACTCCCACCCTTACCCTCACACCCATCACCCCAACAACCCACAGATACCCCACCAACACAACCCACACATTCCAAAACCAAGCCCTGCATGTAACGCCAATGCATGAACACCTATCACCAAAGCATGTCCAGTAGAGAGACTCACTCATGCCCCAAAATCACCAATCACACAAGGACCAAGCCAATAATGCAAGCACAGGTGTAGAGGGTAACTCACCCATTGCACAAGATGGCACACACACATACAATAACTATGCATTTACACCCCAACAGGACCCCTACCCAACGTCACCGGACAGGAGGTGCCAGACATATCCAGTCCCCCCACAGAAGAGGCCCTCATTGACGACAGCAGCTCTGCACGCCTGGATCAAGATGACCAGCCCAGCCCATCTGGGACCTCAGGACAGTCGTTTCCCCTGACACAGTCACAAACCACCATTGAACCTCCCCCCTCAGGAAACACCACCACAGCACCCACCCAGCGGGCCCATCCCTCTGTCGCCAGGACACGTCAATCAGCAGTGTGTCCACCACTGCAGGGAACCCAGGCAAACCCACTAACACAGGATGATTAGGGACCTTGGGGCAGTGGCAGTGGGCACACGGTTCAGGGGACAGAGGCACAGGATAACAGGTAAGCTGGGAGGACTGCTGTGTGACAGGGGGAGGACAGGCCCAGAGAACCGACACTCCACGAGGCACTCTCCAACATCATGGGAGCTGACCACCATTCCCAGGAGACTCTGGGCATGGTACTGGCCAAGTTTCAGGAGAACCAGCGGCTGCAGGAGGAACACTACCTGAGGATCAGGGAGGACTTGAAGTCCATCAACACCACCCTGGTCACCATTGCAGGGGTGCTGGCAGACCTTCTCAACACCAGGAGGGACACAGTGGCACACCAACGAGCCCCTGACACTAGCCTGGACGATGAACAGCCCTCCACCTCCGCCGGTGCTAGTGAACAGGAGGCACCGCCACAGGAACAACAGGCCACCAGCACCGCACTCCCTGCAGAAGGAGAACCACCCCGCAAACGGTCCCTGAGATCCAGGAACAAGACAGAGAACATTGCCAAGGCCCCCACCAGGAAATAAGACCCCCGTGAATGTCACCCTTCTGTCCCACTTTGACACCCTGTCCACCTGAAACTGCCATTGCGCCACTTCCTATGCCCCATTGGGCAATGCATCTGTGAAACAAATAGACTGGACTCTGCCATGGACATTCCTCCACCATCACCCCAGCCCATTTTAAAACCCCTCCACTTATTTGCACACAAATAAACACACTTGAATCACTAAACAAGCTGAAGTCAGTCTGTGCTTTCACAAATTTGTAATTGCTAAATCTCTGGAATATAGCAATGTCAATGTACTTGTTCACATACCAGTGTAACACAGCTGTGGGCCAGCAGTAAACATAGCACAGGGCACAAAGTGGGAGCCAGATCTGTGAAATGGAAAGCCAAAGTAAGAAGTCAGGGTCCATACACTGAGTGAAGATGACAGACTTATGCTAGCTCCAACAATAGTATGAGATGTGGGAAACAGTTACATCTTGTTACCTGGGTCTCACTGGAAGTATTGCATGATGATGTTGTTTCGGTTATCGACATCGTCTTCTTCTGCCTCCTCTTCTTCACTGTCCACAGGCTCCACAGCTGCCACAAGACCACCATCTGGCCCATCCTCCTGCAGAAAAGGCACCTGCCGTCGCAAAGCCAGGTTGTGCAGCATACAGCAGGCCACGATTATCTGGCACACCTTCTTCGGTGAGTAGTATAGGGAGCCACCTGTCAGATGGAGGCACCGGAATCTGCCCTTCAGGAGGCCGAAGGTGCGTTCTATAATCCTCCTCCTTTGCCCATGTGCCTCATTGTAGCGTTCCTCTGCCCTTGTCCTGGGATTCCTCACTGGGGTCAGTAGCCATGACAGGTTGGGGTAACCAGAGTCACCTGCAAATGTCGAGGGACAACTGTTAGACACACACTAACCCTTAGGGACTCTACCATACCCAGACACCTATGTCAACTGTGTTGGGACCTTGGCCTCACCTATTAGCCACACACAGTGCCTCAGGAGTTGCCCCATCACATAAGGGATGCTGCTATTCCTCAAAATGTAAGCATCATGCACTGAGCCAGGATACTTGGCATTCACATGGGAGATGTACTGGTCTGCCAAACACACCATCTGCACATTCATCGAATGGTAGCTTTTCCGGTTTCTGTACACCTGTTCATTCCTCTGGGGGGGTTCAAATTCCACATGTGTACCATCAATGGCACCAATGATGTTGGGGATATGTCCTAGAGCATAGAAGTCACCTTTCACTGTGGGCAAAACCTCCACCTGAGGGAAAACGATGTAGCTGCGCATGTGTTTCAGAAGGGCAGATAACATTCTGGACAACATGTTAGAGAACATTGGCTGGGACATCCCTGATGCCATGGCCACTGTTGTTTGAAAAGACCCACTGGCCAGGAAATGGAGTACAGACAGAACCTGCACTAGAGTGGGGATTCCTGTGGGATGGCAGATAGCTGAATTCAGGTCTGGCTCCAACTGGGCACACAGTTCATAGATTGTTGCACGATCAAGTCTGTATGTGATTAAGATGTGTCTCTCTTCCATTGTGGACAGGTCCACCAGGGGTCTGTACAACCCGGAGGATGCCGCCATCTCATCACCTGCCCCAGCGGACATGCCCTATGGAAGAGAACAGCGAGCAGAGGGTCCTCCAACACTGAGGTATCACAATGTGTAATTTGCTGAAACGTTGGTATTTCGCTATGTGCCAATATCTGTCTGTATTCCTGGCCTAGATATCTGTGATGCAGTTTTTTTCCATGCCACGTGGCCCCCTGAAATGCGGCTGCCTGACCTGTAAGGTGGGACAAGGGGAAATGAGATAACTGCGCTGGCGTTGTACACCGTTGCAGTGGGCGGTCGAAGACCACAGCTCTATTCAGCATTGGTTAACATTCGGCCCTATAGGCCCCAGGAGCCAATGACGATGTACGCCAGTGGTGACGGTACCCACCGCCGCGGACGTGACCGCCATTTTCTATCTGTTTCCTCACTTGATACCTGACCTTCAACAGGAGAGGACCTACACTGCAAGTGCTGCTGTGACCTGTGCCTGGAAGCGACGATGGCTACAGTGTCTGGGGAAAGGGCCTCTGCCTTCACTTCGGAGGAGTTAGAGAAACTGGTGGATGGGGTCCTCTCCCAGTACACGCAACTGTACGGTCCTCCAGACAAACAGGTGAGTACACTGTGAGCATGCTGCATGGGCAATGCCTGTTTCAAGTGGTGTGGATGGGAGATACATGGAGGGGCTGAGGCCTGCATGTGCGGATGGTGAGTGGATGTGCGTCAGGGCATGGGTGGGAATTTGTGGGCAATGAGAATGAGGGTCTGGACTGGTGAGTAATATCCTTTCCTCCTGTACCTTTCCTCTAGGTCAGCGCCCACCAGAAGAATGGTATTTGGCGTGCCATCGCCAAGGACGTCCGGACCCTGGAGGTCTACCACAGACGGAGCACCCACTGCTGTAAAAGATGGGAGGACCTCCGCCGCTGGAGCAAAAAGACGGCGGAGGCCCAACTGGGGATGGCCTCCCAACGAGGAAGGGGTGCCCGTCGCACCATGACCCTCCTGATGTCCCGGATCCTGGCGGTGGCCTATCTGGAGTTGGATGGGTGCTTGAGGGCATCACAGCAGCCACAAGGGGGTGAGTACACTCTCATTCAGCTGACTCTGTGTGCATTACGAGGTGTCTGGGTGGGGGAGGTGGGCTGTGGGTTCCCCTATGCCAGGGCGGACTTGGTAGGCAAGGTCACTTGTTAGGCAGGCTCTGTGGCCCCCCAACCCCAATATTGGTAATAGCCATCTACACCTAATGACTGTGACTTCCAGGTGTGCAGCTATTGGCCTCATACCCCATGGGAATGTGAATTTGCCAGGAACTGTTAGTGCATCGCGTAGTGGAGAGGGCTGCTCCCTGTGTGTTGTGTCCGCCAACGGTAGTGGTGTTGCATGCACTGAACATGTTTTTCTTCTGTCTTTCTCCCCTTTTTTGTTTTCTCTCCCTGTTCTTGTGTGCAATAGCATCATCTGGCGGAGCAGTGGCACCGGAGCAGGAGGGAGCTGCAACCCACTTGGCCCTGGAGGGTGAAGCAACGAAGTCTGAAGCCACCAGTGGGACGGAGGGCGAGGGGAGCTCCACGACGGGGACTGGAGCATACACCAGTGACAGCGACTCCTCCTCTGATGGGAGCTCCCTTGCGGTGGCAGGCACCTCTGTGCCCACTGTATCACCAAGTACAGCGGCCACCTCCCATACCAGCACCGTCCTCCCAGCAGCCCCTCAGCGTGTGTCCCGTGCCCGCTCACCCAGGAGGGTGGGCATCTCCTTCGCCCCAGGCACCTCAGCCCCTACCCCAGTCATCCCTGCTGCCCTCAGTGAGGAGGCTATTGACCTCCTGAGATCCCTCACTGTTGGGCAATCTACCATTTTGAATTCCATCCAGGGTGTTGAGAGGCATTTGCAACAAACAAATGTATACCTGGATGGCATTCATTCTAGGCAGGCGGCCCAACAGAGAGCATTTCAGTCTCTGCCTCAGCACTGATGGCAGCCATTGTCCCTGTGTCCAGCCTCCCCCCTCCAACTTTCTCCGCCCCCACCCAATCCCCTGTACCTCAGCCTATCCCAAGAACACCATCAGACCAGCATGAACACTCATCAACACACAAGAGTGGACATGGCAATCATAAGCACCACACATCCCACAAGCGCTCACACAAGCACCATCCCCATGGAGACACAGCAACATCCACTGCCTCCACTGTGTCCCCCTCCTCCACGTCCTCCTCCTCCCTCCCTTTCTTGTCTCCACTCACACCTGCATGCACTACATCCTCAGCCACTACCTCCATCACCAGCACGCCCATCACCACACACCGCTCACGTGCAATCACCACCCCCACTACCATGCACACATCCCCAGTGTTCTCTCCCAGTGTGTCTGTGAGCCCTCCTCCCAAAGTACACAAACGTAGGCACACACCCACCCAACAGCCATCCACCTCACAACAGCCTCTGGCCCATGCACCTTCTCCCAAATTAAGCAAACGTACACCTCCTACAACCACTACCTCTTCCTCCACTCCCAAACCACCTCCATCTTCCCGTCCCAGTGTGTCTAAAAAACTTTTCCTGGCAAACCTTGACCTCTTCCCTTCACCTCCCCCTCCGTCCTTCCCCTAGGGCTAGGCTTTCCAGGTCCCAGCCCAGCACCTCAGCCACCAAATCCCCAGGCACAGTGGTGCCAGCAACTGCAGTGTCATCGAGTGCACCACCCATCAGGGCTGCCAATGTGCCACATAGCGAGGGCAAGGACATTCCGGCACCTGTTAAGGTGAAGAAGGTGCCCACATCCCAGAGGAAGAAGCCGCACCTACCAGCCACCAAGGGCTCCAGCAAAACAAAAGGGGACAGTGGCAAGACACCTGTGGCACCATCAAAGGTGGGAAAGAGAAAAAAGCAGAAGAGCAGGTCAGGACAGGGCACGGTGGCACCGACTGAGGGACTTGTGTCACCCCTTCTGTCCATGACTCCACCAACCTGTACAGCGGCAAACACCGCAACCTACCCTGCCACCAGCACCGCCACCTGCACTGCCACCAGCACTGCCACCTGCACCGCTACCTGCCCAGCCACCTGCCCCGCCACCTGCACAGCCACCTCATGTCTGCAGCCTCAGCAACAGTCCCCAGAATCTTCCTCACTGGGCAGCCGTCCGAGGCTGCAGGAGACGTCCTGCTGTGTACCTAAACAGGTGCTGACCCATGCACCACCGCCGCCACAGACACCGCCGCAAGCACCACCTCCAGCCCCGCGACGTGCTCGGACAGTGGCACCACCGCTGACATGGCTACCATCCCCAGTGGTCAGTCATCCGAGGCAGGAGGAGAGTTCCTGGACCCTGCCCAGCTTCCATGTGGCATGACTTCCATCACTGTTTGCACCTACAGGTGGAAGGCAAAGCCGCAGCTGTGTGGGGTATGTCGCTGCCTCCATGGCGTATCATGCTACCTGTTCCTAGGCAATCTTGTGGCCCACACACCCAGGTGAGGGAATGGGACCGGCCACACTGCATGTGGAGCACTCTGGACACCATGCCCCCTCCAGAACCAGTGGAGATTGACATCCACTACCTCAGTCCTTGGCAGGATGAAGCACTGTGGGCACCATGCCCCCTCCAGAACCAGTGGAGATTGACATCCACTACCTCAGTCCTTGGCAGGATGAAGCACTCTGGGCACCAGGCACCCTCCAGAACCAGTGGAGAATGACATCCACTACCTCAGTCCTTGACAGGATGAAGCACTCTGGGCACCATGCCCCCTCCAGTACCAGTGGGGACTGTTATCCACTTGAGAGACTATGACTTTGCACTCCCCAGGATAAAGTAGTGGGCAACCTACCCACTGGAAAGACTTGAGAGACTGTGGCTTTGCAGTCCCCAGGATAAAGCAGTGGGCAAACCACCCACTTGAGAGACTTGAGAGACTGTGGCTTTGCACTCCCCAGGAGGCAAACCACCCACTTAAGAGACTTGAAAGACTGTGGCTTTGCACTCCCCAGGATAAAGCAGTGGGCAAACCACCCACTTGAGAGACTGTGGCTTTTCACTCCCCAGGATAAAGCAGTGGGCAAACCACCCACTGGAAAGACTTGAGAGACTGTGGCTTTGCACGCCCCAGGATAAAGCAGTGGGCAAACCACCCACTTGAGAGACTTGAGAGACTGTGGCTTTGCACTCCCCAGGATAAAGCAGTGGGCAAACCACCCACTGCAAAGACTTGAGAGACTGTGGCTTTGCACTACCCAGGATAAAGCAGTGGGAAAACCACCCACTTGAGAGACTTGATAGACTGTGGCTTTGCACTCCCCAGGATACAGCAATGGGCATGGAGCTCCCTCGTGCAGCAGTGGCGTTGTGCGTTCATCCGGCTGAGGTGCCCTCCTCCCCCTCCCCCTGAGGTGCCTGTTTATTTTCGATCTGATGCCCCAGCAGTGTTCTCTGCGTTTCGAGTCAGGTATCATATGTGGGCTTCGCATTTTGGGACCAGTGGTCCACGGACAATGATTGGAACACTATCCGGACTTGTGTAGTTGGTGTACATATTTGTATATACTGATGATGTAAAGTTGTCTTGGCCTATCTGATTTTTCGATGATTACACTCATTACAATCATTTCATTTTGTCCTTGCGTTCTTCCAGGAGGTGACAGGGTGTAAATGTAATGTTGCTACATGTATTTGTGGGTATGTTGTTGTGGGTGAGGGTGGGAGTGGGGGTGTTGTGTGTGTGTGTGTCACTCTCTCTTTCCTCCCCCCTCCCCTGTGTGCTAGGTGCAGTACTCACCATGGTCGTCGCCGGCGTCTTTGCTGCTCCTGGTAGAAGAGGAGGTAAACCAACTTGGGCAGGACCTGTAACTCGGGCTCCAGGCGTCCTGGTTCCTCGTTGGGTGTCGAGAGGTGAGTGGTTTCCGTTCCAAGTACTGTTTCCGCCGTGCTTTTGATGGAGTTGGTACCGCCCCAGAAAAGGTGGCGGATAGGCCTGTTGTAATACAGTGGGCGGTACATTGACTTCCGCCTGTCTGTTGGCGGTTACCGCCGCGGTGTTTGTTTCTACCGCCGTGGCGGTCAGAGTGTTAAAGTGGCTGTCTATGTTGGCGGTTTCCACCATGGTCGTGATTTCATTTTTTTAACCGCCGGCCTGTTGGCGGTATTACTGCTGCTTTAACACCGACGCCAGGGTTGTAATGAGGGCCAGTATGTCTCCATAGTCTGAAAGATCATCTGGATGCGAGAGAAATCATTAATGACTTTCTTGCAGCTGAGACTGCAGATGGGTGCGTTCTCCCATCAGACAGGGTTTATGATTTAAATATCCAGATTGAGGAAGACATAGAGCGCACCATTAAGTGTACTTTTCTGTGATGAACTTAATTGTGATGTCCTATTGGCAGAAAGAGGTTGGTCACCTAAACACGTTTGTAAACTCCCACCTGGGGAAGATGTCATTTTGCCTTCTTTTTCAGATCTTGTTCCGGAAGCAGTAAAACAAGCTTACGCTGTCAACTGGGCTTTGGAGCAGGCACCTGTACTATACCGCAACCACATATGGTGGTATAGAGATTCCCCCTACCATATAATTCCTATCAGGTCTACACCCCAGCCTCAGCCCCAATATCCTGTTAAGCATGAGGTTAAAGCTCCAGTAAGGGAGGTCCTCACACAGCTTAAGTACCAGGGAGTAATTGAGCCCTGTGTCTCTGCAATGAACAACCCATTATTCCCAGTTGGAAAACTCGACCATTCATATAGAATAGTCTTAGACTACAGACACTTAAACAGTCACATATGCACATATGCAATACAAGAAATTCACACAGCATTGACCTAATTAACAATATAGTGCATAAAAAATACAAAATATCCTTGGTTATCTCCAACGTTTTTTTCTGTCAGAACTTAGCATATGAAAGTAGGGTCCTGAGTGCAGTCTAATTTGGCTCACAAAAACACTTCTGTCATTTCCCCAAGGCTATAAGAACAGCCCAGGGTTGTTCTCAGCCCATGTAACATCAACATTGCATGATATTGATCCCTAGGCGTTGCCCTATGTGGATGACATCTATCTCACAAATGACGACCTCAACATTAATCTTGCCAGGTTCGATCAAATCGTTCTAGGTTTCATAGCCCTTGGCTGTACATTCAATTTTAGAAACACTAAAATAGCCTTTCTCAGAGCATTGTTCCAGGGATATGAGCTATCAAATGAGGGCAAGATCCTGGACCCACATTTTTTAGAAAAATGTGTTCAACTCCAACCACCAAACACTTTAAAAAAAATTGCAGTCTTTATTTGGTTTCTTTAAGTTTGGCAGAACGTACATTCCTAACTATGCACAATGCATCAAGCCACTCGATGATTTGATTCACCCAGATTATTCACACATACACTGGATAATTGAACACATGTGCATCCTCAGAAGATTGCAGCAAGACATGCTAGAAGCAAAACACTTACACACACATGACAAAAAAAAATGTGGTCATCAAAATAATTGCTGGTGCTATTGGGTTCACTTATGTCACATTTAATGAAGGTACACGGTGACCATAGCATATAAATCACATTTATATTTCAATGCAGAACAACAATCTGCTCCTTCAGAAAAAATGCTAACTGCTGTACAGATGGCTGTCAACAAGGAGAGGCCAATTGCACAAGGGAAATGCATCATTGTCATTATCCTGGTGTCGGCTTTAGAGGCCGTCACCAAAGCAAGCGTTCCTAAGGCTAAAGCATTACATCCACTTTGGATTCAATGGGCAACCTCCCTGACTTCCACTAATTTTGATTACATCTTTGATCCAAAAATTCAGACACAAGAATTCCTCCAATATGAACAGGAGTACCCCGCACCTTTTAGCATCTTGCCATTTGACAGGTACTACAGTATGTAATTTACACTGATGGTTCAGAACAACCAGGTACTAAACATCCGTACTCATCCACTTTCGCAGCTGTGAGCAGAGTGATGAAGGATGGTGTGTTCCATCCGCAGAATACATACACGCATACCCTGGGGGACTGCACAAATGGCTAAACTTAAAGCTCCTATTTTAATGCTAGAACATATGGATCCAGGACAGCTCACATTGACTGTGTGTGATTCGCATCCAATCCTACAATGATTATCTTAATCATTGGCGGTTGAGCGGTTTAAGAGACTCAAAACAGAACACCTTAAAACACAGAGCTCTGTGGGGGAGGTTGGCTGATCTTAAGAAAAAGCTACCAGAGGCCATACATTGGGTGATCAATATGTAGGAGTACAAGTTATTGGAAACACCTTGGCTGACGAAGCAGCCAAATCCACAGTAGCTATGGCTGCTGTTGCTGCAGTGTCTCATTCCCACCCAAGACTGGATAATGAAATTCTGGCTGCCATGAAAGCTTCTGCTGAAGGCAAGCCTCTCCCAAAAGCATTCCCTACTAAGTATTTTTACCACATCAGTGCACAGTATGTTGCTTTTGTGAAAATTCCTGGGGTTGGAGATCAAGTGATCCCCAAACACGACCAGAGATTAGATCTCATCAAAGCAGCGCATGAGGGTGTTGCATCTGCTCATGCTGGTGTTGTGGCCACAAAACACTGTTACAGAAATGCTTCTGGTGGCTGGGTCTATACAAACAGACCAAGCAATATGTTCTTTGTTGTGACGTTTGCCAGCAAATGAAGGACTCAAACATCAAACGCCCACCACAGGCATCAGTCCAATAGGCTACTACAACGTTTATACCTGGACCATTGTGGTCCCTTACAAAATGATGGTGCATACAAATACATCCTAGTTGCTGCTGATTCTTGTTCCAGATTCCTGTGGGTATGACCACAGCGGTCGGCTGATACTCAAACTGTTATAAAAGACTTGCTGATCTTTATCGGTACATATGCAATTGCAGTATTCCATTCAGACCTGGGCCCTGCCTTTGCCTTTAAGGCATTCAGGGACACCATGAATATGATGGGTGCTGAACTCCATTACTCCTCACCCTACCATCCCAAAGGTAATTTGGTCGTGGAGGGGAGGAATTGAGATCTAAAGCTGTTCTTAACAGCCAGTGTATTAGGTTCAGGTCACAGCTGGCTTCATCACCTACATGGGGTCCAGAGTGCACTGATAATCTGCCAAGACGGTCCTTGGGAGGATGCACTCCTTATGAGATCTTCTTTGGGATACCTATGTATGTCCTAGAATTAGATGTCCCTGGTATGGTTGCAGCAGACACACCCTTTGACATAAATGAACATCTCACTCTGTTACAGGAGCTTCAGCAATTTGATGTTGATAATTCATCTGCCAGTGCTGTCATTTTAGGAATAGGCGATTTACCCACAACTTCTACAGAAGGAATTCGGCCCATCTTACAGAGCACCAGTTCCTGTCCTGTGAATAAAATGCACCAAAACTATCATCCTACTACCACTGGCAGGTTCCAAAAGGAACAGATTTGTCTCCATCGACAATATTAAATTGCATTATGTGGCTGATCCTGCACAATAGACCCAGCGGTCCCTGGCTAGTTCCTGGTCCCCTCTCACTACCCAACAGGACATACCTCTTCAAAAAAGAAACAACAACACATCTGACAATACCAGCATGTACAACAATGGTAAAAATGCCTCCTCGAGCATGGGGAGGGCGGAAAATGAGCTTCTGCTGATCCCACTTCACGGACAAGAACTGTCCAAGATGTGGCTGTCTTCTACTCCAACTCAACAAAAACAGACAACATCGACTACTATGAGCCTCCATGTGAAGTGTATCCATCCACCAGTAATGCATCTGCTCCTGTTTTTCTACAGGCTGCTTCTGGTTACTTCATCGACTAAGATAACTTTTTTCCAACTACATCTGCACCTGCAATTGAAACTGTTTCAAAGGCACATAGTGGCATATTTATACTCTGTTTGCGCTGAATTAGCGTCATTATTCTTCACACTAATCCAGCGCAAACTTAACTTCATATTTATATGTTGACGCTAGACCCGTCTAGCATCAAAATATAGGAGTTAACATAATTTTTCGGATGTGTGAAATCACCTTGCATTAATGAGATGCAAGCTAGGCGTTCCTGTCCAAAAAATGCGATATTTACCTCCCAGTACAAAAATTATGCACCGGTGGGAGGCGGACCAAAAAAATGATGTTAACACTGTTTTGCAGCAAATTTTAATGCCTGGGTCTGACCAGGCATTAAAATGAGGCACATACACCACTATATAAGGAAAATTTACAGAAGGAACATTTGCTGCCTCCAGGATAAAATGGAAGTCGTACTGATCCAGCTGGGCACACACCGCAGATTTCCGCAACAACAGCTGCTCCCTCCACCTCCACAACAGCAACCCCAAATACAACAATGGCACCCACAAAGGCCACACAGGAGACAGGAGAGGATATTTCTGCAGAGGACAACCCTCCTTGGCCTCAGGGAGCAAGACAACGTCAGGACTAAATGTCTCAACTGGGAGTCCATTCTAGGCCTGCTGAACCAGAATGCACCAGACATTACAACAAGACTGCAAACTCCCTACAACATACCACCCATCACAAAGCTCCTCACTGTTCTGCATATGCTGTCTTCTGGGTCATTTCAGACAAGAGGGGCACTAGTGGCTGAGGTCGACCAGCCATCAATATCTGTTTACCTGCCTAAGGTCCTAGATGCTATCATCTGCCTCACACCCTACCACGTCTGCTTCCCAAACACCCAGCTACTGCAGCAGGACACCAAGCAGGGATTCTATCTGATTGCTGGGTTTCCGCATGTACTAGGTGCAATGATTGCACCCCATGTACGACTGGTGCCACCTGCAGGTAGGGAACACCTATTCAGGAACCACAAGCACACACATTCAATAAATGTGCAGGCCATTGTGGACACATAATTTGTGTATTGGAAAGTGCTACAGGTCTGTCCATGTAGGCCCCGGAAATGCCCATGTCAATGCCAGTGCAGGGGGCTCTAGGGGGCAGCTGACACCCCCATTCCACCTGCCCTTGCATAGCATTGGAACGACCATGCAAAGGCTGGCAGATTTGAGAGACCATATCTGGAGGGCTGCGCTGCTTGCAGTGCTGTCCTAGCAGATTAAGACCGCTGGGACTGCCTGGCAGCTGGCTAGTGTCAACCTGGCAATGTTGGCAGTCCAACTGTGGTGGGTCTACCACGGTCATAATGTGGGGATCATACTGCCAGGACTGCAGCTGCACAACTGCCACTGTGATTCTGGCATTCTTGAGACCACCAGATTTGTAATGAGGGCCAAGATGGTTGTCACAACCATCATTTGCCACTAAGGCCCACTAAGTGTTGCACTGCATGCGTAATGCCACATGCCTACATCAACGGAATAGGTTGTCTTTGTAGAGCAACCATGCTGGCCACACATCTGACACCACTGTGCTGCAAGGAGGTAGTAGCCTCCATCTAATATGAGGACCCTGCTACTAAAATGGACTATACAAAACATGTTACATACATGATAAGCACAGGTATTGAAATCCAGATGGTCACATAAAGGCCCTTGAGTCAGTACCCAAGAATAACATGTACATCAACACAGTCAAATTGAACCATATTAGAAGACCTGGAACATACACAACATCACAAATACTTGTGAGTCACCACTCAAACTGCAACCAACTACTGCCATGGAATATTCATGATCCCTCTCAAATCTTCACTAAATTTCTCCCTCTTATCTTTGCAGCTGACCAAGGTTATGGCATACAGAATGGATCATGTTCCCATTTGCAAATCCAGATACCAATGAAAAGTATGCCTACAATGAAGCACACCAGAAAGCACCCAATGTGGTAGAGAGGAGCTTTGGCCTTCTCAAATCCCAGTTCAGACACCTGGACATGACAGGAGGAAGCTTCCTGCATGCTCCCTGGCTGGTATGCAAGATCATACTGGTATGTGCTATCCTGCGCAACATGTTTGTCAGAAACAACATCCCCTGAGATGGACAAGTAGATGTCCACAATGAAGAAGAGAAGCATAATGGGGCTTAGGACCTTGAGGGGGACCAACCAAACACAGTCACAGGAGTCTGCAGGAGACAGACAATTGTTGACAACTTTTATACATAGTCAACCCAAAACATACTCTGTAAATACCTCAAAAATAAATTTTGTTCAACAACATAATCCTTGGCTTACTCACTGTCCAATATACACCTTTGGAATGTAAATCTAACCTCAGGTAGTATGTGAAATAACAAGTATGGTACACACATCTTTGGTGATGTAGGGGGTTCTACAGACTCCATCTCACATGTCAGTGATGCCCAAATCCCTGGCATGAGACTTCTGAAGGCCAAGATCCATGCACCACTACAAACATTGTTACTTTATGTGGGCAATGTGCAATTTCATGAGCCATTAACCAACACAACACGATCTCTAACAGGTAGCATGCAAAGGGGCCACACATAAGGTAGGGGCTGTCAGGAAATGGAGGTTAAGTAATGTCAGAACGGAACACTTTCACAACTCTGTGTGAGCTTGGCCTGCACCGTACATGTGTGTCAAGGCAGGGACATCATATGTAACATTGCTTGTACAGTAATTGACCATGGTAATCAGTCAATGTTGGAAGCTGAGCTTGCACAGTGTGTCCATGGGAATATGTACTGGCACTACAATAAGCCACATCCCTGACACATGGAGAACTGTAAATCATGTATGCACATGCACATTGACTGGGGAATTGTAAATGGCTTGTCACATAGAGACTACTAAAGTGCTGTGGCATGTGCAATGTCATGTGTGTCTGGCACTCATTCCATCTCACTAACATCACCAAAGGGACATTGACTACTAAGTTGACAGTTGTAGAAGAAGGGAATATTTCCACATTACACAAGTCACATGTAGTATCCTTTCCCAATATCACCTGACAATGTTGCTGTAGAAGATGTGTACAAGGTGCTAGCAGACAGAAGACTGGGATCAATGGAGGACACAAACATACCTCACAAGTCATGGCAGGTAAAAGGGATAATGACTAGACAAACACCAAAACAGACCCTGTAAGACACCAATGTCTACATGTCAAACTCTAACTGATGCACAAAGAGGGTGGGTATGTTAATACATGACCCAGACATGTTTGCCACCGCCATACCATGGTAATTGCCCTTCCCATGGAACCAGAACAGGAGACAGTCCATACAATTCCATCTGAACCATTTTTTTGGTCCAAACTTTACATCACAACAGTCATGTAACCCCTAGGCAGGCTGAACATGGACACAACTTTGGGCTCCTAAACATCCATACATGTCCTACATGTGTAAGCACACAACCTGTGTACCTGAGAGGGGAAGGCTGACATCTCGTACTGCATTGGAATTAATCACAATCAGGTCAGTATCACCACATTTGAGCATGTCTTTATCTACTGGGAGTGTGCGCAGGCTGGAAATTAGCTATCATTAATGGTAGAGATACCAGCTCAATAAACCCATGCACCACTGCTCTGACAATATCAAAGTATGATAATGTCAGATGCTTGATGCACGTGCACAGGGGGCAGAGTGAAGTGGACCACCATTAACCTGCACTTTCACATGTATCCACAGGTTTGTATTGCCAAACAAACTCACTCTGGAGGCTGGCCTGGCTTATAGTGTGTACCTGCTGGTACTTACACCCTGTGCCAGGTCCAGTTATTCCTTATTAGTAGATTAGTAGTGTTCTAGCAGCTTAGGCTGATAGAGGTAGCTATAGCAGAGCAGCTTAGGCTGAACTAGGAGACATGCAAAGCTCCTACTATACCACTTATATCACTTAGCACTATATCATAAGGAGTTACTAAAAATAGAGGTACTTTATCTTAGTGACAATATGCCAAAAGTATCTCAGAGGATATACTCCCTTAGGAGGTAAGTAAAATACACAAAATTTACACACAAACCAAAAATCAGGTAGGAAAACAGTTAGAAAAGTAGTGCAAACACTGTAGAACACAATAGAATGCAATAGGAGACAATAGGCCTAGGGGCAACACAAACCATATACTCCAAAAGTGGAATGCGAACCACGAATGGACCCCAGGCCTAGTGTAGTGTGTAGAGGGTTGCTGGGAGTATAAGAAAACACTAAGGGTGTCCAAGATACCCCAACCCAAGACCCTGTAAAGTAGGAGTAAAGTTACCCTACTACCCCAGAAAGAGAGTAAAGTCGAGATAGGGGATTCTGCAAATACAACAACTGATTGCAAAGCACTGAAGACAGATTCCCAGACCTGAGGACCTGCAAAGGAAGGGGAGCAAGTAAAAGAGTCACGCAAGTGTCCAGGGGGGCAGGAGCCCACTAAACCCTGGATGAAGGTGCAAAAGGGCTGCTTCCGGGTGGAAGACGCCAAAGATTCTGCAACAGTGGAAGGAGACAGGAACTTCTCCTTTGGTCAGAAGATGTCCCACGGCATGCTGGAGGATGCAGAGTTGTTTACAAGCAGAAAGACTGCAAACAAGCCTTGCTAGCTGCAAGAGTTACAGTTGAAGGTTTTGGGTGCTGCCAGGGCCCAGGAAGGACCAGGAGGAGGAGACAGACAGGAGGAGACAGAGGGGGCACTCAGCTACACAGAGAGCCCACGCAGAAGCAGGCAGCACCTGCAGAAGCACCTGAACAGGCATTCAGAATATCTGAGCACGGCAGTCGTCTCAGCACAACAAAAGAGGGTCCCACAAAGTCGGAGTCCAACTAAGCGAGTTGGGCAATGCAGAACAGAGTGCTGGGGACCTGGGCTAGGATGTGCACAACGGAAGTCTTGCAAAAGTGCACAGAAGCCCTAGCAGCTGCAGTTCACATAGTACACAGGATTACTATCTGGCGTGGGGAGGCAAGGACGTACCTCCACCAAATTTGGATGGAAGGGCCACTGGACTTTCGGGGACACTTGGATCCAGCTCCTGTGTTCCAGGGACCACGCTCGTCAAGATGAGAGAGGACCCAGAGGACAGGTGATGCAGAAGTTTGGTGCCTGCGTTGGCAGGGGGAAGATTCCGTCAACCCACAGGAGATTTCTTCTTGGCTTCCAGTGCAGGGTGAAGGCAGACAGCCCTCAGAGCATTCACCACCAGGAAACAGTAGAGAAAGTCAGCAGGATGAGACGCTACAATGTTGCTGGTAGTCTTCTTGCTACTTTGTTGCGGTTTTGCAGGTGTCCTGGAGCAGTCAGCGGTTGATCCTTGGCAGAAGTCGAAGAGGGAAGTGCAGAGGAACTCTGGTGAGCTCTTGCATTGGTTATCTGATGAGAAACCCACAGGAGAGATCCTAAATAGCCCTCAGAGGAGGATTGGCTACAGAGAAAGGTAAACACCTATCAGGAGGGGTCTCTGGCGTCACCTGCTGGCACTGGCCACTCAGAGGTGTCCATAGTGCCCTCACACCTCTGCATCCAAGATGGCAGAGGTCTGGGACACACTGGAGGAGCTCTGGGCACCTCTCCTTGGGAGGTGCTGGTCAGGGGAATGGTCACTCCCCTTTCCTTTGTCCAGTTTCGCTCCAGAGCAGGGCTGGGGATCCCGGAACCGGTGTAGACTGGCTTATGCAAGGAGGGCACCATCTGTGCCCTTCAAAGCATTTCCAGAGGCCAGGATGGGCTACTCCTCTCAGGCCCTTAACACCTATTTCCAAAAGGAGAGGGTGTAAGACCCTCTCTCAGAGGAAATCCTTTTTTCTGCCTTCCTGGGACTGGGATGCCCAGGCCCCAGGGGGGCAGAAACCTGGCTGAGGTTTGGCAGCAGTGGTAGCTGCAGAGAAAACCCCAGAGAGTTAGTTTGGCAGTACCCGGGCTCTATGCTGGAGTCCCGGGGAAGCATGGAATTGTCCCCCAATACCAGAATGGTATTGGGGGGACAATTCCAAGATCCTAGACATGTTACATGGCCATGTTCGGAGTTACCATTTTGATGCTACATATATGTATTGACCTATATGTAGTTCACGCGTGTAATGGTGTCCCCGCACTCACAAAGTCCAGGGAATTTGCCCTGAACAATGTGGGGGCAGCTTGGCTAGTGCCAGGGTGCCCTCACACTAAGTAACTTTGCACCTAAACTTCACTAAGTGAGGGTTAGACACTTAGGTGACTTATAAGTTACTTAAGTGCAGTGTAAAATGGCTGTGAAATAACGTGGACGTTATTTCACTCAGGCTGCAGTGGCAGTCCTGTGTAAGAATTGTCTGAGCTCCCTATGGGTGGTAAAAGAAATGCTGCAGCCCATAGGGATCTCCTGGAACCCCAATACCCTGGGTACCTAGGTACCATATACTAGGGAATTATAAGGGTGTTCCAGTGTGCCAATGAGAATTGGTCAAATTAGTCACTAGCCTGCAGTGACAATTTTAAAAGCAGAGAGAGCATAAACACTGAGGTTCTGGTTTGCAGAGCCTCCGTGATACAGTTAGACACCACACAGGGAACACATATAGACCACAACCTTATGAGCACTCGGGTTCTGGCTAGCAGGATCCCAGTGACACATATCAAACACACTGACAACATAGGGTTTTCACTATGAGCACTGGGCCCTGGCTAGAAGGATCCCAGTGAGACAGTTAAAACACCCTGACATATACTCACAAACAGGCCAAAAGTGGGGGTAACAAGGCTAGAAAGAGGCTACCTTCCTACACTCACATATTGATGTAGATGGGTAGGCCTGCCATCTATGCAACACTGCAACACAGTGGTATGGCATTGTATGTGGCAGTCATTGACTGACATGATGTTGACAGATCAGAAAACACATATGGAGGCAGGCACACATATCCCTAAGATCTCTGCACACATGTACCACTATAATGGGTCAACCATGGTAATGTGAATGGATTCAGTACAAAAGCTAACCTAGCAGCAACATAATGGCATAGGTGTCACAAAACCTGTGAGAGTATGAATGTACCCATCAATTGTGTACTGACATACAGTACAGATGTACCAGTGATGTGACCACACAGGCAATAGTTAAAAGGACAACTTCTGTCTATGCAGGAAGATGTCAATGTGAGCTTGCATATCCCCTTGACCCAGCAATGTTGTGACATATGACACAAACGAAACGACACATGTCCATAGAGACACATGGCATATGGCATTCTTCATCAACAGACGTGTCCATAACATCTGCAGCAACTAAGATGCATAGGAAAATACATGGCACATGTGTAGCTGTCCTATAACTAGTTAATTAGAAGAAGTAATTAGTGATTAGACACACATGCACACTCAACTTGACAGGGGATACGTGATGTCAATGCAGTCCCAGTCAACTGCATACCCTGAGTACAAAATCTAATAGTTGGCACATGCCTTAGCATGTGTATGACACAGGGCCTAAATAAAATATGTTTGTAGGTATGTAGACATGTCTTGCCAATAGACATAACTATGTACTCCACCTGCTACTCACTAGTCATACACATATGTTAACACATAGTGCACACGTGCCAACATACATGTGGACACAGTGTAGGGCACATGCACATATACACAAAGTATGAGTGAGTGCCTACAGCTGAGTCATGAAAACATGTATTGGTTGCACATACCAATGACAGTGCAATGACATTCATGCATAAACTTGCACATAAAGCCAAAAATCATATTCCACATAGTAGAACAGGCCATGTAATATGTGAAATGACTCAGGGTGCATTCAAGGGCTACAATGGAAAAAATTATGCTATTTCAATATGCGTAAAAAAAACTGACGTTAATGCATCAACACCACACCCCAACGTTGCAAAAATGATGCCTGGGCCCTGAGCAGCAATTCAACATTACCACTACTCAGTGCACCCATGAAGAAAAATCGACACATGACTCTCATGCATCAAAAAAATACACGCATGACACTAAAAATGTAACACACATGCCCAGGAAGTGATGTACAAGGATATCTTGCGTGCAAGCATGGTACAGTAAGTGTAGTTTCACTTTCATTTCACAGTCCGTTCCCCTATGACTGTGTGTAGTTGTGTTTTGGAGGTGCTGGTGGATTTATGGTGAGTTTGGAGGTCTTGCTGTGTCCCTTGTGCTGTGTCCTGTGTTTTTGGTGTATAAAGTGTCTATTTATTTGTTATTTGTATCATTGGTGTACTGTTTTTTGTCATGGTATTGTGGGGTGTCTGTCTGGGGTAGTTTAGTTGTTGGGGCCGTTTTGGGAGTTTGGGGTAGGTGTTTGGTTTAAGTTTACTTTATTATATTTTTTTGGGTGACACCCTGTACCCTTTTGTAATGTCTGGGAAGGGTAGGATGCAGAGAATGTCTCCTGATGAATTGGGGGGTGGGGGTCATCTGGTTGGTGGCCCATTACCCTCCCCTCATGCTGCAACTGGATGGCCGGGTGATCCTGGGCTACCCCACTGAGGCAAGGCGGCTGCGGTTGGGCAATGTCGTTTATCATCTGGTGAGGATATTCAAGACCAGACGCAATGAGCACCAGCTCAAGCATGGGTGGGTAGATATGGTGGCAAGAGAGCAGGATCTGCTGGATCATTTGGGAACTGAAATCAGTAGAACTGTTGGTAAGTCTCCCATTGCCATACAATTGGCTGCATTTAGCATTTGACTGACCGTTGCAGATAAGTCTGAGTGCTGCTTGAAATGGTTGTGAACATGTCATCTGCAACCTGTATGAGAAGTCTCTGCCCCACTTGAGGCCTGTAGATTTAAATGTCGTACATTTTAGACAATGCAGGACACATGTATGCTGAACCCTGCATAACCATCACGAAGAGGCAAATGTAAGTGTCCCTAGCGCAACCTTGGCACTGCCATAGTGTTATGTGCTTGACAGTAAGGTAGTGCTAACCTGCCATTTACCCCACGTAGTCTGTACAAAGTAGCCCAATGCATGCATTGCACCACTTTTGCAAGGCTTGACACACATCATGGCTGTGCTAGCTACAATGTATGCAAGGGGGGCGTTCTGGCACAATGGGGTCCTCCATATTAGCACAAAGAAGTCAATGAGGCTGCTGCACCCCAATCGTGACGGATTTCCTAAAGCCTGCCCTTTGCTGCCATTAAACATAAGCTTCGATCATGATCAATGGGCCCCAGGGTGCTTAGCAGGACTTGGGAAAATAAATAATGATGCTAATCCTGCAAAGCGCCAGACTATTGCCAAACAATTTTGACCCTACACCCTCTAACTATCACCATGGTGCGCAGTCTATTGGATACGGTGCACACATGGTTGTATCAGGAGTGAACTATGGCCACACAAGGTGCTGCACCACTTCCATATCTATGGCCCCAAGTGTAGTGATGCATGCACAGTTTAACTTTCTAATTATACAGCTAGGAATGACACCTTTGAAATTAAACAGGCATGAAATGGTGTGTAATAATTAGTTTGGGAGGACAAAATCCAGACCTCATTGTCACAACAAATGTTCCAAAGTATGAATTCCAAACACTCTGTAGGGGTGCTGAGTGAAGGTGTGAAATGTGTGCATAGAAATGTTTGAGAAGGGCCCCTATATACTCAGCAGGAGTATCTGTGATCTGAAACATCTCCTGCTGAGTGCATCATTGGCCTTCACATGTAAACATGATGTTGGTCCACATTGCAAGCATGCTGTGACTTAAAAATAACTATGCACAAACATGGATGTAAGTACGGGGTGCACTAAGGCCCACAAGGACAGCATAGATGCAATAGGTGCTTCAATAATGTAGTCCTATTGGCCTCTTGGTGTCATTGTGCAAGGAAATGTTCAGAGCCTGACCATGGACTGTGTCCAGACTACTGGCAGTTACATTTGACCTGGGCATTGTGTATCAGAGTCAGCCTAATATACTGAACTATGTTGTCCATTTGCATTAACTTGGATTTACAGTAAGCAATGTTCTACATTCATGTCTTACAGGTGGACCTGCCCCTTACACCATCAGAGAGGTGGCGAGATTTGAAGACCCCGATACATCCAGTAAGTGCCATATTGTGGCTCCTGTTAGCTAGTCCAGGGTTTGGTATGAGTCAGTCAGACGTGTGGAATACAATGAGTGATGTAGTTTTCTTTACCAATGATAAGAAATCATAGGAAGATGAATGGTGACATCATGGGGAATGTGTAAAAGGCCCAATCACCACTGTATCTTCTATATTTGAGAGGCTCTGGGGACACTATGCTGTGCACCGTGTATACATGGTGGGCTTAGTACACATTTTGTGGCTTTGCATTAACTTGTCAATATGGCTCTTTCACATGCAGTACTTTGCGTGGAAGGAGGGTGCAATGTGTGATGCAGTAGCCGTGCCATAGCAACACCCATACCAATTAGACGGTGTCCCAGACCTACACATTTCCTTACACTAGAAGCAGTAGCAAATCCTGAAAGCACACCAAGGTGTGGCCTTATCATGTCACAACGAGCTAACATATATGTTGCTGTGCCTTCCGTACTTTGCTCTTTCAATGGGTGCTGCATTTGGCAGCACACATCGAAAGTGCAAAGTCCCTTTGTAGATTTTGTTTGTGTAGGAAGGTGGCCCTCCATGCACAATGACTATCTCGCCCTCAACGCAGCCAGCTAAGCACCATGGGTAAGCGTGGCTGGGTCAACTACTGTAAGCAAGATTAGCTCCGGCGTAGGTGACAACACAGTGATGTGCCCTCTCCTATTCAATACGGCTTATTCCTGCATTGTGAATTTGTTGGAGGGCTGCGCTACCAATTGTCCGTCAGCGTTGTACTCTGTCACATTCCCATCATGTATGTTGTGGGGTTGTGCAATGAGATTGGCTTGCATGTAGTTCGAAGAGCAACATGTTTTTGCATGGAATTGTGTGTAAAAGGATTAGTAATGGCTGACCACATATTTACGGATGTCTGCCATCATAGGTCACAGACCAGCTGCTTATGTATATAGCATGCCTGTTGTCAATCTTGTCACAGCACCATGACCCTCAATGTGTGTAGCACATAGCTCACACTTGATGGCAAGATGGCACGGATGTTGGGTTCCAACTGCATTACTCTCTCAAGGGATTCTGTGGGAGACATACACACACCACAGTTACCACAGTACCCTCCAGAGATCATGAGGTAGTGGCACAACAAGAAACCATAATGTCCTGAACTGCACTAATCAGTGTATACAATATGTGGACAACTAAACTCCAGATGTTTCAGGTCAAAGTCTATTAATCTCCTAACAGATGTCAGCAGCGTTAACATTATATGGTGCAGCCACCATGTAAATTGTGACCGATGTAGGTCAAATCACAGATGCATAAGAAGGCAATGCTGCGTGTGTAGCTGGTGCTGTGAGGATATCTGACATGCATCTGCTGATGATGTGAGATGCTCCCAAATACAGTTGCAGTGCACAAAGCTGTGACACAATTGCTGTGGCCTTCAGGGCATCCATACAGCCACCATGTGCGTGCTATTGAACACACGTAGCAATACATGGCACAGGGTAGGGGACTCCAGTGCTGTAATGTCTTGACAACAGTGATTGTGCAGGTCAGGGTTAGCCCAACCTTTCTCATATCAAGATAGCATCAGTTGTACGTGTGGCCACAGCATGGGAAATGCAGCTGGACCCCAGTTATGTAGGCTCAGGGCAGATTTTACACCTGGACACATGAATGTAGATGTACTACAACATAGAACACCAGCTTTGTAGTTGACAGCCCCCCTAACAATTGGCCCACTCCTACACTCCATGATCAGTGCTCAGGCCTTGGGGCATCACCAGGGGTGTTGAGCTGATAGATTGCATGCCCAACCCCCTTCAGCTTAGAGAGACAGGAAATCCAAACTTGTTGAGACATGTGATGCTCAAAGTGTAGATGAGGGTGATGTTGAGTGGTCCATTGTTAGTTCCTATCAGTTGTGGCCCCTCTTGATTTACAATGGATGGACAACATCCCACTGACATGTACAAGATACTGGTGATGTATGGTTGGATATAGTAGCAGATGCAGTGCAATACCATTATTTTGAGTCATGTGTGTAGGACTGTATGTGTAATCAACTGTAGCAGTACAAGTTACAAATCTGTACATACTCCACCCAATGCTGATACCGATGGTTGATTGTCCTCATTTTGCAGCTGCCAACATGACCAATGAGGAAAGGTGTCAGTTCAATAGAAGATCAGAACCCTACTGCCACACTATGGAGGTGCACCCAGGTTACAACCACATGGCACGCCGTTTCCGTTCCAAGAAAGCATCTGGGGAATGGCGTGCATTCCCACACGGGGGACCCACTCACCCACCCAAGACAAAGGATGGAGCAGGAGTATCTACAATGCAGGGGCTCCCAACTGCACCCACCTCTTCCACATCTGTAGCACCAGTCTCCACCCCACACCAGTTTTGCCACCACCAGCTCCTGGGCCATCACAATAGGAACAGGACTTACTTTGGGACATCAATCTGATACTCCAGCTTTTGGACAGGTTGGAGGAGGCACTGGCAGAGGACCAGAAGGCCAAGAAGGCACGCAAATGGACTTAGACAGTGATGGACTACCTCCCAGTTCCTTCCCCTCCCTTTTAAAGTTGTACCATATTTTAGTTTGAGTTTTATGAAGTAAGTGGTAGGTTAGTGAAGTGTAGCCATTAGTTAGGATAAGTGTAGTTGGGGGGTGGGTTTCTATTCTTATGTTTATATTGGTGGGTTGTTGGGTCGGGGGTTATGTTGGGGTTGACATGTGTTTTTATGAAGAAAAATAAATAAATATATATATATATATATATATTTGTTTAGGCCATAGGATTTGTTAGTACATGTGTAGTTTTAGTAATTGTTGTCCTACTTGTTTCTTGTTTCTAAAGGGGTTGGGGGGCCAATATTTAGAGTGTGGTGTTTTATGTGTAAGTTACATTTAGCATAGGTTAGATAGATTTAGTTGTATGCTAAGTATAGTTAGTATATGTTAGTTTAGGATAGGGTAGGTTTTAATTGTTTTTGAGTAGATCATTTTATTAATAAATATCCTGTTATCATTGCAAACAGTTAGTGTAATTAGTGTGAGTCTCAGGATTCACCCCATGTGTGTACTGGTCAAATTAGGGAAATGGCCTATGGAATCCATCCTGCCTACAGAAGTCTCATTTGCCATGTGTTATCCCTTTGATGGCAACATCACATCTACTAGTCCATTCAGCTGCCATCCAGTGTAGCCACCGCTCATGATGACTATGTAGACTTTGTATTGGACAGGTAGGTCTGGTACTTCAGCTGTCAGTGTTCGGGGTCCAATAATTGGAATGTTGGGAACTGGCATGTCTGGCAACAGCCACAATTAGAACTCCATGCTGCAAAACTGACCGGTTGGCCATCATTAATGAGGTTATCTACCTTTGTACCACACCAATGGGTTCTTCTGGTACTCCTAGCTGACGATATTGCACTAGACTTGCTTTTCAGCCATACCTGCCATATATGGTGATGGAACCACATATGTGTCCTTCATTTGTGACATACTCAGTGAATTGCCTGTAGGTGATGAGACCAGCATACACATTTGTCATATTAGGAACCTTGTGAGTAGCTTTGTGCCCCCACAGTCCTGCACTCTTGTACTGATATTCTGTGACCAATGACATGGATTCACACATTACAATCATTTAGCAGAGTTGATGGATCACAATAGACATAGACATGCTAATTGTGTACAAGGTGTTTTTTTACAAATGGAAGTGTTGTAGTGAGATATTTACAATATCCAGGTCAGTGACCCCATTTGTGAAATCCAGACATTTTTGACACAATACAAGTCTAGGTTTGAGGGACATGTCATCGGACATTCTTCAGAGAAGTGTCGATAAGTGTTGATGAACGAAAATTGCCAATTGCCAAGTGAGAGACAATGACAGTCCATAGCATACAGGTCAACAGTGTGTGGGTGAAGAGTGCACATATGCAAATGTGACAACACTGGCATGATCCTTATCACAGAACTAAGGAGAACACTTGCCATGTGGCATAGGCTGGTGCTACCGGGTACTCTTCAGAGTAAAGGTGATCTGTTCTGCATCATCATCCTCTGGCACAGTTCTGATCAGCGTCAATATGTGTGCCACCATACTGCACCAGATTAGTTACTCTGGGTAGAACCATGTTTCCTGTGATACACCCTGCAATTTCCCCACCAGTTTTTCCTGGACCCAGACAGGCGTCCTTACTGCATGATGGAGAAGTGGCTGCTTTATGAGGATGTATTGTTTATGTGTGGGGTGGTAGTGCTTCCTGCACATGTCTGAGTAATGTTAGCTAAGGTGCCATTTTAATGTGTGCTGTAAGATGTAGGACACATGTGTTTTGGCAATGGGACAAGGCAGTTGCGAAGTGTTTCTGCAAGAGACACCACCATGACCTAACCCCAGGAATGATACTGACAGACTTCCTAGTCTCTGATGTCTTAGTTGTATTGGTAGAGTATGTTTGACTATATGCAAGGGGTGTTGTGATGACACAAACACAGGCACAGTCATTAGACATGCCTTCCATCCTATGTGCTGCATATGTGCATGTTGGTATGTAGCCCTGTTGATTAACATATGTCCAGGTTGTGTATGTGTTGTGGTGCATGGCACAACCAAGGCGTGTGTACATGTGTTGCGTATGTTTGAATGGTTCTAATTGACTTTTGGGAAATTTGTCATGCTGCACTCCTTTTGCATGCATTGAGTGTGTCCTATGTGCCTTCCCCTTCTTGCATTTGTAAAATTTGCATTTATTTAGCCCATGCATTTGCGGTGGCTGTTCTAAGTCTGTGCTGTCCTGTCCTGTGATTCCAGTGACCAGTTCCTCCAGGCTGACTTCTGCAACCCTCTCCTCCATCTCATCCAGGTCCTCCTGTGGTGCTGGAATTCCACCTCCAGTTTGCAGTGCTGTCTTTCTGTTCCTTGCCATTTTCTCCTTAGTTCTTCGCTTACAATGATAACAGCATTTCTTGCACTTCATGAGAGTTTTCCTCACCTCTGCCACACTGTTAATTTTGTCCACTATTTGGTGCCATAGTGCCTCTCTCCTGCAAATTGGCAATTTGGAGGTGACGAATAGTTGATGTTGGTGCTCCGTCACCTCTCTCACAAGGATATCATGCTCCTCCACACTAAACCAACACTTTCTCTTTTTCTTCTCCTTCCCCTGGGACTTCTGTGTGTCTTCCTGGCTGGCTCCTGGGTATATGGGGTCACCCTTGGGTCTCCCCTGGACTGCTGCATCCATCTTCCCTCTGCTTTGCTAACGTTTCTGCATTAGCGTCTAAAGTTGACGCAAATGTTGGGTTAAAATAATGCGTATCTATTTGCGACATGTTTACGTACCGGAAAACGGGTTAGAGGCAACTTTGCAGCATTAACATCAGTTTGCCTTATGACAGGGCGCAAGGGTTAATGTCAAATTTTTTTACTCTAACCATTTCTTAGCACTATCCTGCATCATAGAATAAATTTGACACCCTGGTGGTGGTAAAAAATGTTGCAAGCCAGCGCTAAACTTTTTGATGCAAAACTGATTTTGTGCAATTTTGCCTCAAATAGTATAAATATGCCCCACAAGCTGTACATATGGCTTAAAAAAAAACTACTTGGTTTATCCATGGTGTTATCTGTGGATGTTTCTGACATTGTTTGCCTTTCTGTTATGGATTGGTTTCATTACTGTTTTCTTTCTCCTGATAAATGATCATTAACTTCCTGAACGCTCTTCTGTCGAGTCTGTGGATGAAGTTCTAACCACATATCTTTCCTCCCATAAGGTCCAAAGAGACTTGTCCGTTGTCAACGTTTCAACAGTAGCAATTCCAGATGGGATTGTTTGATATAAAGTTCCCTTTGATATATCCGGGCCTACTGAGGTTATCCAAATTCCCTATATCTTCAAAATTTCGATGACTGATGTAATTTTGCCTGGTTTTGAATCTGATGACGGGGATGTTCAAACAGTTGATTCAATGCTTGCTGAGCTGCAGGATTACGCTGTAATTGAAAGCGATGATGTATACACAACACTGAAAACTATCTGGAAATATTCTGTTTCAATCACTATCTGCACCAAGCAACTAGACATAGATCAGTATTTAATTACACACAGTGGGAACACTGTTCAACTCCACCTGTGGGGCACCCCAAAAGCTATGTAGACAAAATTGCATACTTTTACAAATGCAGGGTTCTATTACTTCAAAATACCACCTTCCAAGAAGCGGAAAAGTTTGCTGACCAAACATCAGACTAAGCTATTCAGATTCCTTTGTTTCCCGACTTGCAGTTGAAGGATATGAATACTGAAAGAATACTATTGGTGTGAAAACTGTTTGGGGAACACGATTGGCAAATTCAGGGTAGAGAAGCATTATTTAGAGCATGCCTTATTCCTGTTCAAATGATCTTTTTAAATGACACAGTTCAACAGACATCGTGTCTAGGGTTAGCGAAAATAAAGGAAATTAATGCACCCAGTATCCTTACAACAGCCAAACTCAACAACTGGCAAAGGTTCCTCAATGTCACGAGGAAGAACTGAGGCCCGTATTTATACTTTTTGACGCTAAACTGCGCTAACGCAGTTTAGCGTCAAAAGGTTTTGCGCCGGCTAACGCCATTCTGAAGCGCCATGCGGGCGCCGTATTTATTGAATGGCGTTAGCTGGCGCTAGCAGACCGGCGCTGCCTGGTGTGCGTGGAAAAAAACCACGTACACCAGGCAGCGCCGGCGTTGGGAAAAATGGCGTTAGGGCGTCTTAAAATGGTGCAAGTCAGGTTGACGCCAAAAAATCGCCTCCACCCGATTTGCGCCATTTTTTACGACGCCCAGACGCCATTTACATGACTCCTGTCTTAGTAAAGACAGGAGTCATGCCCCCTTGCCCAATGGCCATGCCCAGGGTACTTATGTCCCCTGGGCATGGTCATTGGGCATTGAGGCATGTAGGGGGGCACAAATCAGGCCCCCCTATGCCAAAAAAAATAATAATAAAAAAAAAAAATTATACTTACCTGAACTTACCTGAATGTCCCTGGGATGGGTCCCTCCATCCTTGGGTGTCCTCCTGGGGTGGGCAAGGGTGGCAGGGGGGGTCCCTGGGGGCATGGGAGGGCAGCTGTGGGCTCATTTTGAGCCCACAGGTCCCTTAACACCTGCCTTGACCCAGGCGCTAAAATCCGGCGCAAATGTGGGGTTTTTTGCCCCGCCCACTCCCGGGTGTGATTTTTGCCTGGGAGTATAAATACGACGCATTTGCGGCGCAGTCATTTTTTTAGACGGGAACGCCTACCTTGCATCTCATTAACGCAAGGAAGGCGTCCACGCAAAAAAATGACGCTCTTTCCTCATACTTTGGTGCTAGACGCATCTAACGCCAAAGTATGAATATGGCGTTAGTTTTGCGCCGAATTTGCGTCTAAAAAAATGACGCAAATTCGGCGCAAACGGAGTATAAATATGCCCCTGAATGCTTAGGTTCAGGATGGTGCCTATAATTCCACACTTTCAAGTCCCGGCGTGTGGGTATTGTGGCTAATAGACACATGGACTTGAATACCTCAACCGACGCCTCAGCTTCTACGCCCCCACCCATCTCCTCCGTTCCACCGGCCTCACGCTTGCTGCCGTCCCTCGCATCCGCCGCTCCACGGCGGGTGGGAGGTCTTTCTCCTACCTGGCAGCCAAGACCTGGAACACCGTCCCCACCAGCTTCAGGACCACCCAGGACCACTCCGCATTCCGGAGACTCCTCAAGACCTGGCTCTTCGAGCAGCAGTAACCCCCCTTCCCCCTAGCGCCTTGAGACCCGCACGGGTGAGTAGCGCGCTTTATAAATGTTAATGATTTGATTTGATTTGAAATGGGTGTCAGGCACATTCTTTCAATTCCTCAGGGGGTTTCAAGATTAGCTGGCTGGACCCTCGCTTTGTCTCGGGTCAACACTCAGATATAGTTACCACATACAGTATGGGTAACCTGTGCCAACAATGGTTAGAGACGAACACCTTAGCAGCAGTTAAGGAACTGGAGTTAAGGAGGATGTAGACTTTCAAGATTTCTTGCTAGGTCCACAAAAGTCATGCTCTAAATGATTCCTGTATGCCATATATAATGAAATATGGAAGCTTTCTCAAATGGAAGCTGCTGCATGTTTAAGGCAGTTAGATAAGGAAAACATGGACACTGGCATGAATATTCTGTCAAACAGAATATGCACACTTAATAACATAGGCCCTCATTATGACATTGGTGATAAATCCCACTTACCACCACGCTGACAGCTGCCAACTTACCGCCGCCGTGTCGGATATCCATTCACCATATTATGACACACACCAATCGGTCAGTATTCAGCCACATACACAAATCCACCAGACCAAAGGTCGGTGATAAACTGGCGGTATCAAAACCCACACCGTTACACCAACAGAACTACGCCCACCACATTATGACCCACAAATCACCATGGCGGACATTCAACGGCAGTAAACAATTGGCGGTACATACTGCTGCGCTCACAATGGACACCCATATGCAAAACAACACCAAATTGGACAATTCAAACAACACACACCTGACACCCATACACACACCACACCCACACCACTATAAAACACACACCCACATTACCCACAACCCTTTACAAACAAAAATTACTGCTAGGAGATTGACACCAAGACCACTGACACAACTACGTACACACACTATTCACACCTATACACCACTCACGCACTACACATCACACACCCCAACACATTACCCAACACACCCTCACCAACACACCTCACATAACACCCATGGCACCACAAAGACACGCCGTTTCACAGAGGTGGAGCTAAGTGTCATGGTGGAGGAAATAGTCAGGGTAGAGCCACAGCTGTTTGGAGCACAGGTGTAGCAGATATCTATAGCTATGAAGATGGAGCTATGGCGGAGAATCGTGGACAGGGTCAACGCCGTGGGACAGCACCCAAGAACTAGAGATTACATCAGAAAGAGGTGGAACGACCTACGGGGGAAGGTACATGCCATTGCAGCAAGACACCAGCTCGCGATCCAGAGGACTGGCGGTGGACCCTCACCTCCTCCCCCACAACTCACAGCATAGGAGGAGCAAGTCTTGGCAATATTGCATCCTGAGGGCCTGGTCAGTGTTGGAGGAGGAATGGACTCTGGTAAATCAACTCTCTACTACTATCACCCCCCTACCTGCATGCCATCACATACCCTCACCCTCACTCCCATCACTCCACTACTTCCCACACACCCCACCATCACAGCTCACTCATCCCAATGCCAAGCCCCACATGCTGTGCCAATGCATGGACATCCCTCACAGCCCTGCATGGACACTCATCACTATATCATGCACACCATAGAGAACTAACAATCCCACCTTACACTAACATACACAAGTGAAAGCTGCCAGAGCAAATCCAACCAAAGAGGGGAAGCCACAGATGTACAATATGTAAGAAACAGAAACCATAACACATCATTTACATCCCCACAGGTACCCCAGCCAATATCAGCAGAGAGGAGGTGCCAGCAATATCCAGTCCCCCAACTGAAGAGGCCCCCAGTGATGACAGCAACTCTGGTCTTCAGGGTCTGGATTACCTACCTGGCCCATCAGGGACCACTGGACAGCCGGTTAACCAGGCCCAGTCATACACCACCACAGAGCCTCCCTCATCAGGAAACACCACCACAGCACCCACCCAGCGTACCCATACCTCTCTCCCCAGGACATGTCAATCAGTAGTGTGTCCACCTCTACAGGGACCCCAGGGCACATCTCTCCCACAAGACAATCAGGGACCTAGGGTCAGTGGCCGTGGGCACACCGTTCAGGGGACAGAGACATAGGCCAACAGGGACGCTGGGAGGACTGCTGTGAGCCAGGGGGAGGACAGGCCCAGGGAACCGACTCTCTAGGAGGACCTCGCAGAGATCCTGGGAGCTTCTCAACATTCCCAGGACACGATGGGCCAGGTCCTGGACAATGTGCAGGAGAACAGGTGGCTGCAGGAGGGACGGTACCAGGGGATCAGGGAGGACTTGCAGGCCATTAACAACACCCTGATCTCCATTGCAGGGGTGCTGGCAGACATGGCCAACATGATGAGGGAGGCAGTCTCACACCAGCGGGAGCCTGCCACTAGCCACACATCTGAACATCATTCCACTTCCACTGCCGCTAGTGGCCAAGAGGCCCTGCCACAGGACTCTCAGGCCACCAGCACCCCTCCCCCTGCAGAAGGTGACCTACCCCGCAAACGTTCCCTGTGATCCAGACAGAAGCCGGAGACACTTGCCAAGACCCCTGCCAGGAAATGAGACTCTCCTGATTGTCACCCTTGTGTCCCACTCTGTCACCTTGTCCACCTTGAACTGCCATTGCTCCCCTTCCTATGTCCCCATGGACAATGCACCTATGCAACAAACAGACTGGAACAATACCCTGGACTTTCCTCCATCATCACCCCATCCCATTGCACTTGCCCCTCCATATATTAGCACTTCAATAAACACTCTTTGAAAAAAAAAAATTGGGGGAGTATGTCATGTATATCAAATATGTATTCATTGTAACAGGTACAAACATTGCAAATCAACTGTACAGAGAATGAACATAGATTAATGACGTGTAGCTGGCTATAATTATCACACCAGGAGTATATGTCAGGTCACCAACATCTGCAAAAGGAATTGCCAGAGGGAACAGTATGTGGGCATAGAAGCTGAAAATATCATCCTACCATTGCAACACAAATGAAAACAAATGTCATTGAAATGTTAAGTAATACTGTCCTACCTTTGTGTCATTGGAAGTATTGTCGGATGACATATGTTCTGTTGTCCTCATCCTCACTGTCCACAGGGTCTACTGCTGCCACACAGGCATCTCCAACCTCCTCCTCCATGGCATGGCATCTGAAGGCTAGGTTATGCAACATGGAGCATGCCACCACTATCTGGAAGACCTTCTTTGGTGAGTAGTACAGGGATCCACCTGTTAGATGGAGGCACCAGAACCTGGCCTTCAGGAGGCTACAGGTCCTTTCAATTATCCTTCTGGTTCGCCCATGTGCCTCATTATAACGTTCTTCTGCCCTTGTCCTGGCATTCCTCACAGGGGTCAGCAGCCATGATAGGTTTGGGTAACCTGGGTCACCTGCAAATATTGAGGGACAATATTTAACCACACACTATCCTATATGGCCCACATCATACCCATACACCAACATATACTGGGTGGGAACCAGGGCTCACCTGTTAGCCACACCCTGTGCCTCTGTAGTTGGGCCATCACATTTGGGATGCTGCTATTCCTCAGGACAAAGGCATCATGCACCGACCTTGGATGCTTAGCAGTGACGTGGGAGATGTACTGGTCTGCCAAGCACACCCTCTGAACATTCATAGAGTGGAAACTCTTACGATTCCTGAACACCTGCTCATTCTGGCGGCAGGGGACAAATGCAATATGTATTCCATCAAAAGCCCCAATTATGTTGGGGATATGTCCCATTGCATAAAACTTGGCCTTAACTGTGGCCAAATCTTCAACCTGGGGGAAAACAATATAGATGCACATGTGTTTTCTCAGGGCAGACAACACTCTTGTCAGCACTATTGAGAACATTGACTGTGACATTCCTGCTGCCAAGCCCACTATCACTTCGAAAGAACCAGTTGCCATGAAATGGAGTACAGATAGCACTTGCACAAGAGGGGGGATCCCAGTGGGGTGACGGATAGCAGATATCAGGTCAGGCTCCAATTGGTCACACAGCTCTGTGACTGTGGCCCTGTCAAGTCTATAGGTGAGGATAATGTGCCTGTGCTCCAGTGTTGCCAAGTCCACCAGGGGTCTGTACATTGGCTTTGTCTCCATCTCCTATACATCCACAGCAATAGGAATCTAAGGGACAAAAGAGTGAGGATCGTGTCACAAACTGAACAATGGAACTTTGCATCCTGTAAACATGAAATAGTTCCTTGTGATTTTTATAGTATGTGCTAATATCTCCTGTGATGCAGCATTATTCCAGGGCCTGTGAAATGGCATTTGCCTGTCCTGTGTGGAGGGACAGGTGGAAATGAGGTAATTCCTCTGATGCACGCCGTTGATGGAGGCGGTCAGGAACCTCCGTGCAACTCCTCATTGGCTAACATTGGGCCCTATAGGTTACAGTGGCCAATAGCGATCTACGCCGGCAGTGACGGAATGCACCATCACGAACGTGACCGCCATTTTGTATTTGATTCCTCACTTGTTACCTGACCTTCCATAGGAGAGGACCTAATCTGCATGTGCTGCTGTGACCTGTGTCTGGAACCTACCATGGCCTGTGTGATCGGGGAAAAAGGGCCCCAGCCTTCACTTCAGAGGAGTTGGAGAGACTAGTGGATGGGGTCCTACCCCAGTACAGAGTGCTGTATAGGCCTCCAGGCCAACATGTGAGTACAATTTGAGCATGATGCATGTGGCATGAATGCATGGAGTTGTGTGTGTGAAGACCTCGTGTAAGGGGGGTGGGTGGATGTCTTCTTGGTGGAGTACAGGTTGTGTGCTGGGCCATGTGTGTGTAAATGGTGATGTGAAGGGGTATGGTGGGCCATATGTGTAACAGGCAGGACTGTTTGTCTAATTCTATTTTTCTGTGTCTATTGCCTCTGCAGGTCAGCGCCCATCAAAAGAAGGGTATATGGCATGCCATCGCCAAGGGCGTGCGTACCCTGGGGGTCTATGGCAGGCAGAGAACCCACTGTCGCAAACGGTGGGAGGACCTGAGACGCAGGGCACAGAAGACAGCAGAGGCCCAGCTAGGGATTGCCTCCCAATGAGGAAGGGGTGCCTGTCGAACCAGGATCCCCCCCTGATGGCCCGCATACTGGCGGTGGCCTATCCTGAGCTGGATGGGCGCTTGAGGGCATCACAGCAGCCATAAGGGGGTGAGTGCAGTGCCCATCATTACAACATCCGCATAGTAGGGTGGTATCTGGGTGAGGGATGTGTGTCACTGGGGGCCCCTAGGCCAGGCCTGACATTGCAGCGTAGGTCTCCTGGTGGCTAGGGTTCAGAAGGGAACATTTTGCTACCTAGCTTGTAGGCATCCACAACTGGTCAGGGCTGCGTGGGTCCCAGATGTTCTGCATTTGGCAGTGTGTGCCCCTACCCATGCCTTGGTGGCTAACTATTTCTCTGGTAGTGCACTGCATATTGCGTAGGCCTGTTCCCAATGTGTGAGGGTGGTTTGTACGCCAACAGTGGTGTTGGTGCAGCCACTGACCCAGTGTATCCTTTGTCTCTCTCCCCCCCTTTCTTGTTTCGTCATCCTGTCCTTATGGCATTAGCATCATCTGGAGGAGGAGCAGAGGCACTGGCGACGGAGGGAGCTGCATCCCACAGGTCCCAGGAGGCAGAGTCCACTGATGCTGAGGGCACCAGTGGAACGGAGATCGAGGGTAGCACAATGGCGGAGACTGGAGGGGACAGTTCAGACACAGATACCTCCTCCGATGGAAGCTCCCTGGTGGTATCAGACACTTCTGTGACCACCCAGCTACAGGTATAGCCGCCACCCCGTACCAGCACCGCCCTCCCTGCAGCCCCTCAGCGAGTTTCCCGTGCCCGCTCACTCAGGAGGGTGGGCATTTCCTTCGCCCCAAGCACCTCAGTCCCTGCCCCAGTTAGCCCTGCTGACCTGAGTTAGGAGGCTATTGTCCTCCTGAGATCCATCTCTGTAGGCAGTCAAACATTGTGCATGCCATCCAGGGGCTGGCAGCCCAGATGCAACACTCTAATGCATTGCTGGAGGGCATTCACACTGGATTGGCGGCCCAACAGCGATCGATTCAGTCTCTGGCCTCCTCTCTGATGGCAGCCATTGTCCCTGTTTCTACCATCCCCCATTCACTATTTCCACTGTCTCTGCCTCTTCCCCCTCCACCACCTCCCTCCCAGCTACGTCTACACTCATACCTGCATGCACTACATCATCATCCACTACCAGCATCATCACCACACCAAGCAGAACACACACATCACTGGCAGATACCTCCACAATAGCAATGCACACGTCCCCTCTGTCCTCTCCCACTGTGTCTGTCCCCCCTCCTAAATTACACAAACGCAAGCACTCAGACACCCAACAGCCATCCACCTGACAACAGAATACAGACCATGCACCTGCACCCACAAGCAGCAGACATACACCTCCAAGAATCACTCCCTCATCCTCCACTCTCATTCCTTCTCCCTCTTCCCACCCCAATGTCCCTAAAAAATAGTTCCTATCCACCATTGACCTCTTCCCTACCCCTGCCCCCCGTCCTGCAGGTATGGGCAGGGTATCACAAACCCAGCCAAGCACCTCAGCCACACAGTCCACGGGCCCAGTCCTAACCGCACATTCTTGTGGTGGAAAGGGATCCAGGCCACATGTACCGAAGGGGACGGAGCCTGCACTAGCCAGCCTAAAGGGAAGGAAGGCTACCCCAGCTGACAAGAAGGGCAACAAGTCTGCACCTGCCACCTGAAAGGCCAAGGAGTCTGCCCCAGCAGGCAGGAAGAGCAAGGAGCCTGCACCAGCAGGCAGGAAGATCAGGGAGACTGCACCAGCAGGCAGGAAGAGCAAGGAGTCTGCACCAGCAGGCAGGAAGGGCAAGGAACCTGGACCAGGAACTGTCACGGGGCCCCCACCACTAACCATGGTTGTGCATCCGTCCGAGGGTGCAGGGGATGGCCAGGAGCCTCCCGCCACCAGCAGCACCACCACTGTGCAGCCATCCGAGGTTGCAGGGGATGTGCAGGAGCCTCCCCCTACCAGCGGCACCACCACTGTGCAGCTGTCCAAGATTGCAGGGGATGGGCAGGAGCCTCCCCCCACCAGCAGCACCACCACTGTGCAGCCATCACTGCCGGCTGACGGTATGTAATCCTGCCTCCATAGGCTGCTGTGCGGCCTGTGCACTCCAGAACCAGTGGGTAAGACACCCACCTGAGAGACTGTGGCCCATCACTCCCCAGGATCAAGCACAGGGCATATTGCTCCCTCCAGAAACCGTGGGTAAGACACCCACCTGAGAGACTGTGGCCTTGCACTCCCCAGGATCAAGCACAGGGCATGTTGCCCCCTCCAGAACCAGTGGGTTAGACACCAACCTGAGAGACTGTGGCCCATCACTCCCCAGGATCAAGCACAGGGCAGGTTGCCCTCACCAGAGCCAGTGGGTAAGACACCCACATGAGAGATTGTGGCCTATCACTCCCCAGGATCAAGCACAGGGCACATTGCCCCCTCCACAACCAGTGGGTAAGACACCAACCTGAGAGACTGTGGCCCTGCACTCCCAAGGCTCAAGCACAGGGTACGTTGCACCCTCCAGAACCAGTGAGTAAGACACTCATCTGAGAGACTGTGACCTTTCACTCCCCAGGATCAAGCACAGGGCATGTTGCCCTCTCCAGAATCAGTGGGTAAGACACCCACCTGAGAGACTGTGGCCTTATACTCCCCCAAGATCAAGCACAGGGCATGTTGCCCCTTCCAGAACCAGTGGCTAAGACACCCACCTTGAGAGACTGTGGCCTATCACTCCCCAGTACCAAGATCAGGGCATGTTGCCCCCTCCAGAACCAGTGGTTTTGTTCCATCTCCTGGCTGAGGTGCCCCCATCTCCCTGAGGTGCCTGGCTATTTACCTACTGATGCCCCTGCAGTGTTCTCTCCGTGTTGAAGCAAGTGACACGTATGGCCTTGGACTTTGGCCATGTGGCCATGTGACCCACGCAAATTGAGGACTGGGCTGTCTCTTTTTCTGTAAATATGTATATATCTATCATTTGCCTAACTTATTATTTCTACTGTGCTGATCTTATTACAAACACTTTTGTGAAATTGTTTTGTCCTTGCATTATTCAGCCGAACATTGTTTTTTTAATGCATATGGTTGTGTGTATAGTGTGTGTATGTGGGGTGTGTATTGTGCATGTGTTTGTCACTCTCTTTTTCTCCCCCCTTGTGCGCTAGGCGGCTATACTCACCGACGTCGTTTTTGCCGGCATTGGTGCTCGTGTTGGAGCAGAACGTAGAATATCATAGGAAAAACATGCAGTTCTGGTTCCATGGTGACGTGGTTCTTACCTGTGTCTCCAATGGCGAGTCCTTTTACTTCTGAGCTCAGTTTCCGGCAGGCTTTTGATTTCGTTGGTACCGCCCCAGAAAAGGTGACGGTTTGCGGGATCTTAATATGGTGGGCAGAACATTGACTTTCGCCTGGCTGTAAACGGCCACCGTCGTGGTACCTGTTGTTTTCGCCCTGTCGGTCGGTGTGGTACATTGGCTGTCTTTCGGACATCTTTCCGCCATGGTCATAATTTGGCGGTAGTTACTGCCAGCCTGTTGGCGGTATTACCGCCACTTTATCACCAACCGCCAGGGTTGTAATGAGGGCCATAGGGGTTCATTCTGACCTCGGCGGTAAAAGGCTCCTACCGCCGGTCAGAAGACCGCCATTCTACCGCCGCGGCCGCGGAAAGCCGCCACGGTCATTCTGACCAACAACTGCCAAGCCGCCAAAAACCCGACATCCACGGAAGGCCGCCTCATCAGCGGGCAGCGATAAACTGGAGATGACCAAACCTCCACCGCCACGCCAACACAAACACGCCCATGCCATTACGACCCACCAATCCACGCGGCGGTCTTTCAGCCGCGGTATTCCATTGGCGGTACAGACCGCTGCGGTCAAAATACACACCCAGGCTCCAAAACCCAGCCACATTGGACAATTTGAAATACACACACCTGATACACATACAAACACCACTCCCACACATCCAAGCAACTATAAAACACACACCCACATCACCCACAAACCCCCACTAGTTGGAAATCGGAGAGAAGGCGAGAGAGAGAGAGAGAGAGAGAGGGAGAGAGAGAGAACATCAATCGAAAACCCCAACACACACAGGAACCCAACATCATCAACCACACAACATCTACGCACACATCACCACACACCACCACTCACATCACTGCAAACACCACCCCACACCTCATCCACACCACCCCATGGCACCCCAAAGACACCCCAGGTTTTCTGACCAAGAACTCCGGGTCATGGTGGAGGAAATCATAAGGGTAGAGCCCCAGCTCTTCGGCACACAGGTGCAACACACCACAATAGCCAGGAAGGTGGAGCTATGGCAGAGGATTGTCGACAGGGTCAACGCTGTGGGACAGCATCCCAGAAACCGGGAAGGCATCAGAAAGCGCTGGAACGACCTACGGGGGAAGGTACGGTCGATGGTCTCCAGACACAACATCGCTGTGCAGAGGACTGGCGGCGGACCACCACCCACCCCTCCCGAATTCACAGCATGGGAGCAAGAGGTCTTCAACATCCTGCATCCTGCGGGCCTCGCTGGAGTAGGCGGAGGAATGGACTCTGGTAAGTCTAGTCTCAACTACTCCCCCCCCAACCACCAGCATGCCAACCCACACCCCCACCCTCACCCCAACCGCCCAGCACACAGCCTCCCTGCCAATGTCTCACCAGCACAACCCACCCAACCCAAAACCAAACCCTGAATGCCAACACAAACCATGGACACCCATCACCTATGCATGACCACTGCACATACCCATCCCCCCCACAAACCACCCTCACAACTCCTGCCACAAGGGGATGCCAGCACTGGGGGACAAGGGCACCCACAAATCGCACACCATGGAACACACAGAAGCAATAACCATACTCTTTCACCCCTGCAGGGCCCGAACGACAACACACCGGCCAGGAGGGTCCAGATATGTCCATCCCACCCCCAGAACAGGCCCGCAGTGAGGACAGCAGCTCTGACGACCTGGAACCTGATGACCAGCCCGGACCATCGGGGACCTCTGGACAGTCGGTTCCCCACACACAGACACAGGCCACAGCAGACCTAACCCCCTCTGGGAATATCAGCACCGCTCCCACCCAGCGGGCCCATGCCTCTGTCTCCAGGACAGGTCAATCAGCGGTGTGTCCGCCACTACAGGGCACCCAGGCTGACCCAACACCCCAACAACAACAGGGACCTGGGGGCAGTGGTAGCGGGCACACCGTCCAGGGGACAGAGGCCCGGGGAAACAGGGCAACTGGGAGGGCTGCAGTGCGACAGGGGGGGGAGGACAGGCCCAGGGAACCGACTCTCCAAGAGGCCCTCACCACCATCATGGGAGCATACCACCGCTCCCAGGAGACGATGGCGACGGTAATGGCCAGGTTCCAGGAGATCCAGGCACAGCAGGAGGAACGGTACATGGGGTACAGAGAGGAGCTCAGGAACATCGTCCAGGCCCTGAACCTAATAGTCACCACATTGCGGGACCATGTGGCACCCCAAAGGGCCCCTGTCCCCAGCCCGGACCAGGAACAGCCTACCACCTCCACCGGCGCTAGTGGACAGTAGGCCCCCACACAACGACGGGCCACCAGAACCCCACCTCCTGCTGAAGATCAACCACCCCGCAAGAGGAGCCTGAGATCACAAAGGAAGACAGAGTAGGATGCCAAGACCCCCGCCAGCCTAAGATCCCCCGGATGTCATTCCACTGTCCCACATCGTCACCCTGTCCAACCTTGAACTGCCCCTGCTCCATCCTTCCACAGGCATATGGACAATGCACCTGTGCGACCGAGAACTGGACTCTGCCATGGACATCACTCCACCCCCACCCATCACCGTTTTACTATCATGGACCTATATGTAGCACTTTAAATAAATCACTTATTGCACATAAAACACTCAGGAGTCTGCTTGTATTCTTAACAAATGTATTATGCATAACGGGTCAAAAATGTGCAGTTACTTTGTGATGACAACATACCAATGTCAATTTGCTTTACTCCATTGCCGAACAAACCAGAAGTCACGCAGTGGGTCATACAGCTCTGAAAAGCCAAGGGAAAGTCACAATTCAGTTGAAAGGAACTGGGGGGAAACACAGAAAGTAGAGATGCAGGAGGCCAGAAGGAAATGTAAAATGACGTGGGGGATTCTTACCTGGGTGCTACTGAAAATACTGTTGTATGACCGTGTCCCTGTTGTCCGTGTCGTCCCCATCGTCTTCCTCCTCTTCACTCTCCACAGGCTCCACAGCTGCTACAACACCACCATCTGGACCATCCTCCTTCAGAAAAGGCACCTGGCGTCACAATGCAAGATTGTGAAGCATACAGCAAGCCACGATGATCTGGCACACCTTCTTTGGTGAGTACATGAGGGATCCCCCTGTCATATGCAGACACCTAAACCTGGCCTTCAGGACCCCGAAGGTCCTTTCTATGATCCTCCTAGATCGCCCATGGGCCTCATTGTACCGTTCCTCTGCCCTGGTCCGGGGATTCCTCACTGGGGTCAGTAGCCACGGCAGGTTGGGGTAACCAGAGTCACCAATTAGCCACACACGGTGTCTCTGTAGCTGTTCCATCACATAGGGGATGCTGCTATTTCGCATAACATACGCGTCATGCACTGACCCAGGGAACTTGGCATTTACATGGGAGATGTACTGGTAAGCCAAACAGACCACCTGGACATTCATAGAATGGTAACTTTTCCTGTTTCTGTACACCTGCTCATCGTCTTTTGGGGGTACTAAGGCCACATGGGTCCCATCAATGGCACCAATGATGTTGGGGATATGTCCAAGGGCATAGAAGTCAGCCTTCACAGTGGCCAAATCACCCTCCTCAGGAAAATTATGTAGCTCCGCATGTATTTCGTCAGGGCAGACAACACTCTGGACAAAATCTTAGAAAACATAGGCTGAGACATCCCTGATGACATGGCCACTGTTGTCTGAAAAGACCCACTTGCCAAGAAATGGAGGACTGACAGAACCTGCACCAGAGGGGGAATTCCTGTGGGTTGGCGGATGGGGGACATCAGTGCTGGCTCCAGCTGGGCACACAGTTCATGTATAGTGGCTCGGTCAAGTCGGTATCGAAGTATTATATGACGTTCCTCCATTGTCGACAGGTCCACCAGCGGTCGGTACACGGGAGGATTCATCCTTCTCCTCGCAAGTCCCAGCGGACGGTGCCTAGGAAGGACAACATGGAGCACAGAGTCAAACAACCCACAGGTACGTAACTACAGCTTGCACAGTACACGATTGTCAATGCATTGAATGGCTTGTATGAGTGGCAATGCAAGGCCTAGGCCTGTGTGACGCAGTAGTAATTAAGCCCTGTGGTCCCTTGTAATGGCGGCTGCCTGACCTGAGAAGTGTGACAGTGGGATGTGAGGTCAATGCGCTGGCATGACACACAGTGGCGGTAGGCGGTCGAAGACCGCGGCGCAAAGCCGCATTGGTTAACATCGAACCCTATGGGTTTCACGGGCCAATGACTAGCTGCGCCGGCGGTCGCGGAACGCACCGCGGCGGTACGCGCCGCCGCGGGCGTGACAGCCATTTTCTATCTGATTAATCACTCGAGACCTGATCATCCACAGGAGAGGACCTATACTGCAAGTGCTGCTGTGACCTCGGTCTGGGAGATATAATGGCTGCTGCGACTGGGGAAAGGGCCCCTGCCTTCACGACAGAGGAGTTGGAGAAACTTGTGGATGGGGTCCTGCCCCAGTATGCGCGACTCTACGGTCCTCCAGACTGTGTGCACTTTGCATGGGCTATGCCTGGGTTGTGTATGGTGGATGTAAGATGGTGGGGTGGGGAGCGAATGAGGAGTGCAGGGTATGACAGATGAGAGCATGTGCCACATGGCAAGGTTGGGGAGGGGGGGCCAATCGCATCTATCATGCGGAAAATTTATGATATTTCAATTTCCACCCTGTACATGTCAAATAGGTCAGCGCCCATCAGAAGATCGACATTTGGCGTGCCATCGCCAAGGAAGTCAGGAACCTGGGGGTCCACAACAGACGGGGCACCCACTGCCGCAAGAGGTAGGAGGACATCCGCCGCGGGACCAGGAAGACCGCCGAGTCTCTGCTGGGGATGGCCTCCCAACCTAGGAGGGGTGCCAGTCATACCCTGACCCCCCTGATGTCCCGGATCCTGGCGGTGGCCTACCCCGATTTGGATGGGCGCGTGACGACATCACAGCAGACACAAGGGGGTGAGTACCAGCACATTCAGCTATCTTTACACGCAGTGGAGGCGTCTGGGTGGGGGAGGAGGGCTGTGGGTGACATTAGGCCAGGGCGCTTTCTGTAGTGTAGTCCCCTCCTTTAGGCATGGCCCTGTGCCCTCGCCCCCAACCTCTGTACGGTGCCAGGTACAGCTAGCCATGGTCCTGCATCACCCATGTGCGCGTTTGTTGTCCCTAGACCTGTTGGCCCAGTCACAAGTACTCAGTAGTGTACCCCGATTGCGCGGCTTATTGCATGAGGCTCCTGTGTCTGTCCTCTCCGCCAACGGTGTTGACAATGCATGTACTCAACCTTTTATTATGTCTCCCCCCACCCTTTTTCTTTATCTTCTTGTGCATGTGTGCTTCAGCATCATCAGGCGGAGGAGACTTGGCACCGGAGCACGAGGGAGCTGCGACTCACAAGGCCCCGGTGGGCCATGGCACAGACACCGAGGCCACCAGTGATACGGAGGGCGAGGGGAGCTTCACAACGGGGAGCCTTGGTGAAACCAGCGACACCGACACGTCCTCGGAAGGGAGCTCTCTAGCGGTGGTGGCAACATCCGTGTCCCCCGCCTCTACAGGTACAGCCGCCACCCAGCCCACCAGCTCCGCCCTCCCAGCAGCCCCTCAGCCCATGCTCCGTGCCCGCTCACCCAAGAAGGTGGGCGTCTCCTTCGCCCCAGGCACCTCAGACCCTGCCACTGTTACCCCTGCTGCCCTCAGTGAGGAGGTCATTGACCTCCTGAGGACCATCATTGTTGGGCAGACTACCCTTTTGAATGCCATCCAGGGGGTAGAGAGGGAGGTGCATCGTAGCAATGCATACCTGGAGGGCATTCATTCGGGTCAGTCTGCCCATCAACGATCGTTCAATTCTCTGGCCTCAGCACTGACGGCAGCCATTGTCCCTGTTTCCAGCCTCCCTCTTCTAACTGCCTCCACCCTGTCTCTGTCTCCTGTTCATCTGCCTATCCCATCCACACCTTCAGACCAGCCTGCACACACCTCAACACCCAAGGGCAGCTCTTCCAGACATAAGCACCACAGATCACACAAACATTCACCCAAGCAACACCCAGATGCAGACATGCCAACAGCCACTACCACCTCTGTGTCCCCACCTCCTCGTCTCCCTCCTCCCTCCCTGTGACGTCGCCACTCACACCTGCATGCACACCACCAACAGCCAGTACACCCATCACCAGCACACCCTCCATTACAGTCCGCACACGTGCAGTCACCACCCCCACTGCCGTTTACATGTCCCCTGTGTCCTCTCCCACTGTGTCTGTCACCCCCTCTTCCAAGACACACAAACGCAGGCAGCCACCCACCCAACAGCCAACCACCTCACGACAGCCTCCAGTCCATGCACCTTCACCCAAGGATAGCACACCTGACTCTCCCACAACCACCTCCTCTTCCTCCACTCCCATAACCACTGCACCTACCTTTTACCTTGGTCCTAAAAAGTGTTACCTCTCCAATCTTGACCTCTTTCCCTCACCTGACCCACCCCCTCAATCTGCTAAGAGTCCCAAGAGCACCTCAGCCACCACCAGCCCGGGTTCACGTGTCAGCGTAGTCCATGGATTTTGGAGTCCCCCCTTTGCCAGCAGTGAGACATCGGTCAGCAGCAAGGGGACAGCCAGCCACCCCCCTGGAAAGAGGACCGGGAAAGTGAGGGGCCGCCGCGGGAGGAGTGCCACGGCTGCCCCCAAGGACCAAAGTTCGGAAACTTCACCCGCCACAACATCCAGGGCAGGCAAGGCCCAGAGAGCCACAGCGAAGGAGCAGGGCGGAGAAGTCAGGCAGCAGGAGCGCGGACCAGGAGGGCCCCACAAGCCCCATCCCGGGTGTGAGGGAGGACACCCAAGGGCTCAGGACACCGTCACCGAAGGGTCCAGCAACTGCACGGTCGGAGGGCGACTGAGCAGGGAGTCCTGCCCAGGTCAGACTCCCTGGAATTACAGGCCAAACACCGATGAAGAGGGCCCCGCCGTGCAGGAAGGCACAGCTGAAGAGGGCCCCGCCGTCCTGAAAGGCACCGCTGAAGAGGGCCCCGCCGTCCTGAAAGGCACCGCTGAAGAGGGCCCCGCCGTGCAGGAAGGCACCGCTGAAGAGGGCCCCGCCGTCCAGAAAGGCACCGCTGAAGAGGGCCCAGCCGTGCAGGAAGGCACCGCTGAAGAGGGCCCCGCCGTGCAGGAAGGCACCGCTGAAGAGGGCCCGCCGTGCAGGAAGGCACCGCTGAAGAGGGCCCCGCAGTGCAGGAAGGCACCGCTGAAGAGGGCCCCGCCAAGACAGGCCCCGCTCTGCTGGGCCCCGCCATCTCAAGCACCGCTCCGCTGGGCCCTTCCTCTCAAGCACCACTCCGCTGGGCCCTTCCTGTCAAGCACCGCTCCGCTGGGCCCCGCCGTCTCAAGCACCGCTCCGCTGGGCCCTTCCTGTCAAGCACCGCTCCGCTGGGCCCTTCATCTCAGGCACCACACCGCTGGGCCCTTCATCTCAAGCACCGCTCCGCTGGGCCCCGCCGTCTCAAGCACCGCTCCGCTGGGCCCTTCATCTCAAGCACCGCTCCGCTGGGCCCCGCCGTCTCAAGCACCGCTCCGCTGGGCCCTTCATCTCAAGCACCGCTCCGCTGGGCCCCGCCGTCTCAAGCACCGCTCCGCTGGGCCCTTCCTGTCAAGCACCGCTCCGCTGGGCCCTTCATCTCAGGCCCCGCTCCGCTGGGCCCCGCCGTCTCAAGCACCGCTCCGCTGGGCCCTTCATCTCAAGCACCGCTCCGCTGGGCCCCGCCGTCTCAAGCACCGCTCCGCTGGGCCCTTCCTGTCAAGCACCGCTCCGCTGGGCCCCGCCGTCTCAAGCACCGCTCCGCTGGGCCCTTCCTGTCAAGCACCGCTCCGCTGGGCCCTTCATCTCAGGCCCCGCTCCGCTGGGCCCCGCCGTCTCAAGCACTGCTCCGCTGGGCCCTTCATCTCAAGCACCGCTCCGCTGGGCCCCGCCGTCTCAAGCACCGCTCCGCTGGGCCCTTCCTGTCAAGCACCGCTCCGCTGGGCTCTGCCGTCTCAAGCACCGCTCCGCTGGGCCCTTCCTGTCAAGCACCGCTCCGCTGGGCCCCGCCGTCTCAAGCACCGCTCCGCTGGGCCCTTCCTGTCAAGCACCGATCCGCTGGGCCCCGCCGTCTCATGCACCGCTGGGCCAATGACTGTGCCGGTTCTGTGTCGTGCTAATGTTCACGCTGCACTCGGCCCACCCTGCCTCCTCCATTGCCTGTGGAGACTGTTATCCACTTGATGGACTGTGACTTTGCACTCCCCAGGATATGACAGTGGGCAAGCCACCCACTGTAGAGACTTGAGAGACTGTGGCTTTGCACTCCCCAAGATATGACAGTGGGCAAGCCACCCACTGTAGAGACTTGAGAGACTGTGGCTTTGCACTACCCAGGATTGGACGGTGGGCATGGTGGCCCCTTCTTGGATCTGGCATCGTGGACTCATGTGGCTGTGGTGCCCCCCCTTCCCTTCCCCCTGAGGTGCCTGTAGTTTTGTCATGTGATGCCCCTGCAGTGTTCTCTCCAACGGACTCAGGTCTCCTTTGTGGGCTTTACCCATGTGTTGATACACTTCGGCCCACGGACATTTGCAATTTCTGTGACTGTGCGGGACTTTCTGCCTCTATTTCTCGGTCACGCAATGTTTACATTAGATAATATTTCCATCATTTTCCTATTTTGCCATGTCTTCAATGAACCTATTTTGTACATAAATGTTGTTTCTCACTTGAATCATATCTTTTCGTTATTCCGGGGGGTTTGGGTGGGGTAACTTTGACTTGGTGCTCTGCATTGGTGTGTAGATAGTTGGGGGGTGGGTGTGATGCGTATGTGTGTGCCCGTAACCCTTCCTCCTCCCTCCCTCCCCTGTGTCGTAGGTGCGGTACTCACCGTTGTCGTCTGCGCCGTAGTTCGTACTCGTGGTAGATGAGCAGGTAGACGAGAGCGGGTAGGATGTGTAATTCGGGCTCCATGCTGTCCTCCGTCCTCGTGGAGTGTATAGAGGTGAGCGTTTTCCCGTTCGTAGTCTGTTTCCGCCGTGTTTTTATCGGCGGGGCTCCCGCCCCGGATGAGGTGGCGGATTGGTGAGTTGTGATAGGGTGGGCGGTACTTTGTCTGCTGCCTGCCTGTTGGCGGTGACCGCCGCGCTGTTTGTCTGTCCCGCCGTGGCGGTCGGAGTGGTAAAGTGGCGGGCTGTGTTGGCGGTTCCCGCCAGGGTCAGAATTCCATTTTTTTAACCGCCAGCCTGTTGGCGGGTTGGCCGCCGCTTTATCACCGACCGCCAGGGTCAGAATGACCCCCATAGTGTCTTCTGCGATAGACATCATTCCGAATGACGTGTCCCGTTTATACCATGCGCCATCATGCACTTAGGTTGAACGTTACAGAGTCTGAAAAATGGCCGCTTCCCATGGAAATACAGATTCTGAAAAATGGCCGCTTCCCATGGAAATACATTAACAGTAGTGACTTGTTCTCTGCTTTTAATTTGTCCAGGGAGCAACAGACAATGGCTAAAAAAGAAGAGAGTTACTCCACGCTTCACACTGAAATGTTAGAAAAGCGGCATTTTACAGTAGCAGAAAGCCCTTCAACAGTACGGCTCATACATGGCATTATAAATCTGCCAATTTTCACCTTTCGTTTCACAAAATGTTTCAAGGAGCTAGGATATAGCTTTATTGAAGAAGAATGGGAGTTGCTTTTCGAGTACAAATGTCTGAACGGCGAAACAGAGGTCTTTTTGAGCAGAAGCGAATGTGAGACTACTGTTGGTCATTGAATGATCTGCAAGCAGGTGTCACTTCATGGCTTTTGCAATGCAGGGGTAGCGAACATGGCATGCTTGCTGAAAGGTACGCCCGTCCCTTTGATAAAGCCAGAATTTCATATACTTTTGAATGGAAGTTATGTGGTCCTGACCGAACAGAGTTGTTGCAGTATGAGACCAGGAATTGCCTACGCAATTTCAGTTTCTCAAATTGTAACTTGTTGTGGACATGCTCTGTTCCTCCCCAAACAAGATGTAAGGGTAGAAGAAATGTAGCCTCACATTGATACTACTAATATAAATTATGACAAGCTGAGCAGACTAAAGGTGCTACTGTTCCAGAAACAAGTTGGGTTGACATTGGCTAGAGAGATGTATGCTCTCCAGATAGCAAGATCATCAGCCGATATACAATCCCTATTAAATGCCAACTTCCTCAAGCAGTTTGAAGGGCTGGTTTCCAGAATATTCAGTGCTTTGAGCAATACTGAGAGTGTGCACTTCTTTAAGGTTGCTGGGTCTGGATTCATTTCCATCTTCCAGACTGTCTTTGGAGTCATCCCTTTGGCTATCTATTCACTCTTTTGAAGTGTGTTTGGCAGCTTTCCTGTGACTTTGGTGTTGATTCACACAATTTGCTGCTCCTGTTTCTAATTTGCAGTGGTAGTGTCTTCTCAGCTAAGCGGAGTGATGGAGCTACTACCACTAGCCCAGCTTTGCAGTGTACACATCGTGCAGTTCTTTGGTGCTCCGCTGCTGGAAGAATTGGAGCATGATTGATCATTGTCATTCCAACCAGTCCTGTGGTATGTGCAACCTGTCCTCCATTGTAGGTGGTGCCTCTTCGAGTGTCTACCATTGGTGTGTATTGCTGTTCCGCAGTACCTCCTGTGGACAGAGAACTGCTAATGTTCCCAATGAGGGTTCATTCACAGTCATGCCGAATGAGACTGAGGCTTATTTGCAAGGCCACCTATGAGTCACCTGTGGTGAACTACTTGGTTCCTTCAGGCACTTTGGATGGTGCTGCCTTCGTGGGTGATCCTTGAAGCTTCTGCCCTCTTCTGCTCCGTGAACCAATCTGCCATTCCTTTCATTGATGTGACATCTTACGATGTGCAGTAATTCCTGGATGCGCTCCTGTTCAATTACTTTGGAGACATTCTTCAAGATCACAATTATTGTTGACTAATTTGACCATTGGCTTTATTCTAAAGTTTTAAAAAATTATACTGAATTAACTTTGGACTGCTGTGCTTGATATGGTCGACATTTTATCTTTTTGTATGTTTGAGCTAGTTTTTAATAATATTATATACATGTTTTTAGATGTTTTTGCTCAGAGCATTTTACCTTGGACTCATACACCTTCTATGGTGCCACCATTATGATATTATCCTCATTCCGGCAATGGGGAGGGTGTAGCGTATCCTGTTTAGTTTTAATGGATCTCAGGAGTTTAGCTTAGCCTTCTGGCTTGCGGGCCTGTGCCCCCGTCACCTAGTGACTTTTTAACTTACTTAGCTTGGTGTGTCTTAGCATATTTATTTTATTATTTCATTTAAAACGGCTGCCATGTTTACAGTTAGAGAAATATTTTGATTTTACTTTATCAGTGTCACTTTGTGAAGGCATCACTATCAGTGTCAAAGTCAAGTGATTTACATCATGTCCCTTTCCCATTTACTTGTGACGGGAACATAATGTACTTTTGGAGGGAATTGTACATAATATTGCTGTCACAAGCCTGCCCTTTTCTATATTTTGAAAACACACCTTCATCAGGACTCCTACAAGATCTGCATAAATGAATGTCTCACAGACAAGGTTATCAGAGGGATTCCTACCAGATGCTATCGATGCCGTCTATGCTGCATGTCACCTTTATGCAGATTCAGCCTTTGTGTCACCACGAAGTCTGACCTGGACCTCATTCCAAGGTAACAAGTGTTGGAGGCACTTCTCATAAACCTGGTACTGACAGATTAGGTTTACAACACCTAGCTCTCATTACTTTAGGTATTAGGTTCTCTAGGCTAGGGAGTTTACATTATATAATACTGCCATATTTATACTCCTTTTGCACCAAATTTGTGTCATTTTTTATTTTTTTTGCAAATTCGGTGAAAACTTATCTCCATATTTATATTTTGACATTAGACATGTCTAATGTCCAAATATAGGAGTTTGCACCATTTTTTGGACGGGTGAACCCACCTTGCGTCAATGAGATGCATGGTTGGAGTTCCCTTCCAAAACATTGTGCTATCCCCATAGCCTCATATTACCTTACCTGTGTAAGGAGGAACATTCCCCTCTATGAACCAGACCCACAAATGCCTGAAGAGGAGGAAGAGGAGGATGCTGTCCATCAACATGATAGGGACCATCCAAACACTGCTGCAGGATTGCGTCGGAGACAACACATTTTACAAAACTTCTTTAAACAATAGTCACTATCACCACTTTCTTACCATATCTCATTAAACACCTAATCTAATCACTAAATCATGGTCTGGGCAATTATTTATGTATCACATGATCCATGGGAATCACAATCTGAGTTTAGCCTCGTGGCACAGTGCAGTAATACAGATTAGGATACTGAAAAAGCCATATCACATTTGTTGGTTATGAATGTACACCCAACTTCACACACAGTGTAAATGACATATATTGTGTTCATTTCACATTTGAAGGGCAATGTCAGAGTAGCACAACTATAGGACACTTCCATGTTGGCAACATGGTTCATTGCAGCATATGGTACACAACTAAGACACCATCAATCACATGTAAAAAACCTGCTTCATACATGAGGCAGTGGATTTGCAATTGCATTGGTAACAGGAATGTATGACCACACCCTTAACAGCAGTAAGTGTGACATCAGCTATTTCTGCAAGGAGCATGTGTAACAAGAAGTCTATGTAAGCTGCAAATGGATAGCGCAAGTGTCCCAAGTATGACAAGCATTGCTCACAAGATATGCCCTGTGCATGCCATCCCAGGTTATAAATTCTGTCACAGGCATTTATTCAGTCTCTCCCCACCCTTCTCTTGGTGCCCCCGTAACAGGACAATTTGTACCCTGATAATCCATCATCTACACACACCCAGACTCACATTTTGACTCCAGTGGCTTCCCTCTTTAGTACGGCATGCCGTAGTCCTAGTTCATCTGACTGCATGGACTGCAGGTCCCACAATGCACTGCCTTGTAGTCTGTAGGACCTGTAATCACATGTCCATTGCTTCCTATGTGAAAGGTATTGTTGGCCCTTTGAACTTGAATCTCACCTACAGGATTTGTGAGAGACTGAAGCTGCACACACCTGTGAGCATTTCCACGCAGACCAGCCATTTGAATCTGCACTGCCATTTCTGCTGCCTGGAACGGCTTAGAATCTGCCATTTTATGTATATCCTTGTTGTGCTTTGCTGTATAAACCACTTGTGTAACACAGCCCTTGGGCTATTGTGTAACGTTGCAGCCGATAGCACAAATCCAGTTTTAATTTTCCACAGTGTTGTTCAGGCATTTCCCAGTCTGAGTCTGCTCACTGTGCATTTGCCTGATTCATGTTAGTTCCTGACAGAGCATACATCCTGTTAGCCTGATTGTTACCTGCCTTTGTGTTACCATAGAGGTTCCCTGTGGCTACATTCCTCTCATAGTTGCTTTCCATGCCCTCACTTTCCTCCTGGGGTATTGTGTCTGGTAGGTCTACGATGAATTCACAAATATATTGTATAGTTTAATCAGTTTACATATGGTATCCAGGTATGGGACATGTATTCAAATAGCCTAATCCCGGCACTATCCCTTGCCTGTGTTTCATGTATGCATGAGTGACAAACAGTGACAGTGTACGACGGCTGAATGTATGGATTGGGAACGGTGCCTCCAGCATAAAAAACAACGTTTGCTAATGTGCATGAATGGACAAAACATGTTTGTGCCCTCACGGTCCACACACAGATCCACATTGGCTGCAACCCAATGATGTTGGTTGCGTGGTGACTAGCTATGAGATTAATCAGCACAGAGGCACTGATGTTCCCTTTTGCAGTGGGAATTTTCAATACCACACTGTGTACAAATGTTGTGATGAAAGCTGCCGGGTTCTATTTACTGATCCATTACATTTGTAAGCACACCAAGGTTACCCTGTTGTCAGCCTCATGAAACTTCTGCAGTGCCATAGCTCAAATATCCCCATGTGTGTTGTCGATTCCTCTTTGGCTTTCGGTCAATTCTGCTTTGAAGGATACTCTGTTAGATCCACAGATTCATGAGTAGACATGCACGCAACTGTGACAACATGGAGGACAATAATGACACCGTGTACACAAGGCCACACACTTGAACTGTACACCTTTGTACAATTAACCACTGAAAATATGTGATCACATGCAGCTTGGTCTGCTGGTCCTCCACTGCCACACACGAAACATAGGTCATATATATCACTCAATCTGTGGAGTGACATTACATTTTTGGATTGTTTTCCGACTCTGTGCCACAAACACTGTACCTACATAGCATTTTCAAAAGACTGACTCATGGCTAGTAGACAAACTAGTGACCAGGATGTGGTATCCAACATTCCTGTACATGTGATGGCTTACTCATTGCCATTATCAACCATCCTCTATCTATCCTGTGCATAGTTTGTCATAGGAGATGCATTGTCCCCAAAGTCAGTGCAGTTCACACAGCATTAGATGCTACGTGTATGACAAACACATATCTTGACTCATATCTACACTGAATAGTTTGTGAAGGTTATCCACATGTACAACACGTGCATACAAGCACATTAATGAAAGCACGTCTTGTGACGTTCACACAGAGGCCCAACAAAAAATTGAAATAGCCAATTCACAGACATTGCACACAGGCAATGAGTTAATGTATTAAGTTGTGTAGCCTTCCTATCCTCTATTGACGCACAACCTACTCAAATTGGGTAATGCAAATTTGTATTACAAAAGTTTGGGTATCTATTGCGTCAGTGAAGAGTGCTCATCCGGTACAACAACATGAGTATCATGGTCCGCAGTAGTGTGATCTGCCACGAATATACGACGAAACAACGACTGCAAAAAAAACTACTGCCTTAACAACGAGGTCGGAACACCGACCTCGTTGCTACTACTAATGATTTTACCACAAATGCCTTAAAAACGATATTTCGTTGTAAAGGCATTCCTGATAAAATCATTAGCAATAGGCACCATTCACCCTACATCCCTCACCCCACCCCTCCAACCCCACCCCAAAACCTAAAACCCCCTGACCCCCCACCCACTCCCCAAAACCAAAAACGCCCCACCCCCCCAACCCCACCCCAAAACCTAAAACCCCCTGACCCCCACCCATTCCCCAAAACCAAAAACGCCCCAAACCCCCAACCCCACCCTAAAACCTAAAACCCCCTGACCCCCCACCCACTCCCCAAAACCAAAAATGCCCCACCCCCCCAACCCCACCCCAAAACCTAAAACCCCCTGACCCCCCACCCACTCCCCACAACCAAAAACGCCCCACCCCCCCAACCCCACCCCAAAACCTAAAACCCCCTGACCCCCCACCCACTCCCCAAAACCAAAAAAACACCCCATCCCCCCAACCCCTCCCCAAAACCTAAACCCACCACTTACCTTCGCCAAGTCCCTTCTTTGTACCTTAACCACGCATGTTCGTTGTTCAGAACATACGTAGTTAAGGCAAAAAAAAACGGAGTCGTGGTTAAAAAAAGCGTTGTTTCACTTTCGTTAACCACGACCTTCGTAAAAAAAAAGTCGTAAAAAAGGATGTTTCCCATCTGCCACATGTGCCCAAACACTGGAATAAACAATGCAGATGCAAACAGTCTATCCCTGTATAGTTACAGCTGTCATGTACTTAAAAAATGTGAGAAATGACACAAACACAGTAGAAGACATACATTTTAATGCAAACGCATCAAAAAAGACAGATATGCATCAAAATTTGCTGCATATGCGTTGAACAATGATGCCCACAGCCATGATACATCCATTGGCCCCGAGCGGTAATTCCTACACTGTACCCCATGAAATTGGTTACCAATGCAAAACATTTGGAACTATGAATGTGAGGTAATTTTGCGTAAAAAAATAGATGCACAGACTGTAAACGTCATAAAAGTTTGACGCATCATAATAAAAACGCACCGCATTTGAGGCAGGAAGTGATGTAATAGGATATCCTGTTTACAGAAATGGTACAGTGGGTGTACTTTCACTTTGCAGTCTGTGATTTTTCTAGACTGTGTGGCTGTGTTGAGAGTTTTGTCTTTCCAATTTGTGCTTTTGTCTCCTGTGTTATTTTTACTATTATTTCTGTCATGTTGGGTAGGCCACATCTGGGGAGAATGGGTGAGGAGGAACTGGGGGCATTCATTTGACTGGTGTGCCACTTCCTCCCCCTGATGATTGAAGCAGGTGGCAGGGTGATACAGGGGAATCACACAGAGGCGAGGAGGCTCAGGTGGTCCAAGGTGTTGTATCATCTGCGTCGCATCTTCAACACAACGCGCAATGACCACCAACTAAAGCACCGCTGGGCTGACCTTGTTGCCAGAGAGCAAGACCTGCTGGACCACCTAGTATTGTGATTGGTGGCCCTGTTGGTGAGTATAATTCAGAGTAATGTGCACATTTAAATGCTCTGTAGTGACAGTAGCAGATTTGTTGATATGCTGCAGGCAATGTTTTTGGACATGTGGAATGCAAGTTAAACATACAGTGGCCCTGAGTTATACAATAATTGCTACACATTACTGTCATTTGTTGACGCAACAGCTGCACTAACTTACAAAACACAACTTGATCTTGTAAATTAGTGCTGCCATCACGTCAATAGATGATGGTAATGCGGCTCAAACATTTGTTTTATCTATGGTCTGTGAGTGTACCAGGAAAGAGATGTTTTTCACAAGCTAAAGCAAAGAATTAATGTGTTCCCCAATTATTTTGAATACATGTTTGAACTGTATTCTGGCCCATACGTACAAATTTCTTCCTAACCTCCGGTAATATCTTAGGCTAATAGTTTGACTTGGTTGTGCCGCAATTAAATTAGGAATGGATGCCAAAGTAATGCACACGGGTTCATATCTAAATGGTTGGTGCTACTTTCCATAGCTGTAGCGTAAAACATGAAGCAAATGATACAAATTGAGGGATGACAACTATCCCTGGCCCTCTGTTCATTGTACCTGTGTGTTTTAAATTGGTCTTGGGCACAATAGCTGGAACAGAGGTGATGCATTTCCCATCTGTGTTACTTTATAGCCATGCACTTCTGATAAGTTATTGGGTCATCATGGGATACCTGACGTTGGGGAATGCATGGTCAGCATATTTTTCTTTGTTGTATTAATTTTGATAAATGGCCAATCCATGTTTAGCATCAGATTGTCATAAAGTAACGCACAGGATCCCTGCCATTATAGTGTTATAGGGGGCATATGTGGCTCAGGGTACACTGTAAACGTAGCATATGTAACCTACACACAACACAGGCCCACATGTAAGGGACCATAGAAAGCATAATAAATCATGAGCTTCATTCAACCCACATGAGCATCACACAGTAACTGATTGTCCCTTGATGCACAAGCCACAATACCTGAGTAACTGGTATTGCAGTGCTCCAGGAATGTGGCTTTGCATGTATCTCATTACACCAAATGACTCCATAAATGAGTCTGCAACATATTTAGGGATCATGTTTGTCACCACATGATAGTTAGGGCCAATGCATGTGTGCGTATGTGTGTGTATCACTCACTGGAGTAACAGGGTCTATACATGTTTGCAGTGGTATGTATGTTGGAGTATCATCATGCCTGAGGGGCTGGACTTTCAGATATAATATCACACACAGTAATTTTATTTGAAAGTTTTGTACAGTGCACAGACATTGAGCACATTTCACCCTTTCATGCTTTACAGGTGGACCTGCCCCTCACACAATTGGCGAAGTGGCTCGATTTGCGGACCCAGACATATCCAGTAAGTGTTGATATTTCAGTTCTGAGTGTGTGTTTGAAGCTGTTGTGTGAATGACTCCCGTGTGTTGGACACATAGCAAGGTATGATGTGCTGGCACATTATCTGATATGTAACTTGACTGGAGTTTGATTTTTTTTCCATATTTGAATTGGACAATCAGTAGCGTAGAGTCATATTTTGGGATTGTAGCACAGCCCTGTAGGCATGGCCATGTGAATAGGGTGACACTTGTTGTTACATTTCTTGTAAAGAAACATTTGCAGAGGGCCATTTTCATGATTTAATCAGCAAGTCAAACCCTGAATCTCACAGAATAGGGATGCCAAATTATTACCCACAGACTTGAGCCTCCCTGTTCACTAATGAACATGTTCGACTGTGTGTTTGACTTCATAGCAGCATCTAGCTCCACATGTTGTGCTACGTGTATGTGGCACTTAAGTATAATGTTACAGGTGTGCATGCAGCTCATGCCCAGATGGGTGCTTGCACCTATCTGCTTGTTTTAGGACAGGTGTTCGTGGTATCGCATGATGTTGACAGTTGTCTGCAATTACAAACAGAAATGTGGATGGGATTGTCCAAGGTTTGTGTCTATCCTAGTTGGAAACCCTCCTTACCTGTGGTGGACTGACTAAACCCATGTACAACTGTCCAAAGCTTCCTGGCTGTCCTTGATGTTTGAAAGTATGTGTTGCTTGTCCATCCCCCCTGAGGCACAGGCTTAGGGTTATTAAATATGTGTACCTAGGTGTGATGATCCAAGCGTAGTACACAGACATGTAAATCTGAAATCATTCGTTCCAACCTAGGATACCCACTCTTGATTAGAAACTGCATACCATCCTGGCAATTCTATTTACAAATCACAGATCTTGTGGCCCTTGATTGTCATCCAGAAGATAGTCATTAGTTGGCCTGTCACATGTGGAGGACTTGCAGCATTTGTTACGTGACTAATGGCAGAACAATGATACTTAGAACAATTAAGTATGTACACATATTTTTGAGCATTGCTGTGCTGTTACATAGGACATGTGTAGGCTGCATTGGCATGTACTTCCTCAGGGAGAATCTGTGATCTGTACGGTGATGTGGCCTGTTCCAGCTACATTAGATGGATTGTCTGATTCTCATCAGTAGCTGTATCACACAATGATGTACCTAATGTTTGGCTTTATCTTTTTTAACAGCAGCCAATATGGATGCCAACCAGATCCGTGAATTTCAGCGGAGGGCGATGCGTTACTGCCACATTCTGGATGTAGAGTCTGGGTTCCGCCACATGGCATGGCGTTAAGGCCATGAAAGAGCCTCAGGGGTGTGGAGGGAACTTGCCCAAGGTGGCCCTTATGTGTCCACAACAGCCGCCACCACCAGCACCACCACTACGACCCAGGTGGCAGTAAGGATGACAGCCACCACTGCAGGTCCATCAACATCCTCAGCTCCTGAACCACTGACAGCAGCCCCTGCGCCTCCCCCTCCAAGCATGGCACCAGCAACTGGACAACCTTCGACAACTGACACACAGACCACCTCTGCTGCAGTCATTGACAATGTTGAATTTTGTGCAATGCAACGTGACATGCAACGGATGTTGTGCAGACTGGACAGGCTGCAGCAGGAGGTGTTGCAGATAAACAAGAGAGTGCGTGCGATTAAGAAAACCCTGGGGAGGGCGAACTTGTGACTTTGATACCCTCACCCATGATGCCCTCCCCTCCCTCCTCTTTCCTGGTTCTTTTAAATAGTGGGTTTAGGGGACTTAGGCCCTCATTACAACCCTGGCGGTAAATCCCGCTTTCCGCCGTGCAGAAGACTGCCAACAGACTGCTGCGGCTGCGGAATTCTGCTACAGGTATTACGACCCACAGCTCGGAATCCGCCACAATACAGACACCCACACAAGTCCGCCACACCAAAGGTCAGTGATAAACTGGTGATACCAAAACCCACACTGTCACGCCAACAGGAATACACCCACACTATCACGACCCATGAATCAACGAGGCAGTCTTTCAACCGCGGATATCCATTGGCGGTACACACCGCTGCGCTCAAAATGCACACACATTTACAAAACACAACCACATTGGTCAATTCGAAATACACACACCTGATAAACATACACACACCACACCCACACACCCAATCCAATATAAAGCACACTCCCACATCACCCACAAACCCTTACAACCAGAAATTTGAAAGAAGGCCAGAGAGAGAGACTGCCTCAAAACAACACCAGCATCCACAGACACACAACACCATCACTTACACAACATCCACGCACCTCAAACAACACACACCAACACATCCCCTCACACATCACAACAGACACCACCTCACACATCACCCACACCACATCATGGCACCTCAACGACACCCCAGGTTCTCAGAGGAGGAGCTCAGGGTCATGGTGGAGGAAGTCGTTCGGGTAGAGCCACAGCTATTCGGATCACAGGTGCAGTAGATGTCCATTGCAAGGAAGATGGAGCTATGGCGCAGAATTGTCGACAGGGTTAACGCAGTGGGACAGCATCCAAGAACATGGGATGACATCAGGAAGAGGTGGAATGACCTTCGGGGGAAGGTAGTTCTGTGGTATCCAGACACCAGATTGCTGTATAGAGGACTGACGGTGGACCCCCACCTCCTCCCCCACAACTAACAACATGGGAGGAGCAAGTCTTGGTGAACATGCATCCTGAGGGCCTCACAGGAGTAGCAGGAGGACTGGACTCTGGTAAGGCAAATCTTTACTACTTTATACCCCCCCCACCTGCATGCCATCACATACACCCACCCTCACCCTGACACCCATCACGCCAACAACCCACAGATACCCCACTAACACAACCCACACATCCCAAAACCAAGCCCTGCATGTAACAACAATGCAAGGACACCCATCACCAAAGCATGTCCAGTACAGAGACTCACTCATGCCCCAAAATCACCAATCACACAAGGACCAAGCCAATAATGCAAGCACAGGAGTAGAGGGTCACACACCTATTGTACAAGATGGCACACGCAGATACAATAACTATGCATTTACACCCCAACAGGACCCCTACCCAACGTCACCGGACCAGAGGTGCCAGACATATCCAGTCCCCCCACAGAAGAGACCCACAGCAATGACAGCAGCTCTGCACGTCTGGATCAAGATGACCAGCCCGGCCCATCAGGGATCTTGGGACAGTCGGTTCCCCTGACACTGTCACAAACCACCACTGAACCTCCCCCCTCAGGAAACACCAGCACAGCACCCACCCTGCGGGCCCATACCTCTGTCTCCAGGACACATCAATCAGCAGTGTGTCCACCACTACAGGGAACCCAGGCAACAGGACGATCAGGGACCTGGAGGTAGTGGCAGTGGGCACACGGTTCAGGGGACAGCGGCACAGGATAACAGGGAAGCTGGGAGGACTGCTGTGTGACAGGGGGAGGACAGGCCCAGGGAACCCACTCTCCACAAGGCACTCTCCAACATCATGGGAGCTTACCACCATTCCCATGAGACCATGGGCACAGTACTGGCCACGTTTCAAGAGACCCAGCGGCTGCAGGAGGAACACTACCTGGGGATCAGGGAGGACTTGAAGTCCATCAACACCATCCTGGTCACCATTGCAGGGGTGCTGGAAGACCTTCTCAACACTAGGAGGGACACAGTGGCACACCAACGGGCCCCTGACACTAGCCTGGATGATGAACAGCCCTCCACCTCCGCCGGCGCTAGTGGACAGGAGGCACCGCCACAGGAACAACAGGCCACCAGCACCCCACCTCCTGCAGATGGAGAACCACCCCACAAATGGTACCTGAGATCCAGGAGCAAGACAGAGAACATTGCCAAGACCCCCGCCAGGAAATAAGACCCCCCTGATTGTCACCCTTCTGTCCCACTTTGACACCCTGTCCACCTTAAACTGCCATTGCTCCACTTCCTATGCCCCATTGGACAATGCACCTGTGAAACAAATAGAGTGGACTCTGCCATGGACATTCCTTCACCATCACCCCAGCCCATTTTACAACCCCCTCCACTTATTTGCACAGAAATAAGCACACTTGAATCACAAAATCACAAATCACAAAACAATCTGAGAGTCAGTCTGTGCTTTCACAAATGTGTAATTGTAATATCTATGGAATATAGCAATGTCAATTGACTTGTTCACATACCAATGTAACACAGCTGTAGGCCAGGAGTAAACATAGCAGAGGGCACAAAGTGGGACCCAGATCTGTGAAATGGAAAGTCAAAGTGACAAGTCAGTGTCCATACACTGAGTGAAAATGACAGACTTATGCTAGCTCCAACAATAGTATGAGATGTGGGAAGCAATGACATCTTCTTACCTGTGTCTCACTGGAAGTATTGCAAGATGATGTTGCTTCGGTTGTCGATATCCTCTTCTTCTGCCTCCTCTTCTTCACTGTCCACAGGCTCCACAGCTGCCACAAGACCACCATCTGGCCCATCCTCCTGCAGAAAAGGCACCTGGCATCGCAAAGCCAGGTTGAGCAGCATATAGTAGGCCACGATTTTCTGGCACACCTTCTTCGGTGAGTAGTATAGGGAACCACTTGTCAGATGAAGGCACCAGTATCTGGCCTTCAGGAGGCCAAAGGTGCCTCATTGTAACGTTCCTCTGCCCTTGTCCTGACATTCCTCACTGGGGTCAGTAGCCATGAGAGGTTGGAGTAACCAGAGTCACCTGCAAATGTTGAGGGACAACTGTTAGACACACACTGGCCTTTAGGGACAACCCCATACCCAGACACCATTGTCAACTGTATTGGGACCTTGGCCTCACCTACTAGCCACACACGGTGCCTCAGGAGTTGGCCCATCACATAAGGGATGCTGCTATTCCTCAAAATGTAAGCATCATGCCCAGAGTCAGGATACTTGGCATTCACATGGGAGATGTACTGGTCTGCCAAACACACCATCTGCACATTCATCGAATGGTAGCTTTTCCGGTTTCTGTACACCTGTTCATTCCTGCAGGAGGGGCAAATGCCACATGTGTACCATCAATGGCACCAATGATGTTGGGGATATGTCCCAGGGCATATAATTCACCTTTCACTGTGGGCAAATCCTCCACCTGAGGGCTATTATGTAGCTGTGCATGTGTTTCAGCAGGGCAGATAACACTCTGGACAACATGTTAGAGAACATAGGCTGGGACATCCCTGATGCCATGGCCACTGTTGTTTGAAAAGACCCACTGGCCAGGAAATGGAGTACAGACAGGACCTGCACTAGAGGGGGTATCCCTGTGGGATGGCGGATAGCTGACATCAGGTCTGGCTCCAACTGGGCACACAGTTCCTGGATTGTTGCACGATCAAGTCTGTATGTGATTATGATATGTCTCTCTTCCATTGTCGACAGGTCCACCAGGGGTCTGTACACCAGAGGATGCCGCCATCTCATCACCTGTCCCAGCAGACGTGCCCTGTGGAGGAGAACAACGAGCAGAGAGTCATCCAACACTGAGGTATCACAATGTGTTTTATTGCAGAAACGTTAGTAATCCGCAATGTGCTGGTATCTGTCTGTATTCCTGGCCTAGATAGGTGTGACGCAGTTTTCATCCATCCCATGTGGCCCCCTGAAATAGCGGCTGCATGACCTGTAAGGTGGGACAAGGGGATATGAGGTAACTGTGCTGGCGTTGTACACCGTCGCGGTGGGTGGTCGAAGACACCAGCGCAATTCTGCATTGGTTAACATTGGGCCCTATGGGTCCCAGGAGCCAATGACAATGTACGCCGGCAGTGACCGTGGACGTGACCGCCAATTTCTGTCTGTTCACTCACTTGATACCTGACCTTCAACAGGAGAGGACCTACACTGCAAGTGCTGCTGTGACATTTGTCTGGAAGCGACAATGGCTACAGTGTCTGGGGAAAGGGCCCCTGCCTTCACTTCGGAGGAGTTGGAGAAACTAGTGTATGGGGTCCTCCCCCAGTACACGCAACTGTACGGTCCTCCAGACAAACAGGTGAGTACACTGTGAGCATGCTGCATGGGCAATGCCTTCTTTGAGTGGTGTGGATGGAAGATGCATGGGGGAGGCTGAGGCCTGCATGTGCAGATGGTGAGTGTATGTGCGTCAGGGCATGGGTGGGAACTGGTGGGCAATGAGTATGATGGTCTGGACGTGTGAGTAATTTCCTTTCCCCCAGTACCATTCCTCTAGGTCAGCACCCACCAGAAGAAGGGTATTTGGCGTGCCATCGGCAAGGACGTCTGGACCGTGGGGGTCTACCACTGATGGAGCACCCACTGCCGTTAAAGATGGGAGGACCTGGGCCGCTGGAGCAAGAAGATGGCAGAGGCCCAGCTGGGGATGGCCTCCCAACGTGGAAGCGGTGCCCGTCGCACCATGACCCCCCTGATGTCCCGGATCCTGGTGGTGGCCTATCTGGAGTTGGATGGGCGCTTGAGGGCATCACAGCAGCCACAAGTGGATGAGTACACTCTCATTCAGCTGACTCTGCGCGCATTACAAGGTGTCTGGGTGGCAGAGGTGGGCAGTGGGTTCCCCTAGGCCAGGGCGAACTTGTTAGGCAAGGTACCTTGTGAGGCAGGCTATGTGGCACCCCAACCTCCCTGGTGGTAAGAGCCATCTACACCTAGTCAGGCTCCTGTGACTTCCAGGTGTGCAGCAATTGGGCTTAGGCCTCGTACCCCATGGTCAGGTGAATTTTCTAGGAACTGTTAGTGCATGGCGTAGTGCTGAGGGCTGCTTCCTGTGAGTTGTGTTCACCAACAGTGGTGGTGTTGCATGAACTGAACATGTTTTTCTTCTGTCTTTCCCCTCCTTTTTGTGGTCTCCCTGTTCTTGTGTGCAATAGCAACATGAGGCGGAGGAGCAGTGGCACCGGAGCAGGAGGGAGCTGCAACCCACTTGGCCCTGGAGGGTGAAGCAACGGAGTCTGAAGCCACCAGTGGAACGGAGGGCGAGTGGAGGTCCACGGCGGGGACAGGAGCATACACCAGTGACAGCAACTCCTCCTCTGATGGGAGCTCCCTTGCAGTGGCGGGCACCTCTGTGCCCACTGCATCAACAAGTACAGCCGCCCCCCCCACCAGCACTGCCCTCCCAGCAGCCCCTCAGGGTGTGTCCCGTGCCCGCTCACCCCGGAGGGTGGGCATTTCCTTCGCCCCAGGCACCTCAGGCCCTGCCCCTGCTGCCCTCAGTGAGGAGGCTATTGAACTCCTGAGATCCCTCACTGTTGGGAAATCTACCATTTTTAATGCCATTCAGGGTATTGAGAGGCATTTGCAACAAACAAATGCATAACTGGAGGGCATTCATTCTGGGCAGGCGGACCAACAGAGAAAATTTCAGGCTCTGGCCTCAGCACTGATGGCAGCCATTGTCCCTGTGTCCAGCCTCCCCCCTCCAACTTCCTCCACCCAGACCCAATCCCCTGTACCTCAGCCTATCCCAAGCACACCATCAGACCAGCATGCACACTCATCAACACACAAGAGTGGACATGGCAAACATAAGCACCACACATCCCACAGGCACTCACACAAGCACCATCCCCATGCAGACACATCAACATCCACTGCCTCCACTGTGTCCCTCTCCTCCACGTCCTCCTCCTCCCTCCCTGTCTCGTCTCCACTCACACCTGCATGCACTACATCCTCAGTCACTACCTCCATCACCAGCACGCCAATCACCACACACCGCTCATGTGCAATCACCACCCCACTACCATACACACGTCCCCTGTGTCCCCCCCAGTGTGTTTGTGAGCCCTTCTCCCAAAGTACACAAACGCAGGCTCACACCCACCCAACAACCATCCACCTCACAACAGCCTCCGGCCCATGCACCTTCACCCAAATTCAGCAGATGAACACCTCCTACAACCACTACCTCTTCCTCCACTCCCAAACCCCCTCCATCTTCCCGTCCCAGTGTGTCTAAAAAACTCTTCCTGACTAACATTGACCTCTTCCCTACACCCCCTTGCCCCTGTCCTTCCCCTAGGGCCAGGCTTTCCAGGTCCCAGCCCAGCACCTCAGCCACCAAATCCCCAGGCACAGTGGTGCCAGCAACTGCGGGGTCACGAGTGCGCCACCCATCAGGGCTGCCAGTGTGCCACATAGCGAGGCCAAGGACATTCAGCCACCTGCCAAGATGAAAAAGGTGCCCACATCCCAGAGGGAGAAGCCGCACCTACCAGCCACCAAGGCTCAGCAAAAACAAAAGGGGATAGTGGCAAGACAACTGCGGCACTACCAAAGGTGGGGAAGGAATAAAAGCACAAGAGCAGGTCAGGAGAGGGCACAGTGGTACCGACTGAGGGACCAGTGTCACACCTTCTGTCCACGACCACACCAACCTGTACGGCGGCGAACACCGCAAGCTGCCAAGCCACCTGCACCGCCACCTTCACCGCCACTTGCACTGCCACCTGCACCGCCACCTGCACAGCCACCTAAACAGCCACAGACACGTCTACAGCCTCAGTGACAGTCTCCAGCCTCTTCCCCAGTGGGCAGCCGTCCGAGGCTGCAGGAGATGTCCTGCTGTGTCCCTCAGCAGGTGCTGACCCATGCACCACCGCCAGCACCGCTGCCACAGACACCGCCGCAAGCACCGCCACCAGCACCGTGACGTGCTCGGACAGTGGCACCACCGCTGACATGGCTACCATCCCCAGTGGTCAGTCGTCTGAGGCTGGAGGAGACTTCCTGATCCCTTGCCAGCTTCCATGAGGCATGACTTCCATCACTGTTTGCACCTGCAGGTGGAATGCGAAGCCGCAGCAGTGTGGGGTATGTCGCTGCCTCCATGGCGTATCATGCTACCTGTACCTCGGCAATCTTGTGGCACACACATCCAGATGAGGGAATTGTACCGGCCACACTGCACGTGGAGCACTCTGGGCACCATGCCCCCTCCAGAACCAGTGGAGAGTTACATCCGCTACCTAATCCTTGGCAGGATGAAGCACTCTGGGCACCAGGCCCCCTCCAGAACCAGTGGAGATTGACATCCACTACCTCAGTCCTTGGCAGGATGAAGCATTCTGGGCACCAGGCCCCTTCCAGAAACAGTGGAGATTGACATCCACTACCTCAGTGCTTGGCAGGATGAAGCACTCTGGGCACCATCCCCCCTCCAGAACCAGTGGAGAGATACATCCACTACCTCAGTCCTTGGCAGGATGAAGCACTCTGGGCACCAAGCCCCCTCCAGAACCAGTGGAAATTGACATCCACTACCTCAGTCCTTGGCAGGATGAAGCACTATGGGCACCAGGCCCCCTCCAGAACCAGTGGAGATTGACATCCACTACCTCAGTCCTTGGCAGGATGAAGCACTCTGGGCACCATGCCCCCTCCAGAACCAGTGGAGAGATACATCCACTACCTCAGTCCTTGGCAGGATGAAGCACTCTGGGCACCAGGCCCGCTCCAGAACCAGTGGAGATTGACATCCACTACTTCAGTCCTTGGCAGGATGAAGCACTCGGGGCACCATGCCCCCTCTAGAACCAGTGGAGATTGACATCCACTTGAGAGACTGTGGCTTTGCACTCCCCAGGATAAAGCAGTGGGCAAACCACCCACTTGAAAGACTTGAGAGACTGTGGCATTGCACTCCCCAGGATAAAGCAGTGGGCAAACCACCCACTGTAGAGACTTGAGAGTCTGTGGCTTTGCACTCCCCAGGATAAAGCAGTGGGCCAACCACCCACTTGGGAGACTTGAGAGACTGTGGCTTTGCACTCCCCAGGATAAAGCAATGGGCAAACCACCCACTGGAGAGACTTGAGAGACAGTGGCTTTGCACTCCCCAGGATACAGCAATCGGCATGAAGCCCCCTCGTGCAGGAGTGGCGTCGTGCGTTCATCTGGCTGAGGTGCCCCCATCCTCCTCCCCCTGAGGTGCCGATACATTTTCGACCTGATGCCCCAGCAGTGTTCTCTCCGTTTCCAGTCAGGTATCTAGTGTGGCCTTCGCCCCTGCATTTTGGGCCCAGTGGTCCATGGACAATGATTGGTACACTATCCGGACTTGTGTAGTTGTGGTACATATTTGTATATACTGAATTTAGATTTTTGACTATCAGATGTTTCATGATTATACTCGTTACAATCATTTCCTTTTGGCTTGCGTTCTTCCAGGGAGTGAGGGGGTGTATATGTAATGTTGCTGCATGTATTTGTGTGTATAGTGTTGTGGGTGAGGGTGGATGTGGGGGTATTGCGTGTTGCGTGTGTGTGTGTCACTCTCTTTTCCCTCCTCCCTCCCCTGTGTTGTAGGTACAGTACTCACCGTGGTCGTTGATGGCATCTGTCCTGCTCCTGATAGAGAAGGAGGAAGAGCAGCATAGGCAGGACCTGTAGTGCGGGCTCCATGGCGTCCTGGTTCCTCACTGGGTGTCGAGAGGTTGAGTGGTTTCCCTTCTATGTACTGTTTCTGCCGTGCTTTTGATAGCGTTGGTTCCGCCCAGGAAAAGGTGGCGGATAAGCTACTTGTAATACAGTGGGCGGTACTTTGTCCTCCGCCTGTCTGTTGGTGGTTATGGTGGAGGTGTTTGTTTCTACCGCAATGGCGGTCTGAGTGTTAAAGTGGCTGTCTATGTTGGCGGTTTCCGCCATGGTCGTGATTCTATTTATTTTTTTTCCGCCAGCCTGTTGGCGGTATTACTGCCGCTTTAACACCGACCGCCAGGGTTGTAATGAGGGCTTTAATGTTAGGTTACAATAGGCTGTTAGTTTATTTAGTATTAGTGAGTTGGAGGGTGGACGGTATGATATTTTTACATGTGTTTTTTTGTTAGATGATGTTGGGGTTTTGTGTATTAAATAAAAAAAAACATAAAAAAACTAAAAAGTATAAAAATAAAATATATATATATTTGTTTAATATAAGATAGTATGTGTTTAGGTTAGTATATGTTGTCCTCCATGTGTCCCGTCATATAAGGGGGGTGGGGGTTGATGTTTAGAGTTTGTGATTAAATGTGATAAGTAAGTTTAGCTTAGGGTAGTTAGGGCCAGTTGTGGGTAATGTGTAGTTAGGATAGGTTAGGTTAGTTAAGGTGTTTCCCCTAGTTTTAGCATCCTGTTTTTACAGTTGAATAAATACGTAGGTACTCCTTTACAGTATGTGTCAAATGCTTGGGGATCAGGGCCTTGTCATGGGTGAACAATGTCAATTTAGTATTTGCATTTGTGTTCCATCCTGCATCCAAATCCCATTTGAGCTGTCACATTGGCAGCTACACCAAAGTTACTAGGAATCTGCCATCCATTGCACACACCACTCAATGTTACTGTGGTTCCCAATGTGTTGTTAAGTTTAGATGTATGTTTTCAATCCGTCATACTTTGAGACCAGATTTGGTATTGAGGACACAGTGTTACGTGTGCCTGCAGCCTGATGTTCATGTGAACCCTGATAAGGTGAGTGATGATATAATCTCATGTAGCATAGCATACATAACTCAAACCTATCATTTGTTACATTATACAGCCAGGTTACTTGTTTGTACGTAGACTCGTACACATCCATTCCTGCTGTATGGTGTGTGTGCTGAAAAATTTGAGTCAAATGTCACATACCTAAAGATTGTCTGGAAGAAAAATTTGAAGACAATGATTTTTTCTTAGACATCCCTTGAAGAAGACTTATTCTGTCTAACACAGCATTATACCATAATGTTTCTATTTACTTCCAAATTAACCCTCAGGAAGGGCAGATGATGGTACAATCCAGACCACAGTGCATAGTTATCAGCCCACAATCTTTCAGGGCAGTTATATTGACATTCTATGGGCATTGACATGAGGCAGACATCACTAATCTCCCTCACGGTTGATGTGTCACATTACACAGAGACAAAGTGGTTGTGTAAGTGCTATTTATTTTAAAGTGCTGTAGTGCTATATTTACAGATTTCAGGATTGCACCACTAGATTCAAGCTTGCCTGGCTGATTAAGGGTGATACCCTGAAACCGGTCCTAGGATGCTTGTTTCTGGTCCAGGAAGGACCTGGCTTGGTAGTTCGGGCAGGACTGTTCACATGGGGAACAGGGTCAAGACTGAATTGCATATGGCTGGATCCACACTGGGGTGGCGTGGTGAGTAAAAAAACTATGGATTAAACCCAGATGTTTGTGACTGGGGGTGAATGTTTGCATTGTTCAGCATTCAGCATCTGTTGTTTTTGTATTTGGTACTCTAAGTGGGAAAGGTATGCCCAGACATGGATCTGTGCTCACTGCGCCACTGGATTCAAGCTAGCCTGGCTGATGAAGGGTGATACCCTGAAACTGGTCCTAGGATGCTTGTTTCCGGTCCAGGAAGGACCTGGCTTGGCAGTTCGGCCTGGACTGTTCCCATGAGGAACAGGGTCAAGACTGATTTGTATATGGCTGGATCCACACTGGGGTGGCATGGTGAGCAAAAAACGATATACTAAACCCAGATCTTTGTGACTGCGGGTGAATGCTTGCATTGTTCAGCATTCCGTTCATCATCTGTTGTTTTTTTAATCTTCTCTAATAACGGGCATATTCTTGCTCTGGACATCTCTAGTGGTTTTCCCTCTACATTACATTCCCATCTCCTCAAACACTCCTGCATGTAAGGGAAGTTCTACTTGGAATGTCCACTTCCATCACGGATGCAGTCTTGGGCTATTGCTACATCCTCTGATTTGAAGGATCTGTCCTCTGGCCGGGGCCTACCATACTGATCACTACTCTCTATACACCAGGCTAGGAGGTGGTAAAAGAATCAGGCAAATATTTCACCTTTCCCCTAAGCTACTATGTCCCTTAGGGTTAGTTTACTTGTCCTACATGTTTGGGGGGGCGTAGCAGACATCCTCCTCCCTACTCTCCTCATGTGCATGCAGTGGTGCCATTTTGGTCCTCTTGTGTCTAGGTTGGATCTGCACAAGGCTGTCTTGGTCCCTAATCTCATGGTCAGCCCATCTCCTTCGCTGGCGTTCTTGTGAGGTACGGACCACCATCAAAAGCTCCCTTTCTGATGCTATCTTCTATTCTTCTGTGACTTGGGCTCCATATCGACTCCCACTCTCCTCAGGTGCAGGGTGCACCATCCTGCTTTCATGCTGGGCTTCCAGGGTGCTCTTTCTCTCTCGCCTCCATTTATGCTTTTACTCTGACTCCCATCTAGATTGCCTACTTTGCTTGGAGCTATGTGCTGTCCTTCTAAGTCAGGACCTGCTCTCATACTCGCTCTCCATGGTCTCCTCGGCTACCTGAGTGTACCCTGTGGCTCCCTCCTCACTGCCAGATCTCAGGGGGATGGGTCCTCTACCCTCACTCTTACTAGCTATCTCACTATCCAAGATGGCTATAAATCTTCTCTTCCCTCGTATTTGTTCCCCTGAACTAGTGGATGTGCATGCTCTCAGTGCCACTGAGGCTCTGTCTCCCATTGTTACGAATGGGGGGGTTGCACTTCAGGGTACTCTAGCACAGGACTGGGGTAGTGCAGGGAGCGTAGGGGCCTGCGGGCCTGATGATCCATCATGCCTAGACCTAACAGCTTGCTATTCGGTGGGGGCCCCTTGAGCTGCCTCGACTTGCAGGTTAGTGCATCCCAACGCTGGGATAGCAGGCATCAGGGAGAGCACCTCCATACCTACATATGTTGGGGGTAGTGCGGTCACCTTGCTTACCAATGATGGGTCAGGGTTATCGGCCTGGACTTCCTCACAAATGGCCTAGAGCTTTAGCAATGCTTCCTTTTTGTCTTTTTTCCCTGCATACTTTGTTTGTATGTATGTCTTTGTGTGTGCTATGATAATAGTGTCGAAGGTTCCAAATTTTGGCCATGGGAACGTGTGAGTGTTGGTATGTGTGTGTAACTAATGGCATAGTTTGCTAAGCTTTTTGGCCTGACTGGGGAACTTATGCTGGTAGTGATCTAAAGATGATTCCATGGTGGCATGTGGGTAGTCTTTGTAGGGGACAGTTACTCTACTAAATTTATATTCTTTAAGGGATTTTTAAGTATGTGAGTTCTAGCTTTCTCTATTTTTATAGGGTGTTCTCTCTAAAGCTGCAAACTTTTCTGGTTATATGGTTTTCCATATTTTACTGATGGGAAAGTGTTCTAAAGATGGTTCCATGGTGGCATTTGGGTAGTCTTTGCAGGGGAGACTTACTCTACTAAGTTTACATTCTTTAAGGGATTTCTCAGTTATGTGAGTTCTAGGTTTCTCTATTTTTATAGGGTGCTCTCTCTTAAGTTGCTACCTTTTCTGTTTGTATGGGTCTCCAAATGTTACTGATGGGAAAATATGTATAAAAGTATTACTGGATCTCTCTTGGAATGGGAATTATACACACAAGGAGTTTACGAAACCTAATCTGGTGAGGGAGGATATACACACGGGGATTCCAATATCTAATGATCTCAACACTATTCACAGATGCATCAAAAATAAACATTTAAGAAACAAATGCATGAAGAGACAGATTCCTAGGAAAAAGAGCAAGTGTTAGTTCAAAACAGCCTGCAGTTTGGCAACAAAATAGAGAGCCTTACTTTGGCATCAAACAAAAAATTGTGCAAATCAACAATTTCTTCATGCATACATTAAAAATTGACAACAACACAACATTCAACATTTAAGACAAACATAGTCACATTGGTCTACCAGCATAATAATAACAAAACAACATAATTTCAACTGGCAGGGGAGATGCTGACTAGGCCTCCAAAAATGTGGGGAATGGTCCATCCGCAATACCTTAGCCCTGCCCACTCTAAGCTCACGTTATCCTGTGACCAAGGGAAGCTATGGAAGCCTGATAATCTTCCAACGATTGCAACTATTTATACGGAGAAAGAAAGGACTTACTTCAGTGACCATAGAACCTTCTTGGAAAAACACATCTGTGCCTAATCTGTGGAATACCAATTGCTCTAGTACCCTAATGTCCGAATTCTCCCTATGTCACACCCAGGGTCCCTTCGTACCATCTGTGACAGGCCCAGCAGTCCAAGAGAAACACACCTCTCACTTCTTTCAAATACCACCAGTGTTAAGAAACCAGCGGCACTGAGAAAACCAGCATAGCCTAATAAGATTGAGATGTGAGCCCTATATCACACCCAGAGGCTATTGATACTGACTGCATCACTCCCAGTGGTCCAAGCTAAAGCACCTCTTAAAACAGAGAGCTGGCCCTATGTCACATCCATAGCCTTATGCATAATATCTATGTCACACCCAGCAGTCCAAATGGCCAGCAAATGTGAACACATTCAAGTGGGGTCCCCTTCCTTTGGTCGCAGTTGAGTTCAAATAACTAATCAGCTCCTGGCTGGCTCACCAAAATGTTGCTTGAATGAGGATTTACCTTAAAAAACAAGAGACAATAGGTGTCTGGCAAAACAGGAAACAGTTTGTTTAGTTAAGCAATGCATCTGGGAGAGCAATTACATCACTGAGGTCTTAGGACTGTCTCTCATAGAACATCAACATGACCCACATTTTATACATTTCTCTGGGAGCAATAAACACACCAAACATTCTTTCAATGGTGAAACATGTGAACTGTTGACAAGGAGTTGCAGATACAATTTCCACATGGGGACTGCAGGTGGGCCACAACCTGGCATGGATACTATGTGGGCCAGCATGTACATATCCAGATGTCTGACATCAATGGGAAGCACTTACAAATATAAACAATGCGGGTACCCCAGTTGAAGCTCCACTTCTCTTTAGACAAATCATTAAAACTTCTTGAGCTTGGACATGGGAAACCACTTGTGTTCTCTCCGAAGTTCCACCTTCAAGAGTTATCTGAAATCCTTGCTGGAGGTGTATGCATTGTTGCTCTTTCAAGCTCAATCTCTTATGTAGTGACTGTGACAAGTGTTTTTTCTTGTCATGTGCTGTTGAGAACAGATCACCTTGGTCTCCCTTTTATCCACAAGTATGTAAAATGAGCTTGAAGCACAAGTTGTCCAGGGAGGGGGATGTCATGTGGGGGTTGGTCGGAGGCCGTGCATGGCACGGGGTTGGGTGCTTACAAGGGGCTGGCCACAAGGCAGTGGCTGGATTAAAGCAAAGTGATTAAATATTACTCAACGCAAAAAAAAAAATACAAATTCACAGAAAAAACAAAGGTTACATGGATGCTATAGTTAGGACACAGAAATTCACTGAAAAAATGCAAGGTTAGAGGGCCGTTATAGTTAGGTTCTATCTGGGGTAATTAGCAGTGCATGATGAGGGCTTGCGTTATAGTTACTTTATTGTGTGAGTTATAGTTACTTGAAAAAAACTCTAACAGCTGAATTTCTATGACTGTGTGTGTGTAAATTCAGAACCCAACCAAAAAATATATATATATATATATATATATATATATCAAGGTTTAACTTACCTTAAACGTTAAATATACTTACCTTCCATTGTAAAGGAATGCGTGCTAAAAGCATATTTATGATAAAGACTTGCACGGTAAAGTGTGTATGGTAAAGGCAGGCATTGTAAATTCTTGTGTTTTAACTTCACACTGCCACCCCACACACAGCAATCAATGAAGAAGCACTTTCACTCCGAAAACAGACAGACATTTCTCCTTAGTCAGTGATAAAATCATTTGGTTGGTGGGTCCTTTCCTCACCCTTATTCATCAGTCTGTTTTGTCTGACGTCCATGTTGCATAATGGCGCAGAGCCACTCACTCACCTCTCGTTGTTAATTCAAATTCCTTACTAACAAGAGAGGCATCTGATAAAATTACAGTCTTAAACAGAGTAAGGCACACAATGAATTAAGTTAACAAACTAACTTGTTAAACGCGATAAATATTTTGAAAACGTCCACAAAACTATTCTACTTCTGTGTTAAAAATTCCATAAAATAACTGTTCTCAAAACGTGATTCATTCTCGTGCGCCTGTCCAAAGGAATTGTCAGATTGAGATACTTGTAGGCTTTTGTTTCTTCTTATAATGCACATTTTACTTTATGTTTTGGGGTCTACTAAAGTGGCATACCACTGATACACTGGGTGGTGTAGAACACGTACCTTTTGTTTAAAAACGAAGTGCACATTCTGCCTTTTCTTAACAATGGCATACCAATCATACATTTTGTGTGGTGTGAGATGACTGTAAACTTTTGACAGTTAAACGATAAGGACTTTGGCAATATTTAAACCTTCACAAGCTTGTGCAGGGTGACATTCCGTGATGTAAATTCCGCATTTAGAAAAGAAGAAAAATGCACGTCCCGTCCACGTTTGTTGACAATCTTTTTCCTCATCTTGAAGGAACGCAGTGGACTAAGTTGGCATCCACAAATGGCAAAGTAGTAATTTAAGTTCGCCAATTTTGCTAGCCTTTGTTCAGCTATATTTTCTGCGCAGTTCTCTGCGGCCCAAAGCAACACATTATGTGGTAAATTGAAAAGATGATGCTGCAAATACAAAGGTTGAGTCTGATCCCAGTTATTTATTAGATATTCTACTTGGAAAAATTACAAACTCTACTACCGAGAAACACTTTGGCATAATGGCTGAGAACAAAATGTGCTCTGTGAGCTGTGTTTGCATAGGCTGCTGTAAAACCAGGGAAGTTCAATGGGCGATTTGGGTCCTCTTCACTGGCATAGGCAATACTCAATGGCATTGTGATCTAACTGTAAATACTTTCCACTAAGAAAAGTGCTGAGGATGCTGAACATAATGTGGATCATCAGCAAACCAGCATATCCACTGGTTTATGGATAAGGCATTTGGGAAACATCTGTTAACAACAATAAATGTAAATTAGTTTCTTGCATCTGCTAGCATTACCCATTCTTGCAGGATCCCTAAAATGATGTGTGCGCGAGATTATAAATGCAAATAGCTTTACCCTTTTTGATTGTTAAGAAGTAAAAAGGCTGTTGGGTATCCTTCTATTTAGAATATTGGTATTCATCAACATATTTCTCAAATAGGACAAAACTGCAATTAGTCAAGACACTCTTTTTGAAGAATTTGTCATCCTTTGGCAATCCCCCCTCACGATGGTTTGTATGTTAAAAGTGCAGCAGCTTTGGACTTTCCATATGTACTGTGCGAGAGCTGAATTCATATTCATCAATACACACTTCTGCACCCATAACTGTAAAGAAGGTATTGGGTGCAAGTTCCCACCAAAAAGCGAATAAAGATATTTATATGATGTGCACATTCAGTGAGGGTAAAGAAGAAAGGCAGACAGTGGCCTAGAATCCAGGCATGTCTTCCTCTCTGTGGCACTTCTGTACTTGTGTCGTAAAATACAACCATTACCTCTTTGTAGGGAGTACATTTACCAACACCTTGACCTGGGTTTTTCTCACAAAAGTGACATAAACCCAGCAAAAAGTGTTGTTTCGTAATTTACTTTCTGACACAAATCAAGATTTGTGTTGGAAAGTTGCCTTATTAAATCAAAGTAGAGCAATGACTGCTTTGTGCTACTTTGTGTGAAGGGGTGTTTCATGGGCGATACATGGGTGCTCCCATACAGCCACCCTAGGTAGTTGACACAAAACACTTTCTAATACCAGTTATAAGCAGGGATTTGTGCCACACATTACAACTCCTGAAGGCAAACATAACAGTGGAGTAAGTTTACTAAGTCTTCAAAGTTTCAGTATGCTCCAATTCTTGCAATATATCTTAGTGCAATCATTGCTGCTTTTCTCTCTCCCTTTGAAACAATGCACTGCAGCAACTTGGTTGCTGTGCTGCACCTAAAGTTAGTACATTTCACCTATGTCTGAGGCCACTGAGAGTGGCACACATATGTACAAGCCTGCTTACACAGAATATAGACTGTAGCCCAGTATGTACTCCTCAAGATAACTGCAAAATATTTAGCAACACAACTGTATTTTTGCAATGACATGACAAATGCCATAAGTCTCAATGAGTGAAGGTCTTACTGGCATCCGTTTGACCTGCTCATCAGAAGTTTCAATTCCAGCCCCCTATTCCTTTCAAGGTTGATACATTAGGTACCAATAAGTTGGATGATAGTAACACATTATTAACAGTGATGCAACACTATGGTTGCTTGTGCTTTGTAGCAAAACATATAACATTACCCGATCTAGGCTGAGTTGTTTCTGAGAGACTGAGGAATGACCCACCACATTTGGAAGAAGTTTTTGCTCTCTGTACAGGTACTGGTGTTTGGTGGTTGCATAAAGTCCTGCCATAGTACACATCTAAACCTAGCGACTATGCAGCTTCTTGCAGCAACATTGGTGCAATATTGATGCTGAAACCAGCCAGTAACAGTGGTGACAGTGATGTTTAGTTCAGCCTACCTTAGTTTTGTTGAGTTTAGTTAGGTTTATTTATTTAGAATGCGCAGAAATCCTCAAAGGTCCAGCTTGTGGGCACAAATCAAAACAAAACAAAATACAGTGAATGCCATTGTGATCACTGATACTTTGGCAGGAGAAGTGAAAAGTCTGTGATTGTGATTAGAACACTCTGCCTCCAAATAGACATGCCTCCATCCTTTTTCATTTTAATAATTTAATTCTCCAGGAACAGGTATAGAGATTTACACAATGAGAACTGCAAATGAAATATCCATGGTATAGGTTTTAGTGAGTATGGATACTCAATAGTGCCTTGTGGGTTTCAGGAAATCAACAAAAATCTGGTGAATATGAAATAAATGATAGCCAAGCAATTTACCGGAAATTACTGCAACTAGAGTTACAAGAAAGGGATTCAGTATTACTCATTATTCCTCACTTGTCCTCGCTGTCACCTCACTTTTGGAGAGCTTCCATCTTTTGACTGTCTCTAAATCAAGTAGTGTGGTGACCACACACATGAACATGTCATTTTAAAACATTGAGGGGCAGATTGATATTCAGCGCTTTTAACGCCTCCTCAGAGCAGGCATTAAAAGGAGGCACACCATTGTTTACAGTGGGCCTCAATGGGCTTTGCAGGATTAGCGTCAACATTTTTGACTCTAATCTTGCAAAGCTCCGAACCAGTGTCAAAAATTCTGACTCTAGTTCCCTAACTACAGCCATAGTGCACCGTATCACTTGGTGCTGCACTACTTTTCTTAACTCAGGCCCTGAGTTCTCTTTGCTGTACCCTGTTGATAAATGAATGATAATGACATATATTAGTATTGTACAGTTGGTTAACAATGCAATATTTTCATTTCCATGTAACATCATTACGCTATGTATGGTGGTGCCTGGCTCCACATATTAAGTGGTCACCATATTGCAGGAGTTACCCTCTGATTTGAATCCTTATATCTGTTTAAGTTTCCTGAATACTTAACTTTCGAGATTTAGTAGAAGTAGCTGTTCTCCAGTTCAAATTAATTTTTTTCTCCCCTTATTTTATGTTCCTGATGCATCAATCACACTCTTATATAATAATTTCCATATGACACACAGGGTCTTGCATAATGTATACTTTTGTATTATGCAGGCTGCTTCCATCCTTAGTCCTGGGGAAGACCAATTTCGATGTTTTAAGAAAACACAATCTGTTAGGGTTGAAGCGTTGTGTTACATATGTGTTACATATGTTGTGCCCCGCATTTACTTGGAACATGGTGAACAGTGTTTAATTTAAGAATAGCTGTTGTAGTACAGAGGTTCAAGGAACAAAAGAGGCATTTTATTGAAGTATTTGTGTTTATGCCACAACTCCTGTTATTTTCAAAGTCACTTGATCACTTCACCTTTGTGTCACTTTTAAAGACAGCCTTGCTTAAATTATTTTTCTGTTAAACCTGTATATATTAATGACAACATACAAAGGAAACCAGACTCCTGTGTGTTTCTAAACATTTACTGTTTTGTTATTCTTTGAAAACAATGCACAAACGGTTTGAAACAATATGGGGGCCGCCAGAAGACCGTACCGCGGTCAAAAGACCTCGGCGGTCATTCTGACTTTCCCGCTGGGCTGGCGGGCGACCGCCAAAAGGCCGCCCGCCCGCCCAGCGGGAAAGCACCAGCAACGAGGAAGCCGGCTCCGAATGGAGCCGGCGCAGTTGCACCCGTCGCGATTTTCAGTGTCTGCTAGGCAGACACTGAAAATCAATGTGGGGCCCTGTTAGGGGGCCCCTGCAGTGCCCATGCCATTGGCATGGGCACTGCAGGGGCCCCCAGGGGCCCCACGACACCCGTTCCCACCAGCCTGGTTCTGGCGGTGAAAACCGCCAGAACCAGGCTGGCAGGAAGGGGGTCGGAATCCTCATGGCGGCGCTACTTGCAGCGCTGCCGTGGAGGATTCACAGGGGCAGGGGAAAACCGGCGCGAAACCACCGGTTTCCCTTTTCTGACCGCGGCTTTACCGCCGCGGTCAGAATTGCCCTTGATGCACCGCCAGCCTGTTGGCGGTGCATCCTCCAACCCCGGCCCTGGCGGTCCATGACGCCAGGGTCGGAATGACCCCCTATATATTTTTCCTTCCAACAGAACCATTGTAGCAATATATTATTACATCCCCAGGTTCTGCGGAACACCGGGTCACCCCACTGTAATTCATGGTTCTTTGTATAGCAGGCTTATGGGATATTGGAAGGGTGTCCACTATGTGGACACAGACAGTGGGCTCACCACTAGCTCGCCAAAGGCGTGCCAAAGCAAAGGCAGTCTGCACCCATCATTGCCAAGACCGTGGCTACCCTCACTATCCCTGGCCATTTCAAACCACCTCTACATTATAGAACTCTTGATTCCAGACAGAAGCTCATTACTTTAAAGGAAACAGGTAGGTAAAATGTTTTATATCCGCCTGTTATGTTTAGCTTTTCTTCGCATCATAGTTGTAAGTTATGTGGTTTACATTTTAATCCAGATCAATCTCACATTCTGCACACAACTAAGGGTAAACAATTAAACTTGTTTGAATTCATTGACACTCACATATCCTAACATGGTATTTATTATTGAGACCTGATAGCAAAATTCACATGCACATGATATAATTGATGCTATCTCTCCTGGTTATTCCATTCTACAGCAGTATAGAATCAACAAACCAGGTGGAAGTCGTGCTATATTTACTCCAACTACCAAATGCATAAACCCAAAGCTTGACTGCCCTTGCAACAAAAAAAATACTTTTATGTTTACCATACAATAATCCTAAAGAGCGGAACATTAAAGGCCTATTTATTCTGTTCTGCTGCCATTTCAAATTTTACAAAGATTATTCAAAAAAATCTATCTTTGATTTTAAAAGAGAATAATCTTTTCAATGTTTCTCAATCTGGTATCAGAGATGGTCATGGCACTGTATCTGCACTAGTGGCCTTCAGTGAGGACATCAAACTGACTCTGGACAAGGGTAGGCCTGCTGCCCTTGTGCTACTAGACCTATCAGATCCCTTTAACACATGTATTTTTCATGTAGTACTGATTGCCCACCCACTTATCAGAGGTGGGTACCAGACAAAGGAAACTGAAATTGCTGTATTCCTTTCAATCTGAAAGGAATCAGATTATTTTCTGTCCTCCTTTCACATTTTAGCCTTCCATTTCTCAGTGTAAAGTACAGTAGGGCTCATTACTAACTCCACCTTGGTTAATCTGTACTTGTGTCAGTTAGTATGCATAGTAAGATCCTTTGGATTCAATATTTTATCTTATGTGGACAGCACACAGATAATTGTCAGGATTACAGAAGAAATTCATACTAACACTGTAAACTTTAAGCAAAGTGTGTGAAGTCATGTAGGAAAGTCCTCCTTTTTGCCTTGGTCACGCCCAAATCTTTTGACTGATACTGGTGGTTAGTGACTCTGACTGGGCCCTGGGTACTGCTAACCAGTCCCAGGGCCAGTGCTCTGTGTAAAATGGATTATGCAAATTAGGCTAATTATAATTGGCTATACCAACCTACCTATAAGTCCCTGGCATATCGTAGGGCATGTAGGTTTATGGACCCCAGCATAGATAAGACACCCATAGGTGCACTGCTGTGGTGTACAGTGCCATTTTAAAAGCAGCCCTGCCTTGCTGGCTGCTTTTAAGTTAAAGTTAACCCCAAATTCGACTTTTGAATTAAAAGTACTTTCAAGGTCCTAAGATACCTTTTTTTACATAGAAGTCACCTCTAAGGTATTCCCTAAGTGCCCCTAGGGTTGGGTGCAGTGTAACTATAAGCAGAGCTTTTATAAACAATGTTTTATAAGCCCTGGTGATTGAACAATAACCAAATTCCTTTTTTCCCATTGTAGTTAATGGGCTCGATAGGCTAACATGGAAAGACTTTATTTTTAAATAATAAAGTCTTATTTTCCATAGGAAGGAGCTAAATACTGTATAGCAGGTTTGGTACCAAATTAAAATTTATAATAAATCCAACAGCTTGCCACTGTTGGATTTAATATAACGTGGACAGGGAAATAGTTTTAGAACTCTTGCTAAAAGTTACCAACTTCAGCCCTATAGTGTCCTTCTCTGATTGGTCAGTCTCTGGCAGCCTGAGCTTGGCTGCCTTCATGAGGTGCAATGTGGCCTTGGCTGAAACAAAGAGGTCATCCAGTAGGAGAAGATATGCCTCAGCAGATAGCAGAACAGGATGGGGGAGGGAAGCTAAACTGGGCTTGAAAGGAGGGAAGGCCATCTAGGACAGCGACTGGACCTCCCCCATTTCCTGCAGCCCCAGACAACCTGGTGCCCCTTGAGTAGATTAACAGAGGGCTGGTAAGGGGTGTGTTAAGGGAAATGTAACCACACCAGTGAGTGTGCTCAGCCAGACCAAAACTCTAAGAGTGAATTTTCGTCATCTTGGATTTTGGAGGAATGTTGCTCCCTGGGATTGATGTTTGCAACACTTCTCTGGAAGTGGTCACTCAAGAGGGTGGTGGCCTGCAAGTGATTGGACAGGAGCACCTCCCTGCTTTCCATCCCAGGGGCATGGATAAAAATGTCAGAGCTGCACCCCACTTCAGATCCCTACTGGAACAAGACAAGAAGAAGAAGGAGGACTGCACTGCTGGACCCCTGACCAGCTTCTCAACACTGCACTCAGAAAAACTGCACCAGCTGCACACTTTGGGCTTCAACAAGAAAAGGAATATGCCATACTTCTACCACTCAAAAAGAGACTCCCTGTAAGCTACAGGTAGAAAGGAGCTGACCAGAGTCCTCTGCATCAAGTCCTACAAAAATAGCTCAGCTGACCAGTGGCCAGTGGTCATTTAGGGATTTGGACCAGGTGCATTCTGGGAGTTGAAGTCCTAACCTCCAAGGAGCAACTCAGAGCTTCTGGAACCTTGGGGTGAGTTGTAGACACTTGAAGGAAATTAAAAGTACTTCTAAAATAAGATCCAGAAGCTTTCAGAGGTCTGGAGCAACTTTGGAAAATAGCTCCATAAGTGTACCGTCCCGATGTTGTGATTCAAGATGGCCAACGTTGACCACGACCTGGCCTGATTTGCAGGTTCATCCCAGACTCATAGGATTTGACCAGTGACTTGAGGAAAGGCAATCGGACGATGTCACATCAAAATTGGCTTGCTGTGGAGGGGAAGAAAAGCTCCTGAAAAGTTTCTAAGTCTGAAGGTAAAAGCTTGACTGACGCTTCCCGCACAGTGTATCCGAGGAGGGCTCCAACGAGGTCGGCTTCAACTTTCGACTTGGTCCTGGATGAAGGATTCCATCCTGAAAAAGTATTCCATGTCCGAACATAGAAAACTTGACCAAGGCCTCCCACAAAGCGTAGCCGAAGAGGGCTCCAGCGAGGTCAGCCTCAACTTATGACTTCGTCCCAGTCTAAGAAAAATCTTCACGAAAACAACTAAATGTGATGGTAAAACTTTAACTGAGGCCTCCAGTTCAGTGTAGCCGAGCAGGGCTCCATCACGGTCGGCCTCAACTTTTGACTTTGCCCCAGTCGAGTGTGACCAGATGTCCAGTATGGTGTTTTTCATTTCTAGGGGCTAGTGTTAACACCGGGACAGTGCGCGCTCTACGGGCATCTAGAATGCAAAAACCCAACACTTGCAAGATAAAGTAATTTATGCATTTTGATGATATGTTATTGTTTAACCTTTTGCAGTGCAGAATTCCATCCAAAAGATTAATTTTTAAGGTGCTTATAAATACTGTACATTTACAATGTATTGCTGTAGACATTCAGAGTGTGTTAGGGTGTGGTCCCTTTCCAGGGCCTTCTGGAGACTTTCCCTGCAACATGCCTGGGCGTGGTTCTAGGCTGGGCCAAGACTCTATAAAAGAGAGTCAGCCCAACTTCCAGTGCTCACTATTCAGAGGTCCCGGTGCAGAGCAGCAGCTTCTTCCTGAGCTCCTGTCCCGGCGGCCTATTTGGATTTTCCAGTCTTCTGCACTCATCTCTCATTGGTGATCACTGTTTCCAGGCGGTAAGACGGTGTTTGGACATTTCCCAACACCGTAATTGAGAATCTTCATATTCTTGCTTTTAATTCTTAAATGAATAACAGATTACTTGTGCGCTGCCATTTTTTGACATTTGTATAGTGGTTTACAAATAGGGAGGACGCGCAATTTATTCCATAAAGATTTGACTTCGTTATTACATTATTGTTCAATGTGTGCTGATATTTCTTGACATTTACATGATGTTTTACGAGTTGGCAAGACGTGCAACTCATTTCATGAGCATTTAACTTTGTTGTTCATTGCGCGCTATCTTTTCTTGACATTTACATGGTGGCATTCGAATCGGCGAAACGCGCGATTCACTTCTCGTGTGTAATTCATGCTGTTCATTGTGCGCTATTATTTTCTGGCATTTACATGGTGGCATTCGAATCGGCAACACGCGCGATTCTTTCCTTGAGTGTTTTTTCATGTTGTTCATTGTGTGCTACTATTTCTTGGCATTTGTATGGTGGCATTTGAATCGACAAGGCGCGCGATTCTTTTCCCTGAGTGCTTTTCATGTTGTTCATTGTGTGCTACTATTTCTTGGCATTTGTATGGTGGCATTTGAATCGGCAAGACGCGCAATTCTTTCCTCGTGTATAAATAATGTAAGTTACTGTGCGCTACCATTCTAAGACATTTTCTTGGTAGCATTTCAAGTTGACACGTCGCGTGATTTATTCCTTGAATCTACGTTGTGTGATTTCATGGTGCACAAACCTTTATGGTGTTTAATACTCATATAAAAATCTGCAATGTGTGCAATTTACTTCCAAATGTTTTTTCTGAGATGAACACAACAATACCAGAATTTTAGATGCTGTGTGTTCCTGATATGTATTGATAAAAGGAGATTCATATGGTTGTTTAGAAATTGCTCAGAGTGTTTCCTGATTCTCATGCTAAAGAAAGTACTTGAATCTGAAAGTCCTATTTAACTTTTACTGTTTCCTCCTCAGGTATTCGGTCATCTAAAGCCTAGTCAGTTTTAGGATTATTCCAGGGTTGTTCATGTTTTTTCGGAAAAGACGAAGCTTAGAGTTGTAGCATGGTACTGATTTCATGAGATGTAATTTTGATGTTGTGTTTTAACCTTTTGCTTCCTACAGGTCTCCTTCCCAGCTGTTCCCATCCTAATCCCTTTTTCCCCACTTGGACTCTCTTAGACTCTGTGATAAATCTAATCAGAGTATTGGAGCTGTCTTGTGGTGGAAGTGTTGGGAACGTGCACGGACCCCGAGGATCTGGTGACTCTGACAGAATAGTGAGCCCACAAATTATTATCCTCCTGGTTTGTGTATGTTCTCAGCATGGCCACACTGGACGAGCTAGTCAAGGCTATCACCCAGCTCCAGTCAGAAGTGGTATCATCAAAGGATTTGAAAAATAGTCTAGCTGAGAGGGTGAGTGAGTTACAGAATAAGGTTGAGAAGAAAGAACAAAGTCCCACAGGTGTGTCTTGGCCAGGTACTTCTTCTCAGACTTCTGGAGGTAGTCCGACTAACATTTCCCTCAATGTTCCTTCAGCCATTCCTTTAGCTCCCCCAGAACGCTTCTCAGGTGATCCCTTGAAAGCGCAATCGTTTCTGGTTCAAGTGGAACTTCACTTCACCTGCAGACCACATACTTTCCCCGATGCCCAGTCTAAAGTAGCTTTATTGTTGTCATATCTGTCTGGAGATGCAGCTTCTTGGGCTATTCCTCTTGTGCGTAAAAATAGTCCCCTGTTGTACAACTGGAAAAATATTTTGTTCGTGAATTTGAGAGAGTTTTCGACCGTAGAACTGTAACACAGTCAGCAGATCGTGAATTATTAGACTTACGCCAAGGGAATCAGGACTTAGTGTCATATTTAGCCAACTTTAATCTGCTGGTCGCTGAGACATCCTGGCCTGAAGAAAAACAAGCGGTCTTGTTTTACAGGGGACTCAAAGAGGAGCTAAAAGACATCTTAGCGCAAATCGACCCACAACCTGCAAACTGTCAAGATTTAATAAACCTTGTCTTGAGGCTTGATCATCGTTTAAATGAACGAAAAGGAACGCGTAATAAGACTGAAAAACATTCTTGGCATGCTCATGATAACAAAGACCCAAGAACTCAGAGAGAAAGAACGCCGGAACCGATGGAAATTGGAACCATCAGGAGACCTTTGACCAAAGACGAAAAGGACCTACGCAGAAAAAATGGGCAATGTCTCTATTGTGGGCAGAAAGGTCATTTCGCCAAAGATTGTCCAATCAAAACAAAGAGCAAGCGAGGCCCAGTTCAGAAAGTTGCAACCAATGCATCAGTCGAGTTGGAAAATCTAAAGCACCCAAGTTGCAGAGAAGGGTTGCTCTTGGGTGTCACCGTGGATCCTTCACAATCCAAACATCTAAAATTGGGAATAAGAGTTCAGGTCAAGAAAAAGACCTATTTCAAGAAGGCTCTAGTCGACTCAGGGGCTACCGGAAACTTTGTTGACACCCAATTGGTTCGAGCATGGGGGATCTCATGTATTGAAAAGAAGACTCCAGAAACCATCCAGGCAGTTGATGGAAAACTCTTGACTGGAGGTCCGATAACTTTTCAGACTGTTCCCTTGACAATAATTTGTGAAGGTAAAAATCAAAGAAAGAAACATAAAGAGGAACTCATCCTTGACGTGATCCATGCTCCCCAGTATGGGATCATCCTTGGCTTGCCATGGTTAACTCATCACAATCCAGAGATTATTTGGGCTGAACGAAAAATCATGTTCTCATCAGTGCTATGTAAAGAACATTGTCTCCAAAGAACTCAAGAATCGGAAGTTCGCCATTCTTACGTAGCTACCGCCGCAGAGAAAGAAGTTAAGTTGCCCAAACAGTATTCATCTTATGAAGATGTATTTGATGAGAAGGAAGCAGAGAACTTACCTCCTCATAGATCTTATGACTGTCAAATTGATCTAGTCCCAGGGGGGATACTTCCCAACTGTCGTGTGTATGCCCTGTCAGAATTTGAAAATCAACATTTACGAAAATACTTGGATAAATTCTTAGAGAATGGTTTCATCCGCCCCTCTAAGTCTCCCACAGCTTCTCCTTTGTTTTTTGTTACAAAAGCGAACGGAGAGCTTCGAACTTGTATCGACTATAGGGGCTTGAATAAAATCACCATCAAGAACAAATATCATTTGCCTCTAATTCCGGTCTTACTGGAACAAGTAAAGAAAGCAAAAATCTACACGAAGCTTGATCTTCGAGGTGCTTACCATTTGGTCAGAATGAGAGAGGGTGACGAATGGAAAACGGCATTCAAAACAAGGTATGGCCTTTTTGAATACACCGTCATGCCTTTTGGTCTGTGCAATGCTCCAGCAGCATTTCAATTTTTCTTAAATGACGTTCTTAGAGAGTACCTCGATATCTTTGCCATAGTTTACATTGATGACATTTTGATCTACTCAGACAATGAGAATGAACATGTTCAACATGTCAAGAAAATTTTGACAGCCCTTCGTAAACACCATTTATATTGCAAGCTAACCAAGTGTGAGTTTCATGTTACCACAGTTGAGTTTTTAGGGGTTATCCTTACCCCTCAAGGTATGGTGATGGCGGAAAGGAAAGTAAAAGCCGTATCTGAATGGCCCATCCCAAAGACTGTTCGTGATGTACAATGTTTCCTGGGCTTTGCAAATTTTTACAGGAGGTTCATCAATCATTTCTCCAGACAGTAACTCCAATTACTAAGTTATTATGAAAGAAAGAAAAATGTGTATGGTCCCCAGAAGCAGACCAAGCCTTTTCAACTTTGAAAGAAGCTTTCTCCACTGCCCCAGTCTTGACTCATCCAGATGCGGATCGACCTTTCATAGTTGAAGCTGATGCTTCAGATGTGGCGATAGGAGCAGTCTTGTCACAACGAAACAAAGACACTGGTCAGCTTCATCCTGTAGCTTACATGTCTCGGAAGTTGAACGAAGCCGAACAGAACTATGTCATTGCTGAAAAAGAGCTTCTGGCGATTCGTGACGCCTTTAAAGAATGGAGACATCATTTGTTGGGAGCTAAATATACTGTCACAGTATATACTGATCATCGCAATCTTCAATTCATGAGTTCTGCCAGACTTTTGACTCCTCGGCAATTACGCTGGATACTGTTTTTTGCCGAGTTTGATTTTGTGGTAACCTTCCGGCCTGGTAAAGATAATCGCAAAGCTGATGCCTTGTCCCGCCAAGAGTCTACCACATTGCCTGCAGTTCAAACCTCCAGAGCTATCATTGCTCCTGACAAGGTCCTATGTATCATAAAAACAGAAGATTTCTTTGAAGACATCCGCAATTCATTCACTGTTGAAAAATGGCAGGCGTGGGCCCAAGCAGATCCGAAAAGATCAATCAAGCAAGGATTACCCTTTTACGATGCTCGTTTGTTCGTGCCCACTACCAAACTTCGCAAGATAGTGTTTTATTGGTTGCATGTTATACCTACAGCAGGTCACCCTGGTACTCCTAAAATTCTTGAATTAATCCAACGCTATTTTTGGTGGCCTACCTTAACAAAGGATGTAAAAACAATGGTAAACAACTGCGAAGTCTGTGCTCGCACTAAAACAAGTCATTCAAAACCGAAAGGGTTGTTACACCCACTCCCAACCCCAAGTCGTCCGTGGGAACACATCTCTTTAGACTTTATTACAGGTCTGCCAGTGGTTCAACAGCATTCAGTAATTCTGGTGGTAGTAGATAGTCTCACGAAATATGGACATTTCATTGCCTGTAAGAAATTACCCACCTCTAGTGAACTGGCAACTATCTTACTGAATAGAGTGGTTCGTTATCATGGACTGCCAAAAGTGATCCTCTCCGATCGGGGACCGCAATTTGCCTCCAACTTCTGGAAGACATGGTGTAAAACACTCCAAGTGACATCTACCCTATCTACTAGCCACCATCCTCAAACAGATGGTCAAACGGAGAGACTAAATCAGACTTTGAAGCAATACATACGTGCTTACGCTGAAAAAGCACTTAATTCATGGACATCAATGCTCTGGTTAGCTGAGTTAGCCTACAACAACTCCTTCCACACTTCTACTGGCGTTACACCCTTCTTTGGTTTGTTTGGCTATCATCCTGACACCTTGCCCATCACAATTCCTCAAGAAAGCTCTCTCACTCCAGCTGTGTCAGAAATCATTCAACATTTGCATCAAACTCAGAAATCGATTCAACAACATTTAGAAAAAGCCAAACAAAAATACAAAAAGCATTATGACAAGAAACATTGTGAGGGACCGCAGTATCAACCTGGTGACAAAGTGTGGCTTTCCACAAAACATATAGACTTCAAGACGAAGCACATGTTCAACCCCAAATTTATAGGTCCTTACACTGTTCTTCAGCAAATCAATCCTGTGACCTATAAACTACAATTGCCAGCAAGTGCTGGCAGTGCTGGAAGTCGGACTATGGCATTATCTTTAAAATGACATCAAAATGACAAAAATCAAATGTAGGGAACCGGAGATATGAATTTCTAAACGTTAAGTTAAAAAATGTGCTTTCTAGTGTTTAAAAGCCAAAAGCACCAACCATGGCAGTCTGGCAGCACATGACCAGATCAAAGTCAAAGTTTGAGGCCGACCGTGATGGAGGCCAAGTTGGAAATGCTGAGCAGTAGGCCTCCATCAAAATTTTATGTTCAGACTTAAGGCCTCATTACGAGTTTGGCGGTCCTAAGACCGCCAAACCTGCGGTGGAAGTCTGAACACCGCAATACTAGTGGTCTCACTGCTAGATCATGATCCTGGTGGTCGGACCGCTGCAGGGATCCCGACGGGTTGGCGTCAGTCAAAGTTTTGGTCAGCCATGGGGGGGGCCGAGTTGAGCACCGCCATGCTGAGCATGACTTTTCTTTCCACCAACCTTTTCATGGGGGTGGGTCCCTGCTATGAAAAGGCTGGTGGAAATGTAACATTAGGGGCCACAGTGAGCCATTGGACTACCCACAGCCATGTCATGGGCAGTGCAGGATTCCTTCTGTCAGCACTCTCGGAATGCGCACTGTCAACTATGTCAGACAGTATGCATTTTTGAGAGGGCTGTGTGCCACCGCATTGGCCTCGGCTTCTTTAGGGAGCTGAGGCCCATGCCGCCGCACTATGTCTACTGGACTAACTGATGGAAAAACATTGTAATAAGATGTTTCCACCAGTCAGCCTGATAGAAACATCATAATACATCAGTGATGAGGCCGCTGCCTTGATGGCCGCTCACCACCACCACATTGAAGTTGTGGCAGGTCAACTGCCCAACTCGTAATTAAGCCCCTAGCCCCTCATTACAACATTGGCGGTATTGACCGCCTACCGCCACAGCGACGGCCGCCAACATACCGCCGCTGTGGCTACCAGCCATCTACGCGTATCATGACCGCCGACGATATTCCGCCAGAATGCTGGCGGAACACCGCCAACGGTCATGGTGGCAGACGACGGTAAGGCGGCACTGCTGACAGCAGCACCGCCAAGCCAGCAAAACACCGCCGACTGTATCATGAGCAATGATACGGCCTGGCGGTGTTTTTCTGGTGGACACTGCTGCTGACAGCAGCGCATCGGACCATCTCCAGCCGGAGGACCCCCTGCAAGCAGGTAAGTCGGATTCTCTGACCGGAGAGGGGGTGGGGGTATTTGTGTGTATGTGGGGGGGGTGTATGTTTTGGTATGCATGCATGCAGGTGTGAGTCGGGTAGGATGCATGCGTGAATGAGTGATTCTGAGTGTTGTGAGTTGTGAATGCATGTGTGTGTCAAGGTATGTTGGTGTATGGTGTGGTGTGTGGGTATATATGTGTGCATGCGTGGGTGGTAGTGGGTATTCGTGTGTGCATGTGTGTATATGGGTGAACATGTGTATATGTGCGGGGGCAGGAGGGGGAGGGGGAGGTTGGGGGAGGACTCTAGGGAGGGGGAGGGGGGCAGGGGAGACCCCTATCAGTGCCAGGGAAGGGATTCCCTGGCACTGATAGTGCATACTACCATGGTTTTCCTGGCGGTAAGTTTGGCACGAAAACCATGTCAGTAGGCCGGGTCGTAATCCCGAGGGATGGATTGTGACGCCCGCCGGGCTATAGACCGAAGTTTCCAGCCCAGCGGCCGTTACCACCCTGGTGGTCGGTGTGTTAAAGTGGCGGTCTTGGATGGCGGTAACCGACAGGGTCAACATCCCATTTTTTTTACTGCCGGCCTGTTGGCGGTATTACCACCGCTTTAACACTGAGCGCCATGGTTGTAATGAGGGCCTTAGTCTTTTTTTTAGAGCTTTTTCTGTTGACGTCGAGCAGGTCTCCTCCTCAGGCCGGGTTGCGGTTCGATGACGTCAGCTTGGCTCATCACAATGCCTCATCAACTCCGGGGAGTCTTGTCGATGGCAAAAAGCTCTGGAGCTTCAGTGGGGAAAACCTGAAATTCAGGCCGGGTTGCAGTTTGAGGTCGCTGGCTTGACTCTCGATGATGGGCCGGTCATATTATGGCGTTTTTGACCAAAAATGCCCCAATCTTCTCTAAAGTTCTCTATCTTCTTCCCGAAGGTATGTTTGGGGTCTTGAAGTGTGCATAATCACAATACAAGGATCCAAAAGCTCTGAATTGCCCCATGGGCGTTGGGACTACAATTCCCACAATGCATCTGGTCAAATCCTTAAAATGTGCACTGAACGCTGGTCAGCTGGGCTCTTCATGTAGGACTTAATGCAGGGAGCTCTTGAAAGCTCCTTTGTACTTTTTGCTTACTGGGTGCCTCTCCTGAATCTTTAGAAGCAAGGCAAAGTCATTTTTTGTGGTGAAGCCCTGAGTATACAGCTGGTGCAGTCCTTCAGAGTGCAGTCCTTCTTGATGCAGACAGGGGGTTCAGCAAGGCAGTCCTTCGTCTTCTGATTTCTTTCAGCAGGGATCTGAGTTGCTGGGCTATTCTTCCATATTTATACAGGTTTCTGGGCTGGCAAACAGGGGGGCACCCCTGACCAATTGGGTGCAGGGTACCACCCTCTGTGTTGACTACGTCCTGTGAAGTGTGGCACATTTCTCTCCCAGAAAGCACTGTTTCTCAAAAATTCAAGATGGAGAAAATCTCTCCTGTAAGTTCAGGTCTGGCTAAGCCCACCCATAGCTGTGGCTAACTTTTCCTTACCCACCACTGTCTGGCCTATCTCTGAATCTAATTATGTGGGCTCCCATCTGTCTGGGGATGTCGGAAATGGGGGCTATCTGGTTTCTGTCCCAAGTGCTTTTCCCTCCTTTGAAGACAAGTTTGGCTACCCAGCTCCATTCCTGCTCTGACATCTGCTGATACAGTTTTCCCCCCACCAGATGGTTCATTTATCTAAGCCCAGGCCGCTTCACACCTCATTAAGGTAGCTTGGCTCTCCCTGTCAAAGGTTGACCAATTAGGAAAGGCTATAGGGCTGATATTAGGTAATTTTGAAAAGAGTTCTAAAACTCTTTCCCTGTAGTAGTTATGATAAATCTAACATTGACAGGTTGTTCGATTTATTCTATTAATTTGATACCTTGAATGTTATTTGTAGCTCCCTCCTAGCAAAAGTTGGACTTTATTAACTTTAAATAAAGCCTTCCCATGTTAGCTTATGGATCTAATGCACTACAATGGGGAAAAACTAAATTGGCAGTTTTTCCCTTACGAGGGCTTATAACACTTTTGTAATGTCCCTGCTTATGAATACACTGCACCCTACCCTTGGAGCATCTCGGATAGACCTTAGGGATGATGCATATGTAAAAATAAGGTAGCTTAAGATTTACTTTTGAGTACTTTTAATTCAAAAGGTGAATTTGAGCTTAGTTTTATTTAACAAACAGCTAGCAAGGCAGGGCTGTCTTTAAAATGACATCAGACACCACAGCTATATGCCCATAAGTCCCTTGACCTACATGTCCTAACAAATACTAGAGACTTACAGGTAGGTTGTCAGAGCCAATTATAATTATGCTAATTACCATATACCTTTTAAACAGAGATCTGGCTATGGGCCAGTTTCGCAGAGCCTCGTGCGCAGTCAGAGTCAGTAACCACCAGTATCAGTCAATGAGTGGGAGTGATCTGGGCAAAAAGGATGTCTTTCTCACACTTATAGTAACTTTATATAATGACCTTTCATTCTCCACACAGAGTACGCAGGTGGCTTCAACCTGCTTCATATTCTTTGTTAGCTCAGGAAAATGTTCCTGTTAATTCCAGTAGCATTTCAGAAAATGGTGACACAGTCTTTGATCTCTTCTAAAATGGATTACTGCAATTTCCTTTACCACAATCCCTTTGCCAAAGTTTAAAGATGGATCACAATGCTGCAGCAGGTATTACTTTGAACATCCCCAAGCACAATTCAGCTAACTTACTATGGCTTCCTGTAGACAAGAGACTCATGTTCAAGGAGATACTTCTGGCTCACAAAACTCTCACAAAGCAGGGCCTGGCTTTATAATAATAAAATTTGCTTCGTATACTCCCACAGATAATCTTACATCCGCCTACCAATTTAATGCACAGATTTCGATGACTAGGATTGGTAGACAAGGGAAAAGATGCTTATCTTTTTTTGGTAGCCAATCTTTGAATCCCTCTTCCCTTAGACATCAAAAAGATTCATAATCATCTGCTATTTAGGAAAACAAATTGAAACTTGTCTGTTGCAGGTCAAAAGTGTACCGTCTAAGATATGCTCCCTTCTCTAGGTCAGGCTACTTGGCACCGTGGCTCCTCAGGTTAATAAAGCATATTAGATATCTAATTTACTTAAAATATGTACTTGTCCTTTTAACACAGGTCAAAAGCATTGTTATTGTCTTGGACACTCTTACAATTATTCTAACAGGCCTAACTGGGATAATTACAGAGGATAATGACAGAGTTCATTTAACCAATCTTCTCACTGTGTAAGCAACAATTGACATAAATATTCTGATAAAATAAATATGCAGTACTTCTCTGTCATTTCTTGAGCTTCAGTCTCATTCACTTTAGACCACCTGTGTTATTTCTTATAGTTGGGCGAGGCAGAATTGGCTGAATAAAAATTATGAAGAAGCTGATTTTTTACAGGTAAAAAAATATAATAGTCTGATTCATAGGCACATTTGCAAACCAAATAGTACTCAGGGGACACAAAAAACATTTCACAACCATACATTCTACATCATGGTATTTGTTCCAAGGGTGCCAACGATGTCTATGTGGTATTCCTGCATCCATAGTTATCACTTCTGTGGGAATAGACAATTCTTTGATGCAGCAATTCTTGCAGTATTTCAATTTATCACCCAAAGATACCCTAAGAACAATGGAAATACTGTGTGAATCTAAGTTACCATACCTCATTCATGAAGTAAACCTTTCAGATTATCAAGGTGCATGAAGGTGTGTGGGGAGGGTGCTCTGGAGTGCAGTACTTGTACATCTTCTGTAACTCCCCATTTGGCTGGAAATTCTATTTCAGGTGTAAAGTACTCTGTGACTAAAAAGGTTGCAACATGATTGAAACTTCAGAATTTGACAGCAGCTTATGTTTAGCTGAATTTTCACAGAACATACATGCTTTCCCTGTGAAAAAGATTTAGTCATCATTTACGGCCGGATTATGAGTTTGGAATTCCTTGGACTGCCATGGTGGCAGCGGTTGACCACTTTCAGGTCGGACCACCATATTACGAAGCATGCAGTACTACAGACCAAAGACTGCTGGTGTCCTGCCTGCACCGCCAGGCAGCACAGACTGCAGTGGCCACGAGATAGGCCCATGAGGATGTCAGAGCCACAGTTTGCATTGGACAGAGTCCTGGTATGAGGGCTGTGCTCTGTGAACCTAGCATGATTTTGTGTGTCCCTGGTCAGAGTTGAACACAACCACTGACCCAATCACAGCAACATGATGTTGCCTTTGTTCAGGTCACAGACACTGCACCACCACACTTACAAGACCACACATGTGCACATCTTAATTTCAGGGACAGTGAAGTGTACATTACATTGTGTCACACAACAGCAAAACGGCATCAATATCGCATCCTGTTTGAACTGACACCCTCACATTGCACACATGCCATGGATTGTCGACATATTGAAGGCACACATGTATGAATGTGTCAAATAACTCAAATACCCTTTCCATGCAGAATCGCTGTAATGGACCCACACAGATCACCCACATTGCAAGAGAATGAAAGGTAAATGGGATGCATAATATTGTGGGAGAAAACGATCCAAAGTTCACAATCAAACAATACCTGCAGAATACAGGTGGCAGCATCAGGAGACCCCAAGAAGGATGCAGTCCTGGGACACATATCACTTTGCACATGCCCATAAAACACCATTTGCACAGAAACTGGAACTTCGTATATCACAGGCACAACTAATTGTAGAACCAACTGCCATGCCTTTGTGCCAAATGTGTAAGTGCAGGTTAAGAAAGCAAATACAACAGCAACAGCATGGGTCACACATTTAGATGAAGTAGCTTGAAGGTATACACATGAAAATGGACACACAGTCAGTCAAATGTATAGGAAGGTAACACAATTGCACACTCTCCATGTGTGGACAAACAAACCTCTAATTGGCACACATGATACAAATGTCCAATCTACATCAGGGGGACAAATCTAACACAGTACATGTTGAAATTGGCCAAGCCAAGATGAAATACTTACCATATCAAACAAAACACAATGCAATGACAGCCCAATTGGATTACCACCCACATATCCATCCGGTGAACATCTACCCTTATCCTGGTTCACACCAGCAGTACCCCCAAAGTCAGATCTTGACAACCACAGCAAATTATGAGTGAATAATACACAACTGTAAATATGCATCACAAATTACTCAAGAACAGCAAAAAATGTAGAAGAGTAATGACAGGACAAATGTGTACCCCAAAAAAACCTTGGGTTTATTAACTCCAGAGAAATGTGAAGGCCGAAGGCCAGTTCATTAGAAAGTCTCTGCACAGTGCTGTGTTCCAGCTTGACTCTGATTACTGCCGAAAAACCTCTACAGGAAGGGACATCAAGTGGACATTCAGGCATCTCAATCATCATCCTCAGGTGGGTGGGTCAGATTTGGGATGGATGGCTTTGGTTTTGAGAGGGGTGGGCTTCACTTTGGGAAGGATGTACTTACGTTTGGGAGGGGTGGGCTTAACTTTTGGAGGGGTGGGCATCTTCTTCAGGGTGGGAGGGGTATGGATGGTTTCAGGGTGGCATGAGTGACAGGGGAGGACTTTGACGTGGAAGAAATGGGTCAGATGTGGGTGGGTTCCTTTTCGTTTTGGGAGGGGGTGGGGATCACTGAGGTAAGGTCAAAAAGGAACCTTTCTTGGAGAAAATGTGTAGGGACTTCAGAAGGGATTAGGCATTGGCAGGTTGAGTAAGTGGTTGTGTCGGCTGTGGGTATTGATGCTGCTGGTGTGTGTGTGTGTCTGAGGCATGCTTGGGTTTGGGTGGTGTCTGTTGTATTTGTGAGTTTGGACCTTTGCATTTCTTGGGGGGCATTGAGATGGAGGTGCTGGGTAATTTGGGTGTATTAGATGTGGTAGTGGGAGTTGGGTTGGTGTCTGGGAGTATGGTGTGTGTTGTGGCTGTGTGTGTGTGTGTTGGGGTGCTGTCTGGGGTATGGTGTCTGTGGTATGTTGGTCTGTGAGTGTTGGGATGGTCTTTGAGGCTATGGGGTGTGTGGTGTGTGGGTCTGTGGGTGTTGTGGTGATATCTGGTAATGGTGGTGGTGGTGGTGTTTGTGGGTTTTGGGGTGCTGTCCCGAAGTAAGGTGGATATGGTATGTGGGTCTGTGAGTATTGGGGTGGTGTTTGTGGGTATGGAGGGTGTGGTATGTAGGTCAGTGGGGTATGGTGTCTGTGGTATGTTGGTCTGTGAGTGTTGGGATGGTCTTTGAGGCTATGGGGTGTGTGGTGTGTGGGTCTATGGGTGTTGTGGTGATATCTGGTAATGGTGGTGGTGGTGGTGTTTGTGGGTTTTGGGGTGCTGTCCCGAAGTAAGGTGGATATGGTATGTGGGTCTGTGAGTATTGGGGTGGTGTTTGTGGGTATGGAGGGTGTGGTATGTAGGTCAGTGGGGGTGGTGTCTGTAGGAACGGTAGGTGTTGTGGTGTTTAAGAGTGACTGTTGAGTGCTGGAGTGCCGGCATGTCTTGCGGTGCTTGTGTTTATATGTGCTGCTTGTGTGTTTTGAGGTGAGTGCGTGTGTATATATCTGTGTGCTTGGGACTAGTAGTGGAAAAGAGGACACAGCCTGAAATCTCTGTAGGCCAGACATGGCACTAAAAAAGCCTTCCAGGTATGCTAGCATCTGCTGGGGCTGGCTGCCCTGCATCAGGATCACATTCAGAATGGCAGTCTGACCCACAGCGATACACCTCAGGTGGTCAATAGTCTCCTCACTCAGGGCAACAGGGGTAATGGGGGCAGGGCGTGAGGTGCCTGGGCCAAAGGGAATGCCCATCCTCTTGGGTGAGCGGGCACAACCAACTGGATGGGGAGCAACAGGGACGGTGGAGATGGAACTGAGGATGGCGGACAAGGATAGAATAGGAACAGGTCCTGAGAGGCGTGCCACCACTAGGGAGTGGCCACTGAAGGAAGAATCTGAAGATGATGATGTGGATCCTGTGTCATCATTGGCACTCCCCTCACTCTACATGCCTCTGGGTTCCTCCATGTCAGATGTCGCATAACGTGAAGTACCATGGCCAGCTGCTTCCCCACTTGGTTTGGCCCTGTCTCTTCCACATACCTGTGCTGATACCGAAATTACAAAGACAAATAGGGTCACTACATGTGCCTGATCACACTTGAACAACAGCTGTGATTAGCAAACATTACTATAATATACACTAGCCCCCAGCCACAAGCTCCAGCAAAGTGGCTCCAACATTTGAACACCAAATGCGTGCATGCTACATAAACTGTGAACAGTTGCCCACAGGAAATTCATAATCATAGACAACTCCAATTGCATGGGTGAAGTTGTGCAATCACAATATCCATTGAGCAAGTAGGAGACCTTATCACCTTGAATGGTTTGCCTTATGTAAGACCCCTCAGTAATCTGTTGTCACAAAATAGAATGGCAATTAAAAGTTCCATCTCACACATCTCACACAAGGTCATGCATCCAGCTAATCTTTATATACTCAATACCACATCATGAAGAAATGATGGCAAATAATCCTGCCATGTTGCTGATAGAAGTATAGTAGCCCGAAGAATGTGACATGGAAACACCCATGTGACATTGAAAAAAAATCCTCAGGTCACTTCACTATATGCACTATATGTACATTGTCAATAGACTTATGGATGTTGTACTAATGTTGCTGATAGATTACACATCTTGCATAGAAATGTACACTGAAGACAAATTAGATAAATTGTCTGGGAGATGTGTCTACAAATATCCATACCACAAAGAATCAGCTAACCTCAAGGAAATCACCTCTGTTGCTTAGTACTCCTGAGAACACCCTACTCAGATTGCATGAGTAACAGCCAATAGTCCTTTGAATGTTGTGGTGGCCAAGGGATACTCAAGTACCTCTAGAAGGCCATTAACACGTTACTCAATAGGAAGGCACATTACTGCCCCTTTATGTTATGCAAACAAAGATTCAATTGGATGAATGATTGTACACAACCACATCTGATGCCCACATCACTGAAAGTCGCTCCCTGATGCATAGGCAATGAACCTTCATCATTTAACATGTGCTAAGGACTTTACTAAATGTTTCTACATCAATGGCCTAGAAATACACATTGAGGGTAAAAACTGTAGTCTTACTTGTCATGTCCTTCATTGCTTCTGCAATTGTACATGCCAAATTACATGGAATGACAGGTGAGGGTATGTGTGAGCCACCAATCATTGATGAAACACTCCTGTGTGTGACACCACATAAACTGTAGCCCCATCACATATGTGCAATTCAAAACAGAGGTAGGCATGCATACTTATGTGAGAGAATCAGATATCAACCCAGGTAGACAGGTAGCCAATGCATGAAACAACAGTGAAAATGATATGGCAAAGTGAAAGGTAAGCATGCTAATATGTAGGCACAAGGAAGGATGGCAACAGGGATGTCACCAAAATCATGTCACTGAACATTCACTACCTACGAAGGGAAAGTATTGATCTGTGACTGCACCCAACGGGCAATGTATGCTCTGTCACATGTATGATTGCTACCTTCACATGACAGACAGTAGTGAGGCACTCGCACTTGTGACATACTAAAGACATGTGGCCTGTGGGAGACAGATGCCAATATACTCACTTGAGCAGACACATGGCTGAGTACAGTGATTTATTACTTCATGTTGTTTGGGCTGGCACACTGAAGACAAGTGGACTGTTGGGTGCAAATGATACCCTAAACAACAAACAACATGACCTGATTGATCGCTGTACTCAGCCATGTGTTTACCCTGGAGAGTTAATTGGTTGTGTACTATACTCTGTTGTGTCCTTGGCCAATAGGCAAGGCACAACAGCAAGTACCACCTACCATACCTATATACACAATTACTCATCTTGTATGTGACACATGGCTCTTCTCCAATCTTCAGGGCAACATGGCAGATGCTAACACATCAACTTGGCCATGTAACATGCAGAAATGTGCACAGGACTCATCCCCTTGTAGCTGCTGTACTCCCCTCAAACACCCATCAGCTCGTGGTAGGCAATTGCCAGAATGTGGGCCATTAGAAGGGTCAGGCTCCAATGTGCATCCCTGCCCACATTGGGAGGACAGCCCCAACTGGACCTCTGCGATCTGCAGGGCCCAGCATCTCAAGTCTTCCCACCCCTGCAGACAGTCGGTGCTCCACCAGCTATGTACCCCCAGGGTCCGCACCTTCTGGGAGACAGCTCTCCAAATCCTTTTCTTCTTATGAGTGTTGACCTGCATGGATGCAAGACACTAATCAAGAGGTTACAAACCCCTTCTATGACCCAATGATTGTGTCAGACACAATTCAGAAATACCAAGCACAAACAGTTTGTAATTGTCAACACACCCCAAGTGTAAAGCACACATGCTGATAAGGACAGGGACATGACTACACAATTTTGAGGTCATCTGCAAACTAACCCACTACTCTGCTTATGGCCTACACTGACTAAGCAAGTATACTGACATCAGGTAGCCCATGCTCAAGCCCCATGTACTGTAACATGAGCCAAAATGAAACACAACACACCATTGTGGCATTCTAAAGGGTAAACTCCTTGGGCCTGACTGGACAGATGCATGTACATCCATCCACATTAACTCATACAGTACCTACAGGCAACTGCCATGGTACAGACTTTACCGCAAGACTTAGGTGACATTGAAAGGGCTATCATAGGTGGCACGGAAAGTACATGTGTGGACATGTCGCCTACCCAATGTAAACTCATACCACTTCAGGGTAGGTTTGTGTGGTATGTACTTGCAGCACAGAACACACCTTTTACCATATGTTCCTATCCAACAGAGATGGCATCCAACATACTAAAGTATGTGTGGTCTGATAGTTTGCATGTAACCAAGCTAATGAGTCACATCTCATGCCCTCCCCGGGATTAAGCAACTATCGGCACTATCGGTTTGTTACTTGTGCAATATGCGTGTACTAGACAAATATAACTTATGTAAAGGTGATAACAGAGCTGTAGGAGTAAGGGACCTGTCACTAGACAATGACACATATTGGTAATGAGAGAAAATGCACATATGTACTAGGTCAGGGAGTTATCTCAGTACCCATTCCTAATGTAGTCAATGGCCAAAGGCCTTTAGGCCAAGTCTTGCCCCTGTAGGCTCATTTTGGCCACATGCCAGGATCTGTAGGTCTACAGGGAGTGGACACAGTGCCACATTTGCATAGCCACAGTAACTCTACTCCAGTCTGGCCCATGCCCCATACTCAGAGATACATTTGAGAGGCCCTGGTCTCTGGAGGCTGAGCATACAGAACGTATATGACACTCACATCTCCATTACTTCTATGCATGACAGTACATTATGTGCACATCCTCTATGTGGGTTGTGACTTGTGTGGCACTCTGTAGGTTACATATGGTTCTCAGATAACAGTGTACAAGGCCAGATGTGGGTGGAGTGATCTGTGGCACTAAACACATTGCTTACAAGATCCTCAAATGACTCAAACAGTATACATACACAGCTCATGCTGTGATGCACATATATCTTGTTTGACATATACAACTATCATATCCAAATATATGTCATTGGGTAGCTGTAAATTCTCCTTGTCTAGATACATGACTGCACCACAAGGAGGCTCTAGGTCTTATCACACATCACACAACACAATGTCAATGAGAAATACTGTTTTACACTACCTGCACCATGTACTTCCCGTGCATGGCACACAAAATGTGACAGAAAGCAACCAAAAAGTTCAACTGGCACACAGAGGCACATTGTAGCCACTGAAGAAGGAAAGGATGGTGTTGAACAGAGTCCGATATGCCTATGAGGTTCGTACATGCTCCTCTGGTGAGCCATAGAGCTGACCATATAGAGGAAGGATGTCCTCAACCAGCCTCTCTAGCTCCTCAGGAGAGAAGGCAGGCTCCCTTTCACCTGTTTGGCCTGGCATGATTGATCCCAGAGGTTGCACACAGCAGCTGAAGTGATGGCAATGTTGATGACAGCAATTTCAGGAGTCAAGTGAGTGAATTTGCAAAAAGTGGTATACATGTACGCCATATATGCAGTCAACACCACTGATGGGCACAGCCATTGGCCTGTGACCATCTCAGTCAACAATGTTAGCCTATGGCTGTGTCCACCACGGTTGAAACCTCCCACTGTGAGAGCAACTTCCTCTGGTGGTTCCTAATCTCCAATGAAGTAGGTCAGGCTTCCACCATTTTGGCAGCTGGAAATACAGTACTGGGCCATAATAAATGCATCACAATACCAATATATGTGTCAGATCATCACAAACCTTCAAAAGTATTCTACTTTTACAAAAGTATTCTTGTTGTGTAGGTTCTACTACACAATCACTAGTGTAGTGTGTTGCTGGGCACAGATGGCATATTTTGATGGTGCACTGTCCACCGCCACTGACTGTTAATTTGGAGGTCAGAACAGACTGTTAAATTTTTAGGGGCATTTGAGGAGCAAATAGCTGGGTGGTGGCCAAATCCATGTTGTGGACACATGTGTAGACAACCATGGGGGTCACATTTGACCATTGTGTAGTTGACAGCTGTGATGTGTAATGGGTGTAAAGTATTTCCAGTCAGAAATGCTTTGTCACAAAATGTTGTTATACATCAAGTATGTTGATGTGGACACCGTGACTAATGCTCCAACTCATATAATTTCAACAATAGGTACTCTGGGAGAGAAAGGAGGTGACAACCGCCAGTGTACCGTCCATTGCCAGACCTTTAAACCATGGAAGAACGTCACATCATCAAACAGTACCATCTGAATAGGTCAATAATTGTGGATTTATGTTGTCAGTTGGAGCCAGATCTGATGCCTGAAGACAATAATTCAACCCGCATACCACCCATTGTTTAACACATGCCAGTATTACACTTCCTGGCCACAGGCTTCTTCCATATACAGTGGCCATATCTAGTGGTATGTTCCAACCTATGTTCAGTGGTCTCTCAATGGTCTACCAGCAATGATGAAACATATTGAGGTTCCCCAGACTTGAGGATTCAGCCAATGTGAAGGTTAACGTCTATGGTTTTTGCTCACCTCCCACATGTGGTGGGAGGCATTGATGGCACACATCTTGCCTTAGTACCACCGCAGGCAAGTGAACAAGTCTATTGCAACATGAAGCACTTCCATTCTATCAACATACAAGTTTTCTGTGTGTCAGATCTCTACATCTCAAACATCTGTGCCAAGTTCCCAGGTTCAGCCCATGATTCCTTTGTAAATGCAAAACAGCACCATACCCCAGCTAATGTCACAACTGCAACCAGAGTGGTCCTGGCTAGTTGATATGTCACATCTGTCCTCATTTTGTGTGTGCAATTTTAGGTGCTACAATGATGATGTGCATGCCTCTGTGGCACTTATGTCTCATTCCTAAACAGGAGACTCAGCATATCCAAACCATTCTTGGTTATTGACGCCGCTTAAGAATTTAACTATGCCAGGGGAAGTCTGCTTCAATGAGGCCCATGGAAGAACACTGTGGGCAGTGGATCAGGCTTTTGGATTCCCGAAGACCAGATTCTGCCACCTGGACAGGAGAAGGGGGAGTCTTCCTCTATTCACCGGGGAAAGTGTGTCAGGTCACTGTGGCATGCTGCATGCTCCATAACATGGTCCTGCAGAGGAATATCCCTTGCATCCCAGAGAAGGGGGTGCTTGTGGTATCACCAGGTGAGAATCCTGAAATGCCAAATCATGATGATAGTGGTAATGAGGAAGGAGCTGACTTGCAGTAAGATCTCATTGACAGCTTCTTCTCTTGAGTGTGTCATGAGATGTCATGACTTTGACGTTACAATGAACTGTAGTTGTAATAATGTGTCGAGTTTATTATTGGAAATAGGGTGCTGATGCTCAGGCAAAATCTGCCAAAGGGTGTTTGATGAGGTAGCTTTTGACACACCCACATCTTGATGATGTTGCTTTGCTTGTGTCTTATTTGTTTTAAATGCACTTTGTTCTCCAGGTGCTTGCTATGTGAGGTGGGTCATATGTATGGTTTCATAACTATACTCCTTCTTTTGTTCTTTGTTCAGATATCTTTACCATGTCATCTTCATGTGGGCATTTCAAAGTTGTGATGGTCACAGATATATGATGCTGTTCAGACAAACGAAGGGAACATGGATTGGTACTGGGAATGTAAGTCACAGACTTTGGGTGTACAAGACCTGTGCCAAGACAGCTTGTAAAGCATTGGGATGGAAGTTTGGAAGACTCCATTGGACTTGTTTCTTGTCATGTGGTGGCCCTGATGCATTATTTGTGTCATCATGTGCTCAAACAATATGTAGTTCTGGGCCAAATTCATGTTAGCTTCCTTTCACATTCACTCTTTGTGTATGAACTGTTTGTACCTTTTGATGTGTTTCATAATTGTTGGCCAAAGTACCTGGGAAACACATTACGGATGTTAGTGTCATACCACCAGATACCGAAGCATTGGGTTGTAGTGACTCGGTGAACAGAAAGCGTTGTACTGCCTTCTGTCTGAGTCTTGCACTATATGATGTTGGATTACTTTTTTGTGGTAGGTGATATGTTCCAGCTGATGACATCTACCACTTTAATGTTTGCCTATTCAACAGGACAATGTCTGATAAATCCATTCCTTCCATGGTCTGGAGGTCTGTACCTGTCAATGTGATCATTTACCCAGTATGATTCAATCAAGAATGATTTGCTATGTTTCACACATATTGACAGCACATGCGCTGAACAATGTAATACAATTTCTTATTTGTCAAGACACTTGTATGTAGATGTTTGTGTTTTGGTTGTAATCCTGTGCTGGACACTATACATTGCAAGATATCCCTGCTTGCACAAGTACCTTGGAGCTTCATTGTATGGCTCACATGGTCTGACATGTCTACATGGCTAAATGTGAAATTTAAGACATCAGACAATGAGTTTGTCACAGAAAAAGGTATTGCAATGCTACTACATACACAACATTTGTGACACAAATAAACAAAAATGTAAAGTGAAGGGATCAGTCATGGTGAATGAAATCACTGGAGTAGACGCCACACCATTGAAGTCCAAAGTCCAGACTACAGAGGAATGTAGTTGAGGATCAGCCCAAAGAGTGTTTGTGTGACACACAATGGAGGACGTTAAAGAAGAGGTTTAGTGCTGGCAGTGGTGGGTGTCTTGCTACCTGCACCTCCTGGATACTTGCATGGACATCCCGCTAGTGAGGGGGAGGGATCAGCTGCTATAGAGGCAGGTGTGTCTGTGGGTGGTTGTGCCTCTGGCAGGGCCTCCCTTCCTGTGGCTGGCACAGATGTAATTGTGCCTGATAAAGTTACCCTAAAGAAAGGGGAAGATTGGTTTGGAAAAGCCTTGTTCAGGGTTGTATGGATGTCCCACAGTGCCCCGGTTAGGGAGGCCATGTTGGAATTGCGGGGTTCCATTTGTTTACACATGTCCCTATGCATGTCCTTCTGAAGCTGCTTATTACCAGGAGTTCAGTCAATACCTGATCCATCTCTCCCTGGGACTCCTGATAGACCCCCAAGACTTGACTGTTGATCTCCTGGCCGTTACTGGTCCGAGTGGCCTCACTCTGCCAGCCCACAGCATCCCTCTCAAGGACCTGACCCTCACGAGCCTGTGCCCTTGGCACAGGGTTCCCTCTCCCACTGGTTCTTGGCACCTCAGTGTCAGGAGTGTTGGGTTGGAACTCAGGATCAAGGAATGGGGGCACAAAATGGCAGAAAATTTGCTAGATACACAGGTTGTGGAGGGTGTTGTTGCCTGTGATTTTGATGCAGCAGGGCTGGGAGGTATAGTTGTGGGCACAGGGAGACTCACTGTTGCTGTCTGACCAGGCTACCCAGATGCCAGAACCATCCTCCATCTCCACGAGTCCAGGAGTGTTGTCATCACTGAGGGCTTCATCCAGGGGTAGAGTAGGAGTCTGGTCAGTAGAAAAGGTCTGCCCAGGGGCTATGCCAGATTGACCTGTTAAGTAAGAGAGTACATTGTTATTGGTTGAAGTGTGCCATGTACCTCCAAATGTTTTGTGTCAAAGTAAGTAGAGACATTGACCATTCTTAGGTTGTAGGTTAGCTCATTGTGCCATGTTACCATGGTGTTGGAGTACGTGATATGACTTGTGTGAAGCTGCGTAGCCAATTGGACTCAAGCAGCTTGGTAGATGTGCTGATCATTTTCAGTGTAGATGAGGGAATAAAAACGACAACAGTGATGCCAACACAGTGAATAGGAAGCATGTGCTTTTGAACATTTAGAGACCTAGTTGAGTGTGATATAGGCAAACACACAACTTTATTGTATCTGCAGTCATCATGTGTGGAGTGGTATGTCAATGTGTTTGCTGTTACTACCAATCTGCTGATGCAAATTAAGGCTTTAGGAATACTTGGAGTACAAATTAGGTAAGATGTCATTCCTGTCCTCACAAGTTTCATTTTGGGATACCAAGTCAAGATGGAGCTAGTTCAACAGACACACCTATGTGTTAAGGATGATCTGTATATTGCTTACTCCCAGGTGAGTAAACTTCATTTGGAGGTTCACTTGCAGATGTATTTGGGAAAGCGAGCACTAGGCTGGTATTAGGAGTTACAGAAACAGAGCCTCCTGGGATTTGTAGTCAGGTCAGTCCCTCTACGTCACACACTTGACAAATGTTGGATATAACATATCTCTTGCCAGACTGCATTTAGGTTGGAGCACATATTTATATGTTGAGACATTCCATGAGTCCTGGGATGAAATTTTGTTATTGAAACACTTACATGCACCATTCCAACTTATGGCATGTGATGGACCTTGGTAGCTGTGATGTTAGATCCAGCAATACACATTGACAGTCTTACATCTCAGACACTCTGGGTATTCAATGTTGTTAGAGTCAATGAACAACACAGTGGCAAAAGCTGAGCTATGAGTTTGCATGGTATTGCCGTTTTGTGACAGTTTTTATGCTGTAACTTACCAGACTCCACTCCCCAGGTATTACTCTCAAGCCTTCAGGATGCAGGATGGCCAAGACCTTTTCCTCTCAGGGAAAGAATCAGAATGGGGCAATGCCACTGCCAGTCTTGTTGGCCTCCATCTGTAGCTTGGAGGCCATGGAACACCCCTCCGGTCATTCTACCTCTTCCTAATGGCCTCCTTTGTGTGCAGAGTGGTGCCTGCAGCTTTCAGTCTGTCAATTATCCTTTGCCACAGTTCAATTTTCCTACTGAGAGGAGTGTGCTAGACTTGGGCTCCAAACAATGTGGCTCTACTCTTATGATTTAATCCACCATGACTCTCAACTCATCTTCTAAAAAACGTGGAGTTTTGGTGTGTGACATGACTGAAAATAAAGTGGGTGACAGTGACAAAGTAAACAAGACAAGTGATATTTGGGACAAAAAATGAAAAAATAGAAGAAGTGTGTATAAGGTGAAAAATGGGATGGTCAAAAAGGGCTTTCTTATGTTACAAGAAATTACAAAACATAGTGTGGTCTCTGTCTTGCTGTGATGCAGTGCAGATGCAAAGGATCATGGTCTTTCAAAGGATGTGTTTTATAGTGTGATTTGCAGGTGAGTCCAAAGGGCCCACACTTGTCAGCTTTGTTGTTTTTGAATTTATACAACGTGCGCTTGTCTGTTACTTTGCTGAACATGAACTGTGGTCGTCGACTGCCATTGGCTAACCACTGAAGGGGACCGCCACACCGACTGTATGTTTATAATGAGTTGGGTGGTTGGGCATGGCACTGACAGTGCCAGAATGCAGACCGCCACGATAGCAGGCTGCGTGCCACTGGGGGTCTGCACTTTGACTTGGTGGGCAGAGATTCTGTCTGTGAACTTCGTAATACAGAGGTCTGGAGACTGCCGTTCCAGCTGTCCTTTTGGAACCGCCAGCTTGGCGGTCCGGCAGTCTGACCACCAAACTCATAATCAGTCCCGTAGTAATGTTGATTGATCAATGTATGAGTGAATAATGTTCACTGGACTACTGCCGTTATTTTCAGGAGTTCTCATTGAATTCTTAAAAGTCACAAATGTACTGTAAATGTAGGAGCACATATATAGGGGTTGCTTAATTATATTGAAAGCCTTGCCTTGTGGATTGTGCCCATAATGCAAGCAAGTCAGGAAGATTTTAAGATTGCATCAATTACAGAATATAAAGTAATTCTATAGCCTGCGGTTTGTGGTACAGCCATAAATAATTGAATTAATACAACAGTTAATATTAGGTTATTACTGTATTTCATTGTTTGTTTGAGCTTTTGAGCAAATGTTCATAAAACAGCTTCATTTACAAATCAAACTAAATCAAATCAAGTAGAAGAAGACCCTTTAAAAAACAGCAGAGCATAGGAAAAAGTATTTTATTTCAGCAGTGAGATGACACATTCCAACAAAAAGATATACAATTGTGGGACTCCATGCATTACTATGATAAAATCTTAAATCAGAGGAAATACAGTGAAATGAGTATTAAGTAGCAGTAAGTTTATTAGTTAATAAAATCCATCAACATTAAAAGAAGAAACATACAACAATTAATTTCACATAACCAGTTGATCAACATTCAAATAAAATGATACATGGCATCAGATTAAAAAACAGAAGTCTAAACCTATTTCTGGAGAAGCCTCTGCTGGGAGCTTCCCTTGCCTTCCCCACTATAAAAAACAGCAATACCCAAGAAGAAAAAAGAAAAAGAATCAGAGCATGACCATAAATTTATAAGGTGAGCAAGGAAAAATGACAAAATCCTCTGAGGGAGCCTCCCCTGACCTCCCTGAGATCACAATGAATTCTATAGACACCCCAGGCAGTAGCAGCTAACATAAACAAATCCTAGGTCAGAAACACCTATTTATCATTTTGACAAGCTACAAAATACCTGGCGAAATATGTGGAGCATCCTAAACTGCAAAGAGTGTCATCCACCGCTCCAGGTCCAGAGTCTATCCAATAAAAACATCCATAATTTGACTACCGATATGATGGAAACCCATGACAGGATGAAAAGGGTTTAGCTAACTATTCAATTCAGATATAGAAATAATGATGTTTAGCTAAAAAGAGAACAACCAATTGGCATTGGATAGCAGCCAATGTGCTTATACCTCATCATATTGGATACACCATGTGAAACCCTCTCCCCTTCATGAATAGGAACTTAAAACTGTAAAGTGCATAATGCCTAATGGGCCTGAGACCACAAGCAGTAACCTGCAAAGTGCATGGTGCCTAACGATGTAGGAGCTAGAGAGATCCCTCAAGCAGGATTCTGACTAGTCTTGGCGTGGGAAAGGGTATGAGCATTATCTTCCTCCACACAAGTCCAATACAGTAATGTAGAGTTTTAAATTTAAAATTAAAACGTTCTAAAATATAGAAAAAAAAAGAAAAATAGTGTACAAATGTTTTAAAAATATATTTGAAACATGATATGCACATATGGAATTACTATGAATTTAAAATGTTAAAAAGTTTCAAACCTTTTCAAATATATTTCATATGACTAAATTGAAATATTTTTTCATTCTTATTTAACAATTATATTTTGCATTTTAACTAATCCAAAATATTTAATTTCCAAAATATAGATCTATAAAAAAATGTAAATATTGATTTATCTGAAAACAAAATTAAAATTACATATTTTCACAAAAAATAAACACTTTTTTAACTTTTAAAAATGAAAATAATTTCATATAAATCTAGAAAAATGTAAAATAGTTTATACGGATAAACTTAAAATAAATCAATATAAATTTGGCAGAGGGGAAATTTCCAATTTTTGCTCCAACTAAACAACATTGTGGAAATCATTTGGCTCTTGGGGAGGGGTTAAGAGGTGGTGTTATATTTACTATTTCCACCCCAGACTAACCACCACTGGAAAAAGCAATAGACTGGCTTAATCAAGTTTACTATTCCCACGCCAAACAAAACAAAACTGGGCAAAGTGTTAGACTTTGAATGGGTCAGATTTAGGGGCATGTATGCCCCTAGAGCCACCTTGCGCCACATTAATGTCATTGTTTTTGATGTTAACATGGCCCAACGAGGCCGAAACCCCTGCGTCTTATTTACAGGGTGGCACAATGCATGCATTGCACCACCCTGTAACCCTTGGCGCTATATTATGCCTGTGCCAGGCATAATGTATGCAAAGAGGATGTTCCCCTTTTAGGGGAGCTGGAAATTGGTGTAAGGAAATCTATGAGATTTCCTTACGCCATTTTTTACGGCACTTTTAATGCCTGCTCAAGAGCAGGTGTTAAAAGGGGCCTTCCATTCTTTCTCTGCACAGTACATCAATAGCGTCATGAAAGATTACGCTATTGCCCCCTAACCTGCGCCATGGACAACCTATTTTAAATACGGTGCACACATGGTGGCGGTAGGGGGTGCTAAGGGACGCAGGGAAAGTGGAGATGCACTTGGTGCAGCGCCACTTTCCATAAGTCTGGCCCTTGGTATTTCCAATTCAAACTAAGCAACGTTGGGGAAAGGGTTGGACTTTGGGTGCCAGGTGGTCTTATATACTATTGCCACTTCAAGCTAAGCAACATTGCGGAAAGCGTTAGACACTGGAGGGGCAGATTCACAATTCCAAATTAATCAAAAATAGGCAATGTGTAGGACTTTGGAGGGATCATATTTACTATTATCAATTCAAACTAAGCAACTTGGGGAGGGGATTGGACTCTCCGGCAGGGAGTTGGGGAGTAAGATTTAGTATACTCACTCTAAACTAAGCAACATTGGGGAAACCATTGACACCTGGGAATCATGTATACTGTTCACACTTCACTCTAAACAACATTGGGGAAAATGTTGAGTGATGGTGGACAGATTTGCTATTCCCACTCCAAATGAAACTAAATTGAGGAAAGCATAGAACTCTGGAACTGTTAGATTTACTATTCCCAATACAAACTAAGAAACACTGGGGAAAGCTTCGGACTCTGGCTGGTCAGATTTAATATTTCAGCTCCAAAGTAAGCAACATTTGAGAAAGCGTTGAACTCTGGTCGTTCTCTATTACTATACTTACTCTAAAATAAGCAACATTTGGAAAGTATTGAACATGGGAGTGGGTCATATTTACTGTTTCTACCGCAAACAAAACAAATTTGGGGAAAGCTTTGAATTCTGGAGGGGTCACATTTCCTATCCTCCCTCCAAAATGAGCAACACTGGGGAAAGTGTTGGACTCTGAGGGCGGTGGGGGTCAGATGCACTATTTCCATTCAAAACTAAACAAAACTGGTGTAAGTGTTGGGCATGGGGACATATTTAATATTACCACTGCAACCTAAGCAGCGCTGAGAAAAGCATTAGACTCTGGGGTGGAGGGTGGTTCACATATACTATTCCTCTCCAAGCTGCGCAGCATTGGAGAACATGTTGGGTACTGGAGAGTCAGAATTACTATTCTCACTCCAAATGAAGCAAAATTTTGCAAAGCATAGAACTCTTGAGGGATCAGATCTATTAACCCCAATCTAAAATAAGCAACAATGAGAAAAATGAACACCCTGGGGTGAGGGGGTCAGATTTACTAATCCCACTCGACACAAAGCCACTGGGGAAAGCATTTAAAGAAAACTGTCGTTTGAAGGATAATGTAAAAAAGGACACAAGCAAAAGAGTCATTTATAAAATATATATATTCACTAAAGGACAAATGTGCTACACAAATTTTCACTAGAGAGGTTTGGCTCTCATAGAGTCCAGTGGAGCTACAGTGACATTAATTACCTTGGTAGATGCATACTAGCTCTCTCTTTAATTATGTTACAAGCACACTCTTCCCTGTTCTTTCTTGTGCTGCTCTCATCATAAATGGTTCTAGTAAAACCCATTATCTTTGGAAAAGCTACAGAAGAAAACCTCATAACTGTCACAGAACAGGAAGGGAAAAGCAGCTTAAGCAAACACATCTTCCTTCATGTGGTCACAACTGATTCTACTGAATGTAGCACACATAGGAGAAGTTGCCATGGGTGTTTTATGACTAACACAAGAACAGCAAGCCTTCTCAGTTCTTCACATGTCAATTAAAAGTACTCCAACTTTTCCGATGACCTTTCTGCTTCTGAAACTTTGGTGTTCCAGGGACTTCATGGCTTGGCAAGCATGTACTTCTGAAGGCAAAGTAGGTTGTCCAATGCCAACATAGGCCCAAATATTCATGAAGGTCTGTTCAACAAACTGTCTACAACAGTGTTAAGTACAAATTATTGAAGTAGATAAATAGCTTGAGTTTTTACAACCCTTCTATTAACTCACCAGGGAAATGTGGAGAATTATCTCTCTTCTTCTCAATTCCTAGTATTATCAGATAGTGTGACACTGGTTGCTACCCCTAATCTATTCCCGTAATTGCCACCATTCCCAATCCTTTTATTCTAGAGACATGGGCCCTCATTCTGACCTTGGCGGGCGGCGGAGGCCGCCCGCCAAAGTCCCGCCGTCAGGTTACCGTTCCGCGGTCGAAAGACCGCGGCGGTAATTCTGACTTTCCCGCTGGGCTGGCGGGCGGTCGCCTTCAGACCGCCAGCCAGCCCAGCGGGAAAGAGGCTTCCACGATGAAGCCGGCTCGGAATCGAGCCGGCGGAGTGGAAGCTGTGCGACGGGTGCAGTTGCACCCGTCGCGTATTTCACTGTCTGCGCAGCAGACAGTGAAATACATGTAGGGGCCCTCTTACGGGGGCCCCTGCAATGCCCATGCCAGTGGCATGGGCACTGCAGGGGCCCCCAGGGGCCCCGCGACCCCCCCTACCGCCATCCGGATCTCGGCGGTCCGACCGCCGGGATCTGGATGGCGGTAGGGGGGGTCGGAATCCCCGCGGCGGTGCAGCAAGCTGCGCCGCCGCGGAGGATTCAATGGGGCCGCGGTACACTGGCGGGACCCCGCCAGTGGTGCCGGTCCGACCGCGGCTTTACCGCCGCGGTCGGAATCCCCATTGGAGCACCGCCGGCCTGTCGGCGGTGCTCCCGCGGTCCTCCGCCCTGGCGGTCAAAGACCGCCAGGGTCAGAATGACCACCATGATGTATTCATTAGTATGGGAGAATGCCTCTTATCCTTTGTGGGAAAATACTACATAATCAATAGCAAGGGAAACGCAACATCAACAGTAAGAAAGTGCTTTTTCAAAACTCTAAAACTACTGCTTGGTAAACAAGGACTGAAGACCAAAACAAAAGCAGATTAAGACCAAGGAAGACAAACTTGTGCAGGTTATTAAAAAAAAAACACCAGTGTCCATGCCGGATGTTAGAAATGGGATCTTTGGTTGGCAGTCAGGTTACCCCCGGTTCAATCAAGGACCCTCACTCAAGTCAGGGTAAGTCACACACAATCCAAACTATCCTGTGCCCATCCCCTGGTAGCTTGGCACTGAGCAGTCGGGTTTAACTTAGAAGGCAATATGTAAAGTATTTGTGCAATAAATCATATAATAACACCATATAGCACCACAAAAATACACCACACAGTGGTTAGAAAAATATATAGTATTTATCTGATAAGATGCAGGTCAAAACGATTAAAATGCAATAAGTAGATGTTGAGATATCACTGTAAAAGTGATATAAAGGGGGTGATTCTGACCCCGGCGGTACAAGACCGCCGGGGCCAGGGTCGGCGGGAGCACCGCCGACGGTGCCCCGCAGGGCATTCTGACCGCGGCGGTTCGGCCGCGGTCAGAAGAGGCAAACCGGCGGTCTCCCGCCGGTTTACCGCTGCCCTTAGAATCCCCCATGGCGGCGCAGCTTCCTGCGCCGCCATGGGGGATTCTGACACCCCCTACCGCCATCCTGTTCCTGGCGGTTCGCCCGCCAGGAACAGGATGGCGGTAGGGGGTGCCGCGGGGCCCCTGGGGGCCCCTGCCTAACCATGCCAATGGCATGGGCACGGCAGGGGCCCCCGTAAGAGGGCCCCGCAAAGTATTTCAGTGTCTGCTAAGCAGACACTGAAATACGCGACGGGTGCAACTGCACCCGTCGCACCCCTGCAACTCCGCCGGCTCAATTCTGAGCCGGCGTCCTCGTTGCAGGGGCATTTCCTCTGGGCCGGCGGGCGCTCTTTTGGAGAGCGCCCGCCGGCCCAGAGGAAATGTCTAAATGGCCGCCGCGGTCTTTTGACCGCGGTGCGGTCATTCAGCGGCGGTACCTTGGCGGACGGCCTCTGCCGTCCGCCAGGGTCATAATCAGGCCCAAAGTGTCTTAAGTCTTTGAAAAACAAATAAACGTCTCTTAAAAACAATAAAGGTCTCTTGCAAGCACAAAGTACCTGGTTTGCGTTCAAAATCTCCGCAAGGGACCGCAGAGGAGGTGATGCATGGAAAACAGGGAGGTGTGCATCGGTTTCGCCCCTTCGCACACCGACTTGCGTCATTATTTTCCATGCAGGGGAAGACTTTGCGTCGATTTACGGCATGCGGACATGGTTCCTCTTCGGGTTGCGGGGTTTTCTGGCACTCTGGGGATGGTGCGTGGAATCCTGGGCTTGTGGAGCGAATTCACAAGCACTGCGTCGATCCAGTGGACGTTGCATGGGAATTTCTCCTGCACGGCAGGCGATGTGTCGATTCCTCTCTGGAAGTCGGGATGCATCATCCCAGGTTGTGCGTGCATCAATCTGGTGGGCCGTGCGTCAAAGTTCCAGTCACAAAGCAGACGCTGCATCGATCTTCTCCTTGCGAAGTTGGGCTGCGTCGTTACGGTTCGGCATGTGGTGAATTTCTCACCGCGGGGCAGGCTGTGCGACGTTTTTGGCAGGTTGTGCATTAAATTTTCACCACAGAAGGAGTCCAGTTGCAGGAGTGAAGTCTTTTTGGTTCTGAGACTTCAGGGAACAGGAGGCAAGCTCTATCCTAGCCCTTGGAGAGCACTTCTTAGCACAGCCAGAGAGCAGCAAGGCAGCAGAGCAAAAGCAATTCAGCAGTCCTTCTCAGAAAAGCAGTCCTAGTGAGTCCTTTGGGCAGCCAGGCAGTTCCTCTTGGCAGGTCTGGTTCAGGGATTCTTTACCAGCAGGTTTCTTGTCCAGAAGTGTCTGTGAGGTAGAGTGTCTACCCCAAGAAGTGTCTAAAGTCTGTCGTTTTGGTGCCACTATCTCGCAATTTTCCCTTCTCTCACAGGATCAGATCGGCTCCCTTCTTTCCCCTTTGGACCCTGCGCCTCCCTCGATAGTGGCCCTTGGTGCACCAGTCATTGTCCCTGTTTTGACTGAACTGATAAATTGCTCATTACCTAGGAACACAGTTCCTGACCAGTGGAAGCATGCAATAGTCAAACCCCTGCTGAAAAAAACCTAACCTGGATGCAACAGTGCTAAAAAATTATAAACCTATATCGCTATTGCCATCCCCCTCTAAAATATTAGACAAACAAATTAATGCTCAATTCTTTACACTTCCTGAGGATAACAACATCCTTCATCCTACCCAGATGGGCTTTAGACCCCTTCACAGCACTGAATCCGCCTTGATTGCTGTCATGGAAGAGGCCAGGAATAGTATGGATCAGGATGGATGATGGCGATTGTACTACTCAATCTTAGTGCTGCCTTCAATACATTTGATCACCATTTGTTGAGTTAGAGGATGAAGGAGATTGGAATTGAGAGAGGGGCACTAAATTGGCTTTCTTCATTTCTGAGGATGAGATCATTTCAGGTCCTTGGCTGTTCTTATCTTTCCAGCTGGATTGAATGTAGCTGTGGTGTGCCATAGGGCTTTGCCCTTAGTCCTACTTCATTTAATATATATATGGCCCCCCTAGCTAAGATAGTGGAGCCATTCGGACTTTCACTAGTGTCTTATGCAGATGACACCTAGCTAGTGGTTTTGTTTTCTACTAACTCAGGTTCTGATGGACTCTCATTGTCTCTTTGTTTACAGGCAATGTCAAGATGGATGACTTAAAGCATGCTCCAATTAAATGGAGACAAAACAGAAGTAATGATACTGGGACATTGTCCCTGTCCGGGCATGAACCCCTTGCTTCCTAGTTCCTTGGGGGATCTGCCTCCTCCTAAGAATTATATTAAAAGTTTAGGAGTTTGGCTAGATCCCCAACTTACTTTAGAATATCAAGCTAACAAAATCTCTGCTACTTGCTTCAGATTAATGAGGCTTTTAAGGAAGGTTTTTGCAATTCTCCCATTCTTGGCAAAAAGACTCATCATCCAGGCTCTCATTATCTCTCGATTGGACTATGGCAATGGATTATTTCTTGGTTCCCCCAAGTATGTTAAAAGGAAATTACAAGTGGTTAAAAATGCCGTGGCCCGTCTTCTCTTAGAAATACCTATGCATGCTTCTGTTAAAACCACCCTTTCCTCGCTTCACTGGCTCCCAGTGGAACAGCACATAGAGTTCAAAACTTTGTGCTGTATCCATAGGTCATTACATAATTGAGGTCCCCCTCTTTAAAGACCCTTGAATCTTTTTATATACTTAGAAGAGATCTCAGGTTTGTATCAGGGGCGTTGGCTATTATATGTAGAGTAAAAACATTTAGATGGGGAGGTACCACAATGGCATATCTCAGAGCTAAATTGTTGAATTCCCTTCCCCGCAGCTTTCGGCTAATCAGTCATGAACTTAACTTCCAGAAAGCACTCAAAACTTGGTTGTTCTAGGGCCTTTTTTGTTGCAAACATAGTTATAGGGATCTGTCTTTAGCTCTGGGAGGCCTTTGGGTAGCCATGCGCTATATAAGCAACTTAACATAACATAACAACTCAGGCGTCATAGTGCTAAGACAACTGCATTGAGGGGGAGGACATCTGTGTGTAGGTAGGCAAACACACCCGCACAGTCATAAGAGAAAATGGAACTCTGCAAGACCCATCGGTGCAATGCAATGTAGCACACATACACAAACATCAACATGAGAAACTACCAATGGTGTCACCTGTATCGTTTCATGGAAATGCAATACATGATATGGTGCTAGGTCTCAGCACCGCATAGGTGTATGTGAAAAATGATAGACTGGGACAGGGCCATATTGTTGTGCGTGGTGCATGTGGCATCAGCACACCAACAATCATTGCAAGGCCTCACCATGCTAATGGAAGCAGAGGGAGGGTTGATGAGGACAAGAAGGTAGCAAGCCACAATTTGGACAGAACTCACACCTAGAAGATGTGATGCAGACAATTCCCAAAACTGCCCACACTACATGTGACATGCAGTTGGGGCATAGGGCTGGGAGACTGCAAACATTAATGACAGGAACAATGCATGGGAACCAAGATAACAGTGTGCCACCAATAGGAAATCAGTAATGTCACATTACAACTGGCACAATGCAGACACACTAATTGTACAATATCTCATTGCAGAGGACAATGGCTCTCCTGTGGATCTGTCTGTCCTGGACTACCCTGATGACCTGGACGACCAGCTGACAACCATCAGCCAGGAAACACTCCAAGATATCCTGGGGACCCTCCAGATATCACCTCCAGTCGCAAGGAAGAGCACACAGGTAGCAGCCATGGGCACTGATTTTCCTTTGTCCTGTGCTTGACAACATGCCAGTGTTGCTACAGTTGGTGACATGCACTTTTCACCAACACATTGTTAACCTTACCACTATGGATTGCAATTGTCTCTCACTACTCAATTGGTAATTCATGTTCCTCTGCACTGACACTTCATCTCAGCATGTCAAATGACATGTCCCTCAACCTTGCACTTGTGTTGCGTCACAATAGAATGCTTTACACTAATGAGGTCATAGACCTGGACTATGTAAATACTGCACTACAGCACTTTAAAATAAACAGCACCTATACACCCACTTTGTCTCTGTGTAATGTGACAGATCTACTTTGCGGGACATTTTTGATGCATGTAACATGTCTATGGTCACAGAGTGCAGAAATAATGTGGGCAGATATCTACACACAAGGGCCCTGATTTTTACATTTTCTTTGCTGCATTTGCGTCATTTTTTTAAGCAAAAGCAGTGCAAACTTACAAAATATCATTGTATATTGTAAGTTTGTGCTGCTTTTGCGTAAACAAATGAGGCAAATGCAGTACAATAATAGTATAATTGAGGGCCAAGGTATCTACAAGATGAAAGTCAATGCTGGCCACATCCCCTCCAAGCAAGTCATTGTGAATGTGACATTTGCTTTAAAACATAAATGCCTCACCCACAATATCCAGCAGGAATGGCTGTGTAAGAGTGTTTGGCCAATAACGTCAGCTGGGGGTACAAGTAAAACACATAGGTGTGACATTTGTATACTTGACCTCATCTGAAATTGACACTACTCAGTTTAGCAGTGTTGACATGAACTTCAGCCTGCAGTCAGATGTCCCACAGTGCCCAACATTCCGACACAGGACCCAAACAATGACAGCTTTAAAACTACATCTACCTGTCCAATACGTGGGAACCATAGTCACCTTGAGTGGTAGTTACAATGGATGGCAGATACATGGAGATTTAGATTTGTTGTAGCTGCCAATTTGACAGGTCACTTGGAAGTGTGGATTAAAATGTCAAGAGAGGGATGTGGATGCAGTATGGAATACACAGACTAACAGACAGTTGGTACTGTACACCTATGCAAAGACCTTGGGCCCCAAGCATATGACACATGCAGTAAGGGAGTACATGAATCTTTAATAACTATGTACAAAACAGAACTTAATACTATGTAACACACCTATACTGACCTAATCTATCCTAACTATTCATTAACCACAACTGGACCTAACTACCCTATGCTAAGCTTACTTACCACATTTAATTACACACTCTAAACATTTGCCCCCCACCCCACTTATATGACGAGACACATGTAGGACAACATATTTTAAACTAAACATATACTAACTAATACTAAACAAATATAAAAAATTTGCATTTTTTTACAAATTTGTGATTTGTTTTGTTTTTTTACACAAAATCCCTAACATAAACCCACACCCACCCTCCAACAAACTAACATGTTATAATATGAAACCCCCAACCTACTTATCCTATCTAAACTACAAACCTACTCAAACTTATCACTAAACTCCCTAAACCCACTAAAAGACAAGATGAGGAATGAGGAGGGAGGGGACTGAATTAGGGGTGAGGGGAGGCAAGAGTTCACAGGTTTCCCCTCCTCAGTCTCTTCTTAATAGCTTTGAGCCTCTGGGTATTTTTGTCCACGTCCCTCTGTATAGTGTCAAGTTTTCTCAACACTTTCCTCATGTCCTTCTGGAGCTCGGAAACTGCGGCCATGTCCAATGCAGCAGATGTGGTGGTCTGTGTTGCAGAGGTTGTTGCTCCAGCAGGTATGTTGGTTGGTGGTGCTGACGTTGAAGGTACAGCAGGTGTGGTGGTTGGTGGTGCCGAGGTTGACGGTGCAGCAGGTGGGGCTGATGTGACGATGGCCGCTGTGGCACAGGCTGCAGTTGTGGTGGTGGCTCCAACCTTTGTCGCCAATGCCGGTCCCCCTTGGCTGAAAGCCCGCCATTCTCCAGTGGCTCTCTCTCTCTGATAGCATCTTGCCATCCTTTGGTACCCAGACTCGACATCCAATATGTGTCTGTATCTCACTGCCCGCTTCTGGAAAGCCCTGATCTCCACTACATCCAGCAGGCACCATCAGTGTCATCATTGTGTGATGCATGTACAGATGATAATCTAACACTCTGCCTCAATTTGCACATGCAGTCCAAATCACAGTCCAGTTGATATAATGTGACTGATGAATTAAAATGGCAACGCTGCCTACCCATCAAGTATTTAACAGCACAGCAAAGCACAACAAGAGGTGGACCAAATAAGGTGATTTGTGCATTAGTGCAATCTGTCACAATGCAAAGGCAGCAACTACTTCACATGGGCCAGGCCGACTGATCTTTATCATCTGAGTCAACTTCAAAGCACCCAAGACCAGTAATTTGTAGCTGTTATTGGCAGGATGGGATGCAGTTGCTAATCGTAAGGGGTCAGTGTTGTTTGGGACACATGAATGCTTGAATGAGATGACTGTCATCTACACTGTGACCATCACATCTACCTACATATATGCATGCCCATCCCCCCTGTGCTTCAGGGGGGATGGGCATGCAATACATCATCGCAACTGTCGAGGACAACCACAAACCCATGTCCACTTGTACATGGATTTAGTGAGTGGAACACATATGAGGAGGGCTGCCACCTAGGAATGAAGTATTCATAGGTCATTCACATCTACATTCATGTGTCCAGTTGTGGACAACCATCAACACCTGACCTGCCAACACAATTCCCAAAACACCCACATTGATGAAAGCAAATGTCTGGCCTTGACCTGCATGCACACCTATTACATACCACATAAGTGTCATGTAAATGGAGTACAAAGTATGGGGCTAGATTCTGGGGGACAGTTACCCATGCAGTCCTACATGTACATTACAATATGGGGATGTACAATTATGTGCAGAAAACTGATGCATCACTGTCTTGTGAAAATGAGGGTATGACGCAGAAACAATATTCTGACACTGGAATACTTTCAAGTCACATGTGGGCCTACATGTGGCTACTAATCACCTTGTTCACATGCTGCTGCCTATTGCTCAGCACAAGACTCCCAAGATATGACTCTCTGCCTGTGAATGTCTAACCCTTGCACGGAACACTATGTCAACATCCAGTCAAGTAATATATCAGATCATGTGCCAGCTCATCATATCTTGCAATGCGTGCAACACACAAGAGTCACTCACACAACAGCTGCAATCACTACACAGGAAAGACATTATCACACTTATTGGATTCGTCTGGGTCCTGAAATCGAGCCTCTTCCCCGATGGCATAGGGGGCCGGTCCACCTGTAAGACAGGGAAAGGAAATATATGCTCAAACTCAGACCACTCTGCAAATGTGTGGACAACACATCACATGTAGACACTCCAACAGACATACCATTGCAAACTCACATTGACACTGGCACTGCATTGAGTGATAGACCCACATCTGCACACATGCACTGGGCCTAACAATCATGTGGTGCTAAACCTGACTACAAACATTTGTGGCTAATCCATTTCAGATGGCACTCGATCTCATGATTTGTATTTGGGTGACAATTTCAATGGCACTTCCCTGGTGCACTGCAATACAAGTGACTCAGGTATTCTGGCTTGTGCGTCAAGGGACACTGAGTTACTATGTGATGGACATGTGGCACAATTTTCACTCTGCAATTATCATGCGTGCAGTGGTCCATAACCAATGTGGCACAGTTGTATGTAGGTAACAAATGCCCCATTGACAGTGTCCCCTAAGACGTACATGCCCCCGTTGCCAACATAATGGCAGGGATCATGTGTGTGTAATGATTACAATGTAGCGCCAAACATGGATTGCCCACTTTGCTGTCCTAATACTGTGAAATGTGGTATGCTGACAGTGCCTTACCTGATCATCATTGACAGAATGTATGGGCACAGGTGTTGTCATTGCATCTGAAATGTGTTACTAAGGGCCACATGTACCAAGATCAGGTTTTGTGAGTCACACATTGAGAGACTTAGCAACTCGCAATTTGCAAATAGGATGATCTGCGGTACAACACTGACAATGACACTGTTTGCAAACTACAATTGTGGTATCAAATGACCTAACTCATGAATTTTAATGAGGTAGGTTTCATTAAATGGCAATGGCAGCACTCACAGGGATGCTGGCCTGCTGGGCTCAGCAGACCACCATGTCTGTGACTGCTTTCAAATAGAGATATATATATATATTTTTAAATGCAGCCTTATTTCATCAAGGGTAAACAGAAAGAATTTCAAAAAGCAACATGGATGGACTGGCAGGGCATGTGTTATGAACATTGCTTGTCATATCTGGGACATTCATGCTATCCATTTTCAGAAATGATGCCCCTCTTGTCACACAAGCTCCTTGCAAAGATTGCAAATGTCACAATTACTAATGACAAGGGTCTGTTCATACATTCCTGTTTCCACTGATATTTCACATTCCCTGCCTCAGGTATGGGGTGCTTATTTACCATATGATTGGAGATGTCATGGTTGTGTGTCATGTGCTACAGTAGACCATGTTGGCAACATGGATGTGTGTCACATGCTGTGGTCCATTGATTTTGTCCTTCATATGTGAAATTCAAAAGATGAGTATTTTTTTATGTGTGTGATGTTTGCTGTACAATCATACACATCACATGTGATGTTGCATCAGAAGTAGTCAGATTTGTCTATGTTACATGCTCCCCGAGGTAATACTCACATTCCTAACGAACATGTGATGGAGAAAGAAGAAACCAGAGCAGGATTATGTGATCAAGTAAGGTGTTTAATTACATGTCCTAACAAGGTGTGTAATGTGACCATTGGTTGCAATTTTTTTTTAACAATCTGCTGTCTGCGGCACATTCCTGCAGCTGTGTTTTGATGTTCCTCCTCATTTTCTCTGGCACCATCCTCCTCCTCCTCCTCCTCAGGCAGTTCTTGCTTGGGCTCATATGGGGGGATGTTCCTCCTCACACAAATGTTGTACAGGATAGCACATGTAAGTATGATTTTGCAAACAATGTGTGGGGCATATACAAGGCTACCTCCTGTGATGTACAGACACCTGAATCTGGACTTCAGGATGCCAAAGGTCCTTTCAACAATGGTGTGTGTCCTCAGATGTGCCTCTTTATGGGCACGCTCTTCTGCTGTGCTTGTGTTGGGGAATGGGGTCATGATCCATGACTGGATCCTGTAACCCTGATCTGCTGCAAAAGATAATAGCAGTGAGTATTTTGTTAGTGCTTGTAACAGGAATGTCATGTAGCATGGCAGTTGATATCTTGTGTTGTCTGTGACTCATATGTGTTTGTGGTATTGTGTGAGATCCTGGGCTTCTGTGAGGTTTTTTCTGCAGTGGGTTGTTTGACTTGACAACTTCTGTTTGTCTCATTGACCTTGGATCTATGATTTTGTTTCCAAACTGCTGGTCAGTATGTATGTACCATGCTTTGTTTAGTGTCCCACATGTTTTAGTGTGCTTTCACTGGAGGGGACATGATATGTCCACACACACAATAGATTCAGATGTGGTGGTAACATGGTTGCACTACATGGCCTGGACATCCCATCTAATTAGACATATGTCATTGCAGAAGAAATGTAACAGTGAGGCCCTTTGATTTGGCTTGGTGACAATGCACAACACATTTCCATATGTTGGCAGCACTGAGGTGTTCAGTATTGACAATGCACAATTGTCCCATGTGTGACTTGATTCTAGGTAAACCTTTGTGGTTCCCTTTGCCAGTGGCTCATGTGAAATTGTGCACCTACACAACCAAACTTGCTCCAGGTAACCTGGCTAACTGCCTTGTGGAGGTGTATGTATCTGTGCATGAAGGACCATCTCCCTGTACATCTGTTATTTTGATGGACAATTGGCTCTTTCAGTGTGTGCAGCAGTGTGCAGCTAGCATTAGTGGCACATCAACATGTGTTCTCAGCACAGTCCACTTCCGTATTGCTACCTGCCAATGGCACCCCAGGAGTTATGTATGATGTTGGGACTGCCTCAGTATTTCCATGTCACCTACATGTGAGTCAGCATCATCATACTATGTGTATCATGCTGTTAGACCTGCAGCAACACATATTGAACACCCCATCCACGCTACATACTGCTTGGGAGGGTGTTGGATTGACTATGTGGTCTAATGTAATTGTAAATGGTTCATCTTCCAAGTTGTACTTCCAGTGCATGCCACGTCATTGTCACTGTGTGCTTTGACTTTGGTCCCTTGTAGCTCTAGAGTTTAAGCTAATGTTTGTGGCAGCTGTCATTTGTCCATAGGTGTGAATCCCATTATGTCAGGGTGTACAACATAACTACCTGGGCCACACCTCAGTGTCTTCCTGCCCACGTGTCAATGTAGAGGCTATGTGTTGTGTGTCCTACAGTGTTGCTGTGCTGTGTGTATAATGCTAGGTTTATGGACTTACCGACAAGAAGGCCATTGCCATAATGTCCATCCTGGAAGTGATGATTGATTGTGCTGTGGCAGAATATGAAGGAATCATGTACACTCCCTGGATACTTGGGCAAGATGTTGGTAAACAATCCCTGGTGGTCAACTATGGCCTGCACATTGATGGAGTGGGTGTGTTTACTGTTCCAGAATAGATGTTCTGTTGCTGCAGGTGGTACGATCCGGACATGAGTGCAGTCAATTGCACCAAGCACATGTGGGAAGCCATGGATCTGATAAAACACCTGTTTAATCTCCTCCTGCTTCTGCTGGGTGTTGGGGAAGCTGATGTGGCGGGTGTGAGGGAGATGATGGCATCTAAGACCTTGGGCAGGAAGGTGGAGACTGAGGGCTGTGATACCCCAGTGACCAGGGCACACGTTGTTTGGAAGGAGCCACTTGCCAACATATGCAGGATAGCTAGCAGCTTGGTCATCAGTGGTATATTTTGTGGTGTCTGCTGGCTGGTTGTTATTTGTGGTTCAATTTGGCGCAGCAGCTGCTGGATGGCTTCCCAGTTGAGTCTATACCTCCGGATGATGTCCTGTTCCCTGAGGCCATGGAGGGATATCCTGTTCCTGAAAACCGTCTCCTGCCTTCTGCATTGCCTTTGGGGGCCACGTTGGGGTGGTGGTGGCTGCTGCTGTTGGTCCTGTGCTCTGCATCGTCTAGCAAGCTGCAGCAGTAGAACCTCCATGTCGTTCAGTTGGAATATGATGTTGCTTGTGTGAGTTTTCCTTAAGTAGTGGTGTGTTTGCCTCATTTTAACGCCTGCCCTGACCCAGGTGTTAAAATTTAATGCAAATCAGGCTTAGCGTAATTTTACGGGTCTGCCTCCCCCTCGTGTGTCATTTGTTCCCTGTTGGATAAATATGCCACTAAGGTGTTTGAGTAATTTTTTGCATGGGAACGCCTACCTTGCATCTCATTGATGTAAGGTGGTTTCACACATCCTTAAAGTGACGCAAACTCCATATTTTCAAAATATAAATATGGAGTTAAGTCTGCGCTGGATTTACAGAGTATAAATATGGGCCTGAGTGAGAAGAGCTTTGTACCGAAACCGACTGGACCCAGGAGATAGGTGCCAACTCTGGACACAAAGGTCCCAGAATGGAACATGACCCAGACAAGCAGAAGGGAAGTGGCTCAAAGGCTATTTCTGAGGGGAAATTATTTTTCTGCAAAGTGCCGGTGAAAAGATAAAATGAGTTGATGTTTAGTAACTGGTTTAACACATATGGAACACATATGGAGAGCTAATTAACAAGTTAAAAGCAACATTAATAACGTAGGCAAAATGAAATGCATGTTGGCTTAGTTCAAAGAGAACTACTTACACCATATTCAGACTAGCAAGAATAAGATACAGTTCATGAGAATAAGCTACACCATAGATGATATTAAAACATTTGTATTGGATAAAATTCACTTTATGACATTGGAACATTATCCCTTATTAATAGATGACTAAGGATAATACAGAGTAAATGTTTAGTTTATCTTAATTAAATATGACATTGGCTAAGAAGGGTTTTCAGTTCTCAGTTGAAAGCAGAATAGAATAAGGTGGTTAGGAGAGAAGGTCTGAGAGAATTTGAAATATTAGATGCAACTCCCCATTTGGAAGTGACTGTAACAGGATGCATTATTTTTTAAGGCTTGTGTCTGAAGAAGGTGGTAACCAGAGCTACTAAGGTCTGATAAAGCCTGTTTCTTTGTATTTCTTTGTCTGATGTACCACAACATATGGCTTTGTGAGGTGTGCATGGCACTAACTACATGCAGTGAATTTATGGGCTGGAAGGGGAGCTAGGAGCAGCCCATGACCTCCTTGGTCTTGTTCACTACTTCCTTCGCCACCACTGTTCAGCTGCCTTTGGCTCTGCTTGCCAGGTAACTGCACTGCAGTTTCCAAGCCCCCTGGTTTAATCCTACTGTGGGGACCTTGCTTGGAACCAGATTTAAACATTAACTTTTTTCACTTTTCACTGCATTTACCTTCACGGTTTCTCGCCTAAACCTTATTTATTTGTTTGCTAACTTTGTTTTCACTTTCTCACTTTGTTTTATTTTGACCACTTTTGCATATAGACTCTTGGGATCTTTACTTGCTACTGGCTTAGTGAAGTATTTGGCTGTATTTCTACATAGTAATAGTCTGCCTTTGTCTTGTTTGCCAATGTTGCCACTACCAATGTTCTCGCCAGTTTTTCCCCACTTCCATCTCTCCTGCCTCCCTGACAGCCTGTATCACCTCCCTGGGCTACTTATGGAGGCTACTGCATGGCCACACCACCAACGTGTCAAAGTCAAGCCCCTCCATGCTTGGACCGCATGTAGCACCAGGAATCCTGGCTCTCCCTCCATTCCCCACTACTCCAAAGCCGAACTCACCTCCCAGGTGAGTTCGGCTCACCTGGGAGGCCGCACTTCTCCTCACTCCACAACATGTCCTTTCACTTACTACCACTGCTGCTTCTTTTGCATCACAACACAGCAGCACATTCTACTGCCATCACCACTCACCTGTGACCTCCAACTGCCAACTCCATAGTCTCCTACTCAACGTCCGATTCCTCTACAGGGATGAAACTGAGATATGGTACACCGTCAACACCCTCACACATAACAACCTCTTCCTCACATAAACCTGGCTGAAGGCTGCCTCTGCACTGGAAATCTCCACAGCCACACCCGCTGGCTCCAAGATCGTTCACCACCATCACATTAACAAACACAGAGATGGAAAAGCCATCATCCACAAAGAATCCACCCGCTCCTCTACCATAGTAGACTACCACTCCATAATTATGGAACACCTCCATTTCCAGCTCAAATTAGATGGCAAAAACACTATCAAATGCACCCTCACTTGCAGCCCCCAGAACCACACCCCAGTTTCTGTGACGCTATCCCCAATTTGATCACCCCCAAGCCATTGACACTAAACAATACAACTTCCAGTTCCATCTCAATTTCACCAATGATGCAAACTCCACCAACCTACTAGAAAGCATGAACAACATCGGCCTAACTCAGATAGTCCCTGACTCTACGGACATCACAGGATACATGGTAAACCCCATCTTCACAGCCAACAACAGAATCAAATACATCCACACCACCAAGCTCACCTTGCCAGAACACACCATCACCAACTTCACCTACAGGCCAGCCCCCCTGCCAAGCCACAACACCAACCAGCACCACTCATTGTAGTTGGAATAAAGTATCCAAAAGCCAATGGACCGATGCCTTCAACTCCCCCCCCCGATACCTCCTCAGACATCCAACAAGCCATCAGAAACTTCACCTCCTGGATGTCTGACAGCTCCGATAGGGTTGCCACCAGAAAAACACATAAATCAAACAGTTCCTTGAAACGCAACTACAAACAACTGGAATGAAGATGGCGCACAACCAAGGAGACAACCAATTAAACCACCTACAAGAACTCTCTCAAAACTCCTGAAAGACAACAAAAGCCAACCCCATCCAAGCCAGCTCCAACCAGAGCAAAGAACTATTCAACATTGTCAAGGAATTCACCAACCCGTCAGCTCTGGAAAACAGCATCACCCCATTCTAAGATCTCTGCAATGCCTTCGCTGACTGCTTCCATGACAAGATATCCACCATCTAGAGAAACATTTCACCCCGTCCTACCACCACTGACTCCCTCAGCCTCCTAGACCCAACAGGTACCCCGACAACCACAAGATTACCAGATAGTCCCAACTCACCACCCAAAACATCACCAACATCATGTGCTCCATCCACTCAGGATCCCCAATGAAACCCTGCTCTCACCACATGTTCAACTTCAGAATCAACACCATCAGCAGCAAACTCATCAAAATCTTTAACACATCTATCATCTCAGCCACCTTCCTGGATAACCGGAAACATGAGGGAATCATAACGTTCCACAAGAAACCTTCTGCTGACCCCAACGAGCTCAAAAACTACTGACAGATCTCCCTATACCCCTTTCCTACCAAAGTCCTTGAGAAAGCATTCAACCAACAATTCACATAATACCTAGAGAACAACAATCTTCTGGACACTACCCAAACAGGCTCTCGCTCTAATCACAGCACCGAAACTGCACTGATCGCTGCCACGGATGACATCAGAATTATCCTGGACCTCAGCTGCCCTCATCCTCCTCAGTCTCTCAGCAGCTTTCAACACCATCTCCCACCAGACCCTAATTAAGAGGCTCCACCAGATTAGCATCCAAGACGACGCCCTCAACTGGATTGCATCATTCCTACCCCACATAACCCAAAGAGTCCTCATACCCCCCCTTTTCATCAAAACCCATGAACATCTTCTGAGGCATACCCCAAGGCTCATTACTCAGCCCCACCCTCTTCAACACCTACTTGAACCCCTTGGGCAACATCCTCAGGAACCATGGACTCAACATGATCTCATACACCGATGATACACAACACATCCTATCACTATCCAAAGATCCCTCCACCATGAAGGCCAACCTCCACCTCTGCATGACCAGCATGGACAACTTTATGCAAGACAACAGCTTCAGACTCAACGCAGACAAAACTGAAGTAATTATCTTTGGAATCACCACCTCATAATGGAACGACTACTGGTAGCCTGCCACCCTCGGACCCCCAATCCCATTGCCCAGCCTGAAACCTTAGCATTATCCTGGATAACAAACTCATCATGATGAGCCAGATGAACTCAGCCTCCTCTGCCTTCTTTTCACCCTTCGCATGCTGCACAAGTTCTTCAAATGGTTCCAGGTTTCCACCAGACCCACAAGCCCTTGTTACAAGTCGTCCGGTTGATGGCAATGCTCTGTATGACGAAATCACATCAAAATGCATGATGGGGCTATGAATCATAAATAACTCAACAGCTAGACTCATCCTGAACCTCCCCAGATTGCCCCACATCACCCCTACCTGAAGAAACTCCACTGGCTTACTGTCCACAAGTGAAACAAATTAAAGATGCTGACCCATTCCTACAATGCCCTCCACAACCAAGGACCAGCACACCTTAACCACCACCTGAACTTCTACCTCCCCTCCAGACCCCTGTGCTCCGCCTCCCTCTCCCTTGCCCACACCCCTGCATCTGCCGCTGCATTAGTGGAGGCAGCTCATTCTCCTACCTTGCCGCAAAATCCTGGAACAGCCTCCTCATCCTCCAGGAATTCAGAAGGGGGCTCAAGACTTGGCTCCTTGACTGAACGTTTAAGCAGCTGGACCCAGCTCCTGGATACCCTCATGGGTGATTAGCGCACTATGAAAATCCTGATTGGTTAATTAATTGATCTGACATGCTGCTTTTATTTGGAGTTAAGTTCCTGACTGAGGCTTCTGATGAAATAAAACAAATCTGCAGATTACTATCTTCAGAAATACATGCCTGATGGTCTTCCAGAATGAAAGCTTTGAGATAGAAACATCCAACGTCCCAAAGGCAAAGGATTACAACAAGGCTGGACTGGAAACTGTAATCGGTCCTTACAAAAATGTTCAAACCACCCCCACAGTACAGGAGGCTAGAACTAGAATGGACAATGAGGGCATGCCTGGGTCACAGAAGTCCACCCTGCTCTTAAAGCAGCCTCCATCCATGCAACCAACCTGAAAAATATCAAAGCGGCAGAATGGGCATCCCAGCACAGGTTGAATGGTGTGACCTGTGAAGATGAGGTCTAATAATGCACCATCATGTCCTGTAGAAGTGTACAATTTAGGGAGTGTGCTTATGTTAAACCCATAAGTATCATTTTAGGAACTGGAATTGATGATACCAGAGGTTAAAGAAAAGACTTTGCCCTTGTTTCCATGGTGTTGGAATCCTGATCTTAATTTCAGACTGAATGTTGATGGACCACAACATTCCTGTCACTTATTTGCGTTTAGTCTACGTCTACGTTTTTGTAGGTATGGTTAAAGCATGACATAGAACAACCTTCGTAAGTTTGATACATTGTGAAATATTTTGAGGTTGCGGAATATAGTAAACAATGCTATCTTTGTAAAGTGAGTCTTAACTCACTGAAAAAGTGCCCACTCTTCCTTATTTTAGCCCTCTGAAATTACTAGACAGGCAGTCTTTGTGACTTGCCTGAATTTACAGATTCTACTGCAGGTGCCTAGGGGACAGACCTTTATCCAATGGTGGCTGCCAGCCAAAGAATCCTGAGCTCCCCTGGGAACTAGGATTAAGTAGGGCAACTTTGTGAACGACACACTGGTGATGTGTTTGTGGGATGATCGATGATAACTGCTTTGAAGATTTTTCTTGGGAAACGTTAGGAAGGGCTATTATTTATATATGAGGAGTGCCTTTGTGAGGATCCAGTTGGAGGATCCAGTTGGAGGGTTCTCCACAGGCTAGCACTTGGAGTCTAGTGGGAAAATTCTAACCACATAGCATGTTGGTCCACCACCGCCTGCATAATTAGACCTTGGCAATAACTGAATAAATATCAGGACTAGATTTAACACTCAGGAGAAAATGTCTATACAAGTGGGTATCCACAAAGGTTACAATGATGATATTTAAAACTAAGCACATCCAAATGCATTATAAAACACACAGAAAGTATACCTTAATGTGTTTTTTAGACATTTTGAATACATTACCTATCTATGCAAAGGATCTTATTTTACAGAATTTTTGTTAGGAGTGGCGGAACGTGTGAGTTTAACACTGCTGAATTTTGTAGAGTTGCATAAAAACTCTGTGAGATTCTGCAGAGTTCCATGAGCAGCCAGTATTTGGCATGTTGCGCTACTTGTGCTGATTTTTAGCACTTGGAGCTTCTTCTGTGCTGTAAAACCAGCATGAACGGCACCACACAGCACTCCAGGAGGTGCTGCTTCTTTATGCTGCTTGAGTAGATTTTCTACTCGAGCGGCAGCTTTCGCAACACGAACAGTTGCAACCTAATGCAACCACCAGCATTGGGAAATCTCATTGAGAGGCATTTTAGCATCTGAGAATCACGCTAGGCAACACAAATACTCACTCGCCAACTTAAAGTTGAGGAGCTGCTTGTAAGAGAAAACTCTGCTGCTCATCGGTTTACAGAGTTGTGCTAAAAATCTGTGTGCCAATCAAAACCCGGAGTGGTCAAAACTCTGCGAACTCCGCAGGTGGAGCAGAATTCTTTACCCACCTCTAATTTTGATTCTTTAACACAGAGTGGTTTGGCAGCATTTGATATACAAGTGATGGAATAAAACTGCTTGGTATGAGCACTGTTTAATGGTATTTGGAATTACTTTAACTGGGGACACCAATGTTTAGCCTGCATCAAGTGTCAAGGTGAGAAAAAAATACGTTTTTTGATATAACCCTATTATGACGGCCCCTTTTAATACATTTGCTTATATTTTGATTAGATATATTACAGTTGACTCTTAGAATTTAAATATTGATGAATTTACCGTAGCTCATTTTGTTATCCGTATTCCATCAATTTAGACTCATTTAGTAATAGGCAAGTTATGCCTACCAAATAATGTTTTTAATCACAATTTTTAAATGAACTATATAATAAATGAATTCAAATTTAGAATGTATCTGTATTTAAGACCTCACACTATTGAATGTTCCTATGTAAAATAGAAAATCCAATAGAATGTGCTTATAGCCTGGGCCCATGAAAGAGAATCAGCTATAAAGCATCGCTTGCATGCCATCATCAAAAACTTCACTTTTCTTTGAGCTTGTAAGAATTAGGAAGCTCTCTTTGCCAATAACACATACAAAGAACATACCCCACCGACCCTCCCCCCACGAAGAGTTTGCATTAAAAAGAGCTGCTTTTTCAGATTGGGAGCCCTTTTATCCTTCAGGTAAATATTTTCAGCTCCGACCTAATGTGGTGCGTGACATGTATTACCAGTTCAGATTAGCCTGCTAAGGAAATCCATATGAACTGAGATCCCCTAGTTGCTGCGGGCCCTGCGTTCTTACTGTAACCATGGAGTTAGTTGCTGGATTTATCATTGCTGCATGACAGGGCGCGCGCCTCAATATTCTTTCCTGGCAGCTTTGTATAGCTTTTATTTTGCCTTAAAAATGAATTTACATTTCTTGAGCATCTGAACAGGAGATGAAAAAAAAAATGTATCCATGATATCCGAGAGAGCAATATGTTCCCTCCGCAGATTGTTTTTCAAAAGAAATCACTTTGATCGTAAAATCCTAAATTGTTTGTTCAAACCCAGGCTGTTTGTCTTCGAGGTGTCAAATAATTATTTCTTATTCAAATTTTATATCATTTCCTGTATTTCTTAGAAAAATAATGATGCGTGTAATGTTCCTTATAAATCCACATTCCTTGCTGTGACTTGATTTGCTCTAGGAAATGTCTGTCTATGGAAACACTTGAAATTCACTGAATTCAGTACTGATGCACAATAGGCTAATGAATAATGGTATTCAACGTATCAGTCAATGTTTCATAACATTTACTCTCAGCACATACCAATTATATACATTCAAGTTTAACCAGTGCTTCATTCTCTGCATTTGGTAATTGCTCATTGGTGAGAAACTAAGATGCATAATGTCAGAGATTAACTTATTTTTATTGTATTGTGTGAGTTCTTTATGGCTGCATTTGTTATATCTGCATTGCTGCAGAAAACATTTGTACAATTTACTATGCGTCTTCCCCGATTGAATTTGCTTAACTGAATGGTCTGATTCATTAATTATTTAGACGCTATCTCTGGTAATTTCATGTTTTCACTTGTGCGAAATGCAAGTCTGCAGTTCTCCATGGTACATTGCCGGCTTTCGGGATTTCTTTTCATTAGTCTATTTTGACTGTGGAGACTTATCAAGGAATGAATGCTTCCATACGCTCAGATAATGTCCTCACAGTTGCATAGGCGAATTTTGGCAGGATAAGCGAGCGATAAATGTATATCTGGGAGACTAAGGTTGATATAAAGATCACAGAATACAACATTCAGAGATCTGGAAAATTAGCACAAAGATAATAGTTTTGCATCCGGTGAACTTTAAGGGGGGTAATAATTGTACGATAATCTCTGAAACAAAGGCCCATATTTATATTTATACAATTGTATTTTGCAAGTTTGCGCTGTTTTTGCGTAAAAAAATGATGCAAATGCAGCGCTAAAAAAGTATAAATATGGGCGTAAGAGTGCAGTTTGGCTTTCACACCACTGCAAAAATATTTTGAGAATGTGGAAGTTATGGACGTTCTGGATGTAAAGATAAAAGTTTGGAGATTGAACTTAATGAGTGTGGTAGGGAATTTAGGCTAACTGCTATGACTGACATCACAATCTGAGAAATGATTGCCAGTCTTTTAATAGAAAGCTCAATGTACCTCATTTGAGGTAGATAATAATTTGACATATTGAACCTTCTTATACAAACATGTCAACCAACAGTGTCTTTCCAGTGTGCCCCCACTGCTCAGTAACTTAGGCACAGTAGTTCAAATCTGATAGAAATGGGGTCTTTGGCTGGCAGTCAGGTAACCCCATGTCCAAGCAAGGACCCTCACTCTAGTCAGAGCAAAGGAGAAAGATACCTGGTTAACCCCCACTCACCCGCTTTGTAGCTTGGCACAAGCAAAAAGGATTATCCCAGAAGCAATGTGAAAGTATTTGTACAAACACTACAAAATGGACACCATGCCAGTTTAGAAAAATAGGCAATATTTATCTAAATCAAACAAGACCAAAACAACAAAAATCCAACATACACAAGTCAAGATATGAATTTTTAAAAGAATAAAGGGGTCATTCCAACCCTGGCGGTCGGTGTTAAAGCGGCGGCCAACCCGCCAACAGGCTGGCGGTTAAAAAAATGGAATTCCGACCCTGGCGGAAACCGCCAACAGAGACCGCCACTTCAACACTCCGACCGCCACGGCGGGACAAACAAACAGCGCGGCGGTCACCGCCAACAGACAGGCGGGAGACAAAGTACCGCCCACCCTATCACAACCCACCAATCCGCCACCTTTTCCGGGGCGGTAGCCCCGCCGATAAAAACGTGGCGGAAACAGACATTTCAGACGGAAAACGCTCACCTCCATACACCCCACGAGGAATCTGGACAGCATGGAACCCGAACTCCACATCCTCCCAGATATTGTCTTCCTGCTCCTCTACCAGGAGCACGAACGCCGGCGCAGAAGACAACGGTGAGTACTGCACCTACGACACAGGGGAGGGGGGAGGCAAAAAATTACGGGGACACACATACGCGACACACCCACCCCCACCCTCACCCACTACAACACACACATCAATGCATAGCAATACATCACAGTTACACCCCCAAACCCCCCGGAAGAATGCAAAGACAAAAGGAAATGATCATCAACTGTCGAATATATTGTATCACTGGCTTATAAATATATCACACATCTAAAACTATTATATACATAAATATTAAAAGTCCGATAATTTTTGCAGGCATTGTCCGTGGACCACTGGGCCCAAATCACATGGGCAAAGCCCACACAGGATACCTGACACCAACGTAGAGAACACTGCAGGGGCATCAGATAGCAAAACTACAGGCACCTCAGGGGGAAGGGAAGGGGGGGCACCTCAGCCAGATCCACAAGGGGCCTCCATGCCCACTGTTCCATCCTGGGGAGTGCAAAGCCACAGTCTTTCAAGTCTCTGCAGTGGGTGGGTTACCCACTGTGCCATCCTGGGGAGTGCAAAGCCACAGTCTTTCAAGTCTCTGCAGTGGGTGAGTTGCCCACTGTGCCATCCTGGGGAGTGCAAAGCCACAGTCTTTCAAGTCTCTGCAGTGGGTGGATTGCCCACTGTGCCATCCTGGGGAGTGCAAAGCCACAGTCTCACAAGTGGATGACAATCTCCACTGGTTCTGGAGGGGGACTGGTGCCCAGAGTGCTTCGTGCAGCCCTGCCCGACACAGATGAGAGCCTGCCCCTTCTGCCAATGGGCCAGCGGTGCTCGAGACGGCGGTGCCCAGTTCAGCGGTGCTTGAGACGGCGGTGCCCAGTGCAGCGGTGCTTGAGATGAAGGGCCCAGTTCAGCGGTGCTTGAGACAGCGGTGCCCAGTGCAGCGGTGCTTGAGATGAAGGGCCCAGTTCAGCGGTGCTTGAGACGGCGGTGCCCAGTTCAGCGGTGCTTGAGATGAAGGGCACAGTTCAGCGGTGCTTGAGACGGCGGTGCCCAGTTCAGCGGTGCTTGAGATGAAGGGCACAGTTCAGCGGTGCTTGAGACGGCGGTGCCCAGTTCAGAGGTGCTTGAGACGGCGGTGCCCAGTGCAGCGGTGCTTGAGATGAAGGGCCCAGTTCAGCGGTGCTTCAGACGCCGATGCCCAGTGCAGCGGTGCTTGAGATGAAGGGCACAGTTCAGCGATGCTTGAGACGGCGGTGCCCAGTTCAGCGGTGCTTGAGACGGCGGTGCCCAGTGCAGCGGTGCTTGAGATGAAGGGCCCAGTTCAGCGGTGCTTGAGACGGCGGTGCCCAGTGCAGCGGTGCTTGAGATGAAGGGTACAGTTCAGCGGTGCTTGAGATGAGTGTCCAGGTCAGCGGATCCGGCCATGGCATGGATGTCACTCGCCACCTGACATGTGGCTGGTGGGGCCTTCCTGCCCATCTGTCTGTTGGCTTGCGGGGCCCTCCTGGGCTGCAGTACCGGGCCTGTGGGTGTCCTCCTGCACACCTGGGACGTGGCTTGCGGGGCCCTCCTGGGCTGCAGTACCGGGCCTGTGGGTGTCCTCCTGCACACCTGGGACGTGGCTTGCGGGGCCCTCCTGGGCTGCAGTACCGGGCCTGTGGGTGTCCTCCTGCACACCTGGGATGGGGCTGGTGGGGCCCTCCTGGGCAGCTGGCCTGCTGCCGGACTTGTCGGGCGTGCTGCCCTTCCCACCCTTCCCTGTTCGCCTGTGGCCCTTTCCCACCTTTGGCGGTGTGCCAGGTGGCACCCCACGTCCTGCCAGAGCCATGGTAGGGAATTTCGTCCCTGGTGTCTTAGGCCTCTCACGCCGGGCACTGGCAATCTTCGGATGCTTTTCCAGGGTTGGGCTGGCCGTGCCTTGGCTCCTAGCTGAACTGCCTGCCTTTGAGGGTGGGGGACTCCACAGTCCATGGCAAACAGTCTTTATAGGTCCCGGTTTTGTGGTGGCTGAGGTGCTGATTGGAGTCTTATGAGATGGACGGGGTATGGGAGTTGTTGGAAAGAGGTTAAGGTTGGCAAGGAAAAGCAATTTGGAAAGAGAGGGACGGGTAGGTGTAGTGGGTATGGGAGTGGAGGAAGAGGATGTGGTTGTAGGAGTGTGAAGTCTGGTGTCTTTGGGTGCAGGTGCTTGGGCTGGAGGCTGTCGTGAGGTGGATGGCTGTTGGGTGGGTGGCTGCTTGCGTTTGTGTAGTTTGGAAGAGGGGGTGACAGACACACTGGGAGAGGACACAGTGGACGTGTAAATGGTAGTGGGGGTGGTGACTGCACGTGTGCAGAGTGTTCTGGTGGGTGTGCTGGTGATGGACGTAGTGGCTGAAGATGTTGTGCATGCAAGTGTGAGTGGAGACGTCACAGGGAGGGAGGAGGGAGACGAGGAGGAGGGGGACACAGTGGAGGCAGTGGGTGTTGTTATGTCTGCATGTGGATGTTGCTTGTGTGAATGCTTGTGTGATGTGTGGTGCTTGTGTTTGGCTGAGCTTCCCTTGGGTGTTGAGGTGTGTGCAGGCTGGTCTGATGGTGTGTCTGGGATAGGCAGAGGTACAGGGGATTGGTTCTGGGTGGAGGAAGTTGGAGGGGGTAGGCTAGAGACAGGGACAATGGCTGCCGTCAGTGCTGAGGCCAGAGCGTTGAACGATCGCTGATGGGCAGCCTGACCAGAATGAATGCCCTCCAGGTATGCATTACTCTGGTGCACCGCCCTTTCTACACCCTGGATGGCATTCAAAAGGGTAGACTGCCCAACAATGATGGTCCTCAGGAGGTCAATGACTTCCTCACTGAGGGCAGCAGGGGTGACAGGGGCAGGACCTGAGGTGCCTGGGGCGAAGGAGATGCCCCCCTTCCTGGGTGAGCGGACACGGGGCAAACGCTGAGGGGCTGCTGGGAGGGTGGTGCTGGTGCGCTGGGTGGCGGCTGTACCTGTTGTTGCGGGGGGCACGGATGTTGCCGCCACCACAAGGGAGCTCCCTTCAGAAGACGAGTCGCTGTCACTGACATCAGCATGAGTCCCCGCTGTGGAGCTCCCCTCGCCCTCTGTCCCACTGGTGTATTCAGACTCCGTTGCATGGCCCTCCAGGGCCATGTGGGATGCAGCTCCCTCGTGCTCCGATGCCACTTCTCCTCCGCCTGATGATGCTAATGCACACATGAACAGGAAGACCACAAAAAGGGGGGGGGGAGAAATAAAGACATGTTGAGTGCATGCATTGGCGACACCGTTGGCGGAGAGGACAGACACAGAAGCCCCCTGCACTACGCCGCGCACTTGGGGTCCACTACGCAATCCGTGGGACATGGCCTACAAGCCTATGGACGACAACTGCACACATAGATGACACAGGGCCATGGATACCTGTACTTGGCACCCTACAGAGGTTGGGGGCGGGGGCACAGGGCCATGCCTTACGGAGGGGCCTAGCCTACAGAAATCGCCCTGGCCTAGGGATACCCACAGCCCTCCTCCCCCACCCAGACACCTCCACTGCGCGCAAAGTCACCAGAGTGAGAGTGTACTCACCCCCTTGTGTCTGCTGTGATGTCCTCACGTGCCCATCCAAATCGGGGTAGGCCACCGCCAGGATCCGGGACATCAGGGGGGTCAAAGTCCGACTGGCACCCCTCCCACGTTGGGAGGCCATCCCCAGCCGAGCCTCTGCCGTCTTCCTGCTCCAGCGGCGGATGTCCTCCCATCTCTTCCGGCAGTGGGTGCCTCGTCTGTTGTGGACCCCCAGGGTCCGGACGTCCTTGGCGATGGCACGCCAAATGTCGATTTTCTGGTGGGCGCTGACCTATGTGAGAGAAGTATAATCATCACCTTCTGCATGCTCCATGTGAGTGGCCCCCCCATCCCCACCCTTGCCATGTGGCACATGCTCCCATCTGTCATTTGATGCATGCCTCAATCGCTCCCCTCCCCACCATCATTCATCTACCCCACTCAACACAGGCATAGCCCACAAAGCATGGTCCCAGTGTACTTACCTGTTGGTCTGGAGGACCGTAGAGTAGCGCATACTGGGGGAGGACCCCATCCACAAGTTTCTCCAACTCCTCCGCAGTGAAGGCAGGGGCCCTTTCCCCAGTCGCATGAGCCATTGTCTCTTCCAGACCGAGGTCACAGCAGCACTTGCAGTGTAGGTCCTCTCCTGTGGAAGATCAGGTATCGAGTGATTAAGCTGATAGAAAATGGCGGTTACACCCACGACGGAGCGTACCGCGGCGGTGCGTACCACGACCGCCGGAGCACATCGTCATTGGCTCCTGAAACCCATAGGGTTCAATGTTAACCAATGGTGCTTTGCGCCGCGGTCTTCGACCGCCTACCGCCACGGTGTCCCACGCCAGCGCATTGACCTCACATCCCATTGTCGCACTTCACAGGTCAGGCAGCCGCCATTTTAAGGGCCCACATGGCTGAATTTGTACTGCAACACACATACCTAGGCCTTGCATCGACACTCATACAAGCCATACAATGCATAGGGATTCGTGTTATGTGCAAGCTGTGGGAAAGTACCTGTGGTTTGATTGACTCTGTGCTCGCTGTTGTCCTTCATAGGCACCGTCCACTGGGACTTGCAAGGAGATGGAGGAATCTTCCCGTGTACAGACCGCTGGTGGACCTGTCGACAATGGAGGAAAGACATGTCATTCTGACATACAGGCTTGACCGAGCCATTATACAGGAACTGTGTGCCCAGCTGGAGCCAGACCTGATGTCACCTATCCGCCAACCCACAGGGATCCCCCCTCTAGTGCAGGTTCTGTCAGTACTTAATTTCTTAGCAAGTGGGTCATTTCAAACAACTGTGTCCATTGCATCAGGGATGTCCCAGCCCATGTTTTCCTAGGTGTTGTCCATAGTGTTGTCTGCCCTGCTCAAACACATGCGGAGCTACATCGTCTTCCCTGAGGTGGGGGATTTGGCTACAGTGAAAGGTGATTTCTATGCCCTTGGACATATTCCCAACATCATTGGTGCCATTGATGGGACCCATGTTGCTTTGGTCCCCCCCAGTAGGAGTGAACAGGTGTACAGGAACAGGAAGAGTTATCATTCCATGAACGTCCAGATGGTCTGTTTGGCTGACCAATACATCGCCCATGTTAGTGCCAAGTTCCCTGGCTCAGTGCATGATGCGTACATCATGCAGAATAGCAGCATCCCTTACGTGATGGATCAACTCCAGAGGCACCGTGTGTGGCTAATTGGTGACTCTGGTTACCCCAACCTGTCATGGCTACTGACTCCAGTGAGGAATCCCCCGACAAGGGCAGAGGAACGGTACAATGAGGCCCATGGACGTACTAGGAGGGTGAAAGAGCGGACCTTCGGCCTCCTGAAGGCCAGGTTTAGGTGCCTCCATATGACAGGTGGATCCCTAATGTACTCACCAAAGAAGGTGTGCCAGATCATCGTGGCCTGCTGTATGCTTCACAACCTGGCTTTGCGATGCCAGGTGCCTTTTCTGCAGGAGGATGGTCCAGATGGTGGTGTTGTAGCAGCTGTGGAGCCTGTGGAGAGTGAAGAGGAGGAAGGCGAAGAGGACGACATAGACAACAGGAACACAGTAATACTGCAGTATTTCCAATGACACACAGGTAAGAATCCCCCCCGGCATATAACATTTACTTAACCCCTACTACCTCTTTACTGTCTGTCCTTTTCCCCCAGTGTATGGTAACTGAGTTGTGACTTTCCCTTCAGATTTCAGAGCTGTGGGCCCCACTGCGTGACATCTACTTTGTTTCCCCATGGACTACAGCTGTGTGACATTGGTATGTTGGCATCACAATTAAAATAAGCATTTTGGCACGGTCATATCTAATACATTTGTTCCAAATAACAGCCAGACTCCTGATTGTTTTGTGCAATAAGTGTGTTTATTACAGTGCTCTAAATTGGTGGGTGGTTGCAAATCGTTGAGGTGTGATGGTGGAGGATTGTCCATGGCAGAGTCCAGACTATCAGTATCACAGGTGCATTGTCCAAATGCCTGTGGAAAGTGGAGCAGGGGCAGTTTAAGGTTGGACAGGGTGTCAATGTGGGACAGTGGGATGACAATCAGGGAGGTATCCTTTCGTGGCGGGGGTCTTGGCATCTTACTCTGTGTTCTTCCTGTATCTCAGGGCCCGCTTGCGGGGTGGTTCTCCTTCTGCAGGAGGTGGGGTTCTGGTGGCCTGTTGGTCTTGTGTCGGGGCCTCCTATCCACTAGCGCCGGCGGAGGTGGTAGGCAGTTCTTGGTCCATGCTAGTGACAGGGGCCTTTTGTGGTGCCAGAGTGTCCCGCAATGTGGTGACTACCTGATTCAGTGCCACTACGATGGTGCCCATGGCGGAACAGATGTTTCTTAGTTCCTCCCTGAACCCCATATACTGTTGCTCCTGCAGAAGCTGGATCTCCTGAAACCTGGCCAGGACCGTGGACATCGTCTCCTGGGAGTGGTGGTATGCTCCCATGATGGAGGAGAGGGCCTTGTGGAGAGTGGGTTCCCTGGGCCTGTCCCCCCCCTGTCGCACAGCAGCCCTCCCAGTTCCCCTGTTTCCCTGGGCCTCTGTCCCTTGGACCGTGTGCCCACTACCACTGCCCCCAGGTCCCTGTTGTTGTTGGGGTGGTGGGTTAACCTGGGTTCCCTGAAGTGGTGGACACACTGCTGATTGACGTGTCCTGGGGACAGAGGTATGGGCCCGCTGGGTGGGTGCTGTGCTGGTGTTCCCAGTGGGGGGAAGGTCTCCTGTGGGCTGTGGCTGTCTGAGGGGAACCGACTGTCCAGAGGTCCCCGATAGGCCGGGCTGGTCATCTAGATCCAGGGAGACAGAGCTGCTGTCATCACTGTGGGCCTCTTCTGGGGGTGGAGTGGACATTTGTGGACCCTCCTGCGCGGTGACGTGGCGTTCGGGTCCTGCAGGGGTATAAAGGTATGGTTATTGCTTCTGTGTGTGCCATAGCGTGCATTGCGTGGGTGCCCGTGTACCCCAGTGCTGGCATTCCCTTGTGGGGACTTTTGTGACAGTGGTTTTGAGGGGGGGGTGCAGTGGGCATGCTTAGGTGATGGGTGTCCCTGCTTTGTGGTCGCATGCAGGGCTTGGTGTTGGGATGGGTGGGTTGTGATGGTGAGACATTTACAAGGAGTAAGTGTGATGGGGGTGAGGGTGAGGGTGGGGGTATGAGTTGGCATGCTGGTGGGGTGGGCGGGATGAAGTAGTTAAGATTAGACTTACCAGAGTCCATTCCTCCGCCTACTCCAGCGAGGCCGTCAGGATGCAGGATCGCCAAGACCTGCTCCTCCCATGTTGTAAATTCTGGGGGAGGAGGTGGTGGTCCGCCGCCAGTCTTCTGCACCGCAATGTTGTGCCTGGATACCATGGAACGCACCTTCCCCTGTAGGTCGTTCCACCGCTTCCTGATGTCGTCCCTATTTCTTGGGTGCTGTCCCACAGCGTTGACCCTGTCGACTATTCTGCTCCATAGCTCCATCTTCCTGGCAATGGTGGTGTGCTGCACCTGTGTCCCGAAGAGCTGTGGCTCTACCCGTACAATTTCCTCCACCATGACCCTGAGTTCATCGTCAGTAAACTTGGGGTGTCTTTGCGGTGCCATGGGGTGGTGTGGGTGATGTGTGGGGTGGATTGTGTGGTGCTAAGTGTGGTGCTGTGTATTGGTGTGTTGTTTGAAGTGCGTGGTAATATTGCAGGGTGACAGTGAATTGCGCGTCTGGGTGCTCGGTTCTCTTTTCTCAGTGCGTGTTCACGAATCTCGAGGAGTGGGGGTTTGTGGGTGATGTGGTGTGTGTTTTTTGTTGTATTGGGTGTGTGGGAGTGGTGTGTGTATGTGGATCAGGTGTGTGTATTACGATTTGTCCAATGTGGCTGTGTTTTGTAAGTGTGTGTGTATTTTGTGCGAGGCGGTGTGTACCGCCAATGGAATACCGCGGTTGAAAGACCACCGCGTGGATTCGTGGGTCGTAATGGCATGGGCGTTTTTCTGTTGGCGTGACGGTGGAGGTTTGGTCATCGCCAGTTTCTCGCTGGCCTTTGGTGTGGCGGACTTTTGTGGATGTCTGTATATTGGCGGTTTGCCTGTTGTGGGTCAGAATGACCGTGGCGGTGTACCGCGACCGCGGCGGTGTTATGGCGGTCTTCTGCACGGCGGTATGCGCCTTTTACCGCCGAGGTTGTAATGACCACCTAAGAGTCTTACTCCATAGAAGACAATGGAAATGTTGATTTTACACAAAGTACCTGGTACTGGGTAGGGCACCACTTGGCAGGGCAGGAGTCTCAGCAGAGAGCCCAGATGCTGGCAGAGGATGTATTTGATGACCCTGAGACTTCAAAACAGGAGGCAAGCTCAGTTCAAGCCCTTGAAGAGTCTTCTCAAGCAGGAATGCACAACAAAGTCCAACCTTTGTCTCCTTTCACAGGCAGAAGGAGCAAGTGAAGGATAGCCCAACAAAGCACAGTCACAGGCAGGGGCAGCACTTCTACTTAGCCCTTCCCCTTGGCAGAGGTTCCCATGGTTCCAGAAGTGATCTAAAGTCTGGGGTTTTGGGTCCAATACTTATGTCCCTTTCTGCCTTTGAAGTAGGCAGACTTGAAAGGGGAGTCTCTGTTGTTTACAGGATCCTGCCTTGCCCAGGCCAGGCCCCAGACACACACCAGGGGTTTGGAGACTGCATTGTGTTAGGGCAGGCACAGCCCATTCAGGTGTAAATGACTACTCCTCACTCCACTCTAGCCCAGATGGCTCATCAGGATATGCAGGCTACACCCCAGCTCTCTTTGTGTCACTGCCTAGAGGAGATTCAAAAACAGCCCAGACCAGCCTGACCCAGACAGCGAATCCACAAACAGGCAGAATCATAGAATGGTTAAAGCAAGAACATGCCTACTTTCTAAAAGTAGCAATTTCAAACTAACAACTTGAAAAGCAACTTCACTAACAGATGCATTTTTAAATTGTGATTTCAGAGACCCAAAACTCCACATTTCTATCTGCTCTCAAAGGGAAACTGCATTTGAGGATATTTAAATGCAGCTCCCATGTTAACCTATGAGAGAGCTGGGCCTTTCAACAGTGAAAACCAAATTTGAAAGTATCTCACTGTTAGGACATGTAAAACACATCAGTGTATGTCCCACCTTTAACATACACTGCACCTTGTCCATGGGGCTACCTATGGTCTACCTTAGGGGTGCCTTAAATGTATAAAAAGGGAAGGTTTAGGCCTGGCAAGTGGGTACACCTGCCAAGTCGAATTGGCAGTTTAAAACTGCACACACAGACACTGAAGTGGCAGGTCTGAGCCATGTTTACAGGGCTACTAATGTGGGTGGCACAACCAATGCTTCGGGCCCGCTAGTAGCATTTGACTTACAGGCCATGGGCTCCTCTAGTGCACCTTACTAGGGACTTACTAGTAAATCAAATATGGCAATCATGGAAAAGACAATTACGCATGTCCTTTGCACAGGAGCACTTGCACTTTAGCAGTGGTCATCAGGGGAAAGGGACCAGATGTATCAAGTGTTTTTGCATTCGCAAATGCTGCGACTGGCTGTTTGCTAATGCAAAAAGGCCTTTTTCGATGTATGAAAGGCATTCATAGTGCAAAAATATGGAATCGCAAAAATAGATATTTATTGCGAATGAGACTTGAATTAGCGTGTCGCAAACAGCGTATCGCAAATAGCAATATGAATTACCGAATCGCTATTTGCGAAACGCAAATTGTGACACCGATTAGCGAATCACAGATAGTGATCCTCTAAATTGTGACGCCATTTGCGACATGCAAAAACTGATTCGCAATGCAATGCATAAAAAATCGCAATTTGCGATTATTCGTAGAATGGCCATTTGCACATGTAATTTACCACGAACTGAAACCAGGTGGTAACCAGGTGCAACCTATATAAAGAGGCCAAGAATGCTTCAGCACCTCTTCCACAATGGCTGCACTCTATGTAATGGTGAGGAGAATGAGGATCTTGGCAGGTTTGAGGAGAGAGAGGAGGAGACAGGAGCGCATATTTATAGTGTGCATTACCCTTTTTGACCAGACTGAGGAGGACATTTATAAGAAGTACAGGTTAAGCTCAGCCATGATACTTGACCTGATAGCTGAGCTACAACCCATGCTGCAGCACACAACACACAGGACCAAATGCATACCCACCCATGTGCAGGTATTGTGATCCCTGCACCTACTAGCCTCAGGGAGCTATCAAGAGGTCATAGCAGCAGCTGGATGGGTATCACAGAGTGCCCTCTCTAGATTTTTCAACACATTTCTTAATGCCATGCTGAGCAGAATACAACTGTAGATAAGATTCCCCAACACTCCACAGGCATTACAGCAAACTAAAATTAATTTCTACCAGATATCACAGTTCCCACATGTCCTAGGTGCCATCAATGGGACACATGTAGCAATCTGTCCACCATCGGCCAGAAAGTATGTATATCACAACTGTGAAAACAATCATTCTATGAACATACAGGTGATATGCAATGCCTCCTACATCATTATTGATCTTGTGGCCAGATACCCAGGGAGCACACATAACTCCTACATCTTTCGCCACAGGGGGATACAAACAAGACTACTAGCTGTGGAGTTTGGTGAAGGAGATCTGCTAGGTAATTTGATAGTTTAGAATAATGCATTGATGGAAGCGTGACGTCAGACATCACATGTACTCATTTTACTCTCTGTGCATTCAGGAGACAGTGCCTACACTGTGCACACCTATATGCTTACGCTCTACCTGAGCCCTGCAACTCCAGCAGAGAGGACGTACAGTGCTGCACATAGGGCAACCCGCAGTGTGGTGGAGCACACTTTTGGACTGCTGAAGAGCCGCTTCAGGTACATCCATTAGAGTGGAGGTGCAATAGAGTACAGCCCAGAGATGACATGCAAAATTGTGGCCACATGTGCTATCTTGCACAACATAGCATCCACCAGGGGCATACCAGTGGAACTCACGGAGCCAGACTCAGATGAGAATGATGATCCCTTAACACCCCTTCAACCAGCAGACAGGACCAGTGCAGCAGAGGGCAGGCAAAGACGTGCTGACATCACGCACAACCATTTTTGATGTAAGTAAAGACAACTCCACTTAAATTAAATGTATTTCTGTAGTTAGCATCTTTATTACCTTGACTTCAGGTAACCATTGTGTCGTTGGTGCCTGAGCTGGCTGACGCGCTCCTGCCGTATCTCAGTGCAGAGTTCCCCAATGGCCTGTGTCAACTCCTTGGTGTGTTCAGCTGCTGTTTGCAGTCCCTCAATCAGAGTCTCCAACTGCTTGTGGAGTAACCCCATATTACTATTGTGAGACACAAACTGTCTGTGCAGTGACTTCAATTGTTTGCTTTGCAGGTGCTGCACCTTCAGCATAGAAGCTTCAAGGCCGCCAAAGATTGATGGGCCCACTCCTTCATCTGTGCACTGTCTGCCTGCATCGTGGTGCACCCGGAGGGGAGTTGACTGTCACTGGCGCTGGGACTGCTGTCTTCCTGTGGGACTAGCCTCCTGTGGTGGTGTGGGTTCGTGTTCTGGTATCTCATCTGAGTCCAGGTAATACTCTGGCAGTGGTAACACCCTTGCCCTGCATCTAGTCGGAACAATACTGTAGGACTCACTGGTATGTGAGTCATACTGTGGCTGTGTTTCTGCTTCCCCCACTTTTTCAGATCCTGCAGCAGCAGGGACCAGGTCATCTGCAAGGACAATGTGCAGCATGTCAGTTCTAGCATTCTTCACAGATTTCCGCACTGTTGCTTTAAATGTACAATTAAATTGTGTCACCATGAGTCGTTTGTGGTGTTTCTCTATGTGGTTGACCACTATCTTGCTATTCATGTTGTGTATTCACCTTAGGGTTGTGTACTACCACTCCCATAAGGCACAGTTGTGTTGTATGTAAGATGTGACATGGACTACTTTTCACTGTGCATCAAGCTATTATCTATTTCCTAAGGAGCATTTGTACATGCACATGTGGGGATACATATAATTACTGGCCTTACCTTTCCTGGTGCTGGGTGTCCCTGAGGTGTTAATGTCAGTAATACCACTGACAGCTTCTGGAAGCAATGTGGACTCCACCAGGTCTTCCATGGGGGGGGACAGTGTCTGGGAGGATGGTCCACCTCCAGTGCTCCTTGCCTCCTTTAGCCTGCTGGCCACCCTTTCTTTGGCACGGGACCGCAAGTCGTACCATCGCTTGCGTATCTCCTTCAAAAAGCGCTGTGCAACACACACTGCGCATACTTTTGTCTGGATGTCCGACCAGAGTTTCCGCTTCTCACTCGCAGGTACTTGGAGTGAGTTTTTGCCAAATAGTCTATCATGGTTCCTAACAACCTCCTTAATGAGCACTTCCAATTGTGCCTCACTGAATTTGGGCTTCCTCTTCCTGTCTCCCTTCTCCTTCCCATTTCCAGCATTGGCCATGTTGCTGTTTGGTCCTGGCTTACTCACAATGCTGACTCCCTGGTGCTGGGCTGTGTCTCTCTCCCTGCTCCTGTGGGTCCTAGAAACAGCATGGGCTGACGCACTTCCTGGTTGTGATGTCATCAGGCTGTTCTGGTTTGCCGTTTTCACTATTTTCCATTTTCAATCACGAATCGCAAATTTGTTTGCGATTCGGTATTTGCATCTCGCAAATTGCGTTTGTGAATTTTAAGAAATCGCTATTAGCGATTTTCAAATTTGATACATCGCTTTTTGCATTTCTTAAATTGCGATTTCTTAAAAATCGCAATTTGAGAATCGCTAACTAGAATCTTGATACATCTGGCCTAAAGTGCTCAGAGTAATAAAAACATCAAAAATAGAGTGCAGCACACAATCAACAACCAAGGAAGCAGAGGCAAAACGTTAGGTGAAAATAGAAAAATGGAAAGGGGTTGAAAAAAAAAATCAATCAATCAATTAGTATTTGTAAAGAGTGGCTATTCACCCGTGAGGGTCTCAAGTCACTGGGAGAAAGGGAAGGCCTCATCCAAAGAGCCACGTCTTGAGTTTCTTCCTGAAGATGGTGACCAACAGACTTTGTCTGAGGTGCAAGGGAAGGTTGTTCCAGCAAGAAAACAAGAAAAGAAGGATAATATGTAAAGACTCTCATTAAAAATGAGAGAGATCAAGTATTATTAATACATCAGTGGCATAGAAGTAACATATGACAGCTAATAAATCTATAGTTGTGAAGGCCTAACAGAGAAAAATAACAGAGAAATGAAAATGTGCACTTTTATATTGTAGTGGACATTTTGTGCCTACCAATCATATTTTGGCATCACGTTTAACATGAAGTCATGAATTTGTACTTTGAGTGAATTAATAACAAACATTAATCTGAAAATACTATTTTTAAGTAGAAACGGTAGAAATAAAATGTATTATGAGTATTAACTTAATATGAATTAAAGACACTTACATTGAAATCATTGGATTTTATAATGAATTACGGGCCATATTTATACTCTGGTTGCGCCGAATTTGCGTCGTTTTTTTCGACGCAAATTCGACGCTAAACTAACGCCAACTAACGCCATATTTATACTATGGCGTTAGACGCTTCGGGCGCCAAAGTGCCCGGAGTGTGCGTCATTTTTTAGCGTGAACCCCTTCCTTGCGTTAATGATATGCAAGGGAGGCGTTCCCGTCTTAAAAAATGACTCCCAGGCCTTTACGTGGAATTTATACTCCCGGGCAAAAATGACGCCCGGGAGTGGGCGTGGCCAAAAACGGCGCATTTGCGCCGCTTTTTAACGCCTGGGTCAGGGATGGCGTTAAGGGACAAGTGGGCTCAAAATGAGCCCAGAGTGCCCTCCCCTGCCCCCAGGGACCCCCCCTGCCACCCTTGCCCACCCCAGGAGGACACCCAAGGATGGAGGGACCCATCCCAGAGACATTAAGGTAAGTTCAGGTAAGTATTTTTTTATTTATTTTTTGTGGCATAGGGGGGCCTGATTTGTGCCCCCCTACATGCCACTATGCCCAATGACCATGCCCAGGGGACACAAGTCCCCTGGGCCTGGCCATTGGTCAAGGGGGCATGACTCCTATCTTTACAATGATTGGAGTCATGTTGATGGGGGATGGGCGTCGATAAAAAATGGCGCAAGTCGGGTTAAGACGATTTTTTCGACGCAACCTGACGTGCCCAATTTTAAGACGCCCATACGCCATTTTCCCCCTACGCCGGCGCTGTCTGGTGTACGTGGTTTTTTTCCACGCACACCAGGCAGCGCCGGTCTGCTAGCGCCGGCTAACGCCATTCAATAAATACGGCGCCCGCATGGCGCTTCAGAATGGCGTTAGCCGGCGCTAATTTTTTTGACGCAAAACTGCGTTAGCGCAGTTTTGCGTCAAAAAGTATAAATACGGCCCTACATGTTTAGAAAATAAATTCACCTTTAAAATTGTTTTGACATAACATGAATGATGTTTTAGATAAATGATTAGATTTGCATATTTGATTTGAGTTTTAAAGTGTGCAAAGATTTATTAATGTATTAAATGTACTAATGTGTATTTTGGTTTTCTTGTCTTGACTAAGTCTGAAAGTTTATTTTGCAAGCAGCAATTGAAAATGTGTTTGTTTATTCTGACCTGAATTCTTCCCCTAGGCTGCAAATGTAATGTTGAATATTCTATTGTATTCCAGGAGAAGAACATGTTACATGTTTAGTTAATGTAACAATATTTGTTCAAGCTGTTGAGTGGAGAAGGACATCAGCACTCGTGAAAAAATATTAGTTTAGTTGATTAGGGATTGTCTGAAAGGAACTGTAAGTTGTGAATTATTAGATAATGTAATATTTTGGCGAAACTGTATTAAGTCACACGGATCACAATGCACATTTCCTGAGAAAATTCTTCAATGTATCAAAACTTGGTGGTGCCATCTGCAATGAATGAATGCTGAAACTAACACCCAGTATGTTCCCACCTGAAGGACTAATCACATGGATTTTGGTTATTTTAATTAGTGAAGAACTTTGGAATCAAAGTCAGTTCCCCTCTGAACCTTCTTGACAGTCCATCCAGCTCTTCTGAGAATAAGTTCTATGTTTGCTTAGTCTGCTCTTAGACATCTCTTCTTTAAGTTTCCTGATGAGTTTTCTCATCCTAGTCTTAACTGCCCTATTCTGTTATGTGGTTCAGTACAAATAAGGCCAACTAATTCTGAACTGCTAATTTGACTCATGTGCAGCTCGTATTCTGCACCATCCTGATGCTGCTATCAACTGACAATGGAAGAAGGTTACGGTTCATGATGAATCATCCTTTCTGCTGCCCCATGAGGAGTGATATAACTTGATGTGGTTTTGTGAGAAAACAGGGCTGATTGCAGAGGCCCCATAACTTTTTGCCCCCATTTTCCACTTTTTGCTGGTGTTTTCCTGACTTTAAAGGTGCCCTGGGTACTGCTAACCAGTCCCAGGGCCTGTGCTCTGTGTAAAATGGATATGCAAATTAGGCTAATTATAAGTGGCTAAGTTAACCTACTTATAAGTCCCTAGTATATGGTAGGGCATGTAGGTTTAGGAACCACAGCATAGGTGGTGCACACCTAGGTGCATTGCTGAGGTGCCCAGTGTCATTTTAAAAGCAAGCCTGCCTTGCTGGCTGCTTTTAAATTAAAGTTATATGCAAATTCGACTTTGGAATTAAAGGTACTTCCAAAGTCTTAAACTACCTTATTTTTACATATAAGTCACCCCTAAGGTGTGCCCTATGTGCCCCTAGGGCTGGGTGCCATGTAACTATAAGCAGGGACTTTATAAAAATAGATTTATAAGCCCTGGTGAGGTAAAAACAGCCAAATTCGTTTTTCCCTCATTGAAGTAAATGGCCTTCATAGGCTAGAATGGGCAGACTTTATTTTAAATTTTAAAGTCTCCTTAAATGTTACATACCAATAATTTGGTATCAAATTGATTGTTGTAATAAATCCCACAACTTCCAGTTGTTGGATTTAATATAACTAGTTCAGGTAAAAAGTTTAGACTTTACCTAAAAAGTTGCCAATTTCAGCTCTGCATTGTTTTTGCTGCTGTGCTCTGATTGGCCAGCCTGCAGCAGCTTCTGCCAGGCTGCCTTGACGAGGTGTGAAGTGGCCAGACTTCACACAAAGGAATGTGCTTGGGGGAGAGCATCTCCCCTCAGCAGATGGTGAGGCAGGAAGGGGGAGGGCTGCCAAACTGGTCTTCAAAGGCAGAGAAGGACATTTGCAGCACCCAGCAACACCCCCACATCCTGCAACCCCAGACAGCTAGGTGCCCCCTTGATTAGATTAGGAGAGGGCAGGAGAGGGGTGTGTTTATGATTTTTAGCCACACCAGTGGGTGGGCTCAGCCAGATGTAACCTCCAAAAATCAGATTCATCCATGTTGGATTTTTAGAGACTGTTGCCTTCTGGGATGGATTTTTGCCACACTTCCCAGGAAGTGGTCATCACAGGGGGACGACCCTGTCCCTGATTGGAGAACCAGGGCCCCCATGCTTTTCACCCAGGAGCAAGGATAAAACTGGCAGACCTGCACCCACACCTCAGATCCCCTCCAGAATTCAACAAGAAAGGAACTAAAGAAGAAGAAGGACTGCCCTGCTGGACCCCTGGCCTGCACCTGGAACCTGCACTCAGAAGGACTGCACCAGCTGCACACTTGGGCTTCACCACAAGAAGGACTTTGCCTGGCTTCAACTGGTTCAAGGAGGGACTCCCTGTTTGCTACAGGTGAAAAATTGCTAACCAGAGTCCCCTGCACCAACTCCTGAAGAAAGCGACCAGCTGACCACTGTCCAGTGGCCAAAAAGGAGTTTGCGCCAGGTGCATTCTGGGAGTTGAAGTCCGCACCCCCCAAGGACCATCACAGAACTTCTGGACCCTTGGGGTGAGCTGTGGACCCCAAAAGAACCTTAAAAGAACATCTGGGTGAAGCCCAAGAAGTTTGGAAAAGATTTGAGAATTTTTGGAAAAAAAGCTCCAGAGAGGGAGCGACCCGGCCTGACTTCGTGGTTCGTCCCGGTAAAGAAAAACATCCAAAAAAGAGACTAAGTCCGAACGTAAAAAGTTGACCGGGACCTACCAGCCATCGTATCCGAGAAGGGCTCCATGGACGTCGGATCAAGATCCAGGTTTACCCCGGTCGAAGGATTTTCATCTCGAAAAAACGACTAAGTCCGAAGGTAAAAGTCTCCACTGAGGAAACCCACATCGCGTATCCGGACAAGGGATCCAGGAGGTCGGATTCAACTGGCAGGTTCGTCCTGGTGAAGAAAAACTTCAAAATAAAGACTAAGTCAGAAGGTAACTTTTTAACCGAGGCCTCCCGCGACCTGTAGCCGAGCAGGGCTCCATCGCGGTCGGCCTGAAAGTTTGACTTTGCCCCGGTCGAGGTGCAACCAGATGACCCGATTGGCCCTTTTTGTTTCTAAGCGCTAGAAAAGTAATAATTCTTTAAAAATTCATATCTCCGGTTCCCCTGAACCGATTTTAATCGTTTTTGTGTCATTTTAAAGATAAAAACATAAACTATTTTTATAAATTTGTTTTGGATTTTTAAACTGTTTCCTGTGTTTTATTTAATTACTGTTTTGTGATATTTGAATGCTTTACACTTTGTCTCCTAAGTTAAGCCTTGACGCTCGTTGCCAAGCTACCAAGGGTTGAGCTGGGATTAATTTACTGAGCAAAAAAAAGTGATGGACGGAATGCTGAACATTGTCAAACATTCACCCCCAGTCATAGATCTGGGTTTAATCCATCGTTCTTTTGCTCACCATGCCACCCCAGTTTGGACCCAGCCATATGCAAATCAGTCTTGACCCTGTTCCTCATGGGAACAGTCCAGACCGAACTGCCAAGCCAGGTCCTCACTGGACCGGAAACAAGCATCCTGGGACCGGTTTTGGGGTTTCACCCCTCATCAGCCAGGCTAGCTTGAATCCAGTGGCATGGGAAGCACGGGACCCACGTCTGGGCATACCCTTCCCACTTAGGTCGACAAAGCAAAAACAAGTGATGGACGGAATGCTGAACATTGTCAAACATTCACCCCCAGTCATAGATCTGGGTTTAATCCATCGTTCTTTTGCTCACCATGCCACCCCAGTTTGGACCCAGTCATATGCAAATAAGTCTTGACCCTGTTCCTCATGGGAACAGTCCAGACCGAACTGCCAAGCCAGGTCCTCACTGGACCGGAAACAAGCATCCTGGGACCGGTTTCGGGGTTTCACCCCTCATCAGCCAGGCTAGCTTGAATCCAGTGGCATGGGAAGCACGGGACCCACGTCTGGGCATACCCTTCCCACTTAGGGCGACAAAGCAAAAACAAGTGATGGACGGAATGCTGAACATTGTCAAACATTCACCCCCAGTCATAGATCTGGGTTTAATCCATCGTTCTTTTGCTCACCATGCCACCCCAGTTTGGACCCAGCCATATGCAAATCAGTCTTGACCCTGTTCCTCATGGGAACAGTCCAGACCGAACTGCCAAGCCAGGTCCTCACTGGACCGGAAACAAGCATCCTGGGACCGGTTTCGGGGTTTCACCCCTCATCAGCCAGGCTAGCTTCAATCCAGTGGCATGGGAAGCACGGGACCCACGTCTGGGCATACCCTTCCCACTTAGGGCGACAAAGCAAAAACAAGTGATGGACGGAATGCTGAACATTGTCAAACATTCACCCCCAGTCATAGATCTGGGTTTAATCCATCGTTCTTTTGCTCACCATGCCACCCCAGTTTGGACCCAGCCATATGCAAATCAGTCTTGACCCTGTTCCTCATGGGAACAGTCCAGACCGAACTGCCAAGCCAGGTCCTCACTGGACCGGAAACAAGCATCCTGGGACCGGTTTCGGGGTTTCACCCCTCATCAGCCAGGCTAGCTTGAATCCAGTGGCATGGGAAGCACGGGACCCACGTCTGGGCATACCCTTCCCACTTAGGGCGACAAAGCAAAAACAAGTGATGGACGGAATGCTGAACATTGTCAAACATTCACCCCCAGTCATAGATCTGGGTTTAATCCATCGTTCTTTTGCTCACCATGCCACCCCAGTTTGGACCCAGCCATATGCAAATCAGTCTTGACCCTGTTCCTCATGGGAACAGTCCAGACCGAACTGCCAAGCCAGGTCCTCACTGGACCGGAAACAAGCATCCTGGGACCGGTTTCGGGGTTTCACCCCTCATCAGCCAGGCTAGCTTGAATCCAGTGGCATGGGAAGCACGGGACCCACGTCTGGGCATACCCTTCCCACTTAGGGCGACAAAGCAAAAACAAGTGATGGACGGAATGCTGAACATTGTCAAACATTAACCCCCAGTCATAGATCTGGGTTTAATCCATCGTTCTTTTGCTCACCATGCCACCCCAGTTTGGACCCAGCCATATGCAAATCAGTCTTGACCCTGTTCCTCATGGGAACAGTCCAGACCGAACTGCCAAGCCAGGTCCTCACTGGACCGGAAACAAGCATCCTGGGACCGGTTTTGGGGTTTCACCCCTCATCAGCCAGGCTAGCTTGAATCCAGTGGCATGGGAAGCACGGGACCCACGTCTGGGCATACCCTTCCCACTTAGGGCGACAAAGCAAAAACAAGTGATGGACGGAATGCTGAACATTGTCAAACATTCACCCGCAGTCATAGATCTGGGTTTAATCCATCGTTCTTTTGCTCACCATGCCACCCCAGTTTGGACCCAGTCATATGCAAATCAGTCTTGACCCTGTTCCTCATGGGAACAGTCCAGACCGAACTGCCAAGCCAGGTCCTCACTGGACCGGAAACAAGCATCCTGGGACCGGTTTCGGGGTTTCACCCCTCATCAGCCAGGCTAGCTTGAATCCAGTGGCATGGGAAGCACGGGACCCACGTCTGGGCATACCCTTCCCACTTAGGGCGACAAAGCAAAAACAAGTGATGGACGGAATGCTGAACATTGTCAAACATTCACCCCCAGTCATAGATCTGGGTTTAATCCATCGTTCTTTTGCTCACCATGCCACCCCAGTTTGGACCCAGCCATATGCAAATCAATCTTGACCCTGTTCCTCATGGGAACAGTCCAGACCGAACTGCCAAGCCAGGTCCTCACTGGACCTGGAAACAAGCATCCTGGGACCGGTTTCGGGGTTTCACCCCTCATCAGCCAGGCTAGCTTGAATCCAGTGGCATGGGAAGCACGGGACCCACGTCTGGGCATACCCTTCCCACTTAGGGCGACAAAGCAAAAACAAGTGATGGACGGAATGCTGAACATTGTCAAACATTCACCCCCAGTCATAGATCTGGGTTTAATCCATCGTTCTTTTGCTCACCATGCCACCCCAGTTTGGACCCAGCCATATGCAAATCAGTCTTGACCCTGTTCCTCATGGGAACAGTCCAGACCGAACTGCCAAGCCAGGTCCTCACTGGACCGGAAACAAGCATCCTGGGACCGGTTTCGGGGTTTCACCCCTCATCAGCCAGGCTAGCTTCAATCCAGTGGCATGGGAAGCACGGGACCCACGTCTGGGCATACCCTTCCCACTTAGGGCGACAAAGCAAAAACAAGTGATGGACGGAATGCTGAACATTGTCAAACATTCACCCCCAGTCATAGATCTGGGTTTAATCCATCGTTCTTTTGCTCACCATGCCACCCCAGTTTGGACCCAGCCATATGCAAATCAGTCTTGACCCTGTTCCTCATGGGAACAGTCCAGACCGAACTGCCAAGCCAGGTCCTCACTGGACCGGAAACAAGCATCCTGGGACCGGTTTCGGGGTTTCACCCCTCATCAGCCAGGCTAGCTTGAATCCAGTGGCATGGGAAGCACGGGACCCACGTCTGGGCATACCCTTCCCACTTAGGGCGACAAAGCAAAAACAAGTGATGGACGGAATGCTGAACATTGTCAAACATTCACCCCCAGTCATAGATCTGGGTTTAATCCATCGTTCTTTTGCTCACCATGCCACCCCAGTTTGGACCCAGCCATATGCAAATCAGTCTTGACCCTGTTCCTCATGGGAACAGTCCAGACCGAACTGCCAAGCCAGGTCCTCACTGGACCGGAAACAAGCATCCTGGGACCGGTTTCGGGGTTTCACCCCTCATCAGCCAGGCTAGCTTGAATCCAGTGGCATGGGAAGCACGGGACCCACGTCTGGGCATACCCTTCCCACTTAGGGCGACAAAGCAAAAACAAGTGATGGACGGAATGCTGAACATTGTCAAACATTCACCCCCAGTCATAGATCTGGGTTTAATCCATCGTTCTTTTGCTCACCATGCCACCCCAGTTTGGACCCAGCCATATGCAAATCAGTCTTGACCCTGTTCCTCATGGGAACAGTCCAGACCGAACTGCCAAGCCAGGTCCTCACTGGACCGGAAACAAGCATCCTGGGACCGGTTTTGGGGTTTCACCCCTCATCAGCCAGGCTAGCTTGAATCCAGTGGCATGGGAAGCACGGGACCCACGTCTGGGCATACCCTTCCCACTTAGGGCGACAAAGCAAAAACAAGTGATGGACGGAATGCTGAACATTGTCAAACATTCACCCCCAGTCATAGATCTGGGTTTAATCCATCGTTCTTTTGCTCACCATGCCACCCCAGTTTGGACCCAGCCATATGCAAATCAATCTTGACCCTGTTCCTCATGGGAACAGTCCAGACCGAACTGCCAAGCCAGGTCCTCACTGGACCTGGAAACAAGCATCCTGGGACCGGTTTCGGGGTTTCACCCCTCATCAGCCAGGCTAGCTTGAATCCAGTGGCATGGGAAGCACGGGACCCACGTCTGGGCATACCCTTCCCACTTAGGGCGACAAAGCAAAAACAAGTGATGGACGGAATGCTGAACATTGTCAAACATTCACCCCCAGTCATAGATCTGGGTTTAATCCATCGTTCTTTTGCTCACCATGCCACCCCAGTTTGGACCCAGCCATATGCAAATCAGTCTTGACCCTGTTCCTCATGGGAACAGTCCAGACCGAACTGCCAAGCCAGGTCCTCACTGGACCGGAAACAAGCATCCTGGGACTGGTTTCGGGGTTTCACCCCTCATCAGCCAGGCTAGCTTGAATCCAGTGGCATGGGAAGCACGGGAACCACGTCTGGGCATACCCTTCCCACTTAGGGCGACAAAGCAAAAACAAGTGATGGACGGAATGCTGAACATTGTCAAACATTCACCCCCAGTCATAGATCTGGGTTTAATCCATCGTTCTTTTGCTCACCATGCCACCCCAGTTTGGACCCAGTCATATGCAAATCAGTCTTGACCCTGTTCCTCATGGGAACAGTCCAGACCGAACTGCCAAGCCAGGTCCTCACTGGACCGGAAACAAGCATCCTGGGACTGGTTTCGGGGTTTCACCCCTCATCAGCCAGGCTAGCTTGAATCCAGTGGCATGGGAAGCACGGGACCCACGTCTGGGCATACCCTTCCCACTTAGGGCGACAAAGCAAAAACAAGTGATGGACGGAATGCTGAACATTGTCAAACATTCACCCCCAGTCATAGATCTGGGTTTAATCCATCGTTCTTTTGCTCACCATGCCACCCCAGTTTGGACCCAGCCATATGCAAATCAATCTTGACCCTGTTCCTCATGGGAACAGTCCAGACCGAACTGCCAAGCCAGGTCCTCACTGGACCTGGAAACAAGCATCCTGGGACCGGTTTCGGGGTTTCACCCCTCATCAGCCAGGCTAGCTTGAATCCAGTGGCATGGGAAGCACGGGACCCACGTCTGGGCATACCCTTCCCACTTAGGGCGACAAAGCAAAAACAAGTGATGGACGGAATGCTGAACATTGTCAAACATTCACCCCCAGTCATAGATCTGGGTTTAATCCATCGTTCTTTTGCTCACCATGCCACCCCAGTTTGGACCCAGCCATATGCAAATCAGTCTTGACCCTGTTCCTCATGGGAACAGTCCAGACCGAACTGCCAAGCCAGGTCCTCACTGGACCGGAAACAAGCATCCTGGGACTGGTTTCGGGGTTTCACCCCTCATCAGCCAGGCTAGCTTGAATCCAGTGGCATGGGAAGCACGGGACCCACGTCTGGGCATACCCTTCCCACTTAGGGCGACAAAGCAAAAACAAGTGATGGACGGAATGCTGAACATTGTCAAACATTCACCCCCAGTCATAGATCTGGGTTTAATCCATCGTTCTTTTGCTCACCATGCCACCCCAGTTTGGACCCAGCCATATGCAAATCAGTCTTGACCCTGTTCCTCATGGGAACAGTCCAGACCGAACTGCCAAGCCAGGTCCTCACTGGACCGGAAACAAGCATCCTGGGACCGGTTTCGGGGTTTCACCCCTCATCAGCCAGGCTAGCTTGAATCCAGTGGCATGGGAAGCACGGGACCCACGTCTGGGCATACCCTTCCCACTTAGGGCGACAAAGCAAAAACAAGTGATGGACGGAATGTTGAACATTGTCAAACATTCACCCCCAGTCATAGATCTGGGTTTAATCCATCGTTCTTTTGCTCACCATGCCACCCCAGTTTGGACCCAGCCATATGCAAATCAGTCTTGACCCTGTTCCTCATGGGAACAGTCCAGACCGAACTGCCAAGCCAGGTCCTCACTGGACCGGAAACAAGCATCCTGGGACCGGTTTCGGGGTTTCACCCCTCATCAGCCAGGCTAGCTTGAATCCAGTGGCATGGGAAACACGGGACCCACGTCTGGGCATACCCTTCCCACTTAGGGCGACAAAGCAAAAACAAGTGATGGACGGAATGCTGAACATTGTCAAACATTCACCCCCAGTCATAGATCTGGGTTTAATCCATTGTTCTTTTGCTCACCATGCCACCCCAGTTTGGACCCAGCCATATGCAAATCAGTCTTGACCCTGTTCCTCATGGGAACAGTCCAGACCGAACTGCCAAGCCAGGTCCTCACTGGACCGGAAACGAGCATCCTGGGACCGGTTTCGGGGTTTCACCCCTCATCAGCCAGGCTAGCTTGAATCCAGTGGCATGGGAAGCACGGGACCCACGTCTGGGCATACCCTTCCCACTTAGGGCGACAAAGCAAAAACAAGTGATGGACGGAATGCTGAACATTGTCAAACATTCACCCCCAGTCATAGATCTGGGTTTAATCCATCGTTCTTTTGCTCACCATGCCACCCCAGTTTGGACCCAGCCATATGCAAATCAGTCTTGACCCTGTTCCTCATGGGAACAGTCCAGACCGAACTGCCAAGCCAGGTCCTCACTGGACCGGAAACAAGCATCCTGGGACCGGTTTCGGGGTTTCACCCCTCATCAGCCAGGCTAGCTTGAATCCAGTTGCATGGGAAGCACGGGACCCACGTCTGGGCATACCGTTCCCACTTAGGGCGACAAAGCAAAAACAAGTGATGACCGGAATGCTGAACATTGTCAAACATTCACCCCCAGTCATAGATCTGGGTTTAATCCATCGTTCTTTTGCTCACCATGCCACCCCAGTTTGGACCCAGCCATATGCAAATCAGTCTTGACCCTGTTCCTCATGGGAACAGTCCAGACCGAACTGCCAAGCCAGGTCCTCACTGGACCGGAAACAAGCATCCTGGGACCGGTTTCGGGGTTTCACCCCTCATCAGCCAGGCTAGCTTGAATCCAGTGGCATGGGAAGCACGGGACCCACGTCTGGGCATACCCTTCCCACTTAGGGCGACAAAGCAAAAACAAGTGATGGACGGAATGCTGAACATTGTCAAACATTCACCCCCAGTCATAGATCTGGGTTTAATCCATCGTTCTTTTGCTCACCATGCCACCCCAGTTTGGACCCAGCCATATGCAAATCAGTCTTGACCCTGTTCCTCATGGGAACAGTCCAGACCGAACTGCCAAGCCAGGTCCTCACTGGACCGGAAACAAGCATCCTGGGACCGGTTTCGGGGTTTCACCCCTCATCAACCAGGCTAGCTTAAATCCAGTGGCATGGGAAGCACGGGACCCACGTCTGGGCATACCCTTCCCACTTAGGGCGACAAAGCAAAAACAAGTGATGGACGGAATGCTGAACATTGTCAAACATTCACCCCCAGTCATAGATCTGGGTTTAATCCATCGTTCTTTTGCTCACCATGCCACCCCAGTTTGGACCCAGCCATATGCAAATCAGTCTTGACCCTGTTCCTCATGGGAACAGTCCAGACCGAACTGCCAAGCCAGGTCCTCACTGGACCGGAAACAAGCATCCTGGGACCGGTTTCGGGGTTTCACCCCTCATCAGCCAGGCTAGCTTGAATCCAGTGGCATGGGAAGCACGGGACCCACGTCTGGGCATACCCTTCCCACTTAGGGCGACAAAGCAAAAACAAGTGATGGACGGAATGCTGAACATTGTCAAACATTCACCCCCAGTCATAGATCTGGGTTTAATCCATCGTTCTTTTGCTCACCATGCCACCCCAGTTTGGACCCAGCCATATGCAAATCAGTCTTGACCCTGTTCCTCATGGGAACAGTCCAGACCGAACTGCCAAGCCAGGTCCTCACTGGACCGGAAACAAGCATCCTGGGACCGGTTTCGGGGTTTCACCCCTCATCAGCCAGGCTAGCTTCAATCCAGTGGCATGGGAAGCACGGGACCCACGTCTGGGCATACCCTTCCCACTTAGGGCGACAAAGCAAAAACAAGTGATGGACGGAATGCTGAACATTGTCAAACATTCACCCCCAGTCATAGATCTGGGTTTAATCCATCGTTCTTTTGCTCACCATGCCACCCCAGTTTGGACCCAGCCATATGCAAATCAGTCTTGACCCTGTTCCTCATGGGAACAGTCCAGACCGAACTGCCAAGCCAGGTCCTCACTGGACCGGAAACAAGCATCCTGGGACCGGTTTCGGGGTTTCACCCCTCATCAACCAGGCTAGCTTAAATCCAGTGGCATGGGAAGCACGGGACCCACGTCTGGGCATACCCTTCCCACTTAGGGCGACAAAGCAAAAACAAGTGATGGACGGAATGCTGAACATTGTCAAACATTCACCCCCAGTCATAGATCTGGGTTTAATCCATCGTTCTTTTGCTCACCATGCCACCCCAGTTTGGACCCAGCCATATGCAAATCAGTCTTGACCCTGTTCCTCATGGGAACAGTCCAGACCGAACTGCCAAGCCAGATCCTCACTGGACCGGAAACAAGCATCCTGGGACCGGTTTCGGGGTTTCACCCCTCATCAGCCAGGCTAGCTTGAATCCAGTGGCATGGGAAGCACGGGACCCACGTCTGGGCATACCCTTCCCACTTAGGGCGACAAAGCAAAAACAAGTGATGGACGGAATGCTGAACATTGTCAAACATTCACCCCCAGTCATAGATCTGGGTTTAATCCATCGTTCTTTTGCTCACCATGCCACCCCAGTTTGGACCCAGCCATATGCAAATCAGTCTTGACCCTGTTCCTCATGGGAACAGTCCGGACCGAACTGCCAAGCCAGGTCCTCACTGGACCGGAAACAAGCATCCTGGGACCGGTTTCGGGGTTTCACCCCTCATCAGCCAGGCTAGCTTGAATCCAGTGGCATGGGAAGCACGGGACCCACGTCTGGGCATGCCCTTCCCACTTAGGGCGACAAAGCAAAAACAAGTGATGGACGGAATGCTGAACATTGTCAAACATTCACCCCCTGTCATAGATCTGGGTTTACTCCATCGTTCTTTTGCTCACCATGAAACCCCGAAACCGGTCCCAGGATGCTTGTTTCGAGTCCAGGGAAGACCTGGCCTAGCAGTTCGGGTTGGACTGTTGCCATGGGGAACAGGGTCAAGACTGATTTGCATATGGCTGGGTCCAAACTGGAATGGCATGGGCAGCAAAAAAACGATGGATTAAACCCAGATCGGTGACTGGGGGTGAATGTTTGACAATGTTCAGCATTCCGTCCATCACTTGTTGTTTTTGCATTTTTCGCCCTAAGTGGGAAGGGTATGCCCAGACGTGGGTTCCGTGCTTCCCATGCCACTGGATTCAAGCTAGCCTGGCTGATGAGGGGTGAAACCCCGAAACCGGTCCCAGGATGCTTGTTTCCAGTCCAGGGAAGACCTGGCCTAGCAGTTCGGGCTGGACTGTTTCCATGGGGAACAGGGTCAAGACTGATTTGCATATGGCTGGGTCCAAACTGGAATGGCATGGGCAGCAAAAAAACGATGGATTAAACCCAGATCTGTGACTGGGGTGAATGTTTGACAATGTTCAGCATTCCGTCCATCACTTGTTGTTTTTGCATTTTTTGCCCTAAGTGGGAAGGGTATGCCCAGACGTGGGTCCCGTGCTTCGCATGCCACTGGATTCAAGCTAACCTGGCTGATGAGGGGTGAAACCCCGAAAACGGTCCCAGGATGCTTGTTTCCAGTCCAGGGAAGACCTGGCCTAGCAGTTCGGGCTGGACTGTTCCCATGGGGAACAGGGTCAAGACTGATTTGCATATGGCTGGGTCCAAACTGGAATGGCATGGGCAGCAAAAAAACGATGGATTAAACCCAGATCTGTGACTGGGGGTGAATGTTTGACAATGTTCAGCATTCCCTCCATCACTTGTTGTTTTTGCATTTTTCGCCCTAAGTGGGAAGGGTATGCCCAGACGTGGGTCCCGTGCTTCCCATGCCACTGGATTCAAGCTAGCCTGGCTGATGAGGGATGAAACCCCGAAACCGGTCCAAGGATGCTTGTTTCCAGTCCAGGGAAGACCTGGCCTAGCAGTTCGGGCAGGACTGTTCCCATGGGGAACAGGGTCAAGACTGATTTGCATATGGCTGGTTCCAAACTGGAATGGCATGGACAGCAAAAAAACAATGGATTAAACCCAGATCTGTGACTGGGGGTGAATGTTTGACAATGTTCAGCATTCCGTCCATCACTTGTTGTTTTTGCATTTTTCGCCCTAAGTGGGAATTGTATGCCCAGACGTGGGTCCCGTGCTTCCCATGCCACTGGATTCAAGCTAGCCTGGCTGATGAGGGGTGAAACCCCGAAACCGGTCCCAGGATGCTTGTTTCCAGTCCAGGGAAGACCTGGCCTAGCAGTTCGGGCTGGACTGTTCCCATGGGGAACAGGGTCAAGACTGATTTGCGTATGGCTGGGTCCAAACTGGAATGGCATGGGCAGCAAAAAAACGATGGATTAAACCCAGATCTGTGACTGGGGGTGAATGTTTGACAATGTTCAGCATTCCGTCCATCACTTGTTGTTTTTGCATTTTTCACCCTAAGTGGGAATTGTATGCCCAGATGTGGGTCCCGTGCTTCCCATGCCACTGGATTCAAGCTAGCCTGGCTGATGAGGGGTGAAACACCGAAACCGGTCCCAGGATGCTTGTTTCCAGTCCAGGGAAGACCTGGCCTAGCAGTTCGGGCTGGACTGTTCCCATGGGGAACAGGGTCAAGACTGATTTGCATATGGCTGGGTCCAAACTGGAATGGCATGGGCAGCAAAAAAACGATGGATTAATCCCAGATCTGTGACTGGGGGTGAATGTTTGACAATGTTCAGCATTCCGTCCATCACTTGTTGTTTTTGCATTTTTCGCCCTAAGTGGGAAGGGTATGCCCAGACGTGGGTCCCGTGCTTCCCATGCCACTGGATTCAAGCTAGCCTGGCTGATGAGAGGTGAAACCCCGAAACCGGTCCCAGGATGCTTGTTTCCAGTCCAGGGAAGACCTGGCCTAGCAGTTCGGGCTGGACTGTTCCCATGGGGAACAGGGTCAAGACTGATTTGCATATGGCTGGGTCCAAACTGGAATGGCATGGGCAGCAAAAAAACGATGGATTAAACCCAGATCTGTGACTGGGGGTGAATGTTTGACAATGTTCAGCATTCCGTCCATCACTTGTTGTTTTTGCATTTTTCACCCTAAGTGGGAAGGGTATGCCCAGACGTGGGTCCCGTGCTTCCCATGCCACTGGATTCAAGCTAGCCTGGCTGATGAGGGGTGAAACCCCGAAACCGGTCCCAGGATGCTTGTTTCCAGTCCAGGGAAGACTTGGCCTAGCAGTTCGGGCTGGACTGTTCCCATGGGGAACAGGGTCAAGACTGATTTGCATATGGCTGGGTCCAAACTATAATGGCATGGGCAGCAAAAAAACGATGGATTAAACCCAGATCTGTGACTGGGGGTGAATGTTTGACAATGTGCAGCATTCCGTCCATCACTTGTTGTTTTTGCATTTTTCGCCCTAAGTGGGAAGGGTATGCCCAGACGTGGGTCCCGTGCTTCCCATGCCACTGGATTCAAGCTAGCCTGGCTGATGAGGGGTGAAACCCCGAAACCGGTCCCAGGATGCTTGTTTCCAGTCCAGGGAAGACCTGGCCTAGCAGTTAGGGCTGGACTGTTCCCATGGGGAACAGTGTCAAGACTGATTTGCATATGGCTGGGTCCAAACTGGAATGGCATGGGCAGCAAAAAAACGATGGATTAAACCCAGATCTGTGACTGGGGGTGAATGTTTGACAATGTTCAGCATTCCGTCCATCACTTGTTGTTTTTGCATTTTTCGCCCTAAGTGGGAAGGGTATGCCTAGACGTGGGTCCCGTGCTTCCCATGCCACTGGATTCAAGCTAGCCTGGCTGATGAGGGGTGAAACCCCGAAACTGGTCCCAGGATGCTTGTTTCCAGTCCAGGGAAGACCTGGCTTAGCAGTTCGGGCTGGACTGTTCCCATGGGGAACAGGGTCAAGACTGATTTGCATATGGCTGGGTCCAAACTGGAATGGCATGGGCAGCAAAAAAACGATGGATTAAACCCAGATCTGTGACTGGGGGTGAATGTTTGACAATGTTCAGCATTCCGTCCATCACTTGTTGTTTTTGCATTAATTTACTGACACCTAACTGTACCTATGTGGAGGTTAGTGGCTTGTTGCTAGGTGTAGGTACCTACCTGCCCTACCAATAACCCATTTTCCAACATAATTGGAAGCAGCGACGGGATACTGTACTTGTGTTCAATATCACGTTACAGTTTTAGGTAAAACAAATTAAAAATCCTTTAAATTGTCCTAGTGCAAAAATTGTTTTTAATTTTTAATTTGGATTAATTTCAATTATTGAATTTTTGTAATTTTTCTAAATTCTTGTTTCCAATTTTTGCAAAAAGTTTTTGTTGACACAAAACTAGGGAACCATGGAGCTTGATCTGGCTAGCCTACCCACACTGACAGTAGTCCAGCTTAGGGGGTTGTGTATTGAAAGAGGGTTGCCTGCAACCACTGATCTCAGGAAGCAAATCCTGATCACATCCCTGACAGCATGGGCTGAGGCCCAAGAGGTAGAGTCAGAAGAAGCTCCAGAGGAGGGAGAAAGAAGGGAGGATGCAAGCTCTAACCACTCAGGGGAGGGAAGGCATCTGAGCCCAAGTGAGGATGAGGAAGAACGGTCCTCAGTAAACACAGTCACTAGGGGCAGATCCAAAGCTAGTGGTGGGAAGGGGGTCCTTTCAGGAGGAGAGAACCCATCCATCAGAGAAAGAGAGCTGGAGGCCCAGCTAGCATACATAGCTTTGGAAGCAGAGAAGCTGGCCCTAGAAAAGAAAAAGTGGGCATACAAAGAGAAAAGAGATGGAAGCAGCGATAAAGAAGCTGAGGTGTCCATGGGTGGGGGAGTTTGCCCCAGATTACCCAAGGGGGTAGTTCCTGCTTATGTAGAGGGGGAAGACATAGATAAGTGGCTGGGGGCCTTTGAGAGGGCACTCCAAATGAGAAGGGTTAGGCCTCAATACTGGGGTTCCCTTAGTGGGAGTTGGTCCCCAACTCAGGGAGGGATAGGCTTCTGACCTTAAGGGGGGAGGAGGCAGATTCATACCCTAGTATGAAGAGGTGCTTAGCCAAGAAGTTTGGTCTGACCCCAGAGCAATATAGAATGAAGTTCAGGGACACCCAGAAGGTCAGTACCCAGTCTTGGGTTGACTTTGTGGACATTTCACTAAAGGCACTAGAGGGCTGGATTATTGGTAACAAAGTAGATACTTATGAGGGGTTATACAATCTGATCATGAGAGAGCACATCTTGACCAATTGTACCCAAGAAAGGTTACGCCAGCATCTAGTGGACTCTAAGCAGACCAACCCTAGAGAGCTAGGGGAGGCAGCTGATGAGTGGTTGAGAACCAGGGTGGTTGTCAAGTCCCAGGGGGGAGACTCCAAGAAGGGGGGGACAGGTCCCCAAAAACCTAAGGAGGGAGGTGGTAAGCCCACCACAGAGACTCCCTCTGTACCCCAGAACCCTAAGAAGGAGGAGAGTAAATCCCACTCCCACTCTGACAAGCAGAGACAGGGAGACCCAGGGTTAAAAAAGCTCTTGGACCGTAGGGCTTGCTTTGACTGTCAGCAGACAGGTCACTTCAGAGGAGATGCAGCCTGTCCAAAGAAGGTGGTTAGCACTGGGCTGTCCAGTGTAGCCATAGAGGAGGATTCCTCAGATGATGAAGTCCTCCTAGCATTGAGCTGGGAGACAGGACCAGATGGTAAGCTGGTGATCCCTAAGGGTGGGAGTAGGCACTTCCACCACATTCAAGTGAATGGGATCCCTACCACTGGCCTGAGAGACACCTGTGCCAGTCACACTATAGTGAGTGACCGGTTAGTGACCCCAGACATGTATGTCCCAGGAAAGACAAAGAAAGTCAGGATAGCCACAGGGGAGGTCACCTCCAAACCTGTAGCCATAGTGCCCCTAGAGAGGGAGGGTATCCTTGACTGGATTAGGGTGGTAGTCAGTGCTGACCTTCCCCTAGATTGTATCCTGGGCAATGACCTCCCAGAGGTGAGTCTGGTCACAGATGGGGTGGTCGCCCAGGGCGCCCCCCCAACCCAAAGTCCTGGGGAGTCAGTCCCTACAGTTAGGAGACAGGGGTCCCCAAGAAAAGGAAAGAAGAAAAGGAAGGGTAGGCCACTCTTAAAGAGAGTTCCAGGGAGCCAAGGGCCTTCTGCCCCAGTAAGGGGGAAGCCCAGAGTTGGCACTGGTGAGGCCTCACCTGACCCCAAGGAAGTCCTGAGTAGTCAGGCAGCTGTCCAGATGCAAGGTGTTGCCCCTGCACTGACAGAAGGGAGAGTGGAAGGAGGGTGTCTGCCACAGGAGGTGGTAGCCCCCCACTCTAGACAGCAAGAGGGGTGCCAGGAACCCAAAGATGCCCCTAAAGCAGCTCAGCCACCTGTCAGTGGAGAGCTTAGGGTGTGGTTCTGGGTACTGACAGCTGTCAGTAGCCTCTGCTGGGTGCTAGCCTTCCAGGCAGCACTGTACTTGGCCTGGGAGGCAGACCCCAGGGCCAATAGCAAAGTAGGCCCCCTGACCCTATTGGTCATGGTGGGGTTGCTCAAGTGTTGGGTGACCTCTTTGGGTAAGCTAGGTGTTGCCCTAGCAAAGTTTGGAGTAGGGGAGGTGGGCACCTCACTACCCAAGTTGGCAGAGAGAAAGGAAGAAGACCCCCCTAGAGGGAAGTTTCAGTTTGAGTTGGGTCCTTTCACTGTTGGGATGGCTTCACTACCCATAGGGAGTGACCCTGACAGGAGGATATAAGGCAGAGTAGGCCCTGCAAAGGGACAGCCAGTTTTCTTCACTGTCTTCCTCGCCTAACAAGCCAGGAAGACTCTCCCAGGGTTGGGCTGAGTCTCCTGGGCGTGTGGGCTGGGGGGGGGGGTTGTGTGAGAAAACAGGGCTGATTGCAGAGGCCCCATGACTTTTTACCCCCATTTTCCACTTTTTGCTGGTGTTTTCCTGACTTTAAAGGTGCCCTGGGTACTGCTAACCAGTCCCAGGGCCTGTGCTCTGTGTAAAATGGATATGCAAATTAGGCTAATTATAAGTGGCTAAGTTAACCTACCTATAAGTCCCTAGTATATGGTAGGGCATCTAGGTTTAGGGACCACAGCATAGGTGGTGCACACCTAGGTGCATTGCTGAGGTGCCCAGTGTCATTTTAAAAGCAAGCCTGCCTTGCTGGCTGCTTTTAAATTAAAGTTATATGCAAATTCGACTTTGGAATTAAAGGTACTTCCAAAGTCTTAAACTACCTTATTTTTACATATAAGTCACCCCTAAGGTGTGCCCTATGTGCCCCTAGGGCTGGGTGCCATGTAACTATAAGCAGGGACTTTATAAAAATAGATTTATAAGCCCTGGTGAGGTAAAAACAGCCAAATTCGTTTTTCCCTCATTGAAGTAAATGGCCTTCATAGGCTAGAATGGGCAGACTTTATTTTAAATTTTAAAGTCTCCTTAAATGTTACATACCAAGAATTTGGTATCAAATTGATTGTTGTAATAAATCCCACAACTTCCAGTTGTGGGATTTAATATAACTAGTTCAGGTAAAAAGTTTAGACTTTACCTAAAAAGTTGCCAATTTCAGCTCTGCATTGTTTTTGCTGCTGTGCTCTGATTGGCCAGCCTGCAGCAGCTTCTGCCAGGCTGCCTTGATGAGGTGTGAAGTGGCCAGACTTCACACAAAGGAATGTGCTTGGAGGAGAGAATCTCCCCTCAGCAGATGGTGAGGCAGGAAGGGGGAGGGCTGCCAAACTGGTCTTCAAAGGCAGAGAAGGACATTTGCAGCACCCAGCAACACCCCCACATCCTGCAACCCCAGACAGCTAGGTGCCCCCTTGATTAGATTAGGAGAGGGCAGGAGAGGGGTGTGTTTATGATTTTTAGCCACACCAGTGGGTGGGCTCAGCCAGATGTAACCTCCAAAAATCAGATTCATCCATGTTGGATTTTTAGAGACTGTTGCCTTCTGGGATGGATTTTTGCCACACTTCCCAGGAAGTGGTCATCACAGGGGGACGACCCTGTCCCTGATTGGAGAACCAGGGCCCCCCTGCTTTTCACCCAGGAGCAAGGATAAAACTGGCAGACCTGCACCCACACCTCAGATCCCCTCCAGAATTCAACAAGAAAGGAACTAAAGGAGAAGAAGGACTGCCCTGCTGGACCCCTGGCCTGCACCTGGAACCTGCACTCAGAAGGACTGCACCAGCTGCACACTTGGGCTTCACCACAAGAAGGACTTTGCCTGGCTTCAACTGGTTCAAGGAGGGACTCCCTGTTTGCTACAGGTGAAAAATTGCTAACCAGAGTCCCCTGCACCAACTCCTGAAGAAAGCGACCAGCTGACCACTGTCCAGTGGCCAAAAAGGAGTTTGCGCCAGGTGCATTCTGGGAGTTGAAGTCCGCACCCCCCAAGGACCATCACAGAACTTCTGGACCCTTGGGGTGAGCTGTGGACCCCAAAAGAACCTTAAAAAAAAACATCTGGGTGAAGCCCCAGAAGTTTGGAAAAGATTTGAGAATTTTTGGAAAAAAAGCTCCAGAGAGGGACCGACCCGCCGCGGAAATTCTAGCCGGCTTGCCTCAACCGCGACCCGGCCTGACTTCGTGGTTCGTCCCGGTAAAGAAAAACATCCAAAAAAGAGACTAAGTCCGAACGTAAAAAGTTGACCGGGACCTCCCAGCCATCGTATCCGAGAAGGGCTCCATGGACGTCGGATCAAGATCCAGGTTTACCCCGGTCGAAGGATTTTCATCTCGAAAAAACGACTAAGTCCGAAGGTAAAAGTCTCCACCGAGGAAACCCACATCGCGTATCCGGACAAGGGCTCCAGGAGGTCGGATTCAACTGGCAGGTTCGTCCCGGTGAAGAAAAACTTCAAAATAAAGACTAAGTCAGAAGGTAACTTTTTAACCGAGGCCTCCCACGACCTGTAGCCGAGCAGGGCTCCATCGCGGTCGGCCTGAAAGTTTGACTTTGCCCCGGTCGAGGTGCAACCAGATGACCCGATTGGCGCTTTTTGTTTCTAAGCGCTAGAAAAGTAATAATTCTTTAAAAATTCATATCTCCGGTTCCCCTGAACCGATTTTAATCGTTTTTGTGTCATTTTAAAGATAAAAATATAAACTATTTTTATAAATTGGTTTTGGAATTTTAAACTGTTTCCTGTGTTTTATTTAATTACTGTTTTGTGATATTTGAATGCTTTACACTTTGTCTCCTAAGTTAAGCCTTGACGCTCGTTGCCAAGCTACCAAGGGTTGAGCTGGGATTAATTTACTGAGACCTAACTGTACCTATGTGGAGGTTAGTGGCTTGTTGCTAGGTGTAGGTACCTACCTGCCCTACCAATAACCCATTATTTTTTCCTTTCTAGGTTGGCTACTTACAACAGCATATTTTTATAGACAGCTACCCTAGTTAGATGTTTTCCAGTTTATCTCTGTCATCTTTTATTTTTGACTTTGCCCGCATGTGTTAGCCCATTCCCACACATGCTAGTTAGTATTAGGAATGACCCAGCTCTGAAATCGATTGTCAAAACTGTACTTTGATGATTTATTGATGTCACCATCATCTGTTTTGAATTCTATTAATAATGTTTATATTGTTCTGTTGCTAATCCATATGATTTTATGGAGTGTCAAACAGTGTTTAGTAGGTTGAATCTATTCAGACGTTTTGGTCAGCCTATGTATTTTCATGTACGTTTATATATTAGTTTTGTGCACCATTTATATGACATTAATGTTGGGATTGTAAAGCTCTGAAACTTTAGTTTGGAATTTTGATTTAGTGTTCAATTTGTTATGGTGGTTAATATTGTTTATGGTTCCATGTCAATGATTTGGGATTGTATGATTCTAACTACTACCTCTGTCACCAAGTCCAAAGATTCAGTCCACCTCAGAGGGTGAGAATTTGTGATGGTGTCTCACCCGAGTGCTTGTGGTTTCTGAGCCCGAGGTAGGAAGAAGACCTCCACAGGCACTCCAGCAAAAATATTATTCAAAGTTACTGCCACTTTATTCTATGTGTTAATACTGGTCCATAGTCATAGACAGCTAGAAGGGAAGCCCAGTCTGAAGAACATGGGCGAACAATAGAGCCTGAGCCAAAATCTAGGGAGGTGCTATTATATTAGGAGATGTCAGAAATGGGTTGGTCCGAAGACTCCAATTGTGGCATTTGTAGTGATGACTGTGCGCATCATCTGAATCAGGTGAAAGTGTAGGGGTGCTGTATGTTTCACCATCTAGAAAGTGTGGGAGGGGAGGAGGAGGGACTGCTGGTGGATGGATCCAGTGCAGAATATGCATGGTTGTGCGACAGGGATTGTGACATGCGTGCAATTGCTGCCACTTGGGGCCAGTCATCGGACTTTGTTGTGGCTTTGCCAATCCTGGAGGGAGGGTCAGAGGGAGGAAAGGCTGGGTTCAGAGGGTGCTCAGGTGGGGATATGTGCAGGGCATATGTGTGCAAATGGCCTGTAAAAGGTTGAAGTGATATCGCCAAGGCTCTGTTAAAGTGAATGAAGTCCCTAAGGCTTCCACAATGTTGTCTAGGAGAAGGAAATGTTTGTTGTGGTCCTGGTAATGGACATATTAGGGGATCTTTGTGCTCAGCCATATGAGCTAATGATATGCACCAGGTGGTAACATTCCCAAAGGAAGGTGCTGCAAGCATGAATGACACCAACTTGAGGGAATATGAGAGGAGCAACCCTGTTATCAGACCAAAAGGTGGGACGCAGAACTATACAAAGGGTATTGCCTTTATGTTCGACAAGGTCCATTAGTCCCTTGGGTAAAACCTGTAGATTTTTTGTACTCTTCCCGATAATGGGACATGAGGCAATCAATTAGGACCTGCCTCGCACCAAAACTCTTATGCATGGGTAGAGCAGCTCACACTTGTGGAGTGACCTGTGTCTCTTGCATGCCCAATAGAAACCGGGCTTCCTGCTGTGCACTAGTGAGGAAGATAAAAATAGGGCAAGGTCCTATCCACCACCCAAAAATGCTCTGCTTACTGGCCTCCCAGAAAACCCCTTCTGGTGTCCGCACATAGCGGCAGGCCTGAAGCCCATAGGTTTTTAGACACATGAAATAGATCGAAAAATGTAAGGAAGGAAAACTCACTTATCTGTTGTGAGGAGCAGCAAAGACTGAGTATTAAAAGATGGCACTGGGTCATTTTATATAGATAAGGAAGCAATGATTGGTACAGTGTATGACATCATCATAAGAATTATGAGAAATATAGTTTTGTTAAAAGTTTAATTTTTGATTGCCTGCTGTGAAAGGTTAGATCAATAAAAATTGAAGAAAGGGAAGCCTAAGCCTAAGCTTTCATTCCGATAACAGAGGCATTGTTGTTATAAAAATTAAGATCAACATTTTTTTCCTTAATGGGCAATTAGAATGTCCTCCATATATTTATAGGTGTAGGTCACTGCTAGTCACTTTTCCATTTTGATGCACAGGAATGTATAAGGAATATGGTTTGTTGAGCACAGTTTTATTTTGTGAGCCAGAGAGAAACTGTGCCCTCTATCTATCTATCTATCTATCTATCTATCTATCTATCTATCTATCTATCTATCTATCTATCTATCTATCTATCTATCTTTCTCTCTCTCTCTCTCTCTCTCTCTCTCTCTCTCTCTACCTACTGGCAGTCATCACTAGGTAGGACCTAGTTTCTATATAAAAAGTGTTTTTTACTTGTCTATAACTTTTGCGCTGCTTGATGAATCTTCACAAAACGTTCCAAAACAATTGCCAGTCACGTCAGCTGCTCTCTAAAAAGTTTCATGGTGATCCGTTCAGGGGGGCCAAGAAAAACGTGGGGGTCTCAAAACACGTTTTCCTCACTAATTTTCCATAAGGATTTTGAACGGCGATAGAGTGGAAACTACTGAACGGAATTACACCACATTTAGCAGAAAGGTAGATCCTGGTCCAGAAAGCAACCTTTTTTTGTTTCAGTGTAATTCCATTCAGGAGTTTTTGAGAAATTAAAGGGAAAACACATTTGTATATATAGGGACGTGAAGAGTTCGCTACCCTCCTGATCTTGTGCTGAGATCTGATTGTCTGATAACATTTCAACAGCAGAAGCTGTTCAAGTGTTGTCAGCCATCTTAGGACTCAGGAAAAAAAGTAAAAAATAAAGAAAAGGGGGCAGGGTATGAACACCCGACTCTCTAGCTCTGCTGGTGGGGTCCCAAAGGCACCTCCCAGGACTAAAAAGCATTTTTAATTTAACAGATTGATTTGCAGTAGATCCACAGATCCGCTGCAAAATAAAAAAATGAAGCTTGGGCTCCTGTGTTTTGCTGTTATTAAGCCCCTGGGTTAGCCAAGTCCGGGGTAATTTGATTAAGAATAAGGAGGGGGCCTCCTGGATCGCTCCTACTGGCCGGTGACCACTACCTTTCCGGGACTTATGAGTCATATGTGGGGAGGCGTGTGCCCACTAATTGCCCTGGGGTCCACCACCTCCCCAGGGCTAATATTGAATACGAGGGGGCCATGTGCCCCCCCCACTCTCCTGGGAACCACCTACCTGGGGCAATCAATGCAGCCCGGGGACCAACACCCCGGGGCAAAATGTAATTGATTTGTGATGGGACCACGCAGCCCCCTGGCTGCCCCAGGGATCACCACCTCCCCAGGGCAAATATTTGAAAAAAGAAAGGGGCCCTGTAGACCACCAACTCCCAGGGCTGTGTGCACTGTGGAGAGGGGCTGTGTGACCAGCCTCATGGGCCAACTGATGGTCCAGGCGACTGCCCACCCCTGGGGCATAGCTGTTTGCTGCGGCTTGGCTACATCTCTGCAACTGCAGCCAAGCCACAGCAAACACTTTAGTTTTTGACAGCGGTACCTGTCAAACAGGTCCCGCTGTCAAAACTAAATCTTTCATCTCTGTCCCCTGCATGCCTGCTGTCAATGCAGGTCTGTGCTTGCTGAAGCAATGGCACCATGAGGGAAGCCTTAAGGCTTCCACGCAGTGCTAAATGGCCCGTAAACAGCATGTTTATAAAAAAAATGAAATAAATTAAAAAAATACCCACTCACAGACCCACTGATAGCCTCATGCACCCACTCACGGACCCGTTCACACACTGACACACCCACTAAAACACTAATGTACGCACTCTCACACCCAGACAAACACTCTCACAGCCACTCTCGTCCCAAGATACACCCTCTCATACCTATTCTGACACCCAGAGAGGCCATGACCAAAGGGCTGTGCACAGCATGTGGTTGGGTGTTTAGGGGGGTCGACCGCAGGGTGTGGCTGCAGGCCAGGTCTTGCAGGCAACCTCCTCTGCGCACAGACAAAGGACGTGCATGGCACAAGGTTTGGTGTGTATAGGGGCCTGTGGCCTACTGCCTCCATGCATGGCTGAAAGCCACGCTCGGCAGTGGTTGGATTAACGTACCTTGATGAAAATTACTATATGTTAAAAAAAACATAGAAATTCACTGAAAAAACTAAGGTAGTGACGTTATGATTAGGAAATAGAATTTTTTTTTAAACAGAAATTCGCTTAAAAAAGGTTACATGGATGTTATAGTTAGGCTCGCATTTTAAACGTACAAAAGAAGTTCACCAGTTATACCAGTTGTACCTCAAGAAACTATAACTCATGCCTTAAGGTAACTATCGCCATGCACTGCTAATTACCACACTAATTACGGCACTCATGCCATCTTTGATAACATCATTGATAATATCAGTGTAAGATTTGCAGCAACATTTTTGATAAAATAACTGTGCATGTCGGGGGCACGAGTTACAGTTACCTAAGGGCATGAGTTATAGTTACTTGAAATAACTCTAACTATAAATTTCTATTTCACCTGTGCGCAGGGGTGGTTGCCCACAAGACCTGGCCTGCAGCCAGACCCTGCAGCCAACTACCCCTAGCGACTCAACCCCATGCTGTACACTGGCCTAAGGCCGTGCATGATGGGAGTTGGCCAACAAAAGCCTGACGGAAACAGAGCTCAGAAGTGAAAGGACTCACCATTGGGGACACAAGGTAGAACCACGCCGCCATAGAACTCGAACTGCAAGTTTTCCCAATGATCTTCTACATTATGCTCCACCTGGAACACCAGCACCGACGAAGACAACAACAGTGAGTACAGCCGCCTAGCACACAAGGGAGGGTGGGAGGAAAACGAGAGTGACACACATAGCACGACACATACCCAACACACACACACCATACACACAACCAGCTGCACTACAACAACAATTTGTCCCTGAAAAGCTGCAGAATAATGCAAGGAGAGCAGGAATTGACTAAAGTGAATGTAGTCAGATCAACATCAAAATTAATAATTAGATTTGGCAATGAAACAGATATGTACACATGTACAAAAAAGGTAAGCTGACCATTCTAAATTTCAAATGGCCCACATGGCCACAACTCACAGCCTAAGGCCCATCTCGAATCCTGACCATATCAGGATAGAACACTGCAGGGGCATCAGTTTGCAAATAGGCAGGCACCTCAGGGGGAGGGGGGCACCTCAGCCAGATGCGGAAACAAGCCCACTGGTTCTAGAGGGGGCAACATGCCCATTGCTTTGTCCTGGGGAGTGCAAGGCTACAGTCTCTCAGGTGGGTGACTTGCCCACTGGTTCTGGAGGGGGCAACATGCCCATTGCTTTGACCTGGGGAGTACAAGGCCACAGTCCCTGGAATGGGTGACTTTCCCACTGGTTTTGTTACTTGCCCACTGGTTCTGGAGGGGGCAACATGCACATTTCTTTGTCCAGGGGAGAAGGCCACAGTCTCTCAGGTGGGGGACTTGCCCACTGGTTCTGAAGGGGGAAACATGCCTATTGCTTTGTTCTGGGGAGTGCAAAGCCACAGTCTCTTAGGTGGGTGACTTGCCCACTGGTTCTGGAGGGGGAAGCCCAGACAGTAGCCCCTGGAGGGTGGACTACATGGCGTCCGCCAGCGGTGATGGCTGCATGGTGGTGGTGGTGGTTGGGGAAGGCTCCTGGGCAGCCCCTGCACTAACCGATGGCTGCATGGTGGTTGTTGTTTGGTGGAGGCTCCTGGGCAGCCCCTGCACTCTCTGATGGCTGCACATCCACAGCTGGCAGTGGGGTCCCCGTGACAGCTGGTTGTGGTGGCTGTGTTAGCCTGACAGCTTCCGCTGGCGTAAAGTGCCTCGTCTCCTCCTGTTCGTGGGTCAGGGATCCCTTACCCTTCCTGGCAGGGGTGGATGGGCTCTTCCCCTCTCTGCCTGGTGGTGCAGGCTCCTTCCCCTTCCTCACAGCTGGTGCAGGCTCCTTACCCTTCCTCACAGCTGGTGCAGGCTCCTTCCCCTTCTTCATAGCTGGTGTAGGCTCCTTCACCTTCCTCACAGCTGGTGTAGGCTCCTTCCCTTTCCTCACCGCTGGTGCAGGCTCCTTCCGCTTCCTCGCAGCTGGTGCAGGACTCTTCCCTTTCATCCCTGGTGGTGCTGGCTCCTTCCCCTTCAGTGCTGTAGGTATTGTATCCTTACCTCCATGAGTAGGTGGTGCTACCACTGTCCCCATGGACTGTTTGGCTGAGGTGCTGGGCTGTGTCCTTGGTACCCTGCCCATACGAGTTGGACGGGGGGAGGGGTAGGGGAGAGCTCCATTTTGGAAAGTAAAAGCTTTTTTAGGGGTGTTAGGGAGGGAGGAGGGAGATGTAATGGAGTGGAGGATGAGGGAGTGGTTGTTGGAGGTGTATGTCTGCTGGATTTGGGTGCAGGTGCATGGGCTGTACGCTGATGTGAAATAGATGGCTGTTGGGTGTCTGAGTGCTTGGGTTTTTGTACTTTAGAAGGGGGACAGACACAGTGGGAGATGACACAGGGGACGTGTGCATGGATGTTGTGGAGGTGTCTGCCAGTGAGGTATGTGCTCTGCTTGGTATGGTGATGCTGGTAGTGGATGTTGATGTAGTGCATGCTGGTGTGAGTGTGGACGTAACTGAGAGGGAGATGGAGAAGGAGGAGGAGGGGAGGCAGTGGAGGCTGTGGATGTTGTTGTGTCTGCAACGGTATGGTGATTGTGTGAGTGCCTGTGAGATGAAGTGTGGTGCTTGTGTTTGCCTGTGCCACTCTTAGGTGTTGCCTTGTGTGCATGCTTGTCTGTTTGTGTGCTTGGGATGGGTTGGGGTTGAGGAGAATGGGACTGGAAAGTAGGAGTTGGAGGGGGGACGGTTGAAACAGGGACAATGGCTGCCATCAAAATGGAGTCAAGAGCCTGAATCGATCTCTGTTGGGTTGCCAATCCACTGTGAATGGCCTCCAGCAATGCATTGCTGCATCTCGGATGCCAGCCCCTGGATGGCATTCACTATGGATGACTGCCCTACAGAGATGGATCTCAGGAGGTCCATAACCTCCTCTCTCAGGGCCGCAGGGCTCACTGGGGCAGGGCCTGAGGAGCCTGGGGTGAAGGCGATTCCCACCCTCCTGGGTGAGCGGGCACGGGCACCTCGCTGAGGGGTTGCTGGGAGGGCGGTGCTGGTACTGGGGTGGCAACTGTACCTGCAGCTGGGGTGGTCACAGAGGTGTCCGCCACCACCAGCGAGCTCCCATCAGAGGAGGTATCAGAGTCTGTGTTATCCCCTCCAGTCTCTGCCATGGTGCTCCCCTCGCCCTCAGTCCCACTGGTTACCTCGGTGTTGGTGGACTCTGCCTCCAGGGTCTGTGGGATGCAGCTCCCTCTGTCTCCAGTGCCTCTGCTCCTCCGCCAGATGATGCTAATGCACATAAGGACAGGATGACAAAACAAGAAAGGGGTGGAGAGAGACAAAGGATACACTGGGTCACTGACTGAACCAACACCACTGCTGGCGTACACAGCACCTTCACACACAGGGAACAGGCCTACACACTATGCATTGCACTACCAGTGAAATGGCTAGTCACCAAGGCATGAGGAGGAGCACACACCGCCAACTGCAGCACACCTGTGACCCATGATGCCCTGCCTAGAAGTGAATACTAACTAGCTTGGTTACCTTTATTTGCCATGCAACTTTTACCATTCAGAAGACCTACGCTGCTATGTCTGGCCTTGCCTTAGGGGCACCCACTAACACACAACCAGGATACCACCCCACCAGCCATAAGTTGTAATTATACCCACTGGACTCATCCCCTTGTGGCTGCTGTGATGCCCTACAGCGCCCATTCAGCTCAGGGTAGGCCTCTGCCAGCATGCGGGCCATCAGGGCGGTCAGGGTCCAACGGGCACCCTTTCCTCATTGTTTGGCCATCCCCAGCTGGGCCTCCGCAGTCTTCCATGCCCAGCGTCTCAGATCCTCCCACCGTTTGCGACAGTGGGTGCTCCGCCTGCCATAGACTCCTAGGGTCTGCACCTCCTTGGCAATGGCATGCCATAATCCCTTCTTTTGATGGACGCTGACCTGCGGAGGTAAACAGATGGGAGAACTCCATTAAATGAATAGTCCAGCCTGTCACACATATGGCCCACCATACCCGATCCTATCACCATTGCAACCCACATAGGACAGCTCACAACATGTACACCGCCAAGAGGAAATCCCCCCACCCCCACCCACCATTACACAATGCCTTCACACACATCTCCATGCATTCATGCCACATGCATTGTGTGCACAGTGTACTCCCCTGTTGGTCTGGAGGCCCATACAGCAGTCTGTACTGGGGTAGGACCCCATCCACTAGTCTCTCCAACTCCTCAGAAGTGAAGGCTGGGGCCCTTTCCCCGGTAACATGGGCCATGGTAGGTTCCAGACACAGGTCACAGCAGCACATGCAGTGTAGGTCTGTTCCTGTGGAAAGTCAGGAGACAAGTGAAGAATGAGAAATAAAATTGCAGTTACAGTGTATACAGTCACCGCCGGGGTACTTCCCCATTGGACACTGTACCCCATAGGTCCCATTATCCACTGAGGTATCGCACGGTGGTTCACGACCGCCTACACGTCACAACGTCAGTGGAATTACCTCACTTCCACTGGTCTCTACACACAGGACAGGCAGTCACCATTTCAGGGGGGGAACAGGCCTATCGATAACTGCTGCCTCACAGGATAAATAGGCACATACTTTTAAATTCCACTGTCCCAAAACATGATTGCACGATGTGGACTGCTGTTGTGGTATAGTTGTTCAAATTGTGACAGCCTACTCACTCTTGTGTCCCTTAAATACTTACCCCTATGGATGAATAGGAGATGGAGACATACCCCAGTGTACAGACTCCTGGTGGACTTAGCTACACTGGAGGACAGGCACATAATACTCACCTATAGATTGGACAGGGCCACAATCACAGAGCTGTGTGCCCAGTTGGAGCCTGACCTGATATTAGCTATCTGTCATCCCACTATGATCCCTCCTCTTGTGCAGATTCCATCAGTGCTCCATTTCCTGGAAACTGGTTCTTTCCAAGTGACAGTGGGCTTGACAGCAGGAATGTCACAGCCAATGTTCTCAGTAGTGCTGGCAAGAGTCTTGTCCGTCCTGGTAAAACACATGTGCAGCTACATTGCTTTACCCAGGTGGAAGATTTGGCCACTGTGAAGGCCGGATTTTATGCAATGGGACATATCCCCAATATAATTGGGGCGATTGACGGTACACATATTGCGTCCCCCCCGGCAGAATGAACAGGTTTACATGAATCGTAAGAGTTTCCTTTCACTGAAGGTGCAGATGGTGTGCCTGGCGGACCAGTACATCTCCCACGTCAACACTACGTTTTCTGGGTCGGTGCATGATGCCTTTGTCCTGAGGAATAGCAGCATCCCGAATGTGATGGCCCAACTACAGAGGCACAGGGTGTGGCTTATAGGTGAGCCTTGGTCCCCACCCAGTGTGTGTTGGTGTATGCCTTTGCTGTTGGCCAAATAGGATAGTGTGTGGCTAAATGTTGTCCCTCAATATTTTCAGGTGACTCTGGTTACCCAAACCTATTGGGGCTGAAGAACGTTATAATGAGGCACACGGGTGAACCAGAAGGATAATTGAGAGAACCTTCGGCCTCCTGAAGGCCAGGTTCAGGTGCCTCCATATGACAGGTGGATCCCTGTGCTACTCACCCGAGAAGATCTACCAGATAGTTGTGGCATGCTGCATGTTGAACAACCTGGCCCTCAGACGCCATGTATCTTTTCTGCAGGAGGAGGAGGCTTGAGATGCCCCTGTGGCAGCAGTGGACCCTGAGGACAGTTAGGATGAGGTGGCAGAGGATGAGGATGTGGACAACAGAACATTAGTGATCCATCAGTTCTTCCAATGACACACAGGGGAGACAGTGCAACTTCATATTTCTATGACTATTGTTGTATTCTATGTGGCATTGGCATGCTGGCATTGCCCCCTTGTTTCCTCTACATACTGTCACCTATGGATTGTCATTTTACAGATGTTTGTGATATGACAACAATGTCCTGATGTGATCACAACAGCCAGCAACATGTCATTCATTCTATGCTCTCACTATGTACAGTTCATTTGCAATGGATGTAGCTGGTTCAATGAATACAAATTTGCAATACATGAAATACTAGTAGTCAAAGTTTGTCCAAGGGTGTTTACTGTAGTACTAAGATATTGAGGGGAAAGTGCAATGGAATTGGATGATGATGGAGGAAAGTCCAGGGTATTTTTCTAGTCTGTTTGTAGCACAGGTGAAGTGTCCGAGGGGGACACAGGAAGGGGAGCAATGGCAGTTCAAGGTGGACAATGTGACTGAATGGGACACAAGGGGAACAATCAGGAGAGTCTCATTTCCTGGCGGTGGTCTTGGCAAGTGTCTCTGGCTTCTGCTGAATTGCAGGGAAGGTTTGCGGGGTGGTTCACCTCCTGCAGGGGGAGGGGTGCTGGTGGCCTGTGAGTCCTGTTGCAGGGCCTCCTGGCCACTAGCGGCAGCGGAAGTGGAGGGCTGTTCAGTTGACTGGCAAGTGGTAGGGGCCCACTGGTGTGCTGTTGCCTCCCTCATGATGTTGGCCATGTCTGCAAGCACCCCTGCTATGGAGATCAGGGTTTTGTTAATGGCATGCAAGTCCTCCCTGATCCCCTGATACTGTCCCTCCTGCAGTCGCATGTTCTCCTGCACATTGGCAAGGATCTGGCCCATCGTGTCTTAGGAATGTTGGTAGGCTCTCAGGATCTCGGAGAGTGCCTCCTAGGGAGACGGTTTTCTGCTCTTATCCTCCCCCTGGTGCCCAGCAGTCCTCTCAGTGTTCCTGTTGGCCTGTGCCTCTGTCCTCTGAACGGTTTGCCCACTGCCACTGACCCGAGGTCCCTGATCATCTTGTGGGCGAGGTGTGGCCTGGGGTCCCTGTACAAGTGGGCACACTGCTGATTGACGTGTCCTGGGCACGGAGGTGTGGGTACGCTGGTTGGGTGCGGTGTTGTTGGTTCCTGATGGGGAAGGCTCTGTGGTGGTGAGTGAGTGGGCTTGGGTGACCAACTGTCCAGTGGTCCCTGATGGGACAGGTAGGTCCACCAGATCCTGAAGTCCAGAGTTACTGTCATCACTTGGGACCTCGTCTGTTGGGGGACTGGATAATTGGGCACCTCCTCTCCACTGATATTGGCTGGGGTACCTGTGGGAATGTAAATGATGTGTTATGCTTTGAGTGTATGACATTTGTACTTCCGTAGCTTCTCGACTATGTTTGCTGTTAACCTGCCAGCTTTTGGTTGTGTAGGGTGGTGTATTGTGGGATTGTTAGCTTCCCTATGCTGTGCATGCTTTAGTGATGGGTGTCCATGCAGGGCTGGGAGGGATGTCAATGCATTGGTATGGCATGCAGGGCTTGGCATTGGGGTTAGTGAGATGTGTAGGTGCAGTGTGTGGGATGGAGTAGAGTGATGGGAGTGAGGGTGTGAGATGCCATGCAGGTATTGGGGTGGGGGGTGATAGGTAGTAAATATTGACTTACCAGCATCCAGTCCTCCGGCTACTCCAGCGAGTCCCTCAGGATGCAGTATTGGCAGTACCTGCTCCTCCCATGCTGTGAGCTGTGGGGGGGGGGTGGGGGTCAGCCGCCGGTCCTCTGTATGGCGAGCTGGTGTCTTGCCGTAGGTCATTCCACCTCTTCCTGATGTCATCCCTTGTTCTTAGGTGCTGTCCCATGGCGTTGACCCTGTCCACGATTCTCCGCCATAGCTCCATCTTCCTTGCAATGGATATTTGCTGTACCTGTGCTCCAAAGAGCTGTGGCTCTACCCTGACAATGTCCTCCACCATGACCCTTAACTCCTCCTCAGTAAAACGGGGGTGCCTTTGTGGTGCCATGGGTGTTGTGTGATGGGTGTTGGTGAGGGTGTGTTGGGTAATGTGGTGGGGTGTGTTCACAACTACATTATAAGCCCCGGGGAGGTGGTGGTCCCCAGGGCAGTGGGAGGGGGCCAGAAGTCCCCCTTCCGCATTTCTAAAGAAATGCCCCCAGAACTTGGCACTTGGCCCACTCGGGGGCTTCTAGATACCGAAGCAAGGGAGCCCATGTTTCGTTTTTTAATTTATTTTATTTTATGGCAGATCTGCCATGGACCAGACTGTAAAATTAACAAAAATAACAAAAAGGACTATTTCTGTGCCAATAGCTACCTTTCTGCCAAATATGGTGTAATCCCGTCCACTGTTTTTTGCGCTATCGCTGTTCAATTATTCATATATGAATTACCAATGGAAATGCTGTAAATTTTGACCCCCCCCTTTATCTCAGCCCCCGCTTAGTGGTTCATCACGAACTTTTTCAGACAGCAGTTCACATGACTGTGAAATGTTTTGGGAAAATTTTGTGAATATACGTCAAGTGCTAAATATATGGGCAAGAAAAAAACAGCTTTTCTATAGGAATTAGGGCCCCGATTTATACTTTTTGGTGCAAAACTGCACTAATGCAGTTTTGCACCAAAAAGGTTAGCACCAGCTTGCACCATTTCTGTGCACCAGCTGGGAACCATATTTATAGAATGGTGTAAGCCGGTGCAAAGGGTGGGCTAGTGTAAAAAACAAATATGTTAGTCGGTGGGGCTGGTGGTATGGAAGAAGGGGGTTTTGCATAAGGAAATGACGTTAGGCAGGTTAGAGTAAAAAAAAAATGACTCTAACCTGCCTAGAGCCATTTTCTGTTGCAAAACCATCCATACCACATGACTCCTGTCTTAGAAAAGACAGGAGTCATGCCCACCAACCCAAAGGCCAGCACAGGCACCAGGGTCCCCTGGGCATGGCCATTGCACCCTGTGCCACTCTGTGCCATGTTTGGGAGACAATTTCAGGGCCCCCTTATGGCACTTTAAAAATTAAAATAAAATACTTACCTGTACTTACTTACCTGGGATGGGGTCCCCCAACCTCTGCTGTCCCTCTGCTGTGGGTGGGGGTATCCCTGGGGCCTGGGCAGGGCACCTGTAGGCTTATTCCATGGTGTTCCACCATGAAAATAGGCTCACTGGTCCCCTAATGTCTGCCCTGAACCAGGCATTAAGAAATGGGGCAAAGCAAGCTTTGCACCATTTCATGACCCCTCCTCCCTCCTGTGCACCATTCGTGTAAATATGGCGTTAAGGCTATATAGTCATTTTTTGCACGGGAACACCTACCTTGCATCTCATTAAGGCAAGGTAGGTTTCCACATCCAAAAAATGACTTTAACTCTATAAATTTGGTGCTAGACGGGTCTAGCACCAAAGTATAAATATGGCGTTAGTTTTGCACCGATTTAGGGTAAAAACAAATTACGCTAATTCAGTGCAGAGTATAAATGTGCCCGTAGGTTCTAACTTTAATTACTTACTGGCGACCACAGGTAGGTTTTATATATATATATATATATATATATATACATATATATATATATATATATATATATATATATATATATAAATATGTACATACATATATATAAATACACACATATATATATTACCTGGCGGTTGCATAGATATATATATATATATATATATATAGATAGATAAATAGATATATAGATATACAAATTAGGTAATGCAAACCCCCGGGTGCTCGGGGCCTAAGGCCCCTTTTGATGCACCCCAAGAAAATATTTGCTGACATGTGAAACGCACACATGCCCTAGGGGCATGTGTTCGCTACATGTCATTTTTAAAAATGCATAAATAATGCGTTTTTAAAAAATGCACATGCTTACCACCATATTGGATTTGGTGGTAATTGCATTTCCTAAATGCTGAATTCGCATTTAGGAGATGCTTGATACATGTGCTTTCGAAATGGCAAATAGGAATTCCCTATTTGCGATTTCCTATTTAGAGAATCGTAATTTGTGATTCTCTAAATGGAGTCGCAATTTCAGGGAATCGCTATTTTAGCGATTCCTTGAAATTGCATTGCGAATGCCTTTCATAAATCCTAAAAGGCATTTTTCCATTCGCAAACGGTCGAATTTTGCAATTCACACCGTTTGAGAATGCAAAATTGTTTGATACATCTGGCCCTTTGTCCCTTTCTAGGTCAGCCTGGATGGCACTGTGCTCATCCTATGCTTAAAGAGTTTGCTAGAGAAACAGACATTTGGGGCCGTATTTATACTCTGGTTGCGCCGAATTTGCGTCGTTTTTTTCGACGCAAATTTGACGCTAAACTAACGCAAACTAACGCCATATTTATACTATGGCGTTAGACGCTTCGGGCGCCAAAGTGCCCGGAGTGTGCGTCATTTTTTAGCGTGAACCCCTTCCTTGCGTTAATGATATGCAAGGGAGGCGTTCCCGTCTTAAAAAATGACTCCCAGGCCTTTACGTGGTATTTATACTCCCGGGCAAAAATGACGCCCGGGAGTGGGCGTGGCCAAAAACGGCGCATTTGCGCCGCTTTTTAACGCCTGGGTCAGGCATGGCGTTAAGGGACAAGTGGGCTCAAAATGAGCCCAGAGTGCCCTCCCCTGCCCCCAGGGACCCCCCCTGCCACCCTTGCCCACCCCAGGAGGACACCCAAGGACGGAGGGACCCATCCCATGGACATTAAGGTAAGTTCAGGTAAGTATTTTTTTTTTTTTTTTGTGGCATAGGGGGGCCTGATTTGTGCCCCCCTACATGCCACTATGCCCAATGACCATGCCCAGGGGACAGAAGTCCCCTGGGCATGGCCATTGGGCAAGGGGGCATGACTCCTATCTTTACAATGATAGGAGTCATGTTGATGGGGGATGGGCGTCGTTAAAAAATGGCGCAAGTCGGGTTAAGACGATTTTTTTGCCTCAACCTGACTTGCCCCATTTTAAGACGCCCATACGCCATTTTCCCCCTACGCCGGCGCTGTCTGGTGTACGTGGTTTTTTTCCACGCACACCAGGCAGCGCCGGCTAACGCCATTCAATAAATACGGCGCCCGCATGGTGCTTCAGAATGGCGTCAGACGGCGCTAAATTTTTTGACGCTAAACTGCGTTAGCGCAGTTTTGCGTCAAAAAGTATAAATATGGCCCTTGGTGTAAGCAAATTTAGAGTGTCGCTGGTATGTAGGGTGCTGTATACTAAAGCTGAACACCATCTAAACTTGTGAACTAGCAAGAGTTCTCTCTTCTTTTTCCCATAATTTATGCATTACTCTAAGCCTGAAATGGCATTGCTTTTTCTTGTAATGGGCATACTAATGTGTCTGGACAAAGCTGAACCTGTCTGAAGAGCTATAATGATAGCAAAACACCTGCCAGCAGTTGTTTTTTGCTCATTTCAGCTTGACTTGGATGGTATTTTGGCAGACCAATGCTTTAATACTGTGCCTCGAGTGGTGTGAGGCTTTTGTCATTTTACATCATGGTGTGGATGGCACTATGCTAATCCTGTGCTTAAAGATGTTGCTGTATAAATGGAAAAATACTTTGGCCCGTATTTATACTCCGTTTGCGCCGAATTAGCGTCGTTTTTTTCGACGCAAATTCGGCGCAAAACTAACGCCATATTTATACTTTCGCGTCTAGCGCCAAAGTATGAGTAAAGAGCGTCATTTTTTTGCGTGAACGCCTTCCTTGTGTTAATGAGATGCAAGGAAGGCGTTCCCGTCTAAAAAAATGACGGCGACGCAAATGCGTCGTATTTATACTCCCGGGCAAAAATCACGCCCGGGAGGTGGCGGGTCAAAAAACCCCGCATTTGCGCCACTATTTAACGCCTGGGTCAGGGTAGGCGTTAAGGGGCCTGTGGGCTCAAAATGAGCCCACAGGTGCCCTCCCCTGCCCCCAGGGACCCCCCCTGCCACCCCTGCCCACCCCAGGAGGACACCCAAGGATGGAGGGACCCACCCCAGGGACATTGAGGTAAGTTCAGGTAAGTATAATTTTTTATATATTTTTTTTTTTTTTGTGTGGCATAGGGGGGCCTTATTTGTGCCCCCCTACATGCCACTATGCCCAATGACTATGCCCAGGGGACATAAGTCCCCTGGGCATGGCCATTGGGCAAGGGGGCATGACTCCTGTCTTTACTAAGACAGGAGTCATTTAAATGGCGTCTGGGCGTCGAAAATCGGGTTGAGGCGATTTTTTTGCCTCAACCTGACTTGCCCCATTTTAAGACGCCCTAACGCCATTTTCCCCCTACGCCGGCGCTGCCTGGTCTACGTGGTTTTTTTCCACGCACACCAGGCAGCGCCGGTCTGCTTGCGCCGGCTAACGCCATTCCATAAATACGGCGCCCGCATGGCGCTTCAGAATGGCGTTAGACGGCGCTAAATTTTTTGACGCTAAACTGCGTTAGCGCAGTTTAGCGTCAAAAAGTATAAATATGGGCCTTTGTCTCTTTCTAGGTCAACATGGATGGCACTGTGCTCATCCTATGCTTTGAGAGTTTGCTAGAGAAACAGACATGTGATGTTGGCAAATGTAGAGTGTTGCTGGTATTGTAGGGTGCTCTATACTGAAGCTGATCTCCACCTACACTTGTGAGCTAGCCAGAGTTCTCTCTTCTTTTTTGCATAATTTGGAAATCACTCTAAGCCTGAAGTGGTATTGCTTTGGCTTATCCTGGGCAATCCCATGTGTCTGGACAAAGCTAATCCTGTCTGAAGAGCTATAATGATTGCAAAACACCTGCCAGGCAGTGCTTTTTGCTCATTTCAGGTTGACTTTGATGGTATTTTGCCAGTCCAACACTTTAATACTGTGCCTGGAGTGGTGAAAGACTTTTCTCATTTTACAGCATGGTGTGGATGACACTATGCTAACCCTGTGCTTAAAGACTTTGCTGTATAAATGGCAAAAGACTTTGGCCCTGATTCTAACCCTGGCGGGCGGCGGTAGCCGTCCGCCAGACGGGAACCGGCATCTGGCCGCCATGCGGTCAAAATACAGTTTCCCCCATTCTGACATTCCCGCTGGGCCGGCGGGCGCTAACCAAGTTAGCGCCGGCCGGCCCAGCGGGAATGGGGGCCGCAACACAGGAGCCGGTTCCGAATGGAGCCGGCGGTGTTGCGGCGGTGCGACGGGTGCAGTTGCACCCGGCTCGCTTTTCACTGTCTGCTAGGCAGACAGTGAAAAGCTTCATGGGGCCCTGTTAGGGGGCCCCTGCACTGCCCATGCCAGTGCAGGGGCCCCCAGGGGCCCCAGGAAACCCCTTACCGCCAGCCTCTTCCTGGCGGTGAAAACCGCCAGAAACAGGCTGGCGGTAAGGGGGTCAGAATCCCCAGGGCAGCGCTGCTTGCAGCGCTGCCCTGGCGGATTCGCCCAGCCGGGGCAAAAACGGCGGGAAACCGCCGGCCCCGGTTTTCCGACCGCGGCTTTACCGCTGCGGTCAGAATGGGCTTGGAAGCACCGCCAGCCTGTTGGCGGTGCTTCCGTCATTCGTGGCCCTGGCGGTCTTGGACCGCCAGGGTCAGAATGACCCCCTTTGTCTCTTTCTAGGTCAGCATGGATGGCACTGTGCTCATCCTATGCTTTGAGAGTTTGCTAGAGAAACAGACATTTGATGTAAGCAAATTTAGAGTGTCGCTGGTATTGTAGGGTGATCTATACTGAAGCTGATTTCCACCTAAACTTGTGAGCTAGTCAGAGTTTTCTCTTCTTTTTTGCATTATTTATGCATCACTCTAAGCCTGAAATGGTACTGCTTTGGCTTGTACTGGGCACTACCATGTGTCTGGACAAAGCTAAACCTGTCTGAAGAGTGATAATGATAGCAAAACACCTGCCAGCAATTTGTTTTTGCTCATTTAAGTTTGAATTGGATGATATGTTGCCTGTCCAACGTTTTAATTCTGTGCCTGGAGTGGTGAAAGGTTTTTGCCATTTTACAGAATGATGAGGATGGCAGTTTGCTAATCCTGTGCTTAAAGACTTTGCTCTATAAAAGCAAAAGACTTTGGTGGTCATTACAACCCTGGCGGACGGTGTTAAAGCTGCGGTAATACCGCAAACAGGCCGGCGGAAAAAAAAGGGAATTATGACCGTGGCGGAAACCGCCAACATAGAGAGCCACTTTAACACTCCGACCGCCACGGCGGTACAGACAAGCAGCGCGGCGGTCACCGCCAGCAGACAGGCGGGAGACAAAGTACCACCCACAGTATCACAACCCACCAATCCGCCACCTTTTCCGGGGCAGATTCACCGTGGATAAAAACACGGCGGAAACAGCTTTTGCAATGGGAAAACGCTCACCTGAACACACTCCACGAGGAAGGAGGCCACCATGGAGCCCGAATTACAAATACTCCCTGCGCTTGTCTTTCTGCTCCTCTACTATCACCATCTACGTAGGCGCCGAAGACAACGGTGAGTACTGCACCTATGACATAGGGGAGGGGGGAGGCAAAAGTCAGGGGGACACACACGCAACACCCCCAACCCCACCCTCACCCACTACAACACACACACCAATGCATGTCCAAACAGCACAGTAACAACTCCCAACCCCCCGGAAGAATGCAGAAGACAAAAGAAAATCAGTTCAAACTTTGTAATGTATCAAAATACAGTAAGCTAATATATACAGATATATATACACATTCCAGAATTGATACATTACGATTAGTAGTGCAGGTATGCACATATCAATGTCCGTGCACCACTGGGCCCAAAATGCATGGGCGAGGCCCACACTAAATACCTGTCCACAAACGGAGAGAACACTGCAGGGGCATCAGATAGAAATACAACAGGCACCTCAGGGGGGAGGGAAGGGGGGCACCTCAGCCGGATTACAGCACCACGCCAGATCCACGATGAGGCTCCATGCCCATTGATGTATCCTGGGGAGTGCAAAGCCACAGTCTCTCAAGTCTCTACAGTGGGTGGGTTGCCCACTGTTCCATCCTGGGAAGTGCAAAGCCACAGTCTCTCAAGTCTCTACAGTGGGTGGGTTGCCCACTGTACCATCCTGGGGAGTGCAAAGCCACAGTCTCTCAAGTCTCTACAGTGGGTGGGTTGCCCACTGCTTTATCCTGGGGAGTGCAAAGCCACAGTCTCTCAAGTCTCTACAGTGGGTGGGTTGCCCACTGTTCCATCCTGGGAAGTGCAAAGCCACAGTCTCTCAAGTCTCTACAGTGGGTGGGTTGCCCACTGTACCATCCTGGGGAGTGCAAAGCCACAGTCTCTCAAGTCTCTACAGTGGGTGGGTTGCCCACTGCTTTATCCTGGGGAGTGCAAAGCCACAGTCTCTCAAGTCTCTACAGTGGGTGGGTTGCCCACTGCACCATCCTGGAGAGTGCAAAGCCACAGTCTCTCAAGTCTCTACAGTGGGTGGGTTGCCCACTGTACGATCCTGGGGAGTGCAAAGCCACAGTCTCTCAAGTCTCTACAGTGGGTGGGTTGCCCACTGCTCTATCCTGGGGAGTGCAAAGCCACAGTCTCTCAAGTCTCTACAGTGGGTGGGTTGCCCACTGCACCATCCTGGGGAGTGCAAAGCCACAGTCTCTCAAGTCTCTCCAGTGGGTGGGTTGCCCACTGTTCCATCCTGGGGAGTGCAAAGCCACAGTCTCTCAAGTCTCTACAGTGGGTGGGTTGCCCACTGTACCATCCTGGGGAGTGCAAAGCCACAGTCTCTCAAGTGGATAACAGTCTCCACTGGTTCTGGAGGGGGACTGGTGCCCAGACTGCATCAGGCTCCCCGTGACAGTTCCTGTTCCGTCACTGTCCCAGCTGCACATGGGCTAACGAGCCTTGATTTGGCGGTCTTTTCCCTGTTCAGCGGTGCTTTGCCATGTCGGTCTTTTCCCTGTTCAGCGGTGCTTGACTTTGCAGTTTCTGACCTGTTCAGAGGTGCTTTGCCCTGTTCAGCGGTCTTCACCATGGCGGTCTTTTCCCTGTTCAGCGGTGCTTTGCCATGGCGGTCTGTGCCCTGTTCAGCGGTGCTTGACTTTGCAGTTTCTGACCTGTTCAGCGGTGCTTTGCCATGTTCAGCGGTCTTCACCTTGGCGGTCTTTTCCCTGTTCAGCGGTGCTTTACTTTGCAGTTTCTGACCTGTGCATTGGTGTGTGGCATGACGGTCCCTCATTGCCAAGCGGGGCTTTGGCTGCCGGGGCCCTCCTGGGCACTGACGCTGGTGGTGCTCTCCGGACCAGTGATGATTGTGCTGCCCTCCTGGGCAATGACTCTGGTGGTGGTCTCCGGACCAGTGACGACAGTGCTGCCCTCCTGGGCACTGACTCTGGCGGTGGTCTCCGGACCAGTGACGACTGTGCTGCCCTTCTGGGCACTGACTCTGGCAGTGGTCTCCGGACCAGTGACGATTGTGCTGCCCTCCTGGGCACTGACTCTGGCGGTGGTCTCCGGACCAGTGACGATTGTGCTGCCCTCCTGGGCAATGACTCTGGCGGTGGTCTCCGGACCAGTGACAATAGTGCTGCCCTCCTGGGCACTGACTCTGGCGCTGGTCTCCGGACCAGTGACGACTGTGCTGCCCTCCTGGGCACTGACTCTGGCGGTGGTCTCCGGACCAGTGACGATTGTGCTGCCCTCCTGGGCACTGACTCTGGCGGTGGTCTCCGGACCAATGACGATTGTGCTGCCCTCCTGGGCAATGACTCTGGCGGTGGTCTCCGGACCAGTGACGACAGTGCTGCCCTCCTGGGCACTGACTCTGGCGGTGGTCTCCGGACCAGTGACGACAGTGCTGCCCTCCTGGGCACTGACTCTGGCGGTGGTCTCCGGACCAGTGACGACAGTGCTGGCGGTGGCGTCCCGGCCGCCGGGGAGGATGGCGCCCTTGTCCGCCGTGCTGCTCTTCCCAGACTGTGCAGACTTCTTCTGGCCCTTCACCACCTTTGGAGGAGTCACAGCTGACTCGGCACTCCCCCTGGGACCCTTGTGAGCAGTTTTGCCGCCAGGAGTCTTCACCCTGTCCCGTCTGCCTCTTTCCAACTTTAGGTGCTTTACAGGGGGTAGACTGGCAGTGCTTTGGCTCTGTGTCACACTGCCTGCCCTGGTGGCCAGTGCACTCCACACACCTTGAACACGCACCACTGGTACTGGACTTTTTTTGGCTGAGGTGCTACTACGGGACCTATGAATTGGAGGGGTGGGGGTGGTGGCAAAGAGGTCAACGTTGCTGAGGAAGAGTTGCTGACGAAGACTGGGATGGGTAGCTGGAGGGGGTCTGGGAGTGGAGGAAGAGGAGGTGGTTGTAGGAGGTGTAACTTTAGGTGATTTGGGTGCAGGTGCAGGTACTGGAGGCTGTCGTGAGGTGGATGGATGTTGGGTGTGTGGGTGCCCGCGTTTGTGTACTTTGGGAGGGGGCGTCACAGACACACTGGGAGTGGACACAGGGGACGTGTAAATGGTAGTGGGGGTGGTGAGTGCAGGTGAGCGGGGTGTGGTGCTGGGTGTTCTGGTGCGAGTCCTAGTGCCTGTAGATGTAGTGCATGCAGGTGAGAGTGTAGACGACACTAGGAGGGAGGAGGGAGACGACGACGAGGGGGACACAGTGGAGGCAGTGGTTGTTGTTGTGTCTGTATGTGGGTGATGCTTGTTTGAGTGCCTGTGGGTTGTGTGGTGCTTATGTTTGCCTGAGCTACTTTTGTGTGTTGAGGTGTATGCATGCTTGTCTGATGGTGTGCTTGGGATAGGCTGGGGTACAGGGGACTGGGTCTTGGTGGAGGGAGTTGGAGGGGGGAGGCTAGACACAGGGACAATGGCTGCCATCAGTGCTGAGGCCAGAGATTGCAGGGTTCGATGAAGGGCAGCCTGACCAGAATGAATGCCCTCCAGGAATGCATTACCGTGTTGCAACTCTCTTTCTACACCCTGGATGGCATTCACAATGGTAGACTGCCCAACAGTGAGTGACCTGAGGAGGTCAATGGCCTCCTCACTGAGGGCAGCAGGGGTGACAGGGGCAGGGGCGGAGGTGCCTGGGGTGAAGGTGATGCCCACCCTCCTGGGTGAGCGGGCACAGAGCGAAGGCTGAGGGGCTGCTGGGAGGGTGGTGCTGGTAGGGGGGGTGGCGGCTGTACCTGTAGAAGTGGGGGGCACAGATGGTGCCGCCACCACAAGGGAGCTCCCATTGGCGGACGAGTCCGTGTCGCTGTTTGGTGATCCGGCCCTCCGTCCCACTGGTGTATTCAGAGTCTGTGGTGTGGCCCTCCATGGCCATGTGGGATGCAGCTCCCTCGTGCTCTGGTGCCACTGTACCTCCGCCTGATGATGCTGATGCACACAAGAACAGGGAGAGCACAAAAAGGGGGGGGGGATGACAGAAGAAAAACAGGTTGAGTGCATGGCTTACCGCTACCGTTGGCGGACAATACAGAAACAGCAGCCCCCTGCACTACGCCGTGCTCTTGGCCTCTACAGATGCAATTTCTGGGATCTGCCCTACATGGCTATGGTGGTCATCTGCAGACATAGATGACACAGGGGCATGTATACCTGTACTTGGCACTCTATAGAGGTGGGGTGGAGTGCCACATTGCCTGCATTACGGAGGGGCCTAGCCTACGGAACTCACCCTGGCCCACAGCCCTCCTCCCCCACCCAGACCCCTCCACTGCGCGCAAATTCTGCAGAATGAGTGTGTACTCACCCCCTTGTGTCTGCTGTGATGCCCTCAAGCGCCCATCCAACTCAGGGTAGGCCACCGCCCAGATCCGGAACATCAGGGGGGTCATGGTTCAACGGGCACCCCTCCACGTTGGGAGGCCATCCCCAGTTGAGCCTCCGCCGTCTTCTTGCTCAAGCGGCGAATGTCCTCCCATCTTTTCCGGCAGTGGGTGCCCCGTCTCTGGTGGACCCCTAGGGTCCGGACGTCCTTGGCGATGGCACGCCAAATGTCCTTCTTCTGGTGGGCGCTGACCTACATGACATGTACAGGGGAAGAAGAGAAGTCATTAACAACAGCACCGTCAAAGTGGGTGGCCCCCATCCCTACCCTTGCCATGTGGCACATGCATTCACAGTCCTTCATGTTCCCTGACCTCTGCCCCTTCCTACTGACATCCAGCCCTCTCCACCCAGGCATAGCCCATACAACGTGCTCCCTGTGTACTTACCTGTTGGTCTGGAGGACCGTAGAGTAGCGTGTACTGGGGGAGGACCCCGTCCACAAGCTTCTCCAACCCCTGAGCAGTGAAGGCAGGTGCCCTTTCCCCAGATGCAGCAGCCATTGTCCCTTCCAGACCGAGGTCACAGCAGCACTTGCAGTGTAGGTCCTCTCCTGTCGTAGATCAGGTATCGAGTGACTTAACAGATAGAAAATGGCGGTCACGTCCGCGGCGGTGACGTCCGCGGTGGTGCGTCTCATCACCGCCGGCGCACTTCATCATTGGCTCCTGGGACCCATAGGGTCCAATGTTAACCAATGCAGCATTGCGCCGCGGTCTACAACCGCCTACCGCGACGGTGTACAACGCCAGTGCAGATACCTCACATCCCATTGTCCCAGTTTAGAGGTCAGGCAGCCGCCATTTCAGGGGCCCACATGGCTTCATTTACAACTGTGTCACACATACCTAGGCCTACACTCAACACACATACAGGAAGAGTTTTGTATTTGGTGTCATGTTCTGTGTAGCTGTGGGTACATACCTGGGAATTTGTTGACTCTATGGTCGCTGTTGTCCTTCCTAGGCACCGTCAGCTGGGACATGTGAGGAGATGGCGGAATCCTCCGGTGTACCGACCACTGGTGGACCTGTTGACAATGGAGGAGCAACATTTAATCATCACCTACATGTTTGACCGTGCCACTATCCAGGAACTGTGTACCCAGTTGGAGCCAGACCTGATCTCACCAATCCGCCATCCCACCGGAATCCCCCCTCAAGTGCAGGTGCTATCAGTGCTCCATTTCCTTGAAAGTGGGTCTTTTCAGACAACAGTGGCCATGGCATCAGGGATGTCCCAGCCTATGTTTTCCAACGTATTGTCCAGAGTGTTGTCTGCCCTGCTGAAACACGTAAGGAGCTACATCGTTTTCCCTCAGGTGGAGGATTTGGCTACAGTTAAAGGTGACTTCTATGCCCTGGGACATATCCCCAACATCATAGGTGCTATTGATGGGACCCATGTAGCTCTGGTCCCCCCCCACAGGAGTCAACAGGTGTACAGGAACCGGAAGAGTTATCACTCCATGAATGTACAGATGGTATGTTTGGCAGACCAGTACATCTCCCAGGTAAATGCTATGTTCCCTGGTACAGTGCATGACGCCTACATCATGCGGAAAAGCAGTATCCCGTATGTGATGGGTCAACTCCAGAGGCACCGGGTGTGGCTATTACGGGACTCTGGTTACCCCAACCTGTCATGGCTATTGACCCCAGTGAGGAATCCCAGGACAAGGGCAGAGGAACACTACAATGAGGCCCATGGGCGGACTAGGAGGGTGATCGAACGCACCTTCGGCCTCCTGAAGGCCAGGTTCAGGTGCCTCCATATGACAGGTGGTTCCCTATTCTACTCACCAAAGAAGGTGTGCCAGATTATTATCGCCTGCTCAATGCTTCACAATCTTGCTTTGCGACGCCAGGTGCCTTTTCTGCAGGAGGATGGTCCAGATGGCGGTGTTGTGGCAACTGTGGAGCCTGTGGAGCCTGTGGACAGTGATGAGGAGGAAGCTGAGGAAGAAGACATAGACAACAGAGAGTCAGTCATACAGCAATATTTCCAGTGACACACAGGTGAGAACATTTTTTTTTACTATTACATTCACTTTCACACTTCTACCTCTATCCTGTCTGTCATTTAGTAGCAGTATTTGGTAACTGAGTTGTACCTTTCCATTACGGTTTCACAGGTGTGGTTACCAACGTGTGTCATCTGCTTGCATCCTTCATGGACTTGTGATGTGTGACATAGGTATGTTGGCATTACAATAGAATACGCATTTTGACACTGTCATTGATAATACAAATTTACCAAATCACAGACTGACTCCAGATTGTTTTGTGCTTCAAGGGTGTTTATTTAAGTGCTCAAAAATGGAGGGGGGTTGTAAAATGGTGATGTGGGATGGTAGCGGAATGTCCATGGCAGAGTCCAGTCTATTCGTCTCACAGGTGCTTTGCCCAGAGTATCCGCCTGCTGGCCCAGCAGGAAACAGCCCACAACATTGATGCCAGCTCGTAATCGAGCCGGCTGCAATGTTGCGATGCGTAGAGTGCAACAACACCCGTTGATCTTTTCACTATCAGCTAAGTAGACAGTGAAAAGCATGATGAGGCTGTCCATAGGGGCCCCTCTACTGCCCATGGTGTAGACAAGTGAGTGCATGACAATGGAAAAGAAAGAGTGCCACAGTTCTGTTTGATGCAGACTGCTGGGATAGCTGGAGTGAATTAGAAATACATTAATACGAACATGAATATATTTATTGTGCAACAGACAGGAATCCAAAAGCAAGATGTGGAAAACACCTGATATTAGATTTTTCCAGGGAAGAAACATTGGAGAGACAAACCAACTCTGAAGATAGGTATTTGGCAGGTGTGGCCCTCAGGAAGGGGTAAAAGTAGGAGTCCCCAAGAGAGCAGTGATTCAATCTCTCTTCATGAACATTATTCTGTCAATAGCCTTTTATTTATGTTGTATTGCCCAATTAATAAATGCATTTGAATCGATGATAGCAATTCTATAGTTTTGAGTGAATGTCACCTACTTTTTGTTGGAAAGTGGCGCAGTGGGTCCCAAACTGGGAGCCGCGGCTCCCTGGTGCGCCATCAAAACTAGCCAGGGGCGCTGCACACAGTTTGGGAACCACTGGCTGTAGTTTTATTGTGTCCGAACTGGAAATAGCTCAGTGGTTTCCAAACTGTGTGCGGCGCCCCTGGCTAGTTTTGATGGCACACCAGGGAGCTGCGGCTCCCAGTTTGGGAACCACTGGATTATTGGTAAGGGCAGGTAGGTACCTACAATTAGCAATAGGCCACAAACCCCCAATAGATTCAGTCAATGTCTCAGTAAATTAATCCTTGTTCATCCCTTGGTAGCTTGGCCCACAAGCAGTTAGGCCTAACTCAGCATTTAATATCAACAAAGCAGTAAATAAGTGAAACACCAAAATTACAAAACTCCAATGTAGATAACCAGAGATATGAATTTTTAAAGTAAATCTACGCTTAGAAGCAATAGCACTCAAAGTGTTAAAAAAGGTTGCACTGGACAGGGACAAAGTCCGGAGTTCAGGACACCCACGATGTAACATTGTTACACTTACTTTTAGAAGTATTTCTTGATTCAGCAAAGTGGTTCAGAGGCTCTGGTTTGCCTCTTGGGGTCTGGGACTACAACTCCCACAATGCACATCTTCAACTTATGGAGCTTTTTACAGCAGTTGCTCCAAACTTCTGGATCTTCTTCTGGAGGTCATTTTGGCTTTTTGATGTGCCCACAAACTTGATCCAAGGTTCAAGAAGCTCTGAGTTGCTCCTTGGGAGTTGGGCCTATGATTCCCATAATGCACCTGGTCGGAATCCTCAAATGGCCAGTAGACAGTGGTCAGCTTGGCTCTTCTTGCAGTACTTGATGCAAGGGACTCTGGTCTCTTCCTTTCCTTTCTACCTGGAGTTACAGAAACAAGGCAAAGTCCTTTTCTTGGTTAAGCCCAAAGTTTGCAGCTGGTCTAGTGCTTGTGAGTGCAGTTCTTCAAGTACAGGCCAGGGGTCCAACAGGGCAGTCTTTCTTCTCCAGTATATTTCTTCCAGCAGGGTTCTGAATAGGGGGGCAGCTCGGACATATTTAACCTTGCTCCTGGGAGGGGAAGCAGGGGGGTGCTCCTCTCCAATGGGGTACAGGCCCACCCCCACTGGGGTGACCACTTCCTGTAAAGTGTGGCAAAAATCAATCCCAGAGTGCACCATTCTTTAAAAATCCAACATGGAAGAAATCTCTCTTTGAAGGTTACAACTGGCTGAGTCCACCCACTGGTGTGGTCAAGTTTCCCTAACACACCTCCTCCAGCACCTCTTCTAATCTAATTAGTGGGGCTCCTATCTGGCTAGGGAAGCAGGAAATGGGGGTGTCCAGTTTCTGTCCCAGGTGGCTTGCCAACCTTTGAAAACCTATTTGACCAATTTCCCCCCATCCTGCTCTGTTGTCTCCTGCAGCAGTGCCCCACCCACCAGATACTTCCTTTGTTTCAACCCAGGCCACTTCACACCTCCTTCAGGTAGCCTGGCTCAAACTGCCAGTGGCTGACCGATCAGGTAAGGACACTACAGGGCTTAATTTGGTAACTTTCAGAAAACGTTCAACAACTCTTTCCTTGGGTTAGTTATATTGAATTCAACATTGGCAAGTTGTCAGATTTATTAAAACATTTAGGCCCTCATTATGACATTGTCAGTAAAACCCACAATTACGCCAACAGAACTACTCCCACAACATTATGACCCACGTATCACCATGGCGGACATTCAATGGTGGTAAACCGCCGTGCTCAAAATGCACACACACTAACAAAACAACATCACATTGAACAATTCAAACAACACACACCGGACACCCAATATACACACCACGCCCACACACCCACATCACTATAAAACACACACTGACATCACCCACAACCCTTTACGAATACAAACCATTTCCACGAGACAGACACCATGACCACAGACAAGACCAGAGCCACACGCCACGTACACCTATGCAACACCCACGCACCCCAGATCACACACCCCAACACATCACCCTACACACCCTCACACACACCACACACATTACACCCATGGCTCCGCAAAGACACCCCTCAGGAGCTAAGGGTCATGGCGGAGGAAATCATCCAGGTAAAGCCACAGCTATTCGGTTCACAGGTGCAGCAGACGTCCATTGCTACGAAGATGGAGCTATGGCTGAGAATCGTGGACAGGGTCAACACCGTGGGACAGCACCCCAGAACAAGGGATGGCATCAGAAAGAGGTGGAACAACCTGCATTCCGTGGTTGCAAGACACCAGCTCGCCATCAAGAGGACTGGCGGAGGACCCCTACCACCTCCCCCACAACTAACAACATTGGAGGAGCAAGTCTTGGCAAAACTGCATCCTAAGGGCCGGGCAGGAGTAGCAGGAGGACTGGACTTTGGTAAGTCAAATATCTATTACTATCACCCCCCTACCTGCATGCCATCGCAAAACCCCACACATACCCTCACTCCCATCACTTCACCACCTCCCACACACCCCACCATCACAACCCACCCATCCCAATACCAAGCCCTGCATGCAACAGCAATGCATGGACCCCCATCACAGCCCTGCATGGACATACATCACAAAAGCATGCACATTAGAGAGAATCACCTAGCCACAAAATCACTACTCACACAAGGCAAAGCTGACAGGGCAATCACAACCATACAGGGCAACACACCAATGCACAAGATGTCACACGCAGAAACAATAACACTGCATTTACGTCCCCCACACAACGTCACCGGAGAGGAGGTGCCAGCAACACCAAAAGCGGTCTGTACACAGGGATGTCTCCATCCCCTATTCATCCACAGCGGATTTAATCTAGGGGGCAAATCGGGGAACAGCTGGTCAGTATTCCACATTTCCAAACAATACACTGCATTGCATGTTGTGACTGCAACAGTATGTTGTTGGATTGGCCCAAATGGTGCTTATGTGTACTGTGACACAGTTAGGAGCCATGGGGTGCCCCCCCCAAAATGGCATCTGCCTGTCCTGTTTGGAGGGACAGTTGGAAATGACGTAATTCCGCTGATGTTGTGCAGCATTGCAGGAGGCGGTCGAGTACCGCCGTGCAACTCCTCATTGGTTATCATTGGGCCCTATGGATTATCAGTGGTGATGTATGCCGGCGGTGACAGCACGCACCGCCGCGGACGTGACTGCCATTTTCTATCTGTGCACTCACTTGCTACATGACCTTCAACAGAAGAGGACCTACACTGCAAGTGCTGCTGTAACCTGTGTCTGGAATCGACCATGGCTCGTGTCACTGGGGAAAGGGCCCCTGCCTTCACCGCTGTGGAGTTGGAGAAACTGGTGGATGGGGTCCTACCCCAGTACCAAATGCTGTATGGGCCTCCAGACCAACAGGTGAGAACACTGTGAGTACGATGCAAGGGGCATGGATGCATGGAGTGCTGTGTGTGAGGGCCTCGTGTAGAGGGGGTTAGTGGAAGGGTTCTGGGCAGCATGCTGCATGTATGATGGACAATGTCTGGGCGTAAGGGGATGGGAAGGCTATGGTGGGCCATGAGTGTAACAGGCCAGATGGTATGACTAATATCTTTTTCTATGTATGTTTTTCTGCAGGTCAGCACCCATCAGAAAAAGGGTATATGGCGTGCCATTGACAAGGACGTGCGGACCCTGGGGGTCTATGGCAGGCGCAGCACCCACTGTTGCAAACAGTGGGAGGACCTGAGATGCTGGGCAAGGAAGACGGCGGAGGCCCAGCTGGGGATGGCCTCCCAACGAGGAAGGGGTGCCCATCGAACCCTGACACACCTGATGGCCCGCAAACTGGTGGTGGCCTATGCAGAGCTGGATGGGCGCTTGAGGGCATCACAGCAGCCACAAGGGGGTGAGTACAGTTTCACAATATACTAATTGCACCTGGTGGGGTTGTCTCCTGGTGGGAGATGTGGGCCTGTGGGTGCCCCTAGGCCAGGCCAGACATTGCAGGGTAGGTTCCATGTTGGGCAGAGGCTCATGAATACCACCTCCTAACAAGCTAGTAGGCATCCACTACTGGCAGGGGTCTGTAAGTGTCAGGTATGCTGCTATTGGCGTTAGGTATTCCTGTCCATGGGCTGGTGACTAGCATTGTGACTGGTAGTGCATTGCCTAGTGCGTAGGGCTGTTCCCTGTGTGTGTGTGTGTGTGTGTGTTGTGTACGCCAACAGTGGTTTTGTTGCTGCCATTGACCAAGTGTATCCTTTGTCTCTTTTGCCCCCTTTTTGTTTTGTCACCCTGTCCTTCTGTGCATTAGCATCATCTGGCGGAGGAGCAGAGGCACTGGCAACGGATGGAGCTGCATCCCACAGGGCCCTGGAGGCCAAATCCACTGACGGTGAGGGCACCAGTGTGACAGAGGGTGAGGGGAGCACCACGCCAGAGACTGGAGGGGACTTTTCTGACAGTGACACCTCCTCTGATGGAAGCTCCCTGCTGGTGGCGGAAACCTCTGTGCCCATCCCAACTACAGGTACAGCGGCCACGCTGTACCAGCACCACCCTCCCAGCAGCCCCTCAGTGTTTTCCATGCCCGCTCACCCAGGAGGGTGGGCATCTCCTTCGCCCCAGGCACCTCAGGCCCTGCCCCAGTCAGCCTTGCTGCCATGAGTGAGGAGGCTATTGACCTCCTGCGATCCATCTCTGTTGGGCAGTCAACCATAGTGAATGTCATCCAGGGGCTGGCAGGCCATTTGCAACAAACAAATGCATTCCTGGAGGACATTCACTCTGGCATGGCGGCCCAACAGATATCAATCCAGGCTCTGGCCTCCTCCCTGATGGCAGCCATTGTCCCTGTCTCTAGCCTCTCCCCTCCAACTTCCTCTACCCAGTCCCAGTCCCCTCAACCCCAACCTACCCCAAGCACACATTCAGACCAGCATACACCCAAAACAACACACAGGAGTGTCTCGGGCAAACACAAGTACCACACATCATTCCACAGGCACTCACACAAACACCATCCAGATGCAGACATACCAACATCTACTGCCTCCACTAAGTCCCCCTCCTCCTCCTTGTCCACCACCCTCCCAGTAGTATCTCCACTCACACCTGTCTGCACTACATCCTCATCCACTACCCCCATCACCATCACACCTATCACTACACACCCCTCACTGGCAGTCACCACCCCCACATCCATGCACACGTCCCCTGTGTCCTTTCCCCTGTGCCCCCTCTTCCTAAAGTACACAAGCGCAAGCATTCAGACACCCAAGAGCCATCCACCTCACAACAGCATCCAGCCCATGCACCTGCACCCCAACACAGCAGAAAGACACTTCCAAAAACCACTCCCTCTTCCTCCACTCCCAAACCTTCACCCTCTTCCTGCCCCAGTGCCCCTTAGAAGCTCTTCCTCTCCACCCTTGACCTCTTCCCTACCACTCCCCCCGTCCTTCACGACAAGCCAGGGTGGTCAGAACCCAGGCTAGCACCTCAGCCACCCAGTCCACGGCCACAGTAGTGTTGGCAGCTACTGCAGGTGGGAGAGGCTCCAGGGCACCAACCATCAGCACTGTCAGGGTGCCTGCACCAGCTGCCAAGGGAAAGGGCAAGGAGGCATCACCAGCTGCCAAGTGGAAGGGCAAGGAGGCACCACCAGCTGCCAGGGGGAAGGGAAAGGAGGTACCACCAGCTGCCAAGGGGAAGGACAAGGAGGCACCACCAGCTGCCAAGGGGAAGGGCAAGGAGGCACCACCAGCTGCCAAGGGGAAGGGCAAAGGGCCTGCACCTGCAGACAGGAAGGACAGGAGGCCTGGTGCTGGGACAGATTCTGACCCCCCCCACCACCAGCTATGGCGGTTCAGCCATCTGAAGCTGCAGGGGAAGGGCTGGAGTCTCCCCCCACCACTGGCATCCCCGACACCAGCACCACCACCAACACCGCCACCAGCACCACCACCAGCACCACTGCCAGCAGCAGCAGCCCCAGAGGGCAGCCATCCGAGGCTGCAGAGGAAGGACTGGAGCCTCCCCCCACCACTGCCAGCACTGACACCAGCACCGCCACCAGCACCGCCACTGCCACCACTGAGCAGCAGTCTCCGCCAGCGGGCAGTGTGTAGGCCTGCAAATCCTGTTGGTGTGACACCCACGTGATAGACTGTGACCTTGCACTCCCCAAGGGCTGCCTCACAGGGCACAAGGCCCCCTCCAGAACCAGTGGAAGGAGCCATCCACTCACCCCCTCCTTGCCAGGATGAAGCACACTGAGCACAATGCCCCCTCCAGAACCAGTGGAAGAAGCCATCCACTCACCGCCTCCTTGCCAGGATGAAGCACACTGGACACAAGGCCCCCTCCAGAACCAGTGGGCAAACCACCCACTTGAGAGACTGTGGCTTTGCACTCTCCAGGACCAAGCAGTGGGCAAACCACCAACTTGAGAGACTGTGGCTTTGCACTCCCTAGGACCAAGCAGTGGGCAAACCACCCACTTGAGAGACTGTGGCGTTGCACTCCCCAGGACCAAGCAGTGGGCAAACTACCCACTTGAGAGACTGTGGCTTTGCACTCCCCAGGACCAGGCAGTGGACAAGCCACACACTTGAGAGACTGTGGCTTTGCACTCCCCAGGACATCGCACAGGGCATGTAGCCCCTTCCAGGACCAGTGTTGTTGTACCATCTTCCGGCTGAGGTCCCCCCGTTCCTCTGAGGTGCCTGTGTGTTTTCAAGCTGATGTCCCTGCAGTGTTTTCTCTATGTTGTTGCAGGAGTCAAGTGGGGCCTTGGCCTATGTGTTGTGGCACTGTGGCCCACGGACATTGAGGACTGGGCAGTGTCCCTCCATTTGTATATATGTATACACTGTATTGATTTTGATTCACGATTTTCTCATATTTTATTTTATTACCCTCACTTTAATCAATTCCTTTTGTCCTTGCATTATTCCTGAGGGGCACAGGGTGTATATGTAATGTTACTGCATCTGTTTGTGTTAATGGTGTTGGGGGTGGGGTGTTGCATGTTGTGTGTGTGTGTCACTCTCTTTTTCCTTCCCCCTCCCTTGTGTGTTAGGCGGCAGTACTCACTGTGGTCATCTTCGCCGGCATTACTATTCATAGTGAATGAGGAGGTATACAAGCATGGGGAAGATGTGCAACTCGGGCTCCATGGCGTTGTGGTTCTTCCTTGAGTCTCCAGAGGTGAGTCCTTTGTGTTCTGTGCACTGTTTCCGCCATACTTTTGATGTCATTGGTATTGGCCCGGAAAAGGTGTCGGATAGGACTGTTGTAATAGTGTGGGCAGTACATTGTCTTCCGCCTGGCTGTTGGTGGTTACCGCTGTGGTACTTGTTGCTACCGCCGTGGCGGTCAGTGTGTTAAAGTGGCCATCTGTGTGAGCGATTTCCACCATGGTTATAATTCCATTCTTTTTACCGCCGGCCTGTTAGCGGTATTACCGCTGCTTTATCAAAAACAGCCAGGGTTGTCATGAGGGCCTTATTCTGGTGCTTAATTCAGATTTAGGACACATTACACAGATAAAGAAACTGAGACCTGACCTTGGGCGGCCTTTTAATATACTTCATTAAAATGCAATCACAGAAATGGTGGTCTACTGACCACAGGATGTCTCCATTCCTATGATAGATCCAATCTGGGTGAATCACAATTTGTGACCTACCTCATGAATATTGATAAAGTAGGTCAAATTACGCCCTACTCCGAATGGCAATTTTGCAAACTGACCTATTAATACATAGGTCAGTTTCCAAAATTAGGATCAGTTTTCAAAAAGTCCATGTGCAATATGCAAACTTTTTGTAAAACAATTCCTTGTGCATCTGGCTTGCAGGCTTTATTGTTAGATGGCACAGCTCTGAACTAGGGAGCAAGGTTTGCCTCTTTCGAAGCTATTCTGTCTGTAAATAGAACATAAACTCAGAGAAATATTGGGCTAAATGAATTCACTTAACCCCCTACTTCTACATAAAAAAGGTGCTCGGCGTTACGTTGGCATGGGAAAGCCCTTGATGATACGGCCCCTGACAGCAGGAGTTCCTTCTATATAGGAATTATGAGAGCTGCTTCTCCTACTCACAAGTACATTTTTAAAAATAGATTGCCGTTGAAAATTGATAAAATTCCAACATCCAAAACATCCAAAATGACAGGTACCAAAACACATAGGCCCTCATTATGAGTTTGGAGAGCGTAAACGCCGCCCGACAAACTCCCGCTGTCAGGTCACCACCAGTGCAGTGACCGTCCCGCAGCCCGTAGTATGAGTTTCCCGCTAGGTCAGCGGGTGGAAACAGAGTATCTGGCTGCTGGCCTAGTAGGAAATAGCCCACAACATTGACGCCAGCTCTTAATCGAGCCGGCTGCAATTTTTCAGTGCGCAGGGTGCAACACCCGTCTCGCTTTTCACTTCCAGCTAAGTACACAGTGAATAGCATAACGGGGCTATCCATGGGGGCCCCTCAACTGCTCATGGTGTAGAGAAGTGAGTGCATCACAAGGGAAAAGGAAGAGTGCCACAGTTCTGTTGGATCCAGAGTGCTGGGATAGCTGGGGTGAATGAGAAATACATTAATACGAACATGAATATAAATATTGTGCGACAGACAAGAATCCAAAAGCAAGATGTGGAAAACACCTGATATTAGATTTGTCCATGGAAGAAACATTGGAGAGACAAACCAACTCTGGAGATAGGGTTTTGGCATGTGTGGCCCTCAGGAAGGGGTAAAGGTAGGAGTCTCCAAGAGAGCATTGATTCAATCTCTCTTTATGAACATTATTCTGTCAATAGCCTTATATTTGTATCATATTGCCCAATAAATATATGCTTTTGAGTCGATGATAGCAATTATGTAGTTTTGAGTAAATTTCACCTAACTTTTGTTGGAAAGTGGATTATTGGTAAGGGCAGGTAGGTACCTACAATTAGCAATAGGCCACAAACCCCCAATAGATTCAGTCAATGTCTCAGTAAATTAATCCTTGCTCATCCCTTGGGAGCTTGGCCCACAAGCAGTTAGGCATACCTTGGCATTTAGTATCAACAAAGCAGTAAATAAGTAAAACACCAAAATGACATAACTCCAATGTAGGTAACCAGAGATATGAATTTTTATAGTAAATCTAGCCCTTAGAAGCGATAGCGCTAAAAGGGTTAAAAAAGGTTGCACTGGACAGGGACAAAGTCTGGAGTTCACAAAACCTATGATGTAACATTGTTGCATTTACTTTTAGAAGCATTTCTTGATTCACAAAGTGGTTCAAAGGCTCTGGTTTGCCTCTTTGGGTCTGGGATTACAACTCCCACAATGCTCCTCTTCAGCTTATGGAGCTTTTTACAGCAGTTGCTCCAAACTTCTCCAGACTTCTGGATCTTCTTCCAGAGGTCATTTTGGCTGTTTGAAGTGCCCACAAACTTGATCCAAGGTGCCAGTAGCTCTGAGTTGCTCCTTGGAGTTGGGCCTACGATTCCCATAATGCACCTGGTGAGAATCCTCAAATGGCCAGTAGATGCTGGTCAGCTTGGCTCTTCTTGCAGTACTTGATGCAAGGGAATAATTTCCTTTGTACCTGTAGCTTACAGAATGTCCACTTCTGGAGTTATAGAATCAAGGCAAAGTCCTTTTCTTGGTTAAGCCCAAAGTGTGCAGCTGGTGTAGTGCTTCTGAGTGCAGTTCTTCAAGTACAGGCCAGGGGTCCAACAAGGCAGTCCTTCTTCTCCAGTATATTTCTTCCAGCAGGGATCTGAAAAGTGGGGAAGCTCTCACATATTTATCCTTGCTCTTGGGAGGGGGAAGCAGGGGGGTGCTCCCCTCCAGTGGGGTGCAGGTCCACACCCACTGGGGTGATCACTTCCTGTAAAGCGTGGCAAAAATCAATCCCAGAGTGCACCATTCTTTAAAAATCCAACATGGAGGAAATCTCTCCTTGAAGGTTACATCTGGCTGAGCCCACCCACTGGTGTGGTCAAGTTTCCCTAACACACCTCCTCCAGCCCCTCTTCTAATCTAATTAGTGGGGCTCCTATCTGTCTAGGAAAGCAGGAAAAGGGGTTGTCCAGTTTCTATTTCAGGTGGCTTGCCATCCTTTGAAAACCTATTTGGCCAATTTCCCCCATCCTGCTCTGTCATCTGCTGCAACAGTGCCCCACCCACCAGATATTTCCCTTGTCCCAACCCAGGCCACTTCACACCTCCTTCAGGTAGCCTGGCTCAAGCTGCCAGTGGCTGACCAATCAGGTAAGGACACTACAGGGCTGAATTTGGTAACTCTCAGAAAATGTTCTCCAACTCTTCCCCTGGGTTAGTTATATTAAATTCAACATTGGCAAGTTATCAGATTTATTATAACATTTAGGCCCTCATTATGACATTGGCGGAAAATCCCACTTGCCGCCATGCCGACTGCCACCAACATACCTCCACTGCGGCGGATATCCGCTAACCATATTCTGACACACACATACCATTCTGTCACTATACAGCCACACACACAAGTCCACCAACCCAAAGGTCAGTGATGAACTGGCGTTATCAAAACCCACACCGTTACACCAGCAGAACTACACCCACAACATTATGACCCACGAATCGCCACGGCGGACATTCAATGGCGGGAAACCATTGGTGGTACATACCGCATTCTCAAAATACACACACACTAACAAAACAACATCACATTGGACAATTCAAACAACACACACCTGACACCGAATACACACACCACACCCACACCACTATAAAACACCCACCCACATCACCCACAATCCTTTACAAATACAAACCATTGGCACGAGACGGACACCATAACCACAGACAAGATCAGAGCCACACACCACCTACACCTATACACCACCCACGCACCCCACATCACACACCCCTACACATCACCCTACACACCCTTACCCACACCACTCACACCACATTCGTGCCACCACAACGACACCCCAGGTTCTCTGAGGAGGAAGTAAGGGTCATGGTGGACGAAATCATCCAGGTAGAGCAATAGCTATTTGGATCACAGGTGCAGCAGATATCCATTGCAAGGAAGATGGAGCTATGCCGGAGAATCGTGGACAGGGTCAACGCCGTGGGACAGCACCCCAGAACAAGGGGTGACATCAGGAAGAGGTGGAATGACCTACGAGGGAAGGTGTGTTTCATAGCAGCAAGACACCAGCTCGATGTACAGCAGACTGATGGTGGACCCCCACCTCCTCCCCCACCTCGTCCCCCACAACTAACAAAATGGAAGGAGCAAGTCTTGGCAATCATGCATCCTGATGGCCTGGCAGGAGTAGCAGGAGGACTGGACTCTGGTTAGGCAATTCTCTATTACTATGACCCCCCTAACTGCAGGCCATCCATACCCCCACCCTCACCCTCACTCCCATCACTCCACCACCTTCCACACACCCCACCATCACAACCCACTCATCCCGATGCCAAGCCCTGCATGCAACACCAATGCATGGACACCCCTCACAGACCTGCATGGACACCTATCACCACAGCATGCACACTATAGAGAATCACCTAGCCCACCAAATAACAACTCACACAAGGCAAAGCTGCCAGGGCAATAACAACCATAGAGGACAACACACCCATGCACAACATGTCACACTCAGAAACAATAACAGTGCATTTACATCCCCATAGGTAACCCAGCCAATGTCACCGGTGAAAAGGTGCCAGCAACATCCAGTCCTCCTCAGAAGAGGCCCACAGTGATGACAGCAGCTCTGGTCACCTGGATCCGGATGACCATCGTGGCCCATCAGGGACCTCTGGACAGGCGGTTACCCAGGCACACTCTCACACCACCACAGAGCCTCTCCCCTCAGGAAACACCACCACAGCACCCACCCAGCGGGCCCACACCTCTGTCCCCAGGACACGTCAATCAGCAGTGTGTCCACCACTACAGAGACCCCAGTCCACCCCACAAACACAGAACAATCAGGGACCTGGGGTCAGTGGCAGTGGGCACACGGTTCAGGGGACAGAGGCACAGGACAACAGGGAAGCTGGGAGGACGGCTGTGCGACAGGAGGAGGACAGGCCTAGGGAACCGACCCTCCAGGAGGCACTGACCGTGATCCTGGGAGCAAACCAACATTTCAGGGATACGCTGGGCGAGATCCTGGACAAGATGCAGGAGAACATGCGGCCGCAGGAGGGACAGTACCTGTGGATCAGGGAGGACTTAAAGGCCATTAACACCACTCTGGGGTGCTGGGAGACATGCCCAACAGTATGAGGGAGGCAGTGGCACACCAGCGGGCCCCTGACACTAGCCAGACTACTGAAAAGCCCTCCACCTCTGCTGCCACTAGTGGACAGGAGGCCCCACCACACGACCAACAGGCCATCAGCACCCCTACCCCTGCAGAAGTAGAACCACCTCACAAACGTTCCCTGTGATCCAGGCAGAACCCAGAGACTACTGCCAAGACACCCCCCAGGAAATAAGACTCTCCTGATTGTCACCCTTGTGTCCCACTCTGTCAAACTGTCCACCTTGAACTGCCATTGCTCCCCTTCCTATGTCCCCTTGGACACTGCACCTGTGACACAAATAGACTGGATTCTAACCTGGACTTTCCTCCATCATCACCCCAGCTTATTGCACTACTCCCTCTTCTTCAAAGCACTGCAATAAACACACTTTTATAAAATACAAGTATGGTGTATGTCAAACGTTTTAAAAATGTATTCATTTAACCAGGTTCAAACATTGCAATTCAACTGTACAGTAATGTTTACGTAGAAAAGACCTGTAGATGGCTGCACTGAAAATGCCAGGAGCAATACTGGGGCACCAACATCTGCAAAAAGAGATGCCAAAGGGTACAGTGAGTGGGCATAGAAGTAGGAATTCATAGCCTGCCAGTGACAATGTCACGCTTCAAATTGTCAATTATATGTGAAATAACACTGTTTTACCTGTGTCTCATTGGAAGTATTGACGAATAACTGCACTTCTGTTGTCCTCATCCTCATCCTCTGCCTCCTCATCTTCAAGATGCCACGATGATTTGGCAGACCTTCTTGGGTGAGTAGCACAGGGATCCACCGGTTAGATGGAGGCACCAAAACCTGGCCTTCAGAAGGCTGAAGGTCCTTTCTATGATCTTCTTGTTCTTTCATGTGCCTCATTGTAACATTCCTTTGCCCTTTTCCTGGCATTCCTCACAGTGGTCAGTATCCATGAGAGGTTGGGGTAGTCAGAGCCACCTGCAAATATCGAGGGACAACTGTTAGCCACATACTCACCCCTAGGGCCCACAACATACCCATACACCAACATCCACTGGGTGGGAACCAGGCTCACCTATTAGCCACACCCTGTGCCTCTGGAGTTGGGCCATCACATTTGGGATGCTGCTATTCCTCTGGATAAAGGCATCATGCACAGACCCAGTATACTTTGCATTGATGTGGGAGATGTACTGGTCCGCCAGGCACACCATCTGGGCATTCATGGAGTGAAAACTCTTTCGATATCAATTGCCCCAATAATGTTGGGGATATGTCCCATTGCATAGAAGTCAGCTTTCACTGTGGCCAAATCCTCCACCTGGGGGAAAACGATGTAGCTGCACATGTGTTTAACTAGGGCAGACAACACTCGAGTCAGCACGATTGAGAACATTGGCTGTGACATTCCTGCTGCCAAGCCCACTGTCACTTTGAAGGAACCAGTTGTCAGGAAATGGAGCACTAATAGGACTCGCACAAGAGGGGGGATCCCGGTGGGGTGACACATAGCAGATATTGGGTCAGGCTCCAATTGGGAACACAGCTCAGTGATTGTAGCCCTGTCAAGTCTATAGGTGAGGATAATGTGCCTGTCCTCCATTGTTGCCAAGTCCACCAGGGGTCTGTACACGGCGGATGTCTTCATCTCCTGTTCATCCACAGTGGTTGCAATCTATGGGGCAAAAGAGGGAGCAGCTGGTCATTATCTGTACATTCTAACCACTGTAGTTCAATGCATATTGTGACTGTAACATTCTTTTAGTGGGGTATGTCCAAAATGTGAATTTGTGTACTGTGACACAGTTAGGATCCATGGCCTGCAACCCCCCCTGAAATGGCGTCCACCTGTGCTGTATGGAGGGACAGGTGGAAATGAGGTAATTCTACTGACGTTGTGCGCTGTTGCGAGAGGTGGTTGAGAACCGCCGTGCAACTCCTCATTGGTTATCATTGGGCCCTATGGGTTACAGTGGCCAATGGGGATGTACGCCGGCGGTGATGGTACGCACCGCCGTGGATGTGACCACCACTTTCTATCTGTTCACTCACTTACTACCTGACCTTCACCAAGAGACAACCTACACTGCATGTGCTGCTGTGACCTGTGTCTGGAACCGACCATGGCTCATGTTACTGGGGAAAGGGCCCCTGCCTTCACTTCAGCGGAGTTGGAGCAACTGGTGGATGGGGTCCTACCCCAGTACCGACTGCTGTATGGGCCTCCAGACCAACAGGTGAGTACTCCGTGAGTACGATGCATGGGGGGTGAATGCATGGAGTGCTGTGTGTGAAGGCCTCATGTAGGGGGAGTTTGGTGGATGGGCCCTTGGCAGCGTGCAGCATTTATGCTGGGCCAAGTCTGTGCGCAAGGAGAATGGGAAAGGGGATGGTGGGTCATGAGTGCAAGACACAGGATGGTGTAAATAATACCTTTCTCTGTGTATATTTCCTCTGCAGGTCAGCACCCATCAAAAGAAGGGTATATGGCATTCCATCGCCAAGGACGTGCGGACCCTGGTGGTCTATGGCAGCCAGAGCACTCACTGTCGGAAACGGTGGGAGGACCTGAGATGCTGGGCACGGAAGATGGCGGAAGCCCAGCTGGGGATGGCCTCCCAATGAGGAAGGGGTGCCCGTCGAACCCTGAACCCCCTGATGGCCCGCATACTGGTGGTGGCCTACCCTGATCTAGATGGGCGCTTGGGGGCATCACAGCAGCAACAAGGGAATGAGTACAGTGCCCAACATTACAACCTACACCTGGCGGGGAGGTATCGGGGTTTGGGCCCGTGGGTGCCCCTAGGACAGGCCTGGCATTGCAGAGTAGGTCCCATGTTGGGCAGGGTTCTGATGTGAAAGTCCTCCAACCAAGCTAGTAGGCATCCACTACTGGGCAGGGGTCTGTGGGTCTCAGATATGCTGCAGTTTGCGTTAGGTGTCCCTATCCATGGGCTGGTGACTAGCATTGTGACTGGTAGTGCACTGCCTAATGCGTAGGCCTGTTCCCTGTGTGTGAGTGTGTTGTGTACGCCAAAGGTGGTGTTGGTGCCGCCATTGACCAACTGTCTCCTTTGTCTCTCCCACACTTTTTGTTTTGTCACCCTGTCCTTATGTGCATTAGCATAATCGGGCAGAGGAGCAGAGGCACTGGCAACGGAGGGCGCTGCATCCCACACGACCCAGGAGGCCGATTCCACAGACAGTGAGGCCACCAGTGGGACGGAGGGTGAGGGGAGCACCACGGCGGAGACAGGAGGAGACAGTTCGGACATGGATAGCTCCTCTGATGGAAGCTTCCTGGTGGTGGCAGAAACCTCTGTGCCCACCCCAGCTACAGGCACAGCCACCACCCTGTACCAGCATTGCCCTCCCAGCAGCCCCTCAGCGAGTTTCCCGTGCCCACTCACCCAGGAGGGTGGGCATCTCCTTCGCACCAGGCACCTTAGCTCCTGCCCCAGTTAGCCCTGCTGCCCTGAGTGAGGAGGATATTGACCTACTGAGATCCATCTCTGTTGGGCAGTCAACCATTGTGAAAGCCATCCAGGGGCTGGAAGCCCAAATGCAACAGTCCAATGCATTTCTGGAGGGCATTCACACTGGCTTGGCGGCCCAACAGAGATCAATCCAGGTTCTGGCCTCTTCTCTGATGGCAGCCATTGTCCCTGTTTCTACCCTCCCCCTCCAACTTACTCTTCCCAATCCCATTTCCCTCAACCCCAACCTATCCCTAGCACACAGTCAGACAAGAGGACACCCAGGACAACACACACGAGTGGACATGGCAAATACAAGCACCACACTTCATCCCACAGGCACTCACACAAACACCATCCAGATGAAGACAAAACAACATCCACTTCCTCCACTGTGGCCCCCTCCTCCTCATTGTCCACCTCCCTTCCAGTGGCGTCTCCACTCACACCTGCATGCACTACATTCTCATCCACTACCACCATCACCAGCACACCTATCAGTACACATCCCTCACTGGCAGTCACCAACCCCACATCCATGCACACGTCCCCTGTGTCCTTTCCCACTGTGTCTGTGCCCCTTCTCCCAAAGTACACAAATGCAAGCACTCAGACACCCAACAGCAATCCACCTCACAACAGCATCCAGCCCATGCACCCGTATCCCAACACAGCAGACTGACACCTCCTACCACCACTCCCTCTTCCTCCACTCCCAAACCATCTCCCTCTTCCCGCCCCCATGTCCCTAAGAAGCTTTTCCTTGCCACCATTTACCTCTTCCCTAGCCCTCCCCCAGTGCCTCACGTCAGGCCAGGGTGGTCAAAACCCAAGCAAGCACCTCAGCCACCCAGTCCACGGGCACATTAGTGTCCCCAGCAACTCCAGGTGGGAAAGGACCCTGCCACCAGCCAGCTAGATGGAAAGGGTGAATGCCCAATGTGCTTCAAAGAAAGGGCAAGGAGCCAGCCCCAGCTGCCGGAAAGAAGGGTAAGGAGCCAGCCCCAGCTGCAGGTAGGAAGGGTAATGAGCCAGCCCCAGCTGCTGGAAGGAAGGGCAAGGAGCCAGCCCCAGCTGCAGGAAGGAAGGGCAAGGGGCCTGCAACAGCAGGCAGTAGAGACAAGGGCCTGGTGCTGGGACTCAGTCAGAGCCACCACCACCAACAATGGTGGTGCAGCCGTCTGAGGCTACAGGGGATGGGCTGGAGCCTCCCGCCACCACTACCAGCTCCACCAGCAGCACTGCCACCAGCACCGCCACATGCCCCAGTGGGCAGCTGTCCAAGGCTGCAGGGGATGGGCTGGAGCCTCTCCCAACCACTACCAGCTCCACCAGCAGCACCGACATCAGCACCATAACCTGCCCCAGTGGGCAGATGTCTGAGGCTGCAGAGGATGGGCTGGAGCCTCCGCCCACCACTACCAGCTCCACCAGCAGGACCGCCACCAGCACTGCCATCAGCACCACCACCTGCCCCAGTGGGCAGCCATCCGAGGCTGCAGGGGATGGGATGGAGCCTCCCCCCACCACTACCAGCTCCACCAGCAGCACCGCCACCAGCACTGCCACCTGCCCCAGTGGGCAGGCATCTGAGGCTGCAGAGGATGGGCTGGAGCCTACCCCCACCACTACAAGCTCCACCAGCAGCTCCACCAGCAGCACTGCTACCAGCAGCAGCAGCCCCAGTGGATAGCCGTCTGAGGCTGCAGGGGATGTGCTGGAGCCACCCCCCACCACTACCAGCAGCAGCACCATTGCTACCACTGAACAGCCATCACAGCCGGTGGACAGTGTGTAGTCCTGCATCCATGGGCTGTTGTGTGGCCTGGCCCCTGCAAATCCTGTGGGTATGACACCAGCTGAGAGACTGTGACCTTGCACTCCCCAAGATATGCATCACAGGGCATGATGCCCCCACCGGAACCAGTGGGTAAGGCACCCACCAACCCCAGCCTCCCCAGATCAAGATCACAGGGCATGATGCCCCTCCAGAACCAGTGGAGAAGACATCCACTCACCCCATCCTCTACAGGATGATGTTCACTGGGCACGATGCCCTCTCCAGAACCAGTGGAAAAGACATCCACTCACCCCATCCTCCACAGGATGAAGATCTCAGGGCAGGATGCCCCCTCCAAAACCAGCGGAGAAGACATCCACTCACCCCATCCTCCACAGGATGAAGATCTCAGGGCACAATGCCCCCTCCAGAACCAGTGGAGAAGCCATCCACTCACCCCATCCTCCACAGGATGAAGCTCACTGGGCATGTTGCCCCCTCCAGAGCCAGTGGGCAAGTCACCTACTTGAGACACTGTGGTCATGCACTCCCCAGGACCGAGCACAGAGCATGTTGCCCCCTCCAGAGCATGTGGGCAAATCACCCACTTGAGAGAGTGTGGCCTTGCACTCCCCAGGACTAAGCACAGGGCATGTTGCCCCCTCCAGAGCATGTGGGCAAATCACCCACTTGAGAGACTGTGGCCTTGCACTCCCCAGGACCAAGCACAGGGCATGTTGCCCCCTCCAGAGCATGTGGGCAAGTCACCTGCTAGGGAGACTGTAGCCTTGCATTCCTCAGGACAGAGCAATGGGCATGTTCCCCCTCCTGGAGCAGCGGCGTTGTACCATCTTCCAACTGAGGTGCCCCCCTGTTCCCCCTCCCCCTGAGGTGCCTGGCAATTTTCTACCTGATGCCCATGAAGTGTTCTCTCTGTGTTGTTGCAGGAGTGAGGTGGAGCCTTGGACTTTGTGATGTGGCCCTGTGGCCCACAAACATTGAGGACTGGGAAGTGTCCCTTGATTTGAAAAATGTATACACTTTTTTATTTGGATGCACGTATTACTGCTATATTTATCATGTTACACTCTTTTTACTCTATTGTAGTTGTCCTTGCATTATTCCTGAGGGGTATGGGGGCAATATGTTATGTTACTGCAGCTGAATGTGTGTATGGAGTTGGGGGTGGGGGTGTTGGATGTTGTGTGTGTGTGTCACTCTCTTTTTCCTCCCCCCCTCCCCTGTGTGCTAGACGGTAGTACTCACCATCGTCATCTTCACCACCGTTGGTGTTCATAGTGGAGCAGCACGTAGAAGAGCATTGGGAAGACATGCAACTCGGGCTCCATGGCGGCATGGCTGTTCCCTGAGTCTCCACAGGTGAGTTGTTTCTCTTCTGTGCAGTGTTTCCACCGGGCTTTTGATGTCGTTGGTATCGCCCCGGAAAAGCTGGCGGTTTCCTGTCTCATAATACAGTGGGCGGAACATTGTCTTCCGCCTGGCTGTAGGTTACCCTGGCAGTTGGTGTGTTAAAGTGGCTGTCTGTCTGAGCTGTTTCAGCCTTGGTCATAATTTCACAGTTATTACTGCTGGCCTTTTGGCGGTATTAACACCACTTCATCACGGACCGCCAGGGTTGTAATGAGGGCCTTAATTTGGTACCAAACTTGCTATATCTAGCTCATCTCCATTGAAAATAAGGCCTTTTTTTTAATGAAGTCTTCCAATGGTAGCCTATGCGGGCCATTTACTATAATAGGGAAAAACAAATTTGGCTGTTTTTCCCTCCCCAGGGCCTATAAAAGTCCCTGCTTACATTTACACTGCACCCAACCCTGTGGGCACCTATGGCAGACCTTAGGGGTGACTTATATGCCAAACAACAGTAGTTTGAAAGTTTGGCAAGTACTTTTAATTCCAAAGTTGAATTAGGGGTTAATTTTAACTTAAAAGCAGCCAGCTAGACAGGCCTGCCTTTACAATAACACCAGGGAACGCAGCAGTGCATCCAGGGCTGCCCTATCTACTCTGGGGTTCATAAACCTACATGCCCTGCCACATACTGGGGACTTATAGGTAGGATGTCAGAGGCAATTATAATTATGCCTAATTTGCATATACCATTTTAAACAGAGCACTGGCCCTGGGACTGTTTAGCAGTGACCAGGGCACAGCCAGAGTCAGGACACCCAGCTAACATGCCAAGAGACTCAGCCAACCCTGGGAGAGTCTTCCTGCCTTTTCAGGTAAGGAAGAAAGTGAGGAAAACTGGCTGTACTATTGCGGGGCTTACTCTGCCTTACATCTTCCTGTCAGGGTCACTCCTTCTGGACAGGTGACCCATCCCAACAGTGACTGGACCGATTATAACTTAAAACTTCACTCTAGGAGTGTCTTTCTCCTCCCCTTCTGCTAGTTTGGGTAGTGGGGTGCCCACCTCCTCCATCCCTTAATTTTCTAGGGCAACACCTAGCTTACCCACAGAGGTTACTGAGTAGTTGAGTAACCCGACCATGACCAATAGGGTACATGAGTCCATTTTGCTTTTGACTATGGGGTCTGCCTCCTGTGCCAAGTGCAATGCTGCCATAAAGGCCAGCACCCAGCAGAGGCTACTAACAGCTTTCAGAATCCAGAATCAAACCCTAAGCTCTCCACTGACATGTGGGTGAGCTGCTTTAGAGGCAGCTGTTGGGTCCCGGCATCTCTCTTGCTGTTCAGAGTGGGGGGCTACCACATCCTGTGGCAGACACCCTTCCTCCACTCTTCTTCAGGGGCAATACCCTGCAGCTGAACAGCTATCTGACTCCTCAGGGCTTCCTCTGAGTCAGGTGAAGCCTTACCAGTGCCAACTCTGAGCTTCCCTCTTACTGGGTCAGAAGGCCCTTGGGTCACTGGATCTCCCTTTAAGAGTGGCCTACCTTTACTCTTCTTTTTCCCTTCCCTGGGGACCCCGGTCTCCTAACTATAGGGACTGGCTCTCCAGGATCTTTGGTTGGTGTGTGCCCTGGGTGACCGCCCCATCTGGGATCAGACCAATCTCCAGGAGGTCATTGCCCAGGATACAATCTAAGGGGGGGGGGGCAGCATTGACCACCACTTTAAATGGGTCAAGGGGACCCTCCCTCTGTAGGGGCACTATGGATACAGATTTGGTAGTGACCTCACCTGGGGTTACCCTTGCCCTCCTGGTTTCTCCTGGCACATACATGCCTGGGGTCGCTGGCCTGTCACTCACTATGGTGTGGCTGGCACACATGTCCCTCAGCCAGTGGTAGGGATCCTGTTCACATGAATGGAGTGAAAGTGTCTACTCCCACCCTAAGAGATCACCAGCTTACCATCTGGACCTGTCTCCCAGCACAATGATAAGAGGACATGAGGAGTCCTTCACCATGGCTACACTGGACAGCCCAGTGCTAACCATCTTTTTCGGACAGGCGGCATCACCTTTAAAGTGACCTGTCTACTGACAGTCAAAGCAGGCCTTGATATCCATGATCTTTCAAAACCCTGGGCCTCCATGTATCTGCTTGTCAGAGTGGCAGTGGGATCTACTCTCCTCCTTTTTAGGGTTTTGGGGTACTGAGGGAGTTTCTATGGTGGGTGTACTGGCTCTCTCTTTAGGTTTTTGTGAACTGCCCCCCCTTCTTAGAGGCTCCTTCCTGGGACTTGGCAATTACTTTGGTCCTCAACCATTCATCAGCTGCCTTTCCCTGGTCTCTGGGGCTAGACAGCTTAAAGTCCACTAGATACTGGTGTAACTTCTCTGAGATACAGTTATTCAACATGTGCTCCTTCATGAACATAAGTATTTACTTTGTTACCCTGTATCAACTTAACTGAGGTGTCTACAATGTCACCCCAGGACTGGGTGTTGACCTTCTGGGTGTCTATAAACTTCATTGTGTACTATTCTAGGGTGAGACCAAACTTCTAGATGAGACATCTCTTCATATTGGGATAGGACTCGGTCTCATCCTCTCCTAGGGTCAGGAGCCTATCCCTACCAGATACTGGGATCAGTTCCAACAGAAGTGAACCCCAATACTGATGCCTAACCCTTCTCATCCTGAGAGTCGTCTCAAAGGTTGCCAGCCACTTGTCAATGTTATCCCCCTCTTGGTAGTTAGGGACAATCCTTTTTGGTAGTTTTGGGCAAAACCCAACACCCCTGGACAACTCAACCTCTATTTCTCTGCTACCATTGTAGTGCATCCTGTTAGTTTTATTGGGTCTCAGGAGGTTAGCTTAGCCTTCTGGCTTGCAGGCCTGTGCTCCCGTCACCTAGTGACTTTTAACCTACTTAGCCTGCTGTGTCTTGGCCTATTTATTTTATTATTTCTTAAGATGGCTGCCTTTGTTTAGAGTTAGAGCAATGTTTGGATTTGCGTTCTAAGTGCACTCTGTGGAGGCAGTGTCACAATCAAGTGATGTGTGTAGGTATTCACATCATGTACCTTTCACACTTACGTGTGACAAGAACACAATGTACTTTTGGTGGGAATTGTTTACATAATTACTGCCACAAGCCTGCCCCCTTCTCTATTGTTTGGGAACATACCTGCATCAGGGGTCCTACTATTGAAGCTATCTATGCTGCATGTCGCCTTGATGCAGACCCAGCCTTCGTGTCACCACTGAGTCTGACCTAGACCTCATTCCAAGGGTGCTTCCCATGGACATGGTACTGACACATTAGGTTTAGCACACCTTGCTCTCATTAGTTGAGGAATTAGGGGCCATATGTATGAACACATTTTCCCATAGACACAGAATGGGCAAAACTGCTTGCTACACCTGGCCCTAGGTTCTCTATGCTAGGGATTGTACATTTCATGTTTATTGCAGGATGGTGGGGGTCTTTATATTCATGACTCTCATCTTTACAATCATGCTTCTTTTATTATTTATCATATCATATCATAATTATCATTGCAGCTCATGCATTTTATCATAGATTGCAGTCCATTCAATAAATATATTGAAAACTCTGATTTATTGCTTGTGTGTGACTAAGACTTATTCCAATGTGAGAAAAGGATAACACCAATTCCACCACGCCTCACCTGAGATGTTGCAATCTAGAGTCCATGTGTAAGGCTGCCAGAAAGCACCTTTCATTGTTTGGGTTTTTGGGGAGGTACTGCTTGTGAGCATGGAGGGTTGCGCTGACAGTTGTGACTTGTAATATGATTGACCTAGCTGCCTACTAACAAAAGTGCTGTCATCCCTACACAACATTTAGTAGCCCATGGCCTAACAGATGAGGACAGGGATGCCACATTTATTGTGGAAGTTCATGAAGCTTACCAAACAGAAGCATTCTATTCCTTGGTAACCTTTCCTGAGGAAGACACTACAATATACACATTTCACATATACAAAATAGCAAATGTACTGAGCATATCAGTATCTAGAGATACCCCCTTTCTATTAAGAAAATCAAAATTGGTTCAAATGTGCCCTACCACATGTAATACAATGCATGAGATTAGGTCCTTTAAGTAATAATGCACCAATGTGGCCTATGTTTGCTAAATACACACCATATCCTGGCGTACAGGCTATGCAAGTAGCTGACGTACACACACTTTATAATGAGCTAGTACAACTTTACAGACGATTGTTACAATTTGCTATGGGGACCTTGAACACCACCCCAGCATGTGCAGCACCATCTGGTCATCAATTGGCTGCAACTGGGATTAACCCACAAACAATACATTCTATCATGGGCAAAGCACCGGCAGAACGTGAAAAGATTCTATTTTGGATAGCACAAAAAACTAACTAGCTGGAATCAGTGTTTCCCCAACGGAAGCCCAAGATAAACATAGAATTCTCACAATGTGCTTGCCATTCGGAATCATTTCCTCTGTGGATGACTGGAACACATATGGTATAGCCTTTGCTTCAATTGACACCACCACGTATGGTACCCCGACACTTGCCAAGTTACTAGGCCTGGGCTGAGTTTGCAGAGTTCTGTGACAAAAAAAACTCTGCCGTGCTACGCAGAGTTCCACAAGTGGCAGAGTGTGTTAGGTCTCGCCGTTCACACTGATTTCTAGCACTGGGTGGTTGTCCCACACTGAAAAATCATTGCAGATGGCACCAAGCGCAGTGCAAGAGGGTGCTGCTTCTTTTCTGACACTCAAGTAGAATTTCTACTCGAGAGACAACTTCCTCAGCACGAACAGAAGATTTCTCAGCGTGGGTGATAACAACCATCCATGACTGCCCGCGTTGAGAAATCTCACTGGGAGATGGTGAGTTTCATCGCTCGCACTCACCAACTTAACATTGGCGATCGCGAATGAGAAAAAAATCTCTGCTACATGGAAATTTCCAGAACTCCACGCTCGACATGGAGTGGGAAAAACTCTGAAAACTCTGCAAGTGGCCCACCCCTACAATTTACTGGAAGTGTTAAAGAAAATTGAAAATGAGCATGGGGCTGCTCCAGTCCTGGATTTGGGGATGAAACTGATGCATAATTTTCAGACAGTCGAAGAAGCATAAAATTCTGACTACATCCACTAAGGATGGTAAAAACAAGCAGAAGAGGGTTCTAAAAAACGCTGGGATAAACAAAAACAAAAAAAAGACAGAAGTTAGAGAGCAGATTCTCCACACCTAGGCCCTCATTATGACATTGCCAACATACCGTCGCCGTGGCTACTGACCGTCCATCGAATTATCACCACAGTTGTAATTCTGTCAGAAGGCTGGCGGAATTCCGGTTACGGTCATGGTGGTGGACGGCGGTAAGGTGGCGTTGCTGCCAGCAGCAGCGCCATGCAAGCAAAACGCCACCTACTGTATCATGTTCCATGATACCGCCTGGTGGTGTTTTGCTGGTGGACGCTGCTGCTGGCAGCAGCGCCGCATCCCGTCTACTGCCGGAGGACCCCCTGCAAGCAAGTTAGTTGGGTTCTCCGACAGGAGACAAGGGTGTTGTGTGCATCTGTGGGGGTGTGTGAGACTGTGTTTGAATACGTGCATGCGTGTGCAATGCATGTGTGCATGAGTGGGTGTGTGTGTACGTGCATGTTGTGTCGTGTGAGTGTGTGTATGCCTGGATGTATGTTCGGAAATGTTGGTGTGTGTGTTTATGAATGTATGCATGCATGGGTGATTGTGTGTAGGGGTGTGTATGTATGTGTGTTTATGTGTGTAAATGGGGGTTCGGGAGTGGGAGGGTGTGGGACGACTATGGGGAGGGGGAGGCGGCAACCCCTATCAGTACCAGGGAAGCAATTCCCTGGCACTGATAGTGCCTACCGCCATGGTTTCTGTGGCGGTAGAGAAACCACGGAAACCATGGCAGTAGGTGGGGTCAAAATGCCATGGGCGGCCTAGTGACGGCCGCAAGCAGTCTTCAACCAGGCGGTCGTTGTGCCAAACCGCCAATGTCATAATAGTGGAGGTATGTACCGCCAGCCTGTTGGCGGTACTACCTTCACTATTACACTGACCGCCAGGGTCGTAATGAGGGCCATAATCTCAGAAATAGAGAAAATATCAATTCTCCTGAAAGATATACTGATTCACATCCCTCTTGTGGGCCAGTCAGAACAGCATTCTGACTACGTGAAACAGAAGAAAGACACATACCAGTCTTCAGACAAGAAAGAAGACAAAAGAAGACAAGTCCCCACAGCAAAAGCCACAATTAAAAAAAAAAAAGGTTGCAGCAATTTCAGTTAAAAATGCCAGCAAACTTGAGAACATTGCTGAAGAATAAGACGTGGGCAGTGACCCTGATGGACACCGCAGCAGAAGTCACAATATGTTGCCAGAGTCTGAAAGATCATCTGGATGCAACAGCAACTAATGACTTTCTAACAGTCAAGACTGCGGATGGGTGCGTTCTCCCGCCTGACAGGGTTTATGATTTAAATATCCAGATTGAGGAAAATATATAGAGCACACAAATAGTGTCGTTTTTTGGCATGAACTTAATTGTGATATCCTATTGGCAGAAAGAGAGTGGCCACCTGAACATGTTCGTAAACTCCCACATGGAGAAGATGTCATTTTGCCTTCTTTCTCTGATCCCGTTCCGGAAGCGATGAAAGAAGCCTACGCTGTCGACTGTACTTTTGCGGTGGCACCTGCGCTATACCGCAACCACATAGGGTTGGATAGAGATTCCCCCTACCATGTAACACCTATCAGGTCTACACCCCAGCCTCAATATGATATTAAACACAAGGCTAAAGCTCCAGTGAGGGAGATCCTTGTCAGCTCGAGTACCAGGGAGTAATAGAGCCCTGTGTCTTTGCAATGAATAATCCATTATTCCCCGTTAAATAACCATACCATTCATGTAGAACAGTCTTGGATGACAGACACTTAAACAACTACACACACACTTATGCAACACAAAATGTACACAGCACTGCACTAATTAACAACAGAGTGTGTAAAAAATACAAAACAACCTTGGATATTTCCAAAGTTTTTTCTGCCAAAACTTAGCACATGAAAGTCGGGACCTGAGTGCATTCTCATTTGGCTCGCAAAAACATTTCTGCTGTTTGCCCGAAGGCTATGAGACTATCCCAGGGTTGTTCTCAGACAGTATAACATCAATATTGCATGACATTGAGCCAGAGATGTTGTCCTATGTGGATGATATTTATCTCACAGATGACAACCTCAACATTCATCTTGCCAGGGTTGATTGGATCGTTCTAGGATTCACAGCTTGACTACAAATTAAATTTTACGAAAACTAAGAAAGCCTTTCTCAGTGTATTGTTTCTGGGAAATGAGCAATCAAACGAGGGCAAGAGCCTGGCCTGCACTTCTTAGAAAAAATATGCTCAACTCCAACCACCAAACACTATCAAGAAAACTGCAGTCTTAACTTGGTTTCTTTGACTATGGCAGAACTTACATTCCAGACTATGCACAACGCATTAAGCTACTTTATGATTTAATTCACCCAGATTTCTCAAGAAGACACTGGACAATTGGACACATGCACATCCTCAGAGGATTGGAGCAAGACATGCTAGAAGCAAAACACTTACACACATGTGATAAAACAAATTTGGTCATCAGAATAATTGTTGGTGCCATTGGGTTCACCTATGTCACCTTAAATGAGAGTGACACGATTCCCATAGCATATAAATCACATTTATATTTCAATGCAGAACATCGCTTTACACCCACAGAAAAGATTCTGACTGCCTCACCGATGGCTGTCATTAAGAAGAGGCCACTTGCTCAAGGGAAATGCATTATTGTTGTTACCCCGGTGCCAGCTTTAATGGGCAACCTCCCTCACTGCCACTGATGTTGATTACATCTTTGATCCAAAACTTCAAACACAAGAATTTCTCCAATACGAACAGGAGTGCCAGCACCTCTTAACATCTTGCCACTTGACAGATACCAAATTGTCATTTACACTGATGGTTCAGCACAACCAGCTGTAGGTACAAAACATCAGTACTCAGTTGCTTGTGCAGCCGTGAGTGGAGTGATGAAGGATGGTCTATTTCACCTTCAGAATACCTACACGCAGACCCTGGGGGACTGCACAGCACAATTGGCTGAATTTAAAGATCTCATCTTGGCACTAGAACATACATATCCAGAAAATCTCATGTTGTCTGTGTGTGATTCGTACTACTGTGTCCAGTCCTACAATGATTATCTTAATCATTGGTGGTTGACTGATTCAGAGACTCAACGGGGAACACCATAAAACACAGAACACTGTGGGGGAGGGTAGCTCATCTTAAGTACAAGCTACCAGATGCTCATGTAGTGCATACATTGTGCCACCAATGTGTAGGAGTACATGTTATTGGAAACACCTTGGCTGATGAAGCAGCCAAATCCACAGTAGCTACGGCTTCTGTTGCTGCTGTGACTTGTTCTCACATGAGATTGGATAACAAAATTATGGCTTCAGTGAAAGCCTCTCTCAAAAGCATTCCCTACAAGGTATTCTTACCACATCAGAGAACAGAATGTTGCCTTTGCAACAATTCCTGGGGTTGGAGATCGAGTGATCCCCAATGAAGACCAGAGATTAGATCTCATCAAAGCAGCACATGAGGGTGTTGCATCTGCTCATGCTGGTGTTGCAGCCACAATAACACTCTTACAGAAACACTTCTGGTGGCCAGGTCTATATAAACAGACCAAGCAATATGTTCTTTGCTGTGGCATTTGCCAGCAAATAAAGGGCCCACCGCAGACATCCCTCTTAGTGTCCAACAGGCCTCTATAATGTGTGTACCAAGATCGTTGTGGCCGCTTACAGCCTGATGGTGCATACAAAAATATCTTAGTTGCTGTTGAATATTGTTCTAGATTCCAGTGGAAATAGCCACAGTGGTTGGCTGTTGCTCGAACTGTTATAAAAGACTTGCGGGTATTTAACGGTACATATGTGGCTGCAGCATTCCAATCTAATCAGGTCCCTGCTTTTGCCTCTAGGGCATTCAATGTTGAACTCCATTACTCTTCCCCATATCATCCCAAGGGAAATAGTGTTGTGGAAAGAAGGAATCATGACCTAAAGCAGTCCTTAACAGCTAGAGTATTAGGTTCAGGCCACAGTTCGCTTCATCACCTCTGTGGGGTCCAGAGAGCACTGAATAATCTGCCAAGGTGGCCCTTGGGAGGAGGCACTCCTTATGAAGTCATATTTGGGATGCCTATGTATGTCCCAGATTTAGATGGCCCTGGTATGGTGGAGGCAGACACAACCATTGATATAAATGAATGCCTTGCTTTCTTACAGGAGCTTCAGCAATTTGATGATGATAATTCATTCACCAGTTCTGCCACTTTAGGAATAAGGGATTTGCCAATAACTTCTACAGGCTGGATTCCTAAAATTGTGGATCTGGTTCATGAGAAGATTGCTGTGAAGAAGAAAAATGCCCATCTTACAGAGCACTGATTCCAGTCCTTGGAATACAAGGCACCATAACTGTCATTCTACCTCCACTGCCAGGTTCCAAAGGAAACAGGTGTGTCTCCATTGACAACATGAAATTGCACCATGTGGCCAATCCTGCACATTAGACCCAGAGATCCCTTGGGTATTTCCCAGTCCCCTCTCAGTACCGAACAGGATATACCTCTTCAAAGAAGAAACAACACTTCTGAATATACCAGCATGTGCAACAATGCTACAAATGCTCCCTCAAGCATGGGGAGGGCAGAGAATGAACTTCTGATGATTCCTGTTACCACTTCACCGACAAGAACTGTCAACATGTGGCTGTCTTCTTCTCCAATTCAACACAAAGGGATAACACCATCTACTATGAACCTCCATGTGAAGTGAATCCATCCACCATAAATGCACTGGCTCCTGTGTTCGAAGAGACTGCTTCTGGTTGATGACTTTTCTTCAGCTTCATCTGCACCTGCAACTAAAACTGTTTCGAAGTCACATAAGCTGTACATGTGGCTTAAAAATCTGGCTTCTGGAGGTGACGGCCTGCTTCGTGTTCTATTATCAGCAGCCCTGTGGCTACTGGAAAGTGTCGCCCCTACATTGGTCAATTCAGAACAAGCAAGAAACCTGGTGGTGCCCAGAGACTGGCAGATTACAGCAGTAAGAAGTGTTCAGGTCATGACAGATTGCAACTCCAAACACTTCTGTGTTCCTCTGGAACCAATGGAAGGACCACCTGAAGATATCGTGGAAACTGCACAGTCCATGCTTCATACCGTACAGCAACAGGCACAGCAATTAAAACAACTGCATGCCCAAAATACTGCTCTGAGACAAGCTCTGGTGTCTCGATCCATTGATGTACCTACCATCTCCGTCTCAACACACATTATTCTGGAGATCCTAACAAGTTAAAGGAATTTCTGGACTCTTTAACAGTGTATTTTGCATTTCGACCCTCTCAGTTCACCCAAGATAAGACCAAGGTTGGTTATTTGATATGTTTCCTGTCTGACCCAGGCTTAGCCTGGGCAATCCCCTTGGTAGCTGCCAATGACTCTTTATTACTGAACTAGTCAGATTTTCTTCAAGCCTTCAAACAGATGTTAAAATGACCTGGACTGGAAGACGATGGGGAAGAGGCATTATATGAGATACAACAAGGAAATCAGGATGTCCTGACTTACATAACCTGTTTCAAACAACTAGTGGCTTAAACCACATGGCTTGAATTCACTTTTGTGACAGTCTTCTAAAGAGAGTTATGAGATTAAATAAAGGATGAACTGGTGAATTCCACTCAGGTAGAATCATTGAAATAACTCATGGATCGGGAACTTAATATTGAGTACTGTTTACGAGAACTTAGATTGGAGAAACTAAGGTCCAGGTTTCAGTCTCAATCAGTAGCAATGCGCTCTTCTGCACGCCGCCCTGAAAAAAAACAACCAGAGAAACCAACCTCCACAGAAGAAGAACCCATGCAAATGGATGTTGCTCGTGGACCATTATCTGAAGCAGAACAAGAAAACAGATGACGCAAAGGCTTGTGTCTTTATTGTGGCAGTACGGGTCATCTAATTCGAATGTGACCCATGCGTCGCACCAGACTGTTGGGAAATGCCAACTCCCGTCCCGTGTGAGAAGGAGTGGATGGGAGGCATTGAGATAATTTCCATCTGCTCCTCCAGAGAAGATACCACAGCTCTTTTTATATTTTCAGTAATTCTACAGTGCCTTAACCAGGAAGAACAAGTATTCCCGTTATTGGATTGTGGAGCCAGTGGGATGTTTCTAGATGAGAAATAGGCTGAAGAAAAAGGAATACCTCATGTTCCTAAAGAGATCCCCAAACATGTTCAAACAGTAGATGGCTCTCCTTTAACGTCTGGACCAGTGGTGGATACTACTCCTACCCTTTGCCTGCAATTTGGAAGACATAAGGAAGACATTGCCTTTGACTTGATATCTTCTCCTAACCATACTATGATTCTGGGTACTCCTTGGCTAACACGACATAATCCATATATAAATTGGGAAACACAGACTATATCACTCTCATCCCACTTTTGTCACTTACATTGCTATTCAACAGATTCCTATTGGTCTCTGAAAGGGTCAGTTTTCTCTTCCAATGAAGCAAGCAGTACCATTAATATGATTCACGGAATACCCAGATGCTATCAAGAATACTCTGACGTGTTCCAGAAACCTCAAAAACCCATTTTGCCTCCTCATCAGGATTATGACTGTGCTATTCCTTTAATACCTGGGGAAGTAGTTCCATTCAGAAGAATGTATTCCTTACCAAAGCAGGAAAGAAAAGTACTTAAGGAATACGTAGATGAAAACATGCAAAGCGGATTGATTGTTTCCTCTTCATCACCTGCTGGGGCTCCTCTTTTCCTTGTACCAAAGAAGACTAAACATCTCCCCCCCTGTACTGACTTTCGAGAGTTGAACAAAATTACCACCAAGGATAGGTATCCCCTACCTCTTACTAAGGATATTTTGGAAGCAGCCCAAGGAGCCAAGATATTCGCCAAGTTAGATCTGCGGGTGCCTATCATCTTTTAAGGATTAGGGAAGGTGATGAATGGAAGACCGCTTTTCGTATTGCCTTAGGCTATTTTGAACACCGCATCATGCCTTTTGTTCTGAATAATGTACAAAATTACATTTACATATACCAAAGATTTATGGATTCATTTTTCTCTGATCTTTTGAACCAAAGTGTTGTCATCTATCTAGATGACATTCTGGTATATTCTCGTTGTCTGGTACACCATATTAAGCATGTTCTTCAAGTTCTGGAAAGACTCTGACAAAACAATCTGTACTGTAAGCCTGAAAAGTGTGAGTTCAACAAGACTGAGGTTCAATATCTTGGTTTCCGTATCAACCAAGTTGGCATCTCCATGGACCCAGAAAAGGTACAAGCTATATTAGATTGGCCTTCTCCTGCTTCTGTTAAGAAGAAATAGTGCTTTCTAGGGTTATCCAATTTCTACCGACAATTTATAAAGGACTTTGCCCAACAACAAGGTCAGATAACCCAGACCATCAAAAAAGAAAGTCTAAAGACAATCTCCAATATTACATCATCTTGACACTACAAAGAAATTTATAGTGGTTACTGATGCTTCAGATAGAGCTATTGGAACTATGGTACTACAAAGACAAGACGATGATGGCCTCGAACATCCTGTCTTTTACCTATCCCATGTGTTGTCAGATGCAGAACGAAACTATTCCATGTTGGAGAGGGAATTACTAGCATTAAAAGCTGCCTGCAAGGAATGGTAACCTTTTCTAACGGGTTCATAGGAGATGTATGAAGTTAGAACAGATCATCGCAATCTACAATGCCTCCGCAATTTTTAATGCCAGAATAGTTGGCAAGCCAGATAGGCTTTCTTTTTCAGCCCATACGATTTTGTAGTAACATACATACCTGGATCCCAAAATGTTGTAGTAGATGCTTTATCCCGCTGATATCCAGAGAACACAAATACTACTTATACACACATCATAGAGCCATGTCGAATAGTGGGAGTCGTTCAATCCTTTCTCGATCGTGTGAAAGCAGAGTATCAAACCTTACCTATGGAAGAATGGAACGCTTTAAGCTCCCACTTACAGAAGCATCAGGAGTTTTACTATCATAAAAACACCTTGTTTTTGCATACTAATAAGGTGCAAACTGAAGCCATGCATATCTGTCACGACTCCCCTATTGCTGGACATTGTGGATTTAGGAACACACAGGAACTGCTCCTCCACTCCTTTTGGTGGCCCACGTTGAAATCTGATGCTGAAACATATGTAAGATCTTGCCCAGTATGTGCTCAAACGAAGACACCTTGGACTAAACCAGCTGGTTTTTTGATGCCATTGCTTGTGCCTTCCATTCCTTGGCATACATTGACCAGAGATTTTATATGTTCATTGCCATCCTCTGTGGGCTATCAGGTCATAATGGTAGCGATTGACTCTTTTACTAAGATGGATCATTTTTCTGCCCTAAAGAAATTACCCACCACTAAGGAAATAAGTCGTCTTTCTACGAGATATATTTTCATTGCATGGCCCCCCTCAAGTAATCCTTTCCGATTGAGGGCCTCAATATGTGTCCAGGTTTTGTAGAACATTTTGTACGTTTTTACACGTTAAGGTGGCTCTATCATCCGGGTTCTATCCTCAGACCAATAGTCAACCAGAACGCCTAAGTCAAGCATTACAACTATATCTATGCTGCTTTTGTAATGCAACTCTGTTCCTGCAGTTACCTCAGTTGTTTGAAATCTCCGTCAGGTTCAGGACCTGCTATGTACCAATCTCTTAGCTACAAAATGTTACATGAAGAAGGTAGCTGATACTTAGCGTAGACTTGCACCATTTTATCATCTGGAAACAATGTCTGGCTTAATTCTAAATTTTTGCCTGTCCCAGATAAGTTAAAACCCCGTTAGTATGGCCCTTCTAGAATCCTGCAGGTATTAAACCCAGTCTCAGTTCGACTTTGTCTATGATTGTCTTGGAAGGTTCATCATGTTTTTCATGTATCTCAACTCAAACTTTTTATTCCTGATCCATACAAGAGAAATGCCCATTGTCCTCCTCCATTTTGGTTGATGGCCATCCTGCGTACGAAGTACAAGAGATATGAAATTCTCACCTTTTTTGGAATCGTCTCCAATTTTTGATTCACTGGAAGGGATCCCCCATTAGTGATTGTTCTTGGGAGGATGCTTCCTCAGTCCATGCTCCTAGTTTGGTCTACACATTTTATCAGCATTTTCTGGACAAGCCTGGGGCTTCAGGGAGGGGACCCACTGTGATGCTGCGAAGACCGATGGGCTCCCACTTGCGGGACGCAGTCAGATTGTTGGTCTGCATCTTGGATGACTGTTTCTTACATGGGCCGCTTTTAGGGTCGCAACCTGTTTTTTGGGAGCAGCGTGACCTGAAACTTTCCCTTTGGGCTCTGTTTCACGTTGCACCCACCTTTTACCCCCCCTCCTATTGTTACTTACCTGTTTTTTACTATTTTTTTTCTTTTCTTCTTTTTTCTCTTTTTCGTTTCTTCTTGGCCACATTTTCTCTTTCCCATGAGTCTGTTTCCTTCCTTGCATTCCTTGTTCCCTACTTTTTATACTGCAGCTATTTTCCCATTTACTTTATTGCGGCTTTTCTCAATCCAACATGGTGTCTTCATTACTTCCTGCATGTCACTTCCTGTTTGTCAGTATATAAGCACAGTTGGTCTTCTGTTCGTTGGGTTGCAAACACTTCCATTCCGGTTGTGCTCCTCACTCCTGTATCCTGTGATTTTGAACTTCACCTGCTTTTCCCTGTCTGCAGTTTTTGTTCCAGACTTTTTGTGCCTCACTTTTTGTGTTATTTATATCTTTTCCAGGAGTTCCTTGATCTGAGGTTTTTCCCAAGTTTTTTTTTTTCCTCTGGGGCTCCTTCTGGAGGTTATGGCCTACTTGGTGTTCTGTTATCAACAGCACCGTGGCTACTGGAAAGAGTCGCCCCTACCTTGGTTAATCCAGAACAAGCAAGAAACCTGGTGGTGCCCGGAGACTGGCAGATTACAGCGGTAAGAAGCGTTCAGGTCGTGATAGATACTACTAATGTAAATGATGACAAGCTGAGTGGACTAAAGGCGCTACTATTTAAAAAACAAGTGGCATTGACATCGGCCAGAGAGACGTATGCTCTCCAAATAGCAAGATCATCAGCCGAGATATAATCCCCATTAATCCCACACACTTTGGAGAGCTGGCTTCCAGAATATTCAACGCTTCAAGCACTACTGGAATTGTAAATTTTTTTAAGGCTGCTGGGTCTAGATTTGTTTCCATCTTCCAGAATGTCTTTGGAGTCATCCCATCGGCTATCCATTCACTCTTTTCAAGTATCTTTGGCGGCTTTCTGGTGACTTTGGTGCTGATTGGCGGGATACTGCTGCTGATATGCCTAATATGCAGTGGGTGTGCCTTCTCAGCTAAGCGGAGTGATGGAGCTACTACCACCAGCCCAGCTGTGCCATGATCGCATAGTGCAGTTCTCCGTTGCTAGAGGAATTGGAGCAATCGTTGGTCACTGTTATTCCGACCAGTCCTGTGGTGAGTGCAACATGTCTTTCATTGCACCTGGAGCCTCTCTGAGTGTCTACTATCAGTGTGTCTTGCTGTTCTGCCTGTGCCTCCTGTGGGCGGAGAAGGGCTGATGTTCCTGATGAGGATTCATTCACAGTCGTGCCCCATGAGAATGAGGATGATTCACGAGCCCACGTATTAGCCACCCCAAGTGAACTATTTGGCTCCTTCAGGCACTTTGGATGGTGCTGCCTTCACGGGTGATCCGGTGCTTGAGCTTCTGCGCACTTCTGCTGTCAGGAATCCCGAAGGTGCCTCCTGCATTATCTGTCAGCATCCCCAGGGATTAGGGTTAAATCATATCTCTGTTCTTGGTTAAACCTTCATGTTTCTAAGTAAACATAATGTGCTGTGTTACACAATTGGTTTTATCAATGCTTGTTTTACCAATGCTTGTTTGCTAATGTGAGCAGGTGTAGACATGTGCTTCTAATTGGGTGTGGTGTAGACATGTGCTTCTAATTGGGTGTGGTGACTCATCCACATGTGGAAATTCAACTGCTTTCCTGATTGGCTATAAATAGCAGAGTGAATCATTCCTTGCTGCTTGGCTTTGTTTTGCTTCCTGATCTCAGCATCTGATTTGGCAGAACAGCCCCTGCTGTCATCCTCGTATTCAGGACCTTTTTAGACAATTCTTTTCTTCATTTTTGTACCAGCTGACACCAGGCATTTGGCCAGCACTCCGGAAAAGACTACAGCTAAGTGACTAGTATTCTCCAGGGAGTTTGTTCTTTAAGCACCGTGCTCTCCTAGAACAGCTGGTGTATTTCAGACCTCGTATTTTGGCAGAGTTCTTATCTTGAAGAGACAAATGCATTCCTGAACATTCTACATTATTAATGTAGTTACTTGCCTAAATGTGCTACAGGAAATCTGCTTGAGCTCAAGTACTACAGAAAGTGACAGTGCAATTTTAAAAGAGCATTTACGTGACTTTTCTTTCTCCAATAGCATAACTCTCGGATTTAAATTGTGTCATTCATGCCTGTGTTTCAGGTTTGAGGAATTTGCTTTTGAAGGGTTTTTCACACACACAGTGAAACCAAACCAAACTGTGCCACCCTAACTGTTTAAACCCAGAGTGGTCATTTGTATTTCATGGATTGTTTTTGTTCCTTTAACCATATACATGGAGGAAAGTTATATGTGATATAATTAATGCCCTTGTTTGTCTTTCTTGTGCATGATAAGTGCAACCACAGTTTTAATTGTAGTATGCAACAGTGAATCTCTGTGAACCCAGCCCTAGTGTTGCAGTACTTATTGTTATGGTACTCAGTTTGGGTTTTTGGTAATGCAGTGTTAGTAATTGTGTCAACAGTTATTATTACCCAAGAAAAGTGCAGGAGCATCCTGGTGTTCTTCTACCACTCCGGTACCCATATCAGAAAGAGAGATTCAGTTTCAAGGTAGTTGAGTTCACCGACTGTACTATCCGTCTGTCAACAACGACATGCCCCCCCGAAGATACGTGGTGCCTGGCTGGACCGGCAAGACATGGCAGTGTTTTGTCTCTTTCTCTTCCACTCCCCCTTTCCTTTTGGGACACCTGCCGGGGTTTCTGTGTCCACCAGGAGGTGCCGAGAGGTGTCCCAGGAGGTCGGGGGCATACCATCACCCCTGCAGACATCCTGCTTTTCAGGTGAGGGGCCCGTCTCAGTAAAAAGCCAAGCCACAACATACAGGGCTGCCTGGGCAATGGATTCCTCAATGGGTACTTTCGAAGGTTTAGCACAGGCTTTACCAGCTGATCAGGGTGCTCCATCTTTATTAGGTTTAACTAGGGCCATAGCGGGATTACAGAAGGAAGTTATTTTCTTAAAGCAAGAGAACCTGGAGTTGCACACTGAACTACAGTGGTATAAACCACAAGACACCCCCTGCGGAGGAGTCAAACTAAAAACAAAGCTCTCCAGCACTACAGGCCCCTCGGTTTGACACGTCTAATCATGTTCCTAGACCCGATTCAGGCCCAACGACTTCCACCACACAACCCGTGCAGGTAATGGTCACAACACCAACCCCTGTGCCTTTTTGCTCCTCCAGAAAGGTGTTTTGGGGATAGTGCCAAGTTCAACATTTCTCTTAACCAGTGCCAACTACAGTTTTTGTGTTGGGCAGCTGCATACCCCAACAATGCTGCAAAGGTAGCTTTTATTATCTCTTATTTGGGAGGCAATGCAGTTAATTGGTCTATTCCGCTGGTGGAGCGCAGTGACCCTATGCTGTATGATTTCAACCGGTTCAAGGAAGCCTTGCGGAAACTGTTCGTCAAACATCTCTTCGTGCAAGCCAGTGACAATAAGTTGCTGAATTCACACCAGGGAAACAAGGATCTACTGTCCTATATCACCTCTTTCAATCGGTTGGTGGCAGAGACTGAGTGGCCCAAGGACAAGAGGACCTCCCTCTTCTATTGTGGCCTTCGGGACGATCTCAAGGATGTTCTAGCCCAAATTGTGGAACCTCTTACGGAATGTTCCAAGTTAATTGACCTGGTGGTACGACTGGATCACCGCTTGAGTGAACGCAAGAGGGAAAAATTCCGGGGAGACACACGCTTAGTGGTGCTCAAAACTGAAAAAAAGGAGTCCACCATTCCCACTCATGATACACCTGAGCCCATGCAAATTGGCAGTGTGCGGGGCCCACTATCTAAGGAAGAGAAAGAACATGGTAAAAAATGTAAACTGTGTTTATACTGCGGTAAGGCAGGGTATTTTGCTCGGGAATGTCCTAACAAGCCTACTGCTCCAAAGAAAGCCATCGGAGCGGTAACAGGGTCTGAATTATCTCTTCCTGACCAGGGGGAAAACTAACTGGCTTGATAACTTCTGAGACAATTTTATCGAGCACTTCTTTCAATATGGTCTCACGTCTTCTGGCTAATACCACCAATCCAGTACCTCGACATCTAACTCTTATTGTGATGTTAGTGTTGTCCCCTCAAGTTCATAAAGTAATTCCCCTATTGCTTGACTCTACCGGAAACATTTTAGACTTGGGTTTGACTAAAACCCTGAATATTACGACTGTCAGAAAAGACGTCCCTGAACCAGACAGAGCCGTGGATGGCTCAGAATTGTCCTCCGGGCTTATCATTTATCAAACATCACCTTTGTCCATGCTTTGTGCAAACAACCATACAGAACAAATTCAGTTTGACCTCATAGATAACCCAGTATTTTGAGGCATTTTGGGGATACCCTGGTTTCAGTTACACAATCCCAAAATTGACTGGGCAGCAAGGACAGTGACATTAGACTCTAAAGATTGCTGGCACTCCTGTTACCAAGACAAACTATTACTAGTGACACCCTTGCATTGTGGGTCCACACATAGTACGGCTATCACGCCGGACAACACACTGGCCATTCCTGCACCGTATAAAGACTTCCATGATGACTTTAGTGAACAGAAGGCCACCCAGCTGCCGCCACACAGGTCATACGATTGTAGTATAGACTTGATTCCAGGGGCAACGCTACCATGTAGTAGGGTGTATGCTCTTTCTGAGCCTGAGAATCGAGACCTGCGAAACTACCTGGATGATCTACTGGCTAAGGGTTTCATTCGTCATTCAACGTCACCAGTATCGTCATCTTTGTTCTTCGTGCCAAAGAAGAATCGCAAGCTGCAATCCTGTATAGATTATCGCGCAGTGAACAAAGTGGCAATAAAAAAATCGATATCCACTTCCGTTGATCCCGGTACTTTTAGATCAGGTACGTCAGTTGACCATTTATACTAAACTTGACCTCCGGGGCGCCTACCACTTGATCCGATCGATGAACGGGGATGAGTGGAAGACAGCATTCCGAACTAAATTTGGATTCTTCGAGTACACAGTGATGCCCTTCGGGCTGTGTAACGCTCCTGCAGCGTTTACATTTTTTATCAATGAAGTGCTGCAGGAGTTTCTGGATATCTGTGTAGTGGTATACATAGATGACATTTTGATCTATTCGTCTTCCACTGAGGAACATATAGGGCATGTAACAGCGGTTTTACAACTGCTTTGTGAGCATCATCTATTCGCCAAGCTGGAAAACTGTGTTTTTCACTCTACAACTGTAGAATTCCTGGGATATGTGATCACTCCAGATGGAATTTCCATGGATAGGTCCAAGGTACAGGCCATCCTGGATTGGGTAGCCCCAAGATCCATCAAGGAAGTGCAACAGTTTTTGGGCTTCGCAAATTTTTATCAGAGATTTATACCCCACTTTTCTACTGTGGTATCTCCCATAACACGTCTCCTAGGAAAGGGGGTTACGTTCCTCTGGGATGCAGAAGCTAATAAAGCCTTCCAACATCTTAAAAACACATTCACTGAAGCACCCATTCTCCATCATCCCAACCCAGCTCAGCCATTTGTGGTGGAAGGAGACGCTTCCCAAATGGCAGTGGGTGGTGTCTTGTCCCAACGAGATTCTGAGTCTAGGCATTTCCATCCACTAGCTTACTTCTCAAAGAAATTGCTACCCGCAGAGCAAGGTTACACAGTGGCGGAGTGGAAACTTCTGACCATCAAGCTTGCCTTCCAGGAATGGTGTCACCACCTACTAGGAGCTAGACACCATAACTATTTACACAGATCACCGTAATTTACAGTTTTTTCAAGTGACCAAGGCCCTGACACCTTCTCATTTATGCTGGCTTCTATTCTTTAATGAGTTTGACTTCATAATCACCTATCAACCCGTACTACACAAAAAAAGGCAGACTAGTTGTCTAGGATGGGTTTCCCCTCTAATGATGCGCTAGAACAGGTCAGAAGCATTATACCCCCTGAAAAAATCATGGCTGTGTGCACTTCCCAAGAGTTCCTTGAGAAAATAAGGGTAGCCCAACACAAGGTTCCCTGTTCAACTGATGTGTATGAAAAAGAGGGTTTACTATACCATGCCGATCAATTCTACGTCCCTACCAAAGAATTACGGGATACAGTGTTACATTGGGGACATGATTCTGTCCTCGCAGGTCACCCAGATGAGGAAAAGATGTTAGATCTCTGTCAAAGACGGTTTTGGTGGCCCACACTTGTGCAGGATGTCAGAAGCTACGTCCAGACTTGTTCCACCTGTGTTCGGGCTAAAACCCCACATACTCCAGCCAGAGGATTGTTACTTCCCATGCCAATTCCAGTGGCCCCATGGCATACCATAAGTATGGATTTTATTTCTGATCTCCCAGCTTCCAATGGACACACTGTCATATGGGTGGTTGTAGATTACCTAACTAAAATGGCTCATTTTGTTCCATTAAAATGCCTCCCTATGGCTTCCAAGCTCTCTGATTTGTTTGTCCAACACATTGTACGGCTTCATGGGTTACCCACCACAATTGTTTTCGATCGTGACCCCAATTTATATCATGGTTTTGGTGTAGCTTCGGTTCCTCTGTCGGTATGGACGTCCGCTTGTCCTCTGCATATCATCCACAAACGGATGGGCAGACGTAACGTAACAACCAATCGTTGGAGCAAATCCTGAGATGTTACATTGACACATGGTTTACTGAGTGGGATAAGGCTTTACCTCTTGTTGAATTTGTATATAGCAACAGTGTCCACATGGCTACTGGAGTATCCCCATTTTACTGTTTGTTTGGTCTGCACCCATGAATGCTACCTATAGCTGGGTCACAAACATCCACAAGAGTCCCATCAGTACAGAAACACCATAAAGAGTTACAGGAGATTCAAAAACAAGTACAACGCCATTTGAAACTCTACCAAGCTGAAGTAAAAAAACAAGCAGACAAAAGAAGGAGACCTGCTCTCTCTTATCAAATAGGAGACCAGGTGTGGCTCTCATCAAAAAAACTCCATCTTGAAGGATTCAGAAAACTAAACCTCCGATTTCCAGGCCCCTTTCCTACTGCCAAAAATCATTAATTCTGTGGTAGTAGAACTGACATTGCCAGATTATCTTAAGGTACACCCCATGTTTCATGTGTCGTTACTCCAGCCCCTATTCACCTGATACCCGAGATGCCCCACCACCTCCCCCGGTAAAAGTACATGGGCAATGGGAATTTGAAGTTGCCAAAATTCTTGACTCCAGGCGTGTCCATGGTGTTCTACACTATTTATTGGCTTGGAAAGGCTATGGGCCTGAGGACAATTCCTGGGAACAAGCGCCCACAGTTCATGCTCCACGTCTTACTAAAATATTCCATCTCCTGCACCCTTCCAAACCCCGTCCTTTAAGAGGGTCCTTGGTGGGGAGGACTGTCAGGAATCCCCAAGGTGCCTCCTGCATTATCTGTCAGCATCCCCAGGGATTAGGGTTAAATCATATCTCTGCTCTTGGTTAAACCTTCATGTTTCTAAGTAAACATAATGTGCTGTGTTACACAATTGGTTTTATCAATGCTTGTTTTACCAATGCTTGTTTGCTAATGTGAGCAGGTGTAGACATGTGCTTCTAATTGGGTGTGGTGTAGACATGTGCTTCTAATCGGGTGTGGTGACTCATCCACATGTGGAAATTTAGTTGCTTTCCTGATTGGCTATAAATAGCAGAGTGAAGCATTCCTTGCTGCTTGGCTTTGTTTTGCTTCCTGATCTCAGCATCAGATTTGGCAGTCCAGCCCCTGCTGTCATCCTCGTATTCAGGACTTTTGAGGCAATTCTTTTCTTTGTTCCTGTACCAGCTGACACCAGGCATTCCTCCAGCACTCCGGAAAAGACTGCAGCTAAGCGACTGGTATTCTCCAGGGAGTTTGTTCTTTGAGCGCCACGCTTTACTAGAACAGCTGGTGTATTTCAGACCTCGTATTTTGGCAGAGTGCTTATCTTGAAGAGAAAAATGCATTTCTGAACATTCTACATTATTATTGTAGTTACTTGCCTAAATGTGCTTCAGGAAATCTGCTTGAGCTCAAGTACTACAGAAAGTGACAGTGCAATTTTAAAAGAGCATTTACATGACTTTTCTTTCTCTAATAGCATAACTCTTGGATTTAAATTGTGTCATTCATGCCTGTGTTTCAGGTTTGAGGAATTTGCTTTTGAAGGGTTTTTCACACACACAGTGAAACCAAACCAAACTGTGCCACCCTAACTGTTTAAACCCAGAGTGGGCAGTTGTATTTCTTGGATTGTTTTTGTTCCTTTTAGTTTAACCCTATTTAATGCAGGAAAGTTATATGTGATATAATGAATGCCCTTGTTTGTCTTTCTTGTGCATGATAAGTGCAACCACAGTTCTAATTGTAGTGTGCAACAGTGAATCTCTGTGAACCCAGCCCTAGTGTTGCAGTACTTATTGTTATGGTACTCAGTTTGGATTTATGGTAATGCAGTGTTAGTAATTGTGTCAACAGTTATCATTGTCCAAGAAAAGTGCTGGAGCATCCTGGTGTTCTTCTACCACTCCTGTGCCCATATCAGAAAGAGAGATTCAGTTTCAAGAAAGTTGAGTGCACTAACCCTACTATCTCTCTGTCAACAACAACCTGCCCACCGAAGATACAGGGTGCATGGCTGCACCAGCAAGACGTGGCAGTGTTTTGTCACTTTCTCCTCCACTTCCCCTTTCCTTTTGGGACACCTGCCGGGGTTTCTGTGTCCACCAGGAAGTGCCAAAAGGTGTTCCAGGAGGTCGGGGGCATACCATCACCCCTGCAGACATCCTACTTTTCAGGTGAGTGGCCGGTCTCGACATCTGCTTCATGGATCCATCTGCGAACCCCGTCATCGATCTGACATCTGTCAATGTGGAGTCATTACTGGATCCGCTCCAATTCAATGACTTCGGAGACATTCTTCAAAATCAGGAATAATGTTAACCAATTTGACCATTGGCTTTATTCTGAAGTCTAAAAGTTATGTCAAATTGCCTTCTTCAATTAGATTAACTTTGGCCTGCTGTGCTTCTCATGGTCGACATTTTATCTCTTTGTATGTTTTTAGCACATTTTTAAGAAGATTTGAACATGCTTTTAGCTCAGAACATTTTAGCCTGGACTCAAACACCTTTTATGGCATCATCATTATGGTGTCATCCTTTATCCGGCAATGGGGAGGGTGTAGTGGATCCTGATTAGTTTTAATAGGTCTCAGGAGTTTAGCTTAGCCTTCTGGCTTGCTTTCCTGTGCTCCATCACCTAGTAACTTGTAACTCACTTAGCCTGCTCTGACATATCCTGTTAATATCATTATTTCTTTTAAGATGGCTGCCTTTGTCTAGAGTTAGAGCAATGTTCTGATTTGCATTATTAGTGCCACTCTGTAAAGGAATTACTATCAGCGTCAAAATCAAGTGATGTACGTAGGTATTCAGATCATGTCCCTTTCCCACTTACGTGTGCCAGGAACATAATGTACTTTTGGTGGGGATTGTTGACATTGTTTACATAATTGCTGCCACAAGCCTGCCCCCTTATCATAAGGATTCTTACCAGATGCTATCAATGTCATCTATGCTGCACATCCCCTTGATGCAGACCCAGTCTTCATGTTACCACATAGTAGGACTTAGACCTCATTCCAAGGTAACAAGGGTTGAGGGGTGCTTCCCATGGACATGGTACTGGCAGATTAGGTTTAGCACTCTAGCTCTCATTAGGTTAGGGATTAGGTTCTCTATGCTCTTTACAATCATTCTTCTTTTATTATTAGCTATGATAATCATTGCAGCTCATGCATTATATCGTAGATTGCAGTCCTTTCAATAAATATATTGAAAACTCTCATGCATCTTCTTTATAGCCTGTGTGTGACTGAGACTTATTGCTAACGTGAAAAAAAGGGTAATTTCCATTCCACCACGACTCCCCTGAGATGTTGCAATAATAAATCATTGCATAAGGCTGACAGAAACCACCTTTTGCTGTTTAGGTTTTTGGTGAGGCACTGGTTGTGAGCTGGGAGGGTTGGGCCAACAGTTGCGACTTGTTGTAGGATTGGCCTAGTCACCTACATACAAACATGCTATAATTCCTACACCCACAGTCTTGCCTAGAAGCAAGAGTCCAAAAACAAAAGCATCGCTATGCTCTTCCCTTGCCCACTTCTTCTCTAGGGCCAACCTCTCTGTTTCTAGAGCCATGTAGGCTAAATGGGCCTCAAGTTCTCTCTGCCTGAGGGTCAGTACTGCTTCCTCTTGTGGGGATACCACAGACCCTCCCCTCCCACTAGCTTGGGGCTGGGCTCTGATTTCTAAAGAAGCAAGGGACAGGTGATCATCATCATCCTCCTGGAGGTTAGAGAGGACATCTTTCCCCTTTCCATCTATCTCTGAAGCTTTCTCTATTTCAACTAGCACTACCCAGGCTTCAAGTGACCTAACCATCGCTGACTTCCTAAGGTTGTTAGCAACAGGTAACCCCCTCTTTCTGCACAGTACCCTAAGCTCAGATGAAGTGAGTGTGACTTGGCTAGCCAGATTAAGCTCCATGGTATCACTAGTTTTGGAGTACAAAAACAACTTTGGTACCAATTGATCGGAACAAATTAGAAAAATAAAAAATTAAGTAATTAAAAAAATTATTTGCCCAAATTTGAAAAAAATCAAAAACGATTGTGCTCTAAGTCAATTGGGAGGATTTGCCTCACTTAAACACCGTATGATGATAACAAACACAAGTACTAGATCTCACCAATGCGCACCAAAAATGTTGAAAAGTGGGTTCTTGGTAAGGGCATGTAAATACCTACAATTTGCAATAGGTCACTAACCCCCACTAGGTCCAATCAAGTTCTCATTAAATTAATGCTTCCTCAACCCTCAGTAGCTTTGCCCACGAGCAATTAAGCTTAACTTAGGAGACCAGTGTGTATAGCATTTACAGGGAGTGCAGAATTATTAGGCAAATGAGTATTTTGACCACATCATCCTCTTTATGCATGTTGTCTTACTCCAAGCTGTATAGGCTCGAAAGCCTACTACCAATTAAGCATATTAGGTGATGTGCATCTCTGTAATGAGAAGGGGTGTGGTCTAATGACATCAACACCCTATATCAGGTGTGCATAATTATTAGGCAACTTCCTTTCCTTTGGCAAAATGGGTCAAAAGAAGGACTTGACAGGCTCAGAAAAGTCAAAAATAGTGAGATATCTTGCAGAGGGATGCAGCACTCTTAAAATTGCAAAGCTTCTGAAGCGTGATCATCAAACAATCAAGCGTTTCGTTCAAAATAGTCAACAGGGTCGCAAGAAGCGTGTGGAAAAACCAAGGCGCAAAATAACTGCCCATGAACTGAGAAAAGTCAAGCGTGCAGCTGCCACGATGCCACTTGCCACCAGTTTGACCATATTTCAGAGCTGCAACATCACTGGAGTGCCCAAAAGCACAAGGTGTGCAATACTCAGAGACATGGCCAAGGTAAGAAAGGCTGAAAGACGACCACCACTGAACAAGACACACAAGCTGAAACCTCAAGACTGGGCCAATAAATATCTCAAGACTGATTTTTCTAAGGTTTATGGACTGATGAAATGAGAGTGAGTCTTGATGGGCCAGATGGATGGGCCCGTGGCTGGATTGGTAAAGGGCAGAGAGCTCCAGTCCGACTCAGACGCCAGCAAGGTGGAGGTGGAGTACCTGTTTGGGCTGGTATCATCAAAGATGAGCTTGTGGGGCCTTTTCGGGTTGAGGATGGAGTCAAGCTCAACTCCCAGTCCTACTGCCAGTTCCTGGAAGACACCTTCTTCAAGCAGTGGTACAGGAAGAAGTCTGCATCCTTCAATAAAAACATGATTTTCATGCAGGACAATGCTCCATCACACGCGTCCAAGTAGTCCACAGCGTGGCTGGCAAGAAAGGGTATAAAAGAAGGAAATCTAATGACATGGCCTCCTTGTTCACCTGATCTGAACCCCATTGAGAACCTGTGGTCCATCATCAAATGTGAGATTTACAAGGAGGGAAAACAGTACACCTCTCTGAACAGTGTCTGGGAGGCTGTGGTTGCTGCTGCACGCAATGTTGATGGTGAACAGATCAAAACACTGACAGAATCCATGGATGGCAGGCTTTTGAGTGTCCTTGCAAAGAAAGGTGGCTATATTGGTCACTGATTTGTTTTTGTTTTGTTTTTGAATGTCAGAAATGTATATTTGTGAATATTGAGATGTTATATTGGTTTCACTGGTAATGATAAATAATTGAAATGGGTATATATTTTTTTTTGTTAAGTTGCCTAATAATTATGCACAGTGATAGTCACCTGCACACACAGATATCCCCCTAACATAGCTAAAACTAAAAACAAACTAAAAACTACTTCCAAAAATATTCAGTTTTGATATTAATGAGTTTTTTGGGTTCATTGAGAACATGGTTGTTGTTCAATAATAAAATTAATCCTCAAAAATACAACTTGCCTAATAATTCTGCACTCCCTGTAATATCAACAAAACAGTAAATGTGTAAAACAGCACACAGAATAAAAATTCAGCACAAATTTATAACAATAGGGCATATATATATATAAATATATATATAACACCAAAAACGCCGGAATCCCAAGGCTCACTAGCAGGGCGGTCGGATTGTGGTTCCAGCATACCACATATATAATCCAAACTTTCTCTAAGTAATCCAAAAAGTCCTCGGACAACAATGTATAATCAAAATTCTATATTTTTATGAAGCGAATACCACTACATAACGCGTTTCAGCCGTATCCTTGTTCTCGTGTCACACGGGAACAAGGCTACGGCTGAAACGCATTGTGTAGTGGTATTGCAAGTCCTGGCAGTGAAAACTAGGAGTGGTTGGCGATCTCTGCTCCTCTGTCGGAGCTAATGGAGTTTTTGGCAGAGCGTGAAGTCTGATCAAAAACTCCAGTAGCCCTGCCAGTGGAGTGGAGCTCACAACATGCACACTGCAACACAGTTATTGGCCACACAGCATATACGTAGACAGTCTCTGCTGCACTGTGTAGCCCAAAATTGGGCTACAGAGCACAGACATCAGAGGAGCTGCTTTCAGGCCTCCCTCTGACAGTGACTGCCAGTGCCAGTCCAGGAGTAGGGGGCAGAGGGAGGTAGAGAGCAAGGCCACTGGCAACGAAGCCCCCCTGGGAGAACTCAGGTAAATCCTTGATTTGTTTTCTTTGTTGTGCACACTGGTGCACAAGAGGCCTAAAACAGCAGCGTTCGCTGCCTATGGTCCTGGGCTGAATTCAGGCCAGGGCCATAGGCAGCAAAAGCTGCTATTTCAGGCCTTTTGTGCACCAGCCTGCCCTGGCCCCTTGTGCATCGGCCTGCCAGTGTGCACTGACTGCACATGGGGCAGGCCGGTACACAAGAGGCCTGAAAACTGCGAATGGTATAAAAGTGGCACCCTCAGAACCTATTATCAAAGCATGCCTGAACCTCGGATGATTCAAAGAATGACTGCCTTGCTGTCTGAAGAATGAAGCCTGGACCTGCCTGCCTTGAACCCAGGATCGCAGAAGTGATACCAAGGGTCAGTTTGCTCATTTCCTGCTTGAGCTACAGGGACACAATAAGCTTTCAGAGGCCTTTCCTGCAAATGCCCACCTGAACAGCACCAACTGGTTATGAGACGGAACCACACATGAAATTACTATGCATGTCTTTCCAATGCTGTCATTATAACACATTTGTTTTTACCACACATGCATTTACAACGAAAACGTTTACCTGGCATATGCCTTTACCACGCTGTCTTTTTCATGAAAAGTTTGTTGTAGAGGCATGGTTGCTAAAGGCATATGCTTAGTAAAAATGTAATTGGTAAGCATAATCCCTATGTATTACCGAGCACCATTGGCATTCAGGAGCATAGGTGGGATCACAACACGAAGGTGTAGAGAGAATACCTTACTAGCGTCCTCCCTGCCACTTTGCTTCCAAAAGACAAGCCGGAGATGAGGTCTGTGGGCTGAGAGTCAGGAGACTGCCAGCATTCATAGACTTCTCCAGATTCAATGGAGGTGCATGCGACAGGCGTCTGGTCAGAGGACTGGGCAGCCATGCAGTTGACCAAAGGAGATCTATCTAGCCTCCTGACGGTGGCATTCATGCGTAATATGAATTGTGACTGAGGACAAGGGTGAGGTGAGACAATAGTTGGTGCACAAGTTTTCGATATGTTCACTAAGGGTCATATGGCTGCAGTGAATCCTAGGTGGCATAATATTCAGAGGTCAGTGTTTCTGTTTGGAACTGTAATACCAATTGAAGTGGATATAATACTTGGTGAAACTGCAGTGTGTACTCTGCCAGCTAACTGTGGTATTTAAATTTGTTTGGTTATACTATTTTGAACATTATCTTTTTCTTCCAAATGGACAACAAGGGACAGAGTTGAGGAATTAGTGGATTTATTGATGTTTGGTACAATATGTGCAGAAGGATCGATAGCCCACGAGGTGAGCCCACTGGGGTTATTTACATGAGAAAGTCACCTGGTGATGCATTGTTTTTCTTGTATATGGGCATCATTATTCTGTTTATAATATTTTTTCATAGGTTCGGAAAAGAGTATAAAAATTAACATGACTATTCCACTAAACCTCTCTTTTCAAATTTGTAGCAATGGGCAAGTGCTGTTTAAGTGCACCGGTCCATTTGATAATGGCGAGTTGGGTATTGTGGACTGTTTTAGTTCTTTTGTAATGTATGCAATTATGCTGTATGTGATTTCTTAACAGTGATTTGTTCCTGTTTTAGTCCTTTTTAATGTCCATGTAATTATGCTGTATGTAATTGCTCAACAGAGATTTAAATGTATGCTGACGTGAGTTTGCCCTTATTGTGATCAAGGCTTACTGCTGAAACTCACAGATAGCCTCAGTCAATAAACATATTTAGCAAAAGGAAAAACGCTGGTGTGCCAGTCTCTTAATTATTCTTTAAGAGATGTTTTTAAAATGTTTATGCATCAGTGGACGCTTCCCAAGGAGCATGCATCGGATTGTAACACAAAGGTATAAAGAGGATGTCTTACCAGTGTGCCCCCTGCCACTGTGGTAGCAGAAGACTAGCCGAGATGAGGTGAGCGGGTTGGGAGACACACAGAGATGCATACAACAGGAGGTAGGTCAGAGGACTGGGTGGCCAAGGATTTGACTGATGCACATCTGTCTTGCCTCCTGATGGCAGCAGTCATGTTATACTTGATGTAGCTTTAACTATAACTGGTGAATTTCTGTGTTTTTATACGTTTAAAATGTGAGCTTAACTATGTCGTCCCTGTAACCTTTGGTTTTTTTAAGAGAATTTTAAGGGTTTTTTAAATTCTATTTTCTAACTATAACATCCCTGTAAAAGTATAGTAATTTTAATTGCTATACGTTAATTCAATCACTGACGCGTAGGGCGGTCAGGCCCTGAGGCCAACCCTCTATAAGCACACAACCTTGTACTGTACAAGGCCTTCACCCGTTCCCAGCAGGGATTGCCCACAAGGCCTGGCCTGCAGCCAGACCCTGGGGCAAACCCCCCATAACCACCCAACCCTGCTGCGCATGGCCCTTTGACTGTGTGTTGTGGAAGTTTGCAGCACCCTGTCTCTCTGGGTATAAGAATAGGTGTGATAGTGTGTATCTGGGGATGAAAGGGGTTGTGGGTGTCTCTGTCTGGGTGTGAGAGTGCATGCATTCGTGTCTAAGTAGGTGCATCCGTGTGTGCGTAGGTCTGTGAGTGGGTTCATAAGTGTGTCAGTGGGCCTGTGAGTGGGTATGTGAGAGTCTGAGAGGGTCTGTGAGTGGGTGCGTGAGTGTCTGAGTGGGGTTGTGAGTGGGTGCACAAGGGTCTGAGTAGGTCTGTGAGCGAGTGCGTGAGTGCCTGAGTGGGTCTGTGAATGGGTGCGTAAGGGTCTGATTGGGTGTGTGATTTGGAGAAAGAGATTGAAGAGAGAGCGAGTGAGAGGGAGAGAGAGAGAGAGTTTTTGAGACCTTGATGGATTATATACCTAGAATGAGATGTTTCTGGACAGATTGAAAATAATAAAGTATTTGTCAATGAAAAAGAGTGAGATCACTCTTCAGTATGAACCTTAAACTTTTGAAGTTTAAAATAAATAAAGAGGGAAATGATCACAGACACACATGGAGTAGAACCCTTAACTGTCAGTGTGAGGGGCTGAGAACCTAACTATTAGGGCATAGGTGACTCCCTATTGTCCTTGGTCCTTTTTCCAAACACAACTATGATGTTCAGCCCACATACTTCGAGCAGAAAGGGACATGAATGTTCCATTATTAGGAAGGTTTATCACTCTATACACTTGTAAATAAACTGACCCACTGCCTTCAGATACTAGGCTTTGAACCACCAGCCTACTTAGTGACAGTCCAAGAGCTTTACAAGTAGGTCAGCAGAGAGTCCACACATCTTGCTAGTCTAACTCTTTGAAATCATTGCATGAAAAGACCAAGCAATGACAATCTCTCTCTCTTTCTCCCATCCCATTATGGGATGGAAGAGCAAGAGAGTGACAGGACAGCAGGGGGAGCCTCCGATTGGGATGGGATGGGACAGATGGATCTACCTCATTTACATGAATGGCTATTGGTGAGTCTGGACCACTCAGTGTGTCTCGGAGGTGTTTCCATTGTCTCGGGGACTAAACAGGGCTGTCCTTGATGCTTTTTGCTCTTGCAGCTGAGACATTGGTGAGAGTGATGAGAAGGGAGGGGAGGGACAAGGGTGTTCTTTTGTGGGACAGTGAACATGTGATATCATTATATGGAGATTGTATGCATCCGTACCTGCAAAATGTAGAACTAGGAGTCCCTTGAAGTGTAGGGATTTTTGGAAGACTTGGGATTTGTCTGTACATTGCAGTTACCTGTAATGGCCAGAATTATTCTTTCTAAAATGGTAATATTGCCTAGATTGTTACATTTCTTCATGAATCTCAGTTTGAATGCCCAACTACAGTTCAAATTATTTACCTCCTTAGAGATCTGATATGAGGCGGTGTGATGCAGCGAGCGTCATTACACACTTTGTGCTATTCAATAAGGAACCAGGGCCTGAGGACCCCTAGTTACGAGCTTTACTAACGGACAGCCCAGCTGCAGTGATTATCCTGGTGGCTGACTGTGGAAATCTGTCTGAAACTGGGAAGTGGGAGCACCAGAATGAGAACATGCACTGGTGGCAATGCTGTTGGGGGCATAGATGAAATGAATGTAACAATCCAAACTTCTCCCCTCAGTGCTTCGTTGCTGGAAAGCAGCTGTCAAGATGACACAACAGTGCCCAATACATGCCTCAGCTTTTCCATTAAATGAGCTTCTTGTGTCAAATGGGGGCTTCCTCATGGTGAAATGCTTGTGGGGGTGGCAAACCACTACTCCAGGGGCCTAGCTGCACTAATTGAAGAAGATGGTAACCCTGGTGCTCGGTTTGTGATGTATGGTGCAGTAGTATGCTTTCTACAACACCTTTGGGAGAACTGCCACTTAGAACATCAATCCCAGGAGATCTTACAGATCTTGTTGACATTTGGCAGTGGGAATGGATTGGTTTCTTGCCTCTATTACTAATTCCTTGGATGGTATCCAATAAGCTTCTGACTACAGCTACAGAAAAGGTGGGAAGAGGAGTTTGGCAGACAGTTTTATGGGAAAGAGTGGGAACAAGTGTTAGAATAGGTCAACGCAGTCTGGAGGAATACCCAATATAAATACACACAGTTGATTAGCCTGCATATTACGTACCTCACATCCCAGAGGTTCAATGTGATTATGCATATTGACACCATGAGCTGTCCCCGCTACGGATTTGTGGACACATGTTTTATTCACATGGTTTGGAGCTGCACAGTGTTTGCCCCATTCTGGATTGTGATTACAGGAGATCTGGAAAGTACATTGGATAGGAGGGCATTACTTGTGATGGAAATGTGCCTGCTAGGTGTATGTGCCAGAAAGTGGGAGAGGAAGGCTGGTAATAGATTCTTAGACTTTGCAAAGCACTGGCAGTCTCCTGAGGGGCTGATCACAGCAGATGGAAAACAGAGATTGAAAACTGGGCAATAGGAGAAGGGGTCGCCTTGTGTTCTGAGGAGCACTGTGGTCTGTGGCGAGAACCGCTGGCAGATCAGTGAACAGAAGTAGTTATGTCCTTTCTTGAACCTGCTGATTATCTTTTAGGAAGTCAGAATTAGGAACCATGTGGGAATGGAATGCTCTGGGCCACCACCCACAAGAACCATCACCCTGTTTCTCAGATGGGGAATGGGAACCCTTTCCTCCCCCCTTACTCTGGGACTTGTCTGGGTCATCTTTAACCTCCCCCTCACTCTGTTGGGGGGAACCAGAACCACCCTTCTTGGGGTCACTCCCAAGTACCTTTTTGAACACTCTGGTGCTAACCCAGAGGTCCGCCTCCTCAGCAAGCTTTCTAGGATCAGTCAGCTTACTGTCAACCAGGTGCTGACACAACTCTGCAGAACAAATACTGAGCATATGCTCTCTCAGAATCAAATTAAATAATCCTGTGTAATCATTTACTTTGCTGCCCCGCACCCATCCATTTAGTGCCTTACTGGAGAAATAAAAAAAGTCTACCCAGTTCTGTGTGGAGAGTTTGGTGCTGTCCCTGAACATCTGACGGTACTTCTCAGGTGTCAGCCCAAACTTGGCAAGCAAAGCAGTTTTCATGGGTGTGTATCTGTTTTGATCCTTAGGATCCAATGCAAGGAGTGTTTCCATCTCACTACTAGTACATACCAACACAAAGCCGCCGTCCCCATTGCTCCTCAGAGACCCCATGAGCCCTTAGTGCAACTTCATAAGCAGTCAACCACTTGTCAATGTCATCTCCCACTACATAACTTAGCACTACATTTTTGGGTATATGAACCTTCCTTTCCCCAGCAGGTCCTCCATGTAAGCTGCCACCATCCCTGCTGGGCTCAGTCTGCCTTGCCTTGATATCCAGCTCTTTGAGACTCAGTTCATGAGCCAACAAATGTTTCTTTTCAGCCAATGCTCTCTCAGCTTCAGCTTGTTTGACTGCTCTCTCAGCCTCTCTTTATGTTTTCCTCTCCTCTGCCTCTCTGTTTAACTTTGCCATTTGCATTTGAAATTCTCTCTCCTCCTTCCTTTCCTCTACGGTCAGGCAATGGTTAGAGACGCTGTTCCCTGGTTTAGCAGGGGGCACAATTCTAGGGTTAACATCCCCTACTGCTGGAAAACAATCCTCTAAGGGGCAATCCTCTGGCTCCTCCTCCTCAACATCTTCTTTTGAATGGGCTTCTGCCCAGGCCCTCAGCACCTTTTGGTATTCCTCCTTTCTGGAGGCACCCTGGGTAGGTACTCCCATCCCCTTGCAGAACCCCTTCAGCTGGTTAACAGTGTATGTCTCCAGATTGGCTACGTCAAAATCTTCAGCTCCTGCTTGAGACCCAGCCAGACACATATTGAATGAGGATTTAGTTAAAACAGTCAGGCAGAAAACAAAATTGGGGAAATAGACAAGAAATCAGATTGACCTTCAACTGTGGGTAGGTAGTGTACATTTAGCTATTGTATGGCACTGCACAAATAAAAGTTGTATCCCACTGCTGCCACCAATGGTAGAAAGGGGTCTTTGGTTGGCAGTCAGGTTGCCCCCTGTCCAAGCAAGGACCCTCACTCTAGTCAGGGTAAGTCCCACACAATCAATCAATCAGAAAAATGTATAGAGCGCGGTACTCACCCGTGAGGGTCTCAAGGCGCAGGGGGGGTCAGGGGGGGGGGGGTGGGGCAAGGAGGGTCACTGTTTGAACAACCATGACTTGAGGTTCTTTCTGAAGAGCAGGAGGTCTTTGGTTTTGCGAAGGTTGGTGGGGAGGGAGTTCCAGGTTTTGGGGTCGAGGTAGGAGAAGGACCTGCCTCCTGTGGTGATGCATTGGATGCGGGGGACTGTGGCTAGGGCGAGGTCGGCTGATCGGAGGTTGAGTGTAGGAGTGTGGAAGTTCACTCTTTCGTTGAGGTAGGTTGGGCCGGTGTTGTGGCAGGATTTGTGTGCGTGGATGAGGATCTTGAATGTGATTCTCTTGTCTATGGGGAGCCAGTGAAGGGATTTAAGGTGTGGTGAGATTTGTTTGTGGCGGGGGAGGCCAAGGACGAGGCGTGCTGCTGTGTTCTGGATTCTCTGGAGTTTGCGTTTGAGTTTGAGTGTGGTGCCGGCGTAGAGGGCGTTACCCTACTCTAGTCTGCTGCTGATGAGTGCATGGATGACTGTCTTCCTGGTCTCTGGGGAATCCATTTGAATGATTTTTTTAGAGTGCGGAGCGTGTGGAAGCAGGAGGAGGTTAGAGCATTGATTTGCTGTGACATGGAGAGGGAGGGGTCCAGGATGATGCCGAGGTTGCATGCGTGGTTTGCGGGAGTGGGTGCTGGGAAGAGGGCGGTGGGCCACCAGGAGTCATCCCATGTGGTTTTGTTGGGGCCGAAGATGATGATATCGGTTTTGTCAGAGATAAGCTAGAGGTGGTTAGTTGTCATCCAGTTGGCGGTGTCAAGGAGAGCATCGTGTAGGTTGGTTTTGGCGGTGGTGAGGTTGCGGGTGAGGGAGAGGATGAGTTGGGTGTCATCTGTGTAGGAGAGGATAGTGATTCTGTGTGATCGGAGGATGTTGGCTAGGGGGATCATGTAAATGTTGAAGAGTGTGGAGCTGAGGGAGGACCCTTGGGGGACTCCGCAGATGATCCGGGTAGCGGTGGAGAGGAAAGGTGGAAGGCGGACTCTCTGGGTCCGGTCGGTGAGGAAGGAGGTGAGCCAGTCTAGGGCTTTGTGGCAAATTCCTATGTTGTGGAGGCGTGTGCAGAGTGTGTGGTGGCAGACAGTGTCAAAGGCTGCGGAGAGGTCTAGGAGGATGAGTGCGACGGTCTCGCCTTTGTCGACTCTGGTCCTGATGTCGTCAGTGCATGCGATGAGGGCGGTTTCCGCGCTGTGGTTCTTGCGGAACCCGGATTGTGAGGGGTCAAGAGTGTTGTTTTCTTCGAGGAAGTAGGATAGGCGGGCGTTGACTAGTTTCTCTGCAACCTTGGTGGGGAAAGGGAGGAGGGAGATGGGGCAATAGTTGAAGAGGACCTCCGGGTTGGCTTTGTTTTTTTTTAGGAGAGCGGTGATTTCCGCGTGCTTCCAGGAGTCTGGGTAGGTGGCGGAGTCGAAAGAGGAGTTGATTATGTCACGGAGTATAGGGACGATGGTTAGACCGGCTTTGTTGTAGATGCAATGTGGACAGGGGTCGGAGGGGGATCCGTAGTGGATGGAGTTCATGTTTTTTTTGGTTTCTTCGTGTGTGGTGGGGGCCCAGGTGTTGTGTGTGGTGGGGGTCATGAGTCGGGGTTGAGTTGGGTGAGTGAGGGGTGTGTGTGGTGGGTGTGTGTGGTATGACGCGGTTGTGGATGTCCAGGATTTTGTGGTGGAAGTGGTTGGAGAGGGCGTCACATAGGGGCTGTGTGTGTGAGGGGTCTATGTTGCTGGCTTTGGGTTTGACTAGTTCATTAATGATGGTGAAGAGTTCTTTGCTGTTTTGAGAGTTGTTGTCAAAGCATGTCTTGTAGTGTTCTCTTTTTGGCGGTGCGTATGAGTTGGTGATGGGTGCGAATGGTGGTTTTGAGGGTGGAGAAGTTGGTTGTGGAGGGTTCTTGTCGCCATATTTTCTCCGCTTGGCGACATTTGCGATTGGAGTCTTGGAGTTCGGGGGTGAACCATGGGGCGTTCTTGATGTTGCGGGTGGCGATGTGTTTTCTGAGGGGGGCTAGTGTGTCTGCGCAGGAAGTGATCCATTTAGAGAGGTTGTGTGCTCCTGTGTTGGGGTCGTTGGTGTGGGGGGGTTGTGAGCCAGTTGGGAGTTCAGGCGTTCTGTGGGGATCTTGTCCCACATGCGGTAGGGTGTGGTGTGTTGATGGTGGTGTGTGGGGGGTTTGGTGAAGGAGAAGTGGACGCAGTGGTGGTCAGTCCAGAGAATTTCGGTGGTGTGGGTGTAGGCTATGTGTTGGCTTGAGGTAAAGATTGCGTCAAGCGTGTGTCCTGCTGAGTGGGTGGGTGCGGTGACCAGTTGTTTGAGTCCGAGGTTGGTGAGGTTGTCTATGAGGGAGGTAGAGTTTTGGTCTTGTAGGTTCTCCAAGTGAAAGTTGAAATCACCGAGGAGGATGTAGTCTGTGGAGGTTAGGGGGTGCGAGCTGATGGTGTCGGCAATGGTGTCGCAGAAGGCGGGGCGTGGTCCTGGTGGTCTGTAGATTAGTGTACCTCTGAGGGTGGAGTTGTTGCTAATGTGGATCAGGAAGTGCATGTGTTCTGTGTTGTCGATAGTGTCTTGGGAGCTGGTGGTGACTTTGATGGTGTCCCTGTGTAGGATGGCGATGCTGCCACCTGGCCTGTTGAGGCGGTCTTTGCGTTGGAGTTTGCATCCCATGGGGGTGGCGATGGCTATGTCGGGTTCCGAGGAGGGGTTGGTCCAGGTTTCCGAGAGTAAGGCGATGTCAGGTGAGTTTGATGTGATAAGATCCCAGAGTTCTATGGCATGTTTGTGAAGGGAGCGGGTTTTGAGGAGCAGGCAGTTGAGGTGGTTGTGGTGGGTGGTGTTGGTGTGGTGCATGAGGGTGTTGTTGCGGGGTGTGTTCTGGTTGTGGGGTGGTGTGCTGCAGGGCTGGGTGGTGGGGGTGGGGGCAGAGCAGGTGTGTATTGCATTGGGGTATTGTGTTTGCTGTCGGGGGGGTCGCTATATTTGGTGTGTGGTGTGAGGGATGAGGAGCAGGAGAAATGACAGGTGTGGCAGGTGAAGGGGCCATGAGTGTGTGTGGGGCTGGAAAGGGTGCAGGTAGGGCGATGCCCTGGGTTGAGTGAGTGAAGAGTGAGGGGGGAGTAGGTTTGTCTGAGAGGGCCGGGGGGAGTGGCTCTGGACGCGGTCTTGGCGCGGACGGGCGCAGACAGGCTTGCATTTGGCACGCCATGCGCTGCGGCTGCCATAAATGTTGGGGAGGCAAGGAGTGGCAGCTGGGAGGAGGGAGGGCTGGGTGAATGAGAAGGCTGGGGGGGTGGGGCCGCAGGGGATGGCAGCGGTGGGAAAAACTGAAGGAAAAAACGGACGGTGAGGAGGTGGGGGAAGCTGGGAGGGGCCACGGGGACGCAGCGGCTGGGGATTCCTCTCAAGGAAAGGAAAAGCACAGACGGTGAGGAGATGGGGGGAGGTGGGAGGCACCGCGGGGACGCAGCGGCTGGGGATTCCTCTCAAGGACAGGAAAAGCACGGACGGTGAGGAGGTGGGGGAGGCGGGAGGGGCCGCGGGGATGCAGCGGCTGGGGATTCCTCTCAAGGGATGGAGAGAACGGATGGTGAGGTGGCGCGGGCGGTAGAGCGAGGAGCGACCTGCCTGCTGGAAGCAGGGTCAAGGGTTGCTCCTCGTTACCGCGCCGCGGCTGCCATAAATGGGGGGGAGGGAGGGAGTGGCAGCTGGGAGGAGGGAGGGCTGGGCGAATGGGAAGGCTGGGGGGGTGGGGCCGCAGGGGATGGCAGTGGAGGGAAAAACTGAAGGAAAGAACGGACGATGAGGAGGTGGGGGGAGACGGAGGGCCCGTGGGGACGCAGCGGCTGGGGATTCCTCTCAAGGAAAGGAAAAGCACGGACGGTGAGGAGGTGGGGGAGGCGGGAGGGGCCGCGGGGATGCAGCAGCTGGGGATTCCTCTCATGGAAAGGAAAAGCACAGACGATGAGGAGGTGGGGGGAGACGGGAGGGGCCGTGGGGATGCAGCGGCTGGGGATTCCTCTCAAGGGATGGAAAGAACGGACTGTGAGGTGGCGCGGGGCGGTGGAGCGACCTGCCTGCTGGAAGTAGGGTCAAGGGTTGCAGCGGCTGGGGATTCCTCTCAAGGAAAGGAAAAGCACGGACGGTGAGGAGGTGGGGGAGGCGGGAGGGGCCGCGGGGACGCAGAGGCTGGGGATTCCTCTCAAGGAAAGGAAAAACACGGACGGTGAGGTGGTAGGGGGAGGCGGGAGGGGCCACGGGGACCCATCGCCTGGGGATTCCTCTCAAGGAAAGGAAAAGCACGGATGGTGAGGAGGTAGGGGGAGGTGGGAGGGGCCGCGGGGACGCATCGACTGGGGATTCCTCTCAATGGATGGAAAGAACGGACGGTGAGGTGGCGCTGGGCGGCGGAGAGAGGAGCGACCTGTCTGCTGGAAGCAGGGTCAAGGGTTGCTCCTCGTTACCGCGCCATGGCTGCCATAAATGGGGGGGAGTGGCAGCTGGGTGGAGGGAGGGCTGGGTGAATGGGAAGGCTGGGGGGGTGGGGCAGCAGGGGATGGCAGCGGCGGGAAAAACTGAAGGAAAGAACGGACGGTAAGGAGGTGGGGGGAGGCGAGAAGGGCCGCGGGGACGCAGCGGCTGGGGATTCCTCTCAAGGAAAGGAAAAGCACGGACGGTGGAGAGGTGGCGGGAGGCGGGAGGGGCCACAGGGACGCAGCGGCTGGGGATTCTTCTCAAGGGATGGAAAGAATGGACGGTGAGGTGGCGCCCGGCAGCGGAGCAACCTGCCTGCTGGAAGCAGGGTCAAGGGTTGCTCCTCGTTACCGCGCTGTGGCTGCCATAAATGGGGGGGAGGGAGGGAGTGGCAGCTGGGAGGAGGGAGGGCTGGGCGAATGGGAAGGCTGGGGGGGTGGGGCCGCAGGGTAGGGCAGCGGCGGGAAAAACTGAAGGAAAGAACGGACGGTGAGGAGGTGAGGGAGGTGGGAGGGGTCGCGGGGTCGCAGCGGCTGGGGATTCCTCTCAAGGAAATGAAAAGCACGGACGGTGAGGAGGTAGGGGGAGGCGGGAGGGGCCGCGGGGACGCAGCGGCTGGGTATTCCTCTCAAGGGATGGAAAGAACGGACGGTGAGGCGGCGGAGCGAGGAGCAACCTGCCTGCTGGAAATTATCCTGTGCCCACCCTCTGGTAGCTTGGCACTGAGCAACCAGGCTTAACTTAGAAGGCACTGTGTAAAGTTTTTGTCCAATAAATCATGCAATAACACAGTACAGCACCACAAAAATACACCACACAGTGTTTAGAAAAATATAATATTTATCTGGTTGAATGTAGGTCAAAACGATCAAGATTTGATAAGAGAATGATAATAAGAGTCTTTAGTGTTTAAAAAGCAACAAGTGTCTCTTGCAAGCACAAAGTACCTGGTTTGCGTTCAAATTCTCCACAAGGGACCTCAGCGGAGGAGAGGCATGGAAAACGGGGTGGTGTGCGTCTATTTTCCCGGTGCACACATCCGATGCATCGATAAGTTTTCACGCAGGGCAGGCTTTGTGTCGATTTCCGGAGCGAAGACTGGGATCCTCTTCGGGTGGCGGGGTTTTCGGAAGCCCCGGGGACAATGCGGAGAAGTCCTTGGTGTGCAAGATATAGTCACGGGGCTGTGTCGATCCAGTGGGTGATGCGTGGAAATTTCTGTTGCACGGAGGGCTCTGCATCAATGCTTCTCGCAGGAAGTCAGGCTGCGTCATTCCGGCTCAGCTTTGCATAAATCCAGTGGGCCGTGCGTCGAAGTTCCGGTCTCAGCGCTGGTGCTGCGTCGATCTCCTCTGAGGGAGCCGGGCTGCGTCATTCTGGTCGCCGTGCAGTGATTTTCTCACCATGATGCAGGCTGTGCATCGTTTCTTGCAGGCTGAGTGTCGAAATTTCACTGCACAAGGAGTTCTTTGCAGGATGATGTCTTTTTGGTCCTGCGACTTCAAGGAACAGGAGGCAAGCTCTATCCAAGCCCTTGGAGAGCACTTCTCAGAAGAACCAGAGGGCAGCAAGGCAGCAGGGCAACAGTCCTTTGCAGAAAAGCAGACAGGTGAGTCCTTTGGGCAGCCAGACAGTTCCTCTTGGCAGGTCGCAGGTTCTGGTTCAGGGTTTCTTCTCCACTGGTATCTTGTCCAGAAGAATCTGAGTTGGTATGGTCAGAGGTCCTGTTTAAATACCCAAATGTGCCTTTGAAGTGGAGGAGACTTCAAAGAGTGGCTTACAAGTGCACCAGATCCCCCTTTCAGTTCCATCCAGTCTGCCACGGTACCAAAAGGGGGTTTGGCTGTCTATTGTGTGAGGGTAGGCTACTGTACTTTGAGATGTAAGTGTCAGACCCTCCACCCTCCAAGCCCAGGAAGACTCATTCAGTATGCAAATGTGTGCAGGTTTGACTGAGTATTCTGTGCTTGGGGTTGTCTGAGTGAAATGCACAAGGGAGCTGTCAAGTAATCTAGCCAGAAGTAGATTGTATGGCACAGAAGGATTTAAGTGCAGAGGAATGCTCACTTTCTAAAAGTGCTAACAATAAAATTCGGGGGGAGGGACCGGGAGTATTACTGGTCCAGTGTACAGTCTCCCTACACTAGTAATCAAAAATATAAATGTACACTGTTCCAAAAAGAGATATATATGCCAAAGATCATTAAAACAGACAGAACCCGTAATTCCAGGAGCGAGAACCCTCAAGCATCCTAATGGATGACTAGCATCATCATCGGGATTAGCTCCTCACTAGGCTGGCACTGCAATGCCTAGTAGGCACCCCAAAGAGGGGGCTCTCAGACAGTTTTTAAGATAGTGAATCAAAAAAAAATATGTGATAAAGGTGCTATAAGTCACCATCAAAAAAAGAGAGAAAAGAGGAGAATTAAAATTGGTTACTCATCCATTAAACTCCATTATTTAATCAGATTACTGCTAGAAGGATGAGGACCAAGATTAAAAAAGGGTTGAAAGTGCTAGAGAGGATTATGCTCAAAACACCTTTCAAAAACTGATTAAATATAGTAGAGTGTTCTTCGAATAGGAAAGAGTCTCTATAATACGGTCGACATGTTTCGCGTCTGTTGGTCCATCCGGATCCATCGACGCTTCTTCAGGACCTAAATCAATACATAACTAACCTCTTTTAAGTAAGTATCATCAATATAGATGCAACAAAACCGGTCACTTACTTAAGATGACTGGTAATACAGGTTCCCTGCAACACAAGAGAAAAGGTGCACGGGGAGGCACAAGATCTCATCACTGTGATGTATCTCAAAAAAGAAAAATATTCAACACAACCAATTTAAGGTATAAAACACTGAACAGTACATTGCATAATAGACAATGCTTACCACCCCCTAGGTGAGAACAGGTTCCATGGGTCAAACGTCTCTAGGACTCAAGATGACACTGGTTATAAATGTTAATAGAACAAAATCAGTGCTAGTACAATGAGAAACATGCTTAAGGTATTGTTAAATTTTCCCCAAGGTAGGACATTAAAAATGATAAATGTATAAAAGTCATTAGTTACATGCCTATTGTTAAGGTGCCAACACACGTGATGAATCCTAGGTTTAGACTCTCTACCGTTAGGAAACGCTTAATAAATACGTTGAAAGGCTGTACTTTTATACACATTTCTTGGGTAGTTAATCGTTTGAAATTAGAATACACAAAAATATATCGTGAAGTTATCTTTCTAAACGGTGTAGTGCACCCGTAATGAACATGAAATGGTCTATGATCATGTTCCAAAAGTCGATATCGTTCGTTACAAAAAGCTCGGGTATATGGTCAACTGATTGGTAAATAAAAGGACCATTGCCGAGTCAAGGACAAGTCTCATAAACACAGTGACAAAGTACTTACAATTACTGTCAGAAGTCCTCGATCGGGACCTAGCCTGGGAGACCGTCACACGGAAACAACCGGGTTAGACGGTTACCGGGTTATAAATAGACGCTGCCAGATCGCGCGCGTCTTATTAATAGACATAGAGGAAGGACTCAGAGATGATGTCTTGGCGAAGAGATACAAAGGTATCTCTTACGTGCCGGCTTGATCGAAACTGTTAACCCCTTCGCTGCCAGGCCTTTTCCCCCTCCTGTGCCAGGCCTTTTTTTGCCTATTTGGGGCAGTTCGCGCTTAGGCCCTCATAACTTTTTGTCCACATAAGCTAACCAAGCCAAATTTGCGTCCTTTTTTTCCAACATCCTAGGGATTCTAGAGGTACCCAGACTTTGTGGGTTCCCCTGAAGGAGGCCAAGAAATTGGCCAAAATACAGTGAAAATTTTGTTTTTTTCAAAAAAATTGGAAAAAGTGGCTGCAGAAGAAGGCTTGTGGTTTTTCCCCTGAAAATGGCATCAACAAAGGGTTTGCGGTGCTAAACTCAGCAGCTTCCCAGCTTTCAGGAACAGGCAGACTTGAATCAGAAAACCCAATTTTTCAACACAATTTTGGCATTTTACTGGGGCATACCCCATTTGTGCAATTTTTTGTGCTTTCAGCCTCCTTCCAGTCAGTGACAGGAATGGTCATGAAACCAATGCTGGATCCCAGAAACCTAAACATTTCTGAAAAGTAGACAAAATTCTGAATTCAGCAAGGGGTCATTTGTGTAGATCCTACAAGGGTTTCCTACAGAAAATAACAGCTGAAAAAGAAAAATATTGAAATTGAGGTGAAAAAACCATCAATTTTTCTCTACGTTTTACTCTGTAACTTTTCCCTGCAATGTCAGATTATCGAAAGCAATATACCGTTACGTCTGCTGGACTCCTCTGGTTGCGGGGATATATAGGGTTTGTAGGTTCATCAAGAACCCGAGGAACCCAGAGCCAATAAATGAGCTGCACCCTGCAGTGCGTTTTCATTCTATACCGGGTTTACAGCAATTCATTTGCTGAAATATAAGGAGTAAAAAATTGCTATCAAGAAAACCTTTGCATTTCCAAAAAGGGCACAAGATAAGGTGTTGAGGAGCAGTGGTTATTTGCACATCTCTGAATTCTGGGGTGACCATAGTAGCACGTGAATTACAGGGAATTTCTCAAATAGATGTCTTTTTTACACACACTCCTATATTTGGAAGGAAAAAATGTAGAGAAAGACAAGGGGCAATAGTACTTGTTTTGCTAATCTATGTTCCCCCAAGTCTCCCGATAAAAATGGTACCTCACTTGTGTGGGTAGGCCTAGCACCCGCGACAGGATATGCCCCAAAACACAACGTGGACATATCACAGAAAACAGAGCTGTTTTTAGCAAAGTGACTACCTGTAGATTTTGGCCTCTAGCTCAGCCGCCACCTAGGGAAACCTACCAAACCTGTGCATTTCTGAAAACTAGAGACCTAGGGGAATCCAAGGAGGGGTGACTTGTGTGGCTCGGACCAGGTTCTGTTACCCAGAATCCTTTGCAAACCTCAAAATTTGGCTAAAAAAACACATGTTCCTCACATTTCTGTGGCAGAAAGTTCTGGAATCTGAGAGGAGCCACAAATTTCCTTCCACCCAGCGTTCCCCCACGTCTCCAGATAAAAATGATACCTCACTTGTGTGGGTAGGCCTAGCGCCCGCGACAGGATATGCCCCAAAACACAACGTGGACATATCACAGAAAACAGAGCTGTTTTTAGCAAAGTGACTACCTGTAGATTTTGGCCTCTAGCTCAGCCGCCACCTAGGGAAACCTACCAAACCTGTGCATTTCTGAAAACTAGAGACCTAGGGGAATCCAAGGAGGGGTGACTTGCGGGGCTCGGACCAGGTTCTGTTACCCAGAATCCTTTGCAAACCTCAAAATTTGGCTAAAAAAACACATGTTCCTCACATTTCTGTGGCAGAAAGTTCTGGAATCTGAGAGGAGCCACAAATTTCCTTCCACCCAGCGTTCCCCCACGTCTCCCGATAAAAATGATACCTCACTTGTGTGGGTAGGCCTAGCGCCCGCGACAGGATATGCCCCAAAACACAACGTGGACATATCACAGAAAACAGAGCTGTTTTTAGCAAAGTGACTACCTGTAGATTTTGGCCTCTAGCTCAGCCGCCACCTAGGGAAACCTACCAAACCTGTGCATTTCTGAAAACTAGAGACCTAGGGGAATCCAAGGAGGGGTGACTAGCGGGGCTCGGACCAGGTTCTGTTACCCAGAATCCTTTGCAAATCTCAAAATTTGGCTAAAAAAACACATGTTCCTCACATTTCTGTGGCAGAAAGTTCTGGAATCTGAGAGGAGCCACAAATTTCCTTCCACCCAGCGTTCCCCCACGTCTCCCGATAAAAATGATACCTCACTTGTGTGGGTAGGCCTAGCGCCCGCGACAGGATATGCCCCAAAACACAACGTGGACATATCACAGAAAACAGAGCTGTTTTTAGCAAAGTGACTACCTGTAGATTTTGGCCTCTAGCTCAGCCGCCACCTAGGGAAACTTACCAAACCTGTGCATTTCTGAAAACTAGAGACCTAGGGGAATCCAAGGAGGGGTGACTTGTGTGGCTCGGACCAGGTTCTGTTACCCAGAATCCTTTGCAAACCTCAAAATTTGGCTAAAAAAACACATGTTCCTCACATTTCTGTGGCAGAAAGTTCTGGAATCTGAGAGGAGCCACAAATTTCCTTCCACCCAGCGTTCCCCCACGTCTCCCGATAAAAATGATACCTCACTTGTGTGGGTAGGCCTAGCGCCCGCGACAGGATATGCCCCAAAACACAACGTGGACACATCACAGAAAACAGAGCTGTTTTTAGCAAAGTGACTACCTGGAGATTTTGGCCTATAGCTCAGCCGCCACCTAGGGAAACCTACCAAACCTGTACATTTCTGAAAACTAGAGACCTAGGGGAATCCAAGGAGGGGTGACTTGTGTGGCTCGGACCAGGTTCTGTTACCCAGAATCCTTTGCAAACCTCAAAATTTGGCTAAAAAAACACATGTCCCTCACATTTCTGTGGCAGAAAGTTCTGGAATCTGAGAGGAGCTACAAATTTCCTTCCACCCAGCGTTCCCCCAAGTCTCCCGATAAAAATGATACCTCACTTGCGTGGGTAGGCCTAGCGCCGGCGACAGGAAACACCCCAAAGCGCAACGTGGACACATCCTAAATTTTGGAAAAAAACAGAGGTGTTTTTTGCGAAGTGCCTACCTGTAGATTTTGGCCTCTAGCTCAGCCGGCACCTAGGGAAACCTACCAAACCTGTGCATTTCTGAAAACTAAAGACCTAGGGGAATCCAAGGAGGGGTGACTTGCGGGGCTCGGACCAGGTTCCCACCAATGATACCTCACTTGTGTGGGTAGGACTAGCGCCCACGAAAGGAAAGGGCCCAAAACACAACGTGGACACATCACATTTTTTTATAAAAAGCAGTGCCTACCTGTGGATTTTGGCCTGTAGCTCAGCCGACACCTGAGGAAACCTAGCAAACCAGTGCATTTTTGAAAACTAGAAACCCAGGGGAATCCAAGATGGGGTGACTTGCGGGGCTCTGACCAGGTTATGTTACCCAGAATCCTTTGCAAACATCAAAATTTGGCCCAAAAAACACTTTTTCCTCTCATTTCGGTGACAGAAAGTTCTGGAATCTGAGAGGAGCCACAAATTTCCTTCCACCCAGCGTTCCCCTAAGTCTCTCGATAAAAATGGTACATCACTTCTGTGGGTAGGCCTAGCGCCCACAAAAGGAAATGGCCCAAAACACAACGTGGACACAACATATTTTTTCACAGAAAACAGAGGTGTTTTTTGCAAGGTGCCTACCTGTGGTGTTTGGCCTGTAGCTCAGCCGGCCCCAGGGGGAGGGGGGGGCAGAAATGCCCTAAAATAAATTTGCCCCCCCAACCCCCACCCTCCCCCGCCGGGAGCGACCCTTGCCTACGGGGTCGCTCCCCCTGCGTGACATTGGCACCAAAAAACAAATCCCCGGTGCCTAGTGGTTTCTGCCCCCTTGGGGGCAGGTTGACCTAAACTCAGCCAATCTGCCCCCAAGGGGGGCAGAAATGGCCTAAATACAATTTGTCCCCCAGGGGAGCGACTTTTGCCTGATGGGTCGCTCCCCATCTCTAAAAAAAAAAAACAAAGAAAAAAAAAAAGAAAAAAAAGAAAAATTCCCCTGGCGCCTAGAGGTTTCTGCCCCTGCCCCCCGGGGGGGCAGAAATGGCCTAAAATAAATTTGCCCCCCCAACACCCACCCCCCCCGGGAGCGACCCTTGCCTACGGGGTCGCTCCCCCTGCGTGACATTGGTGCCAAAAAACAAATCCCCGGTGCCTAGTGGTTTCTGCCCCCTTGGGGGCAGATTGACCTAAAATTGGCCAATCTGCCCCCAGGGGGGCAGAAATGGTCTAAATACAATTTGCCCCCCCCAGGGGAGCGACCCTTGCCTGATGGGTCGCTCCCCATCTCTAAAAAAAGAAAAAAAACAAAAAAAAAAACACAACAAAAAAAATTGCCCTGGTGCCTAGAGTGTTCTCCCCCCCCACCCGGGGGCAGTTCGGCTTAATAATAGGCCGATCTGTCCCCCGGGGGGGCAGAAATGGCCTAAAATAAATTTGCCCCCCCAACCCCCACCCCCCCCGGGAGCGACCCTTGCCTACGGGGTCGCTCCCCCTGAGTGACATTGGCGCCAAAAAACAAATCCCCGGTGCCTAGTGGTTTCTGCCCCCTTGGGGGCAGATTGACCTAAAATTGGCCAATCTGCCCCCAGGGGGGGCAGAAAAGGCCTTCCCAAAAAATTGCCCCCCCTGGGAGCGACCCTTGCCAAAAGGGTCGCTTTGTTGCGTGACATTCGCGCGCAAAAACAAACTCCCTGGTGTCTAATGGTTTCTGCCCCCCTTGGGGGCAGATTGGCCTTATCAAAATAGGCCAATCTGCCCCCAAGGGGGGCAGAAATGGCCTAAATATATATTGCCCCGTAGGGGAGCGACCCTTGCCTAAGGGATCGCTCCCCACCTAAAAAAAAAGAATTCATCACAAAAAAAAAAAAAAAAAAAAAGGTCCCTGGTGCCTAGAGGTTTCTGCCCCCCCTGGGGGCAGATCGGCCTAATAATAGGCCGATCTGTCCCCCGGGGGGGCAGAAATGGCCTAAAATAAATTTGCCCCCCCAACACCCACCCCCCCCGGGAGCGACCCTTGCCTACGGGGTCGCTCCCCCTGCGTGACATTGGCGCCAAAAAACAAATCCCCGGTGCCAAGTGATTTCTGCCCCCTTGGGGGCAGATTGACCTAAAATTGGCCAATCTGCCCCCAGGGGGGCAGAAATGGTCTAAATACAATTTGCCCCCCAGGGGAGCGACCCTTGCCTGATGGGTCGCTCCCCATCTCTAAAAAAAGAAACAACAACAAAAAAAAACACAAAAAAAAAATTTGCCCTGGCGCCTAGAGGTTTTTCCCCCCCCTGGGGGCAGATCGGCCTAATAATAGGCCGATCTGCCCCCAGGGGGGGAAGAAAATGCCTTCCCAAAAAATTGCCCCCCCTGGGAGCGACCCTTGCCAAAGGGGTCGCTTTGTTGCGTGACATTCGCGCGCAAAAACAAACTCCCTGGTGTCTAATGGTTTCTGCCCCCCTTGGGGGCAGATTGGCCTTATCAAAATAGGCCAATCTGCCCCCAAGGGGGGCAGAAATGGCCTAAATATATATTGCCCCGTAGGGGAGCGACCCTTGCCTAAGGGATCGCTCCCCACCTAAAAAAAAAGAATTCATCACAAAAAAAAAAAAAAAAAAAAAAAGGTCCCTGGTGCCTAGAGGTTTCTGCCCCCCCTGGGGGCAGATCGGCCTAATAATAGGCTAATCTGCCCCCAGGGGGGGCAGAAAAGGCCTTCCTAAAAAAATGCCCCCCTGGGAGCGACCCTTGCCCAAGGGGTCGCTCCCTTTTGCCAATTTCAAGAAAAAAAAAAAATCCCTGGTGTCTAGTGGGGTTTCAAAAGCCGGATTGCAAGCAATCCGGCTTTTGAAACCTGTGAGAGACTTCAAAGGGAAGGAAATACATTTCCTTCCCTTTGAAGCCTCTCGGGGCCTCCCCCATGGGATTGAAAAAGAAATGCAAAAGCATTTCTTTTTCAATCGCGCTGGAAGCTCTGCTTCCAGCGCGATGGGGGAGACCCTGTGACTAATCAGCGCGCGCTCGCGCGCTGACGTCACAGGGGGGGTTGGGGGGGTCGGGGGTGGGAGGGGAAGGGCTTCCCCTTCCATCCCTGACTTGGGGGGGTGGGGGGGAACCCCACAGAGGGAGCGAGAGCGCTCCCTCTGGGCTCTGTGCACAGGACGTAATGGTTACGTCCTGGGCACAGCAGCACTGTGCCTCAGGACGTAACCATTACGTCCTGGGCACAGAAGGGGTTAACGGACTCAATTACGATGTCTACAAAGGCTAGTGCATCGTGAACCGGGTCCCAAGCATGTAAATACATGGCTAACGCTAATGTCCGGTTTCGGACTACAAGTGAATTTGGGGTGCCCACTAGACATTGCAGTGCCAGCCTAGTGAGGAGCTAATCCCGATGATGATGCTAGTCATCCATTAGGATGCTTGAGGGTTCTCGCTCCTGGAATTACAGGTTCTGTCTGTTTTAATGATCTTTGGCATATATATCTCTTTTTGGAACAGTGTACATTTACATTTTTGATTACTAGTGTAGGGAGACTGTACACTGGACCAGTAATACTCCCGGTCCCTCCCCCCGAATTTTGTTGTTAGCATTTCATGTACAGCTGCTTAGCTGTGGGACATTTTTGCTGTTACCTCTTTCCCTCTCATCCTCCCAAAGTTTTGGTTAAGATCCGCTACAATGGATAATTTTCAGGGTCTGAGTTATGATGACGAAATGGTAACGGCTATTTTACAAACACCCTCTATTTTAGACAACGATGGCTCTGCCCCGTCTGGCAGTTTAAAAACTGAATGGGACAAACTTTCCACCTTGAAACGAGAACTCATTAAGACTGTAATGCATGGGACAATAATGACCGAGTATCTACGTGCTAATATTGCTCCAAATGGTCTCCTTGTATCGAATATACCACGCATTTTTCTGCAAGATCTAGCCTTTAGGAAAGACTGGGCACAAATAGCCTGGAAATGTACGAGAGATTGGCTTGTACTCATTATCAATACTTCCAAGAGGTTAGCCGATACCATCACTATTCAGATAAATGCCATTGAAAATACACTCAAAACCACCATCTCCATCACTGCATTTAAGTGTCGCCTCTCTGAAATCACGGCCGAGTTAAATGATACTAAAGAATTTCTAACCCAACAGAAGATCTCCAAACTTCAAAAAGACATCACTAAATTTAGCCGTGAAAAGTTTACCCCTATATTAGAGACGATTTTGATTGTGATAATCGATCCCAGTCATCCGATGAGGCCCCTGCACCAATCAGAAAATCTTGCAATTACAGCAGTGGTTCCTCATCTGATGGATGGAGTACGGCGGAGAATCAACCACCACAACCATTTTATAATTACCCTCCATATCCGATACATCAAGGAGTACCGTGGCAAACACCTTATCCCTTCTTCCAACCTCGTCCAATGATGCCTTTTGCCCCTTTTTTAGGCCGAGGCCGGGGCAGAGGCAAAGGCAGAAGAAGAGGCAGAGGCAGACACGTCCAGTGGTCCAGAGACGAACCACAGATGATTACCAGGAGCCAGTCAAAAAACCCTCCACCGAAGACTTAGTTGTTAACCTTTCATCTAGGCAACTCTCAGACGATGAAACATCTGTGCTTAATAGAGGGTTAGGTTTTGTTCCAACCCCCCAAGACGACTTTTTTCGTCTTCACATCGAATTAGCACAATTTTTCCGCAAAATCCGTTTGAAATTCTTTTTCAAAGATAAGACTGAGGAACCTCAAGCCCTTGACTCTGGTCTCAAAAAACCTTCGACCTTCGTCCCCCCTTCCACCATGATACCTAGTGAGGTTTTAACATTTGAGAAAGCAGTGCTAGCTGATTTGAATAAGCTTCAACCTAAACACACTTACATGAATATTTCGTCCAAAGAAAGAATAGCTCTGACTTCGCTATCATCCGATCTGGAGATAACTATTAAACCCGCTGATAAGGGAGGAGCTATAGTGGTTATGGATACTGTTGACTATAGAAGTGAATGTTTACGTCTTCTCAGTGACCGTACCTATTATGCGGTAATCAACAATGATCCCACAACGAGATTACAGACACAGATTAGAATTATGATTGTAGAAGCCAAGAACAATTTATGGATCTCCCCTAGGGAAACGCAATTTTTGGATACATCATATCCACGGACACCATACTTTTATTGTTTGCCGAAAATTCATAAACAAAAAACTCCCCCTCCGGGACGCCCCATAGTGTCAGGATTGGGTTCTATTTTGGAACCACTCTCGATCTTTTGTGATCACTTTCTGCAGCCACTGGTGAGAAATTCTTCTACTTACCTGAAGGACACGAAAGAGGTGCTCAACCTTATAGAGACTATCAATGAAAGTGACACCATACAAGCAATCATCACACTAGATGTAGAGGCACTGTACACTAATATTCCTCAAGAAGCAACCTTACTGGTGATAGAAACCGCCCTACATGAAGTGGCATCAACTCTGTCCTCGCCAGTCCATTTTATTCTACAGTGTGCCAGATTAGCCCTGACTGAAAACTTTTTCCTCTTCGAGGATCAATTTTACCATCAAATCCAAGGCACCTCAATGGGGAGCACCTTCGCTCCGAGCTTAGCATGTCTTTACATGTTTGATTTTGAGAAGAAACACATTTTACAACCAAGCAAGCCATTCTTCAACTTTGTTAAGCTATGGCGCCGCTACATAGATGATATTCTCGTCATTTGGCAAGGACCTATGACTCAGGCAGAGAATTTTGTTGAATGGGTTAATACTCTCGATCCCTTTTTGAAATTTACTGCCTCTGTGTCTGTTCATCAACTACCATTTTTAGACCTAATGATTACTATTAACAATGGTAAACTACAGACCAGTGTATATCACAAACCGACAGATCGGAATTCCCTTTTACTCTATCAAAGCCATCACTCTAAGGCCCTGCGGGATAATTTACCCTTCGGTCAATTCTTACGCCTACGTCGCAATTGCAGTCTACTCAAAGAATTTGATCAGCAAGCGGAGAAGCTACAAGAAAAACTCTATGATCAGAATTATCCGTCCAAGATGATTACCCAAGCACGCAAGAGAGCCAGGAACAACAATAGACAGGCACTATTAGCGCCTAGAGAACATCAAGCCCAGACTAAACTGACATGTGTCTCAACTTACACTCCTCTATCAAACTCAATCAAAAAAATGATCAACAAGAGGTGGTCTATCCTCACAAGTGGAGGTTACGACTTACAAAAACCGCTATTTGCATTCAAACGGACGGCCAATATAAAGGATATGGTGGTGCAGACACGTCCACGAATTTTAGATAACCCCACACACCAAAAGACCTTATGGGATCTTCCACCAGTTGTGGGTCATCATCCTTGCGGTACCTGCAATGTATGTAGTCTTACTAGACCTCTTAAGCAAATCGATTTTGACTCTATTGGATCTTGGTACCTCAAGAAACACACTAATTGTAATACCAAGAACTGTGTATATATGATAACATGCCCTTGTGATCTACATTACATTGGTATGACATCAAGACCTGTAAAGATCCGTATTAACGAACACAGAAGCAATATCAGATGTAAGAAACTCACTACAAAACTGAGTATACATTTTTTTGAGGTGCATCATTCCCCGAATGATTTATGGTGGGTGGTAGTGGAAGCACCCTCCATCCATCCTTATGATTCTTGATCCTTGTTTAGGATTGAACAAAAATGGGTGTTCAAATTGGGAACACATTTACGTGGACTAAATGATGATATTCCTTGGTCCTCCTTGTCATTTTAGATCAGGGCTATCTATCCTTGTTTGCTGTTTTCTCTGTACATTAGGTACCTCTGCGTTAGAAATCACTTAATTTTAAAATATTTTTTTAAATAATGTTTTTGACTCACAGTCATCACCACATTATACATATTTTGCTTCAGTGAAGTTACTCTATACACTGGCTTCATCTCCGTTCATTCATAGTGATGCCGCCAGTCATCCTTTTTCTGCCTCCCTATTCACTTGTAGTCCGAAACCGGACATTAGCGTTAGCCATGTATTTACATGCTTGGGACCCGGTTCACGATGCACTAGCCTTTGTAGACATCGTAATTGAGTCCGTTAACAGTTTCGATCAAGCCGGCACGTAAGAGATACCTTTGTATCTCTTCGCCAAGACATCATCTCTGAGTCCTTCCTCTATGTCTATTAATAAGACGCGCGCGATCTGGCAGCGTCTATTTATAACCCGGTAACCGTCTAACCCGGTTGTTTCCGTGTGACGGTCTCCCAGGCTAGGTCCCGATCGAGGACTTCTGACAGTAATTGTAAGTACTTTGTCACTGTGTTTATGAGACTTGTCCTTGACTCGGCAATGGTCCTTTTATTTACCAATCAGTTGACCATATACCCGAGCTTTTTGTAACGAACGATATCGACTTTTGGAACATGATCATAGACCATTTCATGTTCATTACGGGTGCACTACACCGTTTAGAAAGATAACTTCACGATATATTTTTGTGTATTCTAATTTCAAACGATTAACTACCCAAGAAATGTGTATAAAAGTACAGCCTTTCAACGTATTTATTAAGCGTTTCCTAACGGTAGAGTCTAAACCTAGGATTCATCACATGTGTTGGCACCTTAACAAATAGGCATGTAACTAATGACTTTTATACATTTATCATTTTTAATGTCCTACCTTGGGGAAAATTTAACAATACCTTAAGCATGTTTCTCATTGTACTAGCACTGATTTTGTTCTATTAACATTTATAACCAGTGTCATCTTGAGTCCTAGAGACGTTTGACCCATGGAACCTGTTCTCACCTAGGGGGTGGTAAGCATTGTCTATTATGCAATGTACTGTTCAGTGTTTTATACCTTAAATTGGTTGTGTTGAATATTTTTCTTTTTTGAGATACATCACAGTGATGAGATCTTGTGCCTCCCCGTGCACCTTTTCTCTTGTGTTGCAGGGAACCTGTATTACCAGTCATCTTAAGTAAGTGACCGGTTTTGTTGTATCTATATTGATGATACTTACTTAAAAGAGGTTAGTTATGTATTGATTTAGGTCCTGAAGAAGCGTCGATGGATCCGGATGGACCAACAGACGCGAAACATGTCGACCGTATTATAGAGACTCTTTCCTATTCGAAGAACACTCTACTATATTTAATCAGTTTTTGAAAGGTGTTTTGAGCATAATCCTCTCTAGCACTTTCAACCCTTTTTTAATCTTGGTCCTCATCCTTCTAGCAGTAATCTGATTAAATAATGGAGTTTAATGGATGAGTAACCAATTTTAATTCTCCTCTTTTCTCTCTTTTTTTGATGGTGACTTATAGCACCTTTATCACATATTTTTTTTTGATTCACTATCTTAAAAACTGGCTGAGAGCCCCCTCTTTGGGGTGCCCACTAGGCATTGCAGTGCCAGCCTAGTGAGGAGCTAATCCCGATGATGACACTTTCTAAAAGTGCCATTTCTAAAATAGTAATATTAAATACAACTTCACCAGTCAGCAGGATTTAGTATTAACATTATGGCCATACTAAATATGACCTGCTTACTCCCTTCAGCCTCACAGCAGTGTAAAACGAATTTAGGAGTTTTACACTACCAGGACATATAGAACACATATGTTCATATCCTGCCTTCTACCTACCTAGCTCACTGCCCTCTGGGCTACCTAGGGCCTACCTTAGAGGTGACTTATATGTAGAAAAAGGGGAGTTTAAGGCTTGGCAATTACTTTTAAATACCAAGTCCAAGTGCAGCGGCAGGCCTGAGACATAGTTAGGGGGCTATTTATGTGGGTGGCACAACCAGTGCTGCAGCCCACTAGTTGCATTTAGTTTACAGGCCCTGGGCACATGTAGTGCACTTAACTAAGGACTTACAAGTAAATAAAATAAGCTAATTGGGTATGAGACAATGTCACTATGTTTTAAGGAGAGAGCACATGCACTTTAGCACTGATTAGCAGTGGTAAAGTGTGCAGAGTCCTAAAGCCAGCAAAAATAGAGGTCAGAAAAAGAGAAGGAGGAAGGCAAAAAGTTTGGGAGTGACCCTGCAGAAAGGCCATTTCTCAATACCCCTTGTTAGATATTGTGCATGTCAAATGTATGTTACACATAATTGTTATCCATGTGGGAAGCACTTATTTGGGAGATCACAGAATCCTATTTTGCTGCAAAGTTGGAAATCTGAAAGGTAAATTAATACAGAATGTACGTCTTAGGGATGTTGCACCAAAGTTAAGAATTGTAGTCTAACGTTATGATACATGTGAGCAACAAATGGTTGCAAATTGGTTGGTATGAGGTTACTTGTATGATCTTCTTTAACATCACTGTAATGACCCTCTCCCCATAGCACCCCTTGTTCCTGCCTTGTTCCTCCAGCACGTAGATGACATCATCCTGGTTTTTGTTCCTTATCCTGTCCTCTTGTGGACGTTCCCCTCCCAGGTGCCCCCTCCAGGTACTCAGATGGATTTTCTTTCCTGTTTCTCCTGACCCCCGGACACACGTACCTTTTCCCCTTCCCCCTCTTCCCCTTACCCAGCTTTGCGGCATGCTGCCCCCCACACCACCTAGTCCCTTGCCTCTGGATGTTGTGCAATCATGGTCAACTATGTCCAGGTGCGGCAGGCTCCTCCACCCCAGTACCGGACTACAATCCATTCTTTTGTCCCCTTATTTTTTTCTTTTGCCCCCTTGGGTATCATGTGGGCTACTTGCGTTGCTTCTCGGCTCTGCATGTCTCCAGCAGCTCACCTCCTCCTTGATGGTTGATCTTTTGGTTTCTATCCATGATATCTGATTGGTGTATAATCTGTTTGTGTTTTGGAAAAACGGAAAAAATCCTAGTAAAGAATTGTTGCAAAAAAAAACATATGACTAATAATCATGACTGTTAAAATGTTTAAGGAAAATATTTTTAAACACATCAGATCTACTGGACTTGGAACAAGTTTCATTTAGCAAAATGATTTTTTTTTTGGGTGGAATTAGGGGACATGTAGAACATCACCTGATTCTAGAGAGGATATTGGGATGTGTAGATGAGACTAGTCCCGAGAAAAAAAAAAATTCACAGTGCAGGATTTGCTGAGAATGCTATCAAACCACAGAAAACTGTGGTTACTTTCTTATGAACACACCAACGGTGCGATCCCCCATGGACTACAGAGAGCAAGGAGTACCTCAGCACCACATATCCTCTGAGATATTTTATTTCCACATCTGTGTATTATTTAAATAAAATAATCTATAATATTTAGCGTATTTAGGGGCATATTTATACTCTGTTTGCGCCGGATTTGCGTTGTTTTTTTTTTACGCAAAGCTAACTCCATATTTATACTTTGATGCTAGACCCATCTAGCGTCAAAATTCTTGGAGTTTGTGTCATTTTTTTGCGTGGACACCTACCTGCGTTAATGAGATGCAGGGTAGGCGTTTCCACGCTAAAAATTACTCTAGGGCCTTTGCGCCTTATTTAAACTCCTGTGTAAAAATGACACACGGGAGGGGGCTGGCCTTAAAAAATGACGTGCAGCCGCATTTGCGTCATTTTTTAACGCCTGGTCAGGGCAGGCGTTAAGGGATCTGTGGGCTCGGAAGGAGCCCAGAGGTGCCCTCCCATGCCCCCAGGGACACCCCCTGCCACCCTCGTCCACCCCTGGAGGACACCCATGGATGGGGGGACCCATCTCAGGTAAGTACAGGTAAGTAGAGGTAAGTATTTTTTTTTAAATTTTTAAGTGGCATAGGGGGGCCTAACTTGGGCCCCCCTACATGCCACTGTGCCCAATGACCATGTCCAGGGGACAGAAGTCCCCCGGGCATGGCCATTGGGCAGTGGGGCATGACTCCTGTCTTTGCTAAGACAGGAGTCATTTCCATGGTGGTTGTGCGTCATAAAATGATGCGAGTCAGGTTAGCGTCAAAAATTTTGACTCTAACCTGACTTGCACCATTTTTTGACGCACAACCCCCATTATTCCCTACGCCAGCGCTGCCCGGTTTGCGTCATTTTTTTTACGCTCACCAGGCAGCAGCGCCGGCTAGCGTATTTCCATAAATATGACGCCCGGCTGGGGCGTTGGAATGGGGTTAGCCTGCGTTAATTTTTTTTACGCAAAACTGCATTAGCGCAGTTTTGCGTCAAAAAGTATAAATATGGCCCTTACTGCGCCCAGTGCAAAAAGTGTGGTGCAGTAGACTACATGCGTTGGGAGCTCAGTGCAGGGCCTGGAAAATGTCAAGAACCTGCATCGAACCCCAAAGATACTGGGGTGGGTACAGGGCCTTACTGAAGGTCATAACTGTTATTTTTTTAATGCCTTATATACTTTATTGGTTTAACCAAGAAAAGGATTCTGGTGATTGCTTATGAGCAGATACATTTTCAATGATACAAACAATACCATTCTAGCCAGTGAATCAATGTAATCAGGCTATAGAATCATATCATCATCAACATTCCTAAAAGTAGACAATAAAGAAATGGGTTTCTACTTACAAAGTTAGTCCTCACCTTCGAGGATTTCAGGGTCTCCTTATATATGGGAACCCCACCTCTATGATTAACTTACCATGGGGTACATGAAGAAAGTGAAACATCTATGCAATCGAACAAGTTTGTACTTGTGTCAGCTTCAGGTTAGGTATGAGTTCCAAATGGCTTTAAAGATATACAGTTGGTCGTTAAGTTGCAAATTAAGGTATGTAGGTTCATTCCAGCTGCAGACTATGCATCGTTTTGTTATAGTCAAGTTATAGGCCACCCAGTGTCTTCTATGGTTAGTCTTACCTTGGATTTTGTGGGTATGGTGGAGCAGAACTAGCTTTATCAAGGGGCAAAGTGCAAGGCTGCTGGTCCTAATCAGTTTCTCCCAGATCTTTTCCTAGAATTCTTGGATAGCTTCGGATAATCAAAGTATATTGATCAGATTGCCTCCAGGCTTGCGGCATCTCCAGCAGGCATCCGTTTGTGCCAAATGTGTCTGGAACAGTTTCTGATGAGACCAGTGCAATCTGGGGAGCATCTTAAAGTAACTGGAACTAGTCTGGCCTCTTGGAGGCTTTTATCATGCAAAATTAGAAGATAGGCTCATGCCTATTTGATCAGCAACGGGTGCGTATGCGGATGCCAGCTGGAGAACAGTCTCACAGATGTTGGTGCTGGATACACGTAATTTATCAACAAACAATAGAGTCCGGAAATGATCTTCTTATAAGCCGCCCATCTTTTGAAGGTACAGGTGCACTGTAGAGCCCTGTATCTGGTCTTGCTTTCAATGGAGAGTGGCATTTACCCAAATCTGCAGCTGATTATAGTGTAGGAGGAAACTCCGATGTGAGTGGTTTTCCTCTTGCAATTCCTGGAAATTCTTTACCCTCTCTTCTGTGAGAACTTGAAGTGCCACTATGATTTTCTGCTTCCGTTTGTGCCAGCTGAAGGGGTGGCCCTCAATCAACAGTTCTGCATTGTGCGAAATGGGTGGATGTGGACAAAACTACCCAGCTGAAGGAAATGATGCCTCTTATTCCATATTCGAAGGATAGTAGAAATGACGGAGTTCACTTTGACTTCCCTATTTCATAGGTACTGTATTTGCATGCTCGTCATGCCGTATTGGAGGGTCTTTCGAGTATTTCGAGTATTACCCAGTATCAAATGTTGTGCATAATAGTACATAATACTGTGGTCGTATCGGCATATAGATTCACTATTGACAATAAAGGATTTTTGTCAAATTTAGGGGCTGATTTAAAAGCCCCCAGCACCTCCTTGCGCCACAGTAGCGTCATTTTTTAGGCTAATTTGGCCCAACGAGGCCAAGTCGCTGCACCAAATTTACAAAGTGTTGCAATGCATGCATTGTGCCACTTTGTAACGCTTTGCACTACATTATGCGTTCGCCAGGCATAATGTATGCAAAGGGGACATTCCCCCATTGGGCAAGCCAAACAAAAGCCGCAAAGAAATCTTAGTTTGCAATGGGCCTCAATGGGCTTTGCAGGATTAGCGTCACAATTCTGATGATAATCCTGCAAAACTTTGAACTAGCATCAAAAATGTTGATGCTAGTTCCCCTAATTACCACCATGGTGCACCGTATCATATGGCGCAAACATGGTGGTGTTAGGTGGGCACTAAGGGGAACAAGAAAAGTGGCGCAGCACTGGGTACAGTGCCACTACTCTTAAATCCGGCCATAGCATTTAATCATGAGATCTATCTGGCGAAGCAGGTGGTGCAGTACCGTTAAAGGCAGCATCCCCAGCGTGTGATTCTAGCGGGTACTATGACCATTTTTTACAGTTTGCACGTGGCCCATGAGCGACAGTTGCAACACACTTCATTTCTCAAGATCTTGTTGTTTTTGTTCTCAGTATCAAAATGCGGGTCCTGTTTCCATTGGTCCTGTGAGAAACTGGGGCTGATTGCAGAGGCCCCCTAACTTTTTGCCTCCATTTTCCACTTTATGCTGGTGTTTTCCTGACTCTGATGGTGCCCTGGGTACTGCTAACCAGTCCCAGGGCCTGTGCTCTGTGTAAAATGGATATGCAAATTAGGCTAATTATAATTGGCTAAGTTAACCTACCTATAAGTCCCTAGTATATGGTAGGGCATGTAGGTTTAGGGACCACAGCATAGGTGGTGCACACCTAGGTGCATTGCTGAGGTGCCCAGTGTCATTTTAAAAGCAAGCCTGCCTTGCTGGCTGCTTTTAAATTAAAGTTATATGCAAATTCGACTTTGGAATTAAAGGTACTTCCAAAGTTTTAAACTACCTTATTTTTACATATAAGTCACCCCTAAGGTGTGCCCTATGTGCCCCTAGGGCTGGGTGCCATGTAACTATAAGCAGGGACTTTATAAAAATAGATTTATAAGCCCTGGTGAGGTAAAAACAGCCAAATTCGTTTTTCCCTCATTGAAGAAAATGGCCTTCATAGGCTAGAATGGGCAGACTTTATTTTAAATTTTAAAGTCTCCTTAAATGTTACATACCAAGAATTTGGTATCAAATTGATTGTTATAATAAATCCCACAACTTCCAGTTGTTGGATTTAATATAACTAGTGCAGGTAAAAAGTTTAGACTTTACCTAAAAAGTTGCCAATTTCAGCTCTGCATTGTTTTTGCTGCTGTGCTCTGATTGGCCAGCCTGCAGCAGCTTCTGCCAGGCCACTTTAATGAGGTGTGAAGTGGCCTGGCTTCACACAAAGGAATGTGCTTGGGGGAGAGAATCTCCCCTCAGCAGATGGGGAAGCAGGAAGGGGGAGGGCTGCCAAACTGGTCTTCAAAGGCAGAGAAGGACATCTGGAGCACCCAGCAACACCCCCACATCCTGCAACCCCAGACAGCTAGGTGCCCCCTTGATTAGATTAGGAGAGGGCAGGAGAGGGGTGTGTTTATGATTTTTAGCCACACCAGTGGGTGGGCTCAGCCAGATCTCTCCTCTAAAAATCAGATTCATCCATTTTGGATTTTTAGAGACTGTTGCCTTCTGGGATCGATTTTTGCCACACTTCCCAGGAAGTGGTCATCACAGGGGGACGACCCTGTCCCTGATTGGAGGACCAGGGCCCCCCTGCTTTTCACCCAGGAGCAAGGATAAAACTGGCAGACCTGCACCCATGCCTCAGATCCCCACCAAATTTCAAGAAGAAAGAACTACAAGGAGAAGAAGGACTGCCCTGCTGGACCCCTGGCCTGCACCTGGACCCTGCACTCAGAAAGACTGCACCAGCTGCACACTTGGGCTTCACCACAAGAAGGACTTTGCCTGGCTTCCACTGGTTCAAGGAGGGACTCCCTGTTTGCTACAGGTGAAAAATTGCTAACCAGAGTCCCCTGCACCAACTCCTGAAAAAGTGACCAGCTGACCACTGTCCAGTGGCCAAAAAGGAGTTTGCGCCAGGTGCATTCTGGGAGTTGAAGTCCGCACTTCCCAAGGACCATCACAGAACTTCTGGACCCTTGGGGTGAGCTGTGGACCCCAAAAGAACCTTAAAAGAACATCTGGGTGAAGCCCCAGAAGTTTGGAAAAGATTGGAGAAATTTTAGAAAAAAGCTCCATAAAGTGACCGACTCGACGCGGAAATTCTAGCCGGCTTGCCTCAACCGCGACCCGGCCTGACTTCGTGGTTCGTCCCGGTCAAGAAAAACATCAGAAAAAAAGACTAAGTCCGAACGTAAAAAGTTGACCGGGACCTTCCAGCCATCGTATCCGAGAAGGGCTCCACGGACGTCGGATCAAGATCCAGGTTTACCCCGGTCGAAGGATTTTCATCTCGAAAAAACGACTAAGTCCGAAGGTAGAAATCACCACCGAGGAAACCGACTTCGCGTATCCGGACAAGGGCTCCAGGAGGTCGGATCCAACTGGCAGGTTCGTCCCGGTGAAGAAAAACTTCAAAATAAAGACTAAGTCAGAAGGTAACTTTTTAACCGAGGCTTCCCGCGACCTGTAGCCGAGCAGGGCTCCATCGCGGTCGGCCTGAAAGTTTGACTTTGTCCCGGTCCTGGTGCAACCAGATGACCCGATTGGCGCTTTTTGTTTCTATGCGCTAGAAAATAATAATACTTTAAAAATTCATATCTCCGGTTCCCCTGAACCGATTTTAATCGTTTTTGTGTCATTTTAAAGATAAAAATATAAGCTATTTTTATAAATTGGTTTTGGATTTTTAAACTGTTTCCTGTGTTTTATTTAATTACTGTTGTGTGATATTTGAATGCTTTACACTTTGTCTCCTAAGTTAAGCCTTGACGCTCGATGCCAAGCTACCAAGGGTAGAGCTGGGATTAATTTACTGAGACCTAACTGTACTTTTGTGGAGGTTTGTGGCTTGTTGCTAGGTGTAGGTACCTACCTGCCCTACCAATAACCCATTTTCCAACATAATTGGAAGCAGCGACGGGATCCTGTACTTGTGTTCAATATCACGTTACAGTTTTAGATAAAACAAATTAAAAATCCTTTAAATTGTCCTAGTGCAAAAATTGTTTTTAATTTTTAATTTTAATTTTTTTTTAATTAATTTGGATTAATTTCAATTATTGAATTTTTTTAATTTTTCTAAATTCTTGTTTCCAATTTTTGCAAAAAGTTTTTGTTGACACAAAACTAGGGAACCATGGAGCTTGATCTGGCTAGCCTACCCACACTGACAGTAGTCCAGCTTAGGGGGTTGTGTATTGAGAGGGGGTTGCCTGCAACCCCTGATCTCAGGAAGCAAATCCTGATTAAATCCCTGACAGCATGGGCTGAGGCCCAAGAGGTAGAGACAGAGGAACTCCAGAGGAGGAGGAAAAAGAGGAAGATGCTAACTCTAACCACTCAGGGGAGGGAAGGCATCAGACCCCAAGTGAGGAAGAGGAGGAACGGACCTCAATGGATACAGTCACTAGGGGCAGACCCAAAGCTAGTGGTAGGAAGAGGGTCCTTTCAGGAGGAGAGAACCCATCCATCAGGGAAAGAGAGCTGGAAGCCCAGCTAGCCTACATAGCTTTGGAAGCAGAGAAGCTGGCCCTAGAAAAGAAAAAGTGGGCATACAAAGAAAAAAGAGATGGAAGCAGCGATAAAGAAGCTGAGGTGTCCATGGGTGGGGGAGTTTGCCCCAGATTACCCAAGGGGGTGGTCCCTGCTTATGTAGAGGGGGATGACATAGATAAGTGGCTGGAGGCCTTTGAGAGGGCACTCCAAATGAGAAGGGTTAGGCCTCAATACTGGGGTTCCCTTTTGTGGGAGTTGGTCCCCAACTCAGGGAGGGATAGGCTTCTGACCTTAAGGGGGGAGGAGGCAGATTCATACCCTAGTATGAAAAGGTGCTTAGCCAAGAAGTTTGGTCTGACCCCAGAGCAATATAGAATGAAGTTCAGGGACACCCAGAAGGTCAGTACCCAGTCTTGGGTTGACTTTGTAGACACCTCACTAAAGGCACTGGAGGGCTGGATTATTGGCAACAAAGTTAATACTTATGAGGGGTTATACAATCTGATCATGAGAGAGCACATCTTGACCAATTGTATCCAAGAAAGGTTACGCCAGCATCTAGTGGACTCTAAGCTGACCAACCCTAGAGAGCTAGGGGAGGCAGCTGATGAGTGGTTGAGAACCAGGGTGGTTGTCAAGTCCCAGGGGGGAGACTCCAAGAAGGGGGGGACAGGTCCCCAAAAACCTAAGGAGGGAGGTGGTAAGCCCACCACAGAGACTCCCTCTGTACCCCAGAACCCTAAGAAGGAGGAGAGTAAATCCCACTCCCAATCTGACATGCAGAGACAGGGAGACCCAGGGTTAAAAAAGCTCTTGGACAGTAGGGCTTGCTTTGACTGTCAGCAGACAGGTCACTTCAGAGGAGATGCAGCCTGTCCAAAGAAAGTGGTTAGCACTGGGCTGTCCAGTGTAGCCATAGAGGAGGATTCCTCAGATGATGAAGTCCTCCTAGCATTGTGCTGGGAGACAGGACCAGATGGTAAGCTGGTGATCCCTGAGGGTGGGAGTAGGCACTTCCACCACATTCAAGTGAATGGGATCCCTACCACTGGCCTGAGAGACACCTGTGCCAGTCACACTGTAGTGAGTGACCGGTTAGTGACCCCAGACATGTATGTCCCAGGAAAGACAAGGAAAGTCAGGATAGCCACAGGGGAGGTCACCTCCAAACCTGTAGCCATAGTGCCCCTAGAGAGGGAGGGTATCCTTGACTGGATTAGGGTGGTAGTCAGTGCTGACCTTCCCCTAGATTGTATCCTGGGCAATGACCTCCCAGAGGTGAGTCTGGTCACAGATGGGGTGGTCGCCCAGGGCGCCCCCCCAACCCAAAGTCCTGGGGAGTCAGTCCCTACAGTTAGGAGACAGGGGTCCCCAAGAAAAGGAAAGAAGAAAAGGAGGGGTAGGCCACTCTTAAAGAGAGTTCCAGGGAGCCAAAGGCCTTCTGCCCCAGTAGGGGGGGAGCCCAGAGTTGGCACTGGTGAGGCCTCCCCTGACCCCAAGGAAGTCCTGAATAGTCAGGCAGCTGTCCAGATGCAAGGTGTTGCCCCTGCACTGACAGAAGGGAGAGTGGAAGGAGGGTGTCTGCCACAGGAGGTGGTAGCCCCCCACTCTAGACAGCAAGAGGGGTGCCAGGACCCCAAAGATGCCCCTAAAGCAGCTCAGCCACCTGTCAGTGGAGAGCTTAGGGTGTGGTTCTGGGTACTGACAGCTGTCAGTAGCCTCTGCTGGGTGCTAGCCTTCCTGGCAGCACTGTACTTGGCCTGGGAGGCAGACCCCAAGGCCAATAGCAAAGTAGGCCCCCTGACCCTGTTGGTCATGGTGGGGTTGCTCAAGTGTTGGGTGACCTCTTTAGGTAAGCTAGGTGTTGCCCTAGCAAAGTTAGGAGTAGGGGAGGTGGGCACCTCACTACCCAAGTTGGCAGAGAGAGAGGAGGAAGACCCCCCTAGAGGGAAGTTTCAGTTTGGGTTGGGTCCTTTTACTGTTGGGATGGCTTCACTACCCAGAGGGAGTGACCCTGACAGGAGGATATAAGGCAGAGTAGGCCCTGCAAAGGGACAGCCAGTTTTCTTCACTGTCTTCCTCGCCTAACAAGCCAGGAAGACTCTCCCAGGGTTGGGCTGAGTCTCCTGGGCGTGTGGGCTGGGGGGGGGTTGTGTGAGAAACTGGGGCTGATTGCAGAGGCCCCCTAACTTTTTGCCTCCATTTTCCACTTTATGCTGGTGTTTTCCTGACTCTGATGGTGCCCTGGGTACTGCTAACCAGTCCCAGGGCCTGTGCTCTGTGTAAAATGGATATGCAAATTAGGCTAATTATAATTGGCTAAGTTAACCTACCTATACGTCCCTAGTATATGGTAGGGCATGTAGGTTTAGGGACCACAGCATAGGTGGTGCACACCTAGGTGCATTGCTGAGGTGCCCAGTGTCATTTTAAAAGCAAGCCTGCCTTGCTGGCTGCTTTTAAATTAAAGTTATATGCAAATTCGACTTTGGAATTAAAGGTACTTCCAAAGTTTTAAACTACCTTATTTTTACATATAATTCACCCCTAAGGTGTGCCCTATGTGCCCCTAGGGCTGGGTGCCATGTAACTATAAGCAGGGACTTTATAAAAATAGATTTATAAGCCCTGGTGAGGTAAAAACAGCCAAATTCGTTTTTCCCTCATTGAAAAAAATGGCCTTCATAGGCTAGAATGGGCAGACTTTATTTTAAATTTTAAAGTCTCCTTAAATGTTACATACCAAGAATTTGGTATCAAATTGATTGTTATAATAAATCCCACAACTTCCAGTTGTTGGATTTAATATAACTAGTGCAGGTAAAAAGTTTAGACTTTACCTAAAAAGTTGCCAATTTCAGCTCTGCATTGTTTTTGCTGCTGTGCTCTGATTGGCCAGCCTGCAGCAGCTTCTGCCAGGCCACTTTAATGAGGTGTGAAGTGGCCTGGCTTCACACAAAGGAATGTGCTTGGGGGAGAGAATCTCCCCTCAGCAGATGGGGAAGCAGGAAGGGGGAGGGCTGCCAAACTGGTCTTCAAAGGCAGAGAAGGACATCTGGAGCACCCAGCAACACCCCCACATCCTGCAACCCAGACAGCTAGGTGCCCCCTTGATTAGATTAGGAGAGGGCAGGAGAGGGGTGTGTTTATGATTTTTAGCCACACCAGTGGGTGGGCTTAGCCAGATCTCTCCTCTAAAAATCAGATTCATCCATTTTGGATTTTTAGAGACTGTTGCCTTCTGGGATGGATTTTTGCCACACTTCCCAGGAAGTGGTCATCACAGGGGGACGACCCTGTCCCTGATTGGAGGACCAGGGCCCCCCTGCTTTTCACCCAGGAGCAAGGATAAAACTGGCAGACCTGCACCCACGCCTCAGATCCCCACCAAATTTCAAGAAGAAAGAACTACAAGGAGAAGAAGGACTGCCCTGCTGGACCCCTGGCCTGCACCTGGACCCTGCACTCAGAAAGACTGCACCAGCTGCACACTTGGGCTTCACCACAAGAAGGACTTTGCCTGGCTTCCACTGGTTCAAGGAGGGACTCCCTGTTTGCTACAGGTGAAAAATTGCTAACCAGAGTCCCCTGCACCAACTCCTGAAAAAGTGACCAGCTGACCACTGTCCAGTGGCCAAAAAGGAGTTTGCGCCAGGTGCATTCTGGGAGTTGAAGTCCGCACTTCCCAAGGACCATCACAGAACTTCTGGACCCTTGGGGTGAGCTGTGGACCCCAAAAGAACCTTAAAAGAACATCTGGGTGAAGCCCCAGAAGTTTGGAAAAGATTGGAGAAATTTTAGAAAAAAGCTCCATAAAGTGACCGACTCGACGCGGAAATTCTAGCCGGCTTGCCTCAACCGCGACCCGGCCTGACTTCGTGGTTCGTCCCGTTCAAGACAAACATCCGAAAAAAAGACTAAGTCCGAACGTAAAAAGTTGACCGGGACCTTCCAGCCATCGTATCCGAGAAGGGCTCCACGGACGTCGGATCAAGATCCAGGTTTACCCCGGTCGAAGGATTTTCATCTCGAAAAAACGACTAAGTCCGAAGGTAGAAATCACCACCGAGGAAACCGACTTCGCGTATCCGGACAAGGGCTCCAGGAGGTCGGATCCAACTGGCAGGTTCGTCCCGGTGAAGAAAAACTTCAAAATAAAGACTAAGTCAGAAGGTAACTTTTTAACCGAGGCTTCCCGCGACCTGTAGCCGAGCAGGGCTCCATCGCGGTCGGCCTGAAAGTTTGACTTTGTCCCGGTCCTGGTGCAACCAGATGACCCGATTGGCGCTTTTTGTTTCTATGCGCTAGAAAATAATAATACTTTAAAAATTCATATCTCCGGTTCCCCTGAACCGATTTTAATCGTTTTTGTGTCATTTTAAAGATAAAAATATAAGCTATTTTTATAAATTGGTTTTGGATTTTTAAACTGTTTCCTGTGTTTTATTTAATTACTGTTGTGTGATATTTGAATGCTTTACACTTTGTCTCCTAAGTTAAGCCTTGACGCTCGATGCCAAGCTACCAAGGGTAGAGCTGGGATTAATTTACTGAGACCTAACTGTACTTTTGTGGAGGTTTGTGGCTTGTTGCTAGGTGTAGGTACCTACCTGCCCTACCAATAACCCATTTTCCAACAGGTCCTGTTTCCATAGCTTGGATGGAGGGACAGATTCCCAAATCTTTTTATCTGGGTGGGTTTACATTTAAAGGGCAAGTTTCGTAACGAAGTCAACGTGGTAATTTTCGTCATTGCCTGGCCTCGCTTATGGCCCAGTTTACTTTATAACAGAAGAATGCTGAAAATGATTCATGACTGTCATTATGGTTCTCCAGAAAACCCAAACCATCCCTGGCAATTTTTTCGACCAGGGAAAATTACCCCCCCCCATTACTATCCCCTGGGGAAGGGGGCACAGGGGGTTAGGTTGAGGAGGGGCAATGCTTGGCCCCAGTAGGCTGGAAATGCTTGCTTGCTGCTTTCAGTACTGGGTGCCGATACTGCAGCAGCTCTGCAAAACTGCCCCTAGTAACAAAACCGGGCCCACTGCTTCAAAACTGGCCCCCACCCTTCCAGCCTCTTGGCAAAACACCTAATGCCTATTGCAGCCAGTCCAGCCCTGGGGCTCTCACAGAAGATTCTGGAGAGGTCAGAGTTAACCGGATGTTGTCTGGAGAGAGCATGAGTTTCAAGTGTGTTGCAGCTGTTGGTATGCCCAGAGTTTCGAATTGCGATTGCCAACATCTCCAGTACCAGCAAGAAAATCAAGAGGGAGAAGGCACAGCCTTACAGGTTCAGCGGTTAATGTAGAAGGTGCCAGAATGTATGCTGTTATCAATTTCGCCATTTGGTTGCTATACAGCCAAATTGTCATGGCAATAAAATTGTGGCCAATTTCCATTTGACCCATAGTTTGAGTAAGCAGTCCCAATCCACCTGATGGAAAGCCTTCCAGGAAGAGGCACACTCTCTTGGGCCCATATTTATAATTTTTTTTAGCGCCACATTTGCGTCATTTTTTGACGCAAAAGCGGCGAAACCTTACAAAATATAATTGTATTTTGCAAGTTTGAGCTGCTTTTGCATAAAAAAATGACGCCAATGCGGCGCTAAAAAAGTATAAATATAGGCCTTGGTGTCTGTGATCCTAGAGCTCCACAGTAGTTGAAGTGATGTGTCAAGATGGTTCCATGAAGAGCGTCCGTGGGGGAAACCCACCTGACTTTTGTGTATTAGGAATGCTATTACTTTCTTCAGCCTATTAGCCGACACTTTGGAAAAAATCTTGACATGCTGTTGATCAGCAATATTGGGTTATTATTTCTACAAAAATATATTGTATTTTAGAGGCTTTGAAATCACTGTTATGTACGCTTGTAAAAAGTCTGCATTCGGACCACCTTCGAATAGTATCTCTTGGAATAGCTTACCTAAAATGGGCACCAAGGGCCAAATTTATGAAATTTTGCTGCAGGGCAGCGCATCAAGTCATCTTGCTGCATTGCCCAGTTTCAAAGGGAAAGGACAGGAATGCACTGTGTCTTTGCAATATGGCGTTTTTACTTTCCTTTCCAACTGCACTGGTACTGTAATGACTGTCTAACCCTAACGCAGACACCCTTGCACCATGGTTCAAGGGTGTGTGCAAGGGTGTCTGCGTTGTCGCCAGGATTGGTTTTGTGCAGGAAGGGGCACCTTCATTCACAAAAACAATCGAGGGAACTTTTTTCCTCTTTCTGTAGAAAGAGTTAGAAATGTGGAAAAATGAAAAATATGTCTCCTTGTAGTGCCTCCTCTGAGGAGATGTAAGGTTTTGGCTCTTCCTCAGGTTTAAAGGCTCACGTAAATTTGGGGATGTGTCAAAATCCATGGGTGTTGCATAGGAAAACCTACCACAGCACCCATGGAATGCCTCCCTGGTGCAAAGTAGGGAAACGCAGTGACTTGCACTGCCTTGCCTTACTCCATAGCTATGAGGTCATTCAAAGCCACGCAAAGTGGCTTTGCATGGCCTCATGGATATGGTTGAGAGGTTTGCATGGCCGGTGCATCACTAAAAATGACTCAACAGTGGCGCAAGCCTCTCATAAATAACCCCCAAATGTTTTGCTGTTATCTTGTAAAATTCAATCAGGAAGGAGTCTTGCCCTGGGGCTTTACCAACTGGCATGTCTTTAACTGCCACTGCTATTTAAGCATTTGTGAGGTTCTCTGAGCATTTCTCTCATGTCCGCTAGCGGAACTGCTAGTGTCAACTGATCCATGAACTGGCTCTCTGAAACAGTGGTAGCCAGGGATTCAAAAACATTGAGGATAGAATAGTAGGACTTAAATTCCCCATTGATGGCCTGAGACTTTGCAGGAATGTTGCCTAGGTGATCGTGTAATGTTGGTTAGCCGTTCATGGCTGTCTCTGTGTAAGTTGCCAGTCAGAGAGCCCTTCTCCTTTTTGCTGTGTTTGTTGCTCATGCTTCTAATTCTATGTAGGCCCTTTTTGGCTGATTGGTAAAGGAGGGCGTTAAGATCATATTTTTTCTGGGTCAGAGCCTATAGGTGGTGGGCTCCCTTTATAGTAATCATGTGCTTCTTTGTTATCTTTTACCAGTTCTCTGTGCATTGTTTGAGCTTTGTAGTGCAGGTAGGCCTGATCTCTGATCATTACGCCTCAGATTTACATTTTCCCTGTTGCTGAAAGAGTCTGCTGTGAGGGGACAGAGTGCTCATTAAGGGATAGATCGTCTTTAAGTTGAGACTGCATTTCTTCCTTCATGTCCAGTTGTTGGTAGTATTGAGCATGTATTCTCCAAGGCTTGTCTACCATGAAATGGAAGCACTAATAAAGAATTATTGAGATCAGAGTGTGGTCTGAAATTGCACTCTCACAAATAGTACAATGTTAGGTAGTAGAGGCCCCTTTACCTTGAAATAGTCAACCCAGGTCTCTGTACCATAGGGTCATGATAGGAATGTGTAGTCCCTGTCTTTTGGGTGATGTAGTCGCTAGTGGTCGATTAGTGAGTGTCAGTCATAAGATCCTTGAGAAGGCTCCTATCATTTTTTTTTTAAAGGATCAGGTATTGGAGTAGTCCAAAACAGGGTCAATGGTGGTATTCCAACATTCCAATGGTTGTCTTGGGAGCATGGATTTCCACAAAAACACTGTTCAGCTGGGTGAAGAAGGATTTATTCACTAGATTCAGAGTATAGATCGAGCACACTATGAGTGAGTGTTTGTAGTTGGAGAGGGTAGCAAAAACATAACAGCTGTGCCGGTCCAACAATGCATTAGTTACTCGGGCCGGTAGGTTCTTCTTAATAAGGATTGACACTCTAGTCTTCCTTTAAGGCGCTTGATTATTTAATTCCGGTGAGTCCATGTCAGGGATTATTCTTGAGGCCAAGAGTTCCTGTTCTAAGCAGTCTCTTTGCAATTTGGCAGATTTCAGTGAGGACATGTGGGACTCTAGAATTAGTACATTAGCACATTTTTTAGACTTCAGTTAAGTTAACATCTTCTTATGATGTATAAAACTTGTCATGCTATTGACACTCATGAAACATATTGCAGGGGTCTGGTGAGTGCCATTGTGGTCACCTAAACATCCTGCAGAAAGGGAATTGCTTTTGCAGAGAAGAATTTAGCGGGAGCTACCGCAATGTCAGGCTGACTTAGGATGCACCTTCGGTGGATCGGCTGGCAGGTAAGTCTGGTCTTCTGTCAATTCTCCAGAAAGCTTTTGGTGCAAAATTTTCTAAGTCACAAGTTTTAGGGTTAGGCAGAAGCAGTACCACCAACACCAACTCCAATTGTCCAGGACCTGGGTGTTGCCACTTGGGGGGTTAGGCCTCACTACAGCAGGGACCATGTGCAGATTTCCAGGTCTCAGGAGCTTGTTATATCCCTGTAGCTCACACAAAAATTCCAACCAACTAGCCCTTGGAGTTACTTCTAGTGGTCCTGGGTTCAAAGAGATGGTCCAGTTCTCCTTCAAGCAGCAATGTTATACAGTTCCCATGAATAAAGTAGGGCTGTGTATTTGGTCAACATAAATGTCAGGTAATAGGGACTCAGTTTATCCATACCACCAGGAAATGTCATGAAATGTTGGCATGATTCTGAGTTAGCTCACAGTGCCCCATCTGAACCCCTTAACATCAGAACCTCACAACCTCAAACATGACTGCTTAGATTTCCTAGAAAACTGTGGAAAATGACCTACTCATTCGTTGTCACTCAGAGTACCCAAGATCAGACAAAAGGAAGAATGCAAAAGTGTTATTTAGAACATTTATTGCAATAGTCTTAATTTTGCATAGAAAATAGGAGCTGCGATTATTAGGCAAACATGGTAATCGGCATTACAAAGATAGTGAAAAAGGTAAAGTTTAGCCACAGTTCTGTGATTAAGTTGGTAAGCTCCTATCTGTAACTATATACACTGCTGACAGCATAGTGGATGCACCCTCTGCCAGATGTATTTGGAATCTCGTCTCCCCAGGCCTGAGTATGATGTACCAGAAGGCCAGGAAGCCAGTCTGCTGTGGTTCAACTATTAGTCCGGTGAAAGGTAGAGATAGGATTCAGAATCGGTATCAGATTTAGCTAGGATGCATCTTGCATACTGGTGCGTGCAAGGTTCCAGGTTAAGCCCAGTGGGAGTGCTTCCCTGCCTCATACAGTGCAGAGCTGTTTTTATGATACAAGCACTCCCCGTGTCGCACTGTGTCAGAAGTGCAGCTTGACGCTGTGATGTGCCTAGAAACACGGAGCTGTCTCCATGGACAATCAATATGTTCAGGCATCTTGTTCTGTTTGCTCAGCCTTGACAGAGTGTGCAGATTAGATGGCATACTAGGAACAAGCAACATGTACGGCGATCTCCCAGTACATTATTACATAAATGAGAAGCAATGTGAAAGGTTACAGACAGAAAGAAAATGCTAGGTTAAAAACGTGCACTTGAAAAACAGAGTCTCCAAGCAGGCCCTAACATGTCCTCAGTACAACCCCCCCAACCCCACCCCCCTTTGGCCATGAGAGAAAGTGGAAGTTAAAATCAAAATATAAAAACATACTAAAGCTATAAAAGTGTGACACATAACAAAGAAAAATGCATTTCTATAATAAAAGCAAATGAAAGGCATATGTCTCAAAAATATGCTAATTAAAATCAGGAAAACTAAAAACATTTTAATAAAAACAAAAAGCCAGAATCATAATCTAGGGAGTTCCTGACACACGTCCATGTACAAAGTCAATGGAATCCACGATGGAACATCCAACTGCAGATGACAGATTCACCGAAGCCGGAGTAGCAAATTTTAGAGAACAGAGATAGTCAGGTCTAGCCAAATCAGCAGACTTCAGTATCCAACTATGTAGCTGCATTATCCATAACAACCAGAAGAGAAAGCTGTTAGCAGCAGAGGCATCCTCATGGGGCAACACTGACGGTGGATCCTTAATGAACTCACATGCAGATTAATGTCCACAGGGTGAATTATTTACATAGCTAGACACAGTTCCAGTGCACTCTCAGAAGGGCACAGCAGAACACAGGCTATAAATTGTTACCAAACCGGTTAAAACTGATTCAAAATTAATTCCCGGAGCAGGGACACTCCAAATATCTGTATCATGTGTTCACAGCAGCAATAAGTGTGACAGATTCATTGCCATCTGGCCACGTGATGGTGGAACATCTATTGCGAAGCAGAAAAAATGAAAATAAATAGCGATGACCAGGTAAAAGACAATCAGCATCCCTGTAATACACTGGCAATCAAAGAGTGCAGAAAGGGTAGAATAACTCAAAATACTGTCTGGAATGTGCTCATAAAGCCAGACCCAGCCATTTTAAAAAAGTGTACCATGCCAGCCATATTTGAGGCATTGAATATCCAGTGAATAAGCTCACTAAGGCCCACATTTATACTTTTTTTAGCTGCATATTTGCATCATTTTTTGACGCAAAAGCAGTGCAAGCTTCCAAAATACAGTTGTATTTTGAAGCTTTGAGCCTCTTTTGCGTCAAAAAGTGGTGCAAATGCAGAGCTAAAAAAGTATAAATATGGGCCTAAAATATTGGGAAAAGCTAGCACGTCGGAGTGATTGTACTTCGACAGAGGACCTTGCTTCTTGTAGATCAAGGGTCTCTCTAATAATAATGATTTCAGTCTTCACAGCTTATCAAAATGTATGCCAAAAATGGGTCTGGAAGGCCAAATCATATTTTCCCCTATTACATGCGTGAACAGAAATAACACATTGCTGCAGCAGATCATGACCTTGGAGACCATCACCACACATGGGACATGTGCTTTTATCCTACAAAAAATTGATCATTCAACACCAAATAACACCAGTTTGAGAGAAATCAGAACACTGGACGAATCGAGACAAATGCACCTATCAGGTAACACACTAAGGGGGTCATTCTGACCCCGGCGGTCCTTGACCGCCGGGGCCAGGGTCGGCGGGAGCACCGCCAACAGGCTGGCGGTGCCCCGCAGGGCATTCTGACCGCGGCGGTTTGGCCGCGGTCAGAACAGGAAAACCGGCGGTCTCCTGCCGGTTTTCCGCTGCCCTGCTGAATCCTCCATGGCGGCGCAGCTTGCTTGCTTGATTCAGACACCCCATACCGCCATCCTGTTCCTGGCGGTTCGCCCGCCAGAAACAGGATGGCGGTATGGGGTGTCGTGGGGCCCATGGGGGCCCCTGCAGTGCCATGCCGTAAGAGGGCCCCACAAAGAATTTCAGTGTCTGCTCAGCAGACACTGAAATTCGCGACGGGTGCAACTGCACCCGTCGCACCTTCCCACTCCGCCGGCTCCATTCGGAGCCGGCTTCCTCGTGGGAAGGGGGTTTCCCGCTGGGCTGGCGGGCGGCCTTCTGGAGGTCGCCCGCCAGCCCAGCGGGAAACACAGAATAACCGCCGCGGTCTTCTGACCGCGGTGCGGTATTCTGGAGGGGGGAACTCTGGCGGGCGGCCTCCGCCGCCCGCCAGAGTTAGAATGACCCCCTAAGTTCACCATGGAGACATTGCATGCACCATGCAGCGTGACCTCTTTACAAAGTCCTAAGTGGCCAAATGAAGTCTCACAATCATTTCCACTAAAGAACACTTCAGTTTCCTCATGCACACATCTGTTATCAAAAGATAAAACCCAGGATTCATGCACAAAACTATCCCCCATGACATCATATCTGGTAGTATTTTAGACATGATGTAAACTGAAATGTAGAGATTGATAATGAGATAACTCCATGGATCAAACATACTGCTGATGGAGTCTCAGCTACTGAAAAAAAAAACTTTTCTAAAAGCTCAATATTAAGCATGGTGTAACTTGGATATTTCTTTGCTATGATTTTCTGAATGTGTGTTAAATTAAATGGCAGAAACAACTTTGTTGTTTTCAGGTATTTAAAGGGCACTCAATTTGATTTTAAAACCTGCAATGTTCAACTCAATTGCATTACTGATCCTAAGTGGTTCTGACTACGCTGCAACTGAGACATATCATTTTACATAATATTTAATGCAGATGGCATAACATTACTCAAAGAATGAATCTGAGTTGAAAGAGTGGTCATACTCTTGTCCAAAACAGTCAAGGATCTATTAAAGTTTCCCCTATCAATGTGTCTCAAATGTTTAGCAGCACATTGAATTTTTCCCAAATCTAATTTGTTATTGCATATAACAACCTTTTCTGATGTAGTGTACTAGGACCTAACAAAAAATCTTGTAAATCTATGTAATCAGATAGGCGAGATAGATGTTGTTTAATTGCAGCTAATATGGAATGTTGTAACCATTGTTTGCATGAATTCTCCACACTGTAAGTGGTCACTATCCTTGAATGTTGTGACTGTGAATTTTGAGGGTCAGGTCTACAAGCTTTAAAACCCAAGGTGGAGTTAAAAAAATGTGCTTGATAGCCATTGGTGTCTACTAGCCACACTAACCACCTGTCTGGGCCTGAAAGTGAAGACTTATAAGTACCATTCTGCATCATGTCATTCAGTTCATTGTCAGAGTAGATCACAAAATGTTGCCAATTTTCAAAACATGGAATAGAGGGAATGCAAGGTGTAATCATGTCTTTCATTTTAGCCAGACCAATACATGTTGTTTGTTGCACTGTTTTGTTCCTGAAAATCATTTGTTGTGGATTTATACATTCTCCAAATAATGCCTCTGTACCCTCTACCCAACATAGTTTCTGTGAGCATCTTTTTCTGAGCTCGGGAAGATGTGAGTTTGCAGTAATATGAAGATGTGTCCTGGCAATTAAGTCCTAACAATATGCAAACTTCATATATGTTTTGGAACTTTCTGCTGAGTCAGACAATGTTCACATTGTGTGTAATCAAAGACTGTATGGGGAGAACTAGCCCTGCGTAGGTAATGGTGAGCATAATTATGATAACAAAACATTTCACCATAATTCAAAGAATTCCGATACACGTCTTCATTCTCAAATACGGAAAAACTTTCTAACTCATAGAGAATACTTCTCATCATTGTCACATCCCATTCATCGGAGATAGGTCCAGGAGCAATAATGTCATCTAGTGATATTTTAAACATGCATATTATCTGAAGAGTTTCAGTGGGACCAAAAATATCAAAAAGGACCTTATCCCATACAAATCCAACCAAAACCAGAAAGGCAGAAACATTCACCAGGGACAGGTCTCTTTGCACACTGTGCAAGGAAGAATGAGGCTTTTATAGCTCAGCCACGAGATCAGGAACAGTGTGATCTGGAAAACAATGTGCATTCAGAATCAAGAAAAATACTGTGACAAACCCAATTCAAACAAAGAGAAAATTCAGTACAATAGTAATACAAATGCAGGACCAAGGTGGAATCAGGTAAGTGTTTTTAAGTCACACAAAAGTGTGGGAAGAATTTGAAGAAAAAAATCATCAATGTTAAAAACTTAACCAGAGGCAGTTTGTGCAAAACAGGGACCTCATGTGGTAAAGGAGAACTTGTAGCCACTTACAAAGCTTGTTGGTAATATATAATTTCATTGCTGGAAACAGCAGTTGGAGACTGTAAACTCACATCTGGCACTTTTCATAACAGTAGTGGTAGCAGGACTCAGTGGGAAATTAGTATCGTCATTGCCCAGCCGGGGAGCAATGTTACTTGTGTTCCTTAGTCCTTGTGGAGGAATTCCATGCAGAGTAGTGAGACCGATAATTACTCAGGAGCCCTTGTGGCCTACTGTGTAGAGCTGTCCACATGGCACTATGTTATCTGGTCTATTGAGACAAGCGATTACTTTTACAACCAGAAGGCGGTGGTAAAATTACAGTTCTTGTACCTTGAATGCCTATGACTGGTACCGGTACTCTGTATGCTGGTCCAAATTCTTTCTTATTGCAATCTTCTTGTGCATTAGATGCCCAAACTTTGGATTCCAGCTGGGAGTTGCTGCTTGCTATTTCACTCTATCAGTGGCAGATCTTTTAGTAAGTTCATTTGAGTGCTCACATCGGAAATCTTATAGTTCCTGTAAGAAAGCAAAATGTTCATTTATGTCAAAAGGTGTGTTCGTAGACAATGTGCCAGCATTATCACGATCTAGAACGTACATTTGAATGCCAAACAGGACCTCGTATTGGGTGGGGCCATCCAAAGATCTTTTAGGCATATTATTTGAAGCTCTATGTACTCCATACAAGTGATGAATCCAACAACGACTTGAACTTAATACTCTAGCTAGTAAGTATTTGTGAGAGAACAGGGCTGATTGCAGAGGTAGTCTTAAACTACCTTATTTTTACATATGTCACCCCTAAGGTGTGCCCTATGTGCCCCTAGGGCTGGGTGCCATGTAACTATGAACAGGGACCTTATAAAAATAGTTTTATAAGCCCTGGTGAGGTAAAACAGCCACATTTGTTTTTCCCTCATTGTAGTGAATGGCCTCCATAGGCTAGAATGGGGAGACTTTATTTTAATTTTAAAAATCCCCTTAAGTAACAGATACCAGATGTTTGGTATCAAGTTAATTGTTATAATAAATCCCACATCTTCTAACTTCATCCCTGCAGTGTTTTTGCTGCTGTGCTCTGATTGGCCAGCCTCTGGCAGCCTGACCAGGCTTCCCTGATGAGGTGTGAAGTGGCCTGGCTCCACACAAATCTCCCCTCAGCAGAGGGTGAAGCAGGAAGGAGGAGGGCTGCCAAACTGGTCTTCAAAGGCAGAAAAGGACATTTGGAGCAACCCAGCAACACCCTCATCCTGCAAACCCAGACAATTAGGTGCCCCTTCATTAGATTAGGAGAGGGCAGGAGAGGGGAGTGTTTAGGATTTTTAGCCACACCAGTGGGTGGGCTCAGCCAGATGTAACCTCCAAAAATCACTTTCAGCCATGACGGATTTTTGAGGAATGTTGCTCCCTGGGATTGATTTTTGCCACACTTCCCAGGAAGTGGTCATCACAGGGGAAAGAACCCTGCCCCTGTTTGGAGAACCAGCCCCCCCTGTTTTTCACCCAGGAGCAAGGATAAAACTGGCAGACCTGCACCCACACCTCAGATCCCTATCAGATTCCAATAAGGCCTGTCCTGCTGGACCCCTGACCTGCACCTGGACACTGCACTCTGGAGGACTGCACCAGCTGCACGTTTGAGCTACACCACTAAAAGGACTTTACCTGTCTTCTACTGCTTCAAGAAGGGACTCCCTGTTTGCTACAGGTACAAAGGAGCTGCCCAGAGTCCCCTGTATCAAGTCCTGCAAGCAGAGCCCAGCTGACCAACGTCCAGTGGCCATTTGAGGATTCTGACCAGGTGCATTCTGGGAATTGTAGTCCCAAATCCCAAGGAGCAACTCAGAGCTTCTGGAACCTTGGATCAAGTTGTGGACACTTCAAGGACAGAAAAAGGACCTCTGGAAGAAGATTCAGAAGTTTGGAGACGTTTGGAGCAATTCCATAAGTTAAAAAGGTGCATTGTGGGAGTTGTAGTCCCAGACCCCAAGAGGCACACCAGAGCTTCTGAACCCTTGGCTGGTGATCTGGACCACTTTCCTGAATAAAACACTTCTGAAAGTAAGTGTGACAGTGTTACCTCGTTGCTGGCCTGAACTCTGGACCTTTTTTAACCCTTTGAACGCTAGTTGCTTCTATGCGCTAGAAAGCATTATTTCTTTAAAAATTCATACCGCCCGTTCCCCTTATCCGATTTTATTCGTTTTGGTGTCATTTCAAAGATAGAAATATAATCTATTTTTATAAATTGATTCTGGATTTTTAAACTTTTTCCTGTGTTTTATTTAATTACTGTTTTGTGATATTTGAATGCTTTACGCTTTGTCTCCTAAGTTAAGCCTTGTCGCTCATTGCCAAGCTACTAAGGGTTGAGCTAGGTTTAATTTACTGAGACCTAACTGGACCTAAGTGGAGGTTAGTGGCCTATTGCTAAGTGTAGGTACTTACTTGCCCTTACCAATAACCCATTTTCCAACAGCATTGCTTCAAGTCAAAGTTCTTCCTCTCCACTATTGAATTTCCTTTCGGATGATAATGAAGAAGAGTAATGCACAGCAACACCCAGGGTTCCCATAACATCCCCGTAAGCCATGCAAGCAACAAAGGGCTTTGGTCTGAGTGGAATGCCCTTACTGCATATATCCCCAAAAAGACTTGCAACAGTTTGTGCATCAGCTGATCACTCTGGCCACATTCATAAGAATATAGAACATGAATCTACAGCTAGGAGAACACATTTAAAAGTTCCATCAGAATACAAGAGCCTACAATGATCTTAATATACAATGGAGAGATTTATTGGAAACTAAAAGGGGTGTCTGTGGTGGGCATTCAGTGGTAGAACTTTTAATTTGTTGGCAAATGTCAAAACTAGGGACAATTGTTTTGTCTGTTTGTATCGATCATGCCACCGGTAGTGCTTCTGAAGTAAAGAAACTGTGACTACCACAATAACACGTGCAGACACTAAACCCTTATGTGCAGCTATTGTTAGCTCTAGCCTGTGGTTTTCATTTGGTATCAATCAATCACCCAATCTGGGAATGCAACCAAAAAGGATGTTTTTGAAGATCAACAAACAGGAGTATTTTGAAGAATATTTTGTAGGTAAAGGAATGCCACTTCAAGAAGCAGTGACTGCAGTCATGATGTCATCATCCACCCTCATGTGAGAACAAGTAATTGCATTTCCTGCAGCAGTCTGAACTGTGGCTTACATAGGTTCATCAGCCAATTAAATTCCTGCAATGTTTACACCAACATCAGCCCATGGCAAACAATCTTTAAGATGTGCCACCTTTCCCCAAAGTAGTTTATGCTTGATAGTATTTCCCTGGGAGTCTCTGTAACCATTCAAGTGCCAATAGTATAAATAAGCCTGGACACAGTAATATTAATCACACACAGTCAGTGTGAGGAATTCATAATCCATATTTTCTAGAGGGAGAAACAGTTCAGCTAGCTAGGCTGTGCAGTCCCCTAAGGACAGTGTGATTGTATCAGCTAGAATTCACCATTTATCATAAGACTATGCACCACTACACAAGCAGTGAGTATTGGTCTTTTTTTCCTATCACAGGTTGCGCAGAACCATCTGTATAGATCACATAATCATACTATTCAAAAGGCAATACATCACTTGGCACAGGCTATTGTAGTTAATTTTGATGGCATTTTTGAGTCTGCAAAGTTGGGTAAAAAGCATAATGTACATAAGAAGCTGTCAGGGAAGTGACCCACTGTATCCATCTTGGATTTAAGGCTTTTACATTTGGGACGCATGCCTTGGTAACAGCCACTAGGGCTGGGACGGGGGTTATGACAATTAGATGTTTTCCCTGAGCCAGTGGTTTTTATTTTATGACAGTTGTCTGAACTGCAGTCAGTATTTTTTCAGTGGATGTGAAACGCATTTCAGCCTTAGACTATAGATGCAATTTATATGCTGTAGACACTGTGTCACCCTAATTGAAGGTCATAAGTGGAACCCGTACATCCTTCAGCGTAGCATATTACCAAATTTGTTGTGTTGATACGAGAATGTAAGTTTCTGAATTCTAGCATGTCAGTCTATAATAATCTGAGTATTTGTGTGTTTTCAGGTGTCCAATGTGTGTTGGAGAAATGTGAACAAATTAAGTCATCAAGCTGTTTTTTCCATTGTGTGTAGTCTGGTATGTATGTTCTACCAAAATTTAAGAAACCTAACAGTGACTGCAATTTCTTTATGGTGTTTGTTGGTTGCAAGAGAGCACACTTCTCTAAGTACTGCAGGACAAGGCTTCTGCCTTCATTGGACAATTCATATCCTAGGAACAGAATATTTAAAAAAGCAATTTTTCTTTTTTTTAAATGTGAATTTATAGCTGTGTTCGGTTAATCCCAACACTATCTGCTTATCTTAATTGTCTGTTTAAGTCATCATCAGTTAGGAAGATTTCATCAACAAAGGAAATTGCTTCTGAGTCAATGTAATGTAAAATTGATGTTACTAGGGCAGTGAACAGTTCACAACTATTCTTACACTATTGAGGGATTCGGCAAATCCAACGTTGTGAGCCTAGAGAACAGAACATGGTTAGATCCTTGCTTTCAGGCCCTATATTTTTACAGAAAAAAACATTGGAATTGTCCAAAATTGTTATGTATATTTTACTGACTATGTTGTTCATTGGAGCTGTACTGTGTGAGTTTGAATTGCAAAGGTATGTGTGTGACTATTTAAGGGTCTGTAGTCTAAAACTATACAATAGGAATGATCTAGTTTCATAATCGGAAAAAGAGGATTATTCATAGGAGGCACACAGGTTTCTATTACACCATGGTGTTCATGCTGTGAGAGTATTTCCCTCACAGGAGCTTTCACTTCATTTTAATTGGGTATTGTGCTTGTACCTGTGGGCTTGAATATATGGGTATTATATGGTAGAGGGAACCTTTGTCCCAAACCACATAATTGTGATACAGCACATGGTCTTCTGCAAGAGCCCAATCTTCAGCATACCCTTGATTAACTGCTTCCAGAACATGAACCAAGAAGGACAGTAGTATAACAAACTCAGAAGGCCCATCTACATCAGCCAAGAGAAAGTCATAACTGCATGTTAATTTTCCTCAGAAAATCACTCTAGTAGTGGAAACGTGCCCCCCTCAATTTGAATGTCCAATTCATATAGACTGCTTGGGGGGTCTAACCCACTGATCTGGTGTTTCAACTTTTACAAATTTACTAGTTGTCTTGAAACCAGAAACGCTTGAACATTTTTGCAAACTATTTTGACCTCTGCTGCAGTGTCTAACACTGTCAATGCCCAAATCATGTTCAGAAGGAGCATTCTCTGTATGTGTGGCATATTTAACAGAAATACCTGCCACTTTCTTCTTCTTGAATTGTGGTATTTGTTGTGGAAGATTCTCTTCCTTTTAATGATGATATCAGATGAGCGTTGTGAGTCCGTTTTTAGTTTCACATACTCTTTATGCCTGCATTAAAATTGCTCTCCTTAATCAGAATGTTGGTTTGGTGAATCCTGAAAAGAACGAGAAGGATCGGTATTAGTACATTGATACCTATCAGACTGTTTAAATGTATCATGGTTACAAATATAATAATGTTTCTCAGTGTGCTCCGGATGTGGAGATCCATCCTGTGTTTTCATTCTTTCTTTATTTTTTAAGTGTTTCCCCCTGCATTTTTAGAGTACTCAGATGTCTGTTTGGAACGTTCTTAGTCTAATTTGCTTTAAGCTGGAGATTATTAGGCCTTGTTCTCAAACTATCTCTAACCTATAGATGTTTAGGTGTCCCTGATACATTTTGGTAACTCACATTCCTGATCCTGTAGCTTGCGTGAGTCATTGGGGCACTGACAGCACTGCTGCCTTCCCTTTGATATTGCTTAAAAAAATAGAAGAAACTGCAGCAAAATTGCCAATTAATTTCATACCTAAGTCCACATCAGGAGCAGACCCATACTCTTTTTTAATCTGTTTTAGCACCTCAGGCAAAACAGCTATGGATAGTGTACCATGAGTTATGGTATAGACTGCAGCAAAGGCTGTGCCCCAAGTGGAACGATCGTCAACAGGAAGAACCATACCAAGAAAGGCACATATTTAGAATCCTGAGTGTTGGAAAGTGGAATATTGGTAAGGGCAGGGAAGTACCTACACTCTGCAATAGGCCAGAAACCCCCACCCAATAAATTAATCCCAGCGTAACCCTTGGTAGCTTGGCAACGAGCAGTAGGCTTAACTTAGGAGACAGGTGTGCAAAGCATTTAAAAATCACAAAACAGTAAATAAGTAAGACACAAACACAATAAAAGTCTAACACCAATTTATAAAAAGAGAATATATTTTTTAGTTTAAAATGACACTAAAATTACAAGAAACCAATAAATGGAACCTGAGATATGAATTTGTAAAGATTAAGGTGGTCATTACAACCCTGGCGGATGGTGTTAAAGCGGCGGTAAAACCGCCAACAGGCCGGCGGTAAAAAAATTGCAATTACGACCGTGGCGGAAACCGCCAACAAAGACAGCCACTTTAACACTCCGACCGCCACGGCGGTACAAACAAACAGCGTGGCGGTTACCGCCAACAGACAGGCGGGAGGCAACGTACCGCCCACATATTATGACAGACCAATCCGCCACCTTTTCCGGGACGGATTCACCGCGGATAAAAACACAGCGGAAACAGGAATTTCGAAGGGAAAATGCTCACCTCTACACACCCCACGAGGAAGAGGACACCATGGACCCGGAACTCCAAATTCTCCCTGCGATAGTCTTCCTGCTCCTCTACCAGGAGCAGGAACACCAGCGGCGAAGACCATGGTGAGTACTGCACCTATGACACAGGGGAGGGGGGAGGGAAAAAACAGGGACACACACACACAACACCCCCACCCTCACCCACTACAACACACACAAATACATATCAATACAGTAACCCCCCCATACCCCCCAGAAGAATGCAAAGACAATAGAAAATTAGTGTAACCATTGTAATATATTAAAAACAAGTAGGCAGAAATATATATACACCATGTACAAAATAAATACCAAGCATAGTAGTCTAGGTAGTGCACCAAGATAGGCCGTGGAACACTGGGACCACACGGTATGGGCGAGGCCCACACAAGATCCCCGACCATGACGGAGACAACACTGCAGGGGCATCAGATACCAAGAAAACAGGCACCTCAGGGGGAAGGGAAGGTTGGGCACCTCAGCCGGATAAGTGCACAACGCCAGATCCACGAGGAGGCTCCATGCCCACTGCTTTATCCTGTGGAGTGCAAAGCCACAGTCTCACAAGTGCAAAGCCACAGTCTCACAAGTCTTTCCAGTGGGTGGTTTGCCCACTGCTTTATCCTGGGGAGTGCAAAGCCACAGTCTCACAAGTCTTTCCAGTGGGTGGTTTGCCCACTGCTTTATTCTGGGGAGTGCAAAGCCACAGTCTCTCAAGTGGATAACCGTCTCCACTGGTTCTGGACGGGGCTTTGTGCCCAGAGTGCTTCATCCTCCCAAGGACTGAGGTAGTGGATGTCAATCTCTACTGGTTCTGGAGGGGGCTTTGTGCTCAGAGTGCTTCATCCTGCTCGTGGCGGCGTCAGTAGCGTCGGAGCTTTTGGCGCTCATTGGCCTGCGGTGCTTGTGGTGGCGGTGTCCTTGGCAGCGGTGCTTGTGGCGGCGGTGTCCTTGACAGCGGTGCTTGTGGCGGTGGTGTCCTTGGCAGCGGTGCTTGTGGCGGCAGTGTCCTTGGCAGCGGTGCTTGTGGCGGTCTTGTATGCCGTGCAGGTTTTTGGCGACTTGCCTGTTTTTCTGTGCCCCTTCCCCACCTTGGATGGTGGCGCAGCTGTCTTCCCACTTGCAACTGTACTCCTGGGAGAGGCTTTGGTGGTAGATGTTTTGCCCTCTTCCGCCGGGCAGTGGCCATCTTTTTATGCTTTTAAGGTGGGGGACTGTCCGTGGTCTGGCTCCTTGGCACACTGGCTGCCCTGCTGCTTGGCGCACTCCAGAAGCCGGTTACTGCTGGCACCACTGTTCCCGCAGATGTTGTGGCTGAGGTGCTGGGTTGGGACCTGGAAAGGCGGGCCCTAGGGGACTGAAGGGGTGGGGGAGGTGAGGGGAAGAGGTCAAGGTTGGACAGGAAAAGTTTTTTGGACACACTGGGACGGGTAGATGGAGGGGGTTTGGGAGTGGAGGAAGAGGTAGTGGTTGTAGGAGGTGTACGTTTGCTGACTTTGGGTGAAGGTGCATGGGCTGGAGGCTGTCGTGAGGTGAATGGCTGTTGGGTGGGTGTGTGGCTGCATTTGTGTACCTTGGGAGGTGGGCTCACAGACACACTGGGAGAGGACACAGGGGAGTGGGGGTGGTGAGTGCAAGTGACCGGGGTGTGGTGATGGCTGTGCTGGTGATGAACGTAGTGGCTGAAGATGTAGTGCATGCAGGTGTGAGTGGAGACGAGACAGGGAGGGAGGAGGGAGACGAGGAGGAGGGGGACACAGTGGAGGCAGTGGATGTTGGTATGTGTGCATGGGTATGATGCTTGTGTGAGTGCCTGTGGGATGTGTGGTGCTTATGTTTGCCTGAGCTTCCCTTGTGTGTTGAGGTGTGTGCATGCTGGTCAGATGGTGTGCTTAGGATAGGCTGAGGTACAGGTGTTTGGGTCTGGGTGGAGGAAGTTGGAGGGGGGAGGCTGGACACAGGGACAATGGCTGCCATCAGTGCTGAGGCCAGAGTCTGAAAAGCTCGCTGTTGGGCTGCCTGACCAGAATGAATGCCCTCCAGGTATGCTTTGGTCTGTTGCAACTGCCTCTCTACACCCTGGATGGCATTCAAAATGGTAGACTGCCCAACAGTGAGGGACCTGAGGAGGTCAATGGCCTCCTCACTGAGGGCAGCAGGGCTGACAGGGGCAGGGGCTGAGGTGCCTGGGGCGAAGGAGATGCCCACCCTCCTGTGTGAGCGGCCACGGGGCACACGCTGAGGGGCTGCTGGGAGGGTGGTGCTGGTAGGGGGGGTGGCAGCTGTACCTGTAGATGCGGTGGGCAGAGAGGGTCCCGCCACTGCAAGGGAGCTCCCATCAGAGGAGGAGTCTGTGTCGCTGGTTTCAATTCCTGTCCCCGCCGTGGAGCTCCCCTCGCCCTCCGTCCCACTGGTGACTTCTGACTCCGTTGTGTCGCCCTCCAGGGCCCTGTGGGATGCAGCTCCCTCCTGCTCCGGTGCCACTGCTCCTCCGCCTGATGATACTAATGCACACTAGAACAGGGAGACCACAAAAGTGGGGGGGAAACAGAAGAAAGACATGTTGAATGCATGCAATACCGCTACCGTTGGCGGACACTACAGACACAGAAGCCCCATGCACTACGCCATGCACTTTGAGTTCCCTAATTAATCACAGGGACATGGGGTACAAGGCCTATGCCCGATTGCTCCACACATGGAGGTCACAGGAGCCTGACTAGGTGTAGTTGGCTCTGAACACAGGTGGGGTTGGGGTGCCACATGGCCTGCCTTACAAAGGGACCTTGCCAACTAAACTCGCCCTGGCCTACTGGAACCCACAGCCCACCTCCCCCACCCAGACACCTCCAATGCTCGCTGAATAAGCAGAATGAGAGTGTACTCACCCCCTTGTGGCTGCTGTGATGCCCTCAAGCGCCCATCCAACTCTGGATACGCCACAGCCAGGATCCGGAACATCAGGGGGGTCATGGTGCGACGGGCACCCCTCCCACGTTGGGAGGCCATCCCCAGCTGGGCCTCCGCCGTCTTCTTGCTCCAGCGGCGAATGTCCTCCCATGTTTTCTGGCAGTGGGTGCTCCATCTGTGGTGGACCCCCATGGTCCGGACTTCCTTGGTGATGGCACACCAAATATCCTTCTTCTGGTGGGCGCTGACCTACAGGAATAGTACAGGGGCAAAGGAGAAGATATAACCGTCCGCACCATCACAGTCATTGGCCCCCATCCCTACCCTTCCAATGATGCACATGTACTCACCGTTGTTTCATGCACGCCTCATTCTCCCGCCCCCTATCTTTCATCCACACCACTCCACACAGGCATTGCCCATTCGGCATGCTCACAGTGTACTTACCTGTTTGTCTGGAGGACTGTAGAGTAGCGTGTACTGGGGGAGGACCCCATCCACTAGTTTCTCTAACTCCTCTGTGCTGAAGGCAGGTGCCCTTTCCCAAGACACATGAGCCATTGTCTCTTCCAGACTGAGGTCACAGCAGCATTTGCAGTGTAGATCCTCTCCTGTCAAAGATCAGGTATCAAGTGATTGAACAGACAGAAAATGGCGGTCACGTCCACGGCGGTGCGTACCGTCACCGCCGGCGTACATCGTCATTGGCTCCTGGGATCCATAGGGTTCAATGTTAACCAATGCATGATTGCTCTGCGGTCTTCGACCGCCTACGGCGACGGTGTAAAACGCCAGAGCAGTTACCTCATATCCCCTTGTCCCACATTACAGGTCAGGCAGCCGCCATTTCACGGGGCCACATGGCATTAATTTTAACTGCGTCACACATATCTAGGCCTTGCATACACACTAATACAGGCACATAGCAGTTTAAACAAATTGTGGAATCAAGTTGTGTTTATGTTCCTCAGTGTTGGTTGACTCTCTGCTCGCTGTACTCCTCCATAGAGCACGTCCACTGGGGCAGGTGAGGAGATGACGGCATCCTCCGGTGTACAGACCGCTGGTGGACCTGTCGACAGTGGAGGAGCGACATTTAATTGTCACCTACAGACTTGATCGTACCACAATCCTGGAACTGTGTGCCCAGTTGGAGCCAGACCTGATGTCAGCTATCTGTCATCCCACAGGAATCCCCCCTCTAGTGCAGGTGCTGTCAGTACTCCATTTCCTGGCAAGTGGGTCTTTTCAAACTACAGTGGCCATAGCATCATGGATGTCCCAGCCTATGTTCTCCAACGTGTTGTCCAGAGTGTTGTCTCCCCTGCTGAAACACATGCGCAGCTACGTCGTGTTCCCTCAGGTGGAGGACTTACCTACAGTGAAAGGTGACTTCTATGCCCTGGGACATATCCCCAACATCATTGGGGCCATTGATGGGACACATGTGGCCTTGGTCCCCCCGCAGGAGTGAACAGGTGTACAGAAACCGGAAGAGTTACCATTCGATGAATGTACAGATTGTGTGTTTGGCCGACCAGTACATCTCCCATGTGAACGCCAAGTTTCCAGGCTCAGTGCATGACGCTTACATTCTGAGGAATAGCAGCATCCCTTATGTGATGGGGCAACTCCAGAGGCACCGTGTGTGGTTATTAGGTGAGGACATGGACCCTATACAGTGTGACTAGGTGTCTGGGTCTGAGGATGTCCCTAAGAGTTAGTGTGTGTCTAACAGTTGTCCCTCGACATTTGCAGGTGACTCTGGTTACCCCAACCTGTCATGGCTATTGACCCCAGTGAGGAATCCCAGGACAAGGGAAGAGGAACGCTACAATGAGGCACATGGGCGAACTAGGAGGATTATAGGAAGAACCTTTGGCCTCCTGAAGGCCAGGTTCCGGTGCCTCCATATGACAGGTGGTTCCCTATTCTACTCACCAAAGAAGGTGTGCCAGATAATCGTGGCCTGCTGTATGCTTCAAAACTTGGATTTGCGACGACAGGTGACTTTTCTGGAGGAGGATGGTCCAGATGGAGGTGTTGTGGCAGCTGTGGAGCCTGTGGACAGTGAAGACGAGGAAGCAGAAGTAAAGGACATGGACAACAGTAACACAGTGATTCATCAATACTTCCAGTGAGACACAGATAAGAAGACATCAATGCCCGCTACATCTGATACCCTTGTTCTACCTCTCATCTGTCTGTCACTTTCACCCAGTATATGGACCCTGAGTTGTCACTTTCCCTTTCAATTTCACAGTTGTGGGTTCCACTGTGTGACATATGCTTTGTTTCCACATGGACTAGAGCTGTGTGACATAGGTATGTTGACAATACATAGGATATAGCATTTTTCCACAGTTATTGCAAATAAACATTTTCGAAAACACAGACTGACTCCAGATTGTTTTGTGATTTAAGGGTGTTTATTTAAGTGCTAAATATTGGAGGGGGTTGTAAAATGGTCAGGGGTGATGGTGGAGGAAAGTCCATGGCAGAGTCCAGTCTATTAGTCTCACAGGTGCCATGTCCAAAGGGGCATAGGAAGTGGAGCTGGGGCAGTTTAAGGATGGACAGGGTGACAAAGTGGGACAAAAGGATGACAATCAGGGTGGTCTCATTTCTTGGCGGTGTTCTTGGCATTCTTCTCTGTCTTTGTCCTGGATCTCAGGGACTGTTTGCGGGGTGGTTCTGCATATGCAGGGGGTGGGCTGCTGGTGTCGTGTTCCTGTGGCGGTGCTTCCTGTCCACTAGCGCCGGCAGAGGTGGTGAGCAGTTCATCGTGCAGGCTAGTGTCAGGGGCCCCTTGTTGTGCCACAGTGTCCCTCCTGGTGTTGACGAGTTACTTCAGCACCCCTACAATGGTGCCCAGGGAGGTATTGATGGATTTGAGTTCCTCCCTGAACCCCAAATACTGTTCCTCCTGCAGCCACTAGGTCTCCTGAAACTTGGCCAGTACTGTTGCCATCGTCTCCTGGGAATGGTAGTAGGCTCCCATGATGTTGGAGAGTGCCTCGTGGAGAGTGGGTTCCCTGGGCCTGTCCTCCCCCTGTTACACAGCAGCCCTCCCAGTTCCCCTGTGTTCCTAGGCCTCTTTCCCCTGAACAGTGTGCCCACTACCACTGCCCCCAGGTCCCTGGTGTTGTTGGGGTGGGGGGTTAGCCTGGGTTCTCTGTAGTGGTGGACACACTGCTGTTTGACGTGTCCTGGGGACAGAGGTATGGGCCCGGTGGGTGGGTGCTGTGCTGGTGTTTCCAGAGGGGGGAAGCTCTGTAGTGGCCTGTGACTGTGTGAGGGGAACAGACTGTCCCGAGGTCCCAGATGGGCCGGCTGGTCATCTTGATCCAGTTGGACAGAGCTGCTGTCATCACTGTGGGCCTCTTCTGTGGGTGGAGTGGACATGTCTGGACCCTCCTGTCCGGTGACGTTGGGTAGGGGTCCTGCAGGGGTGCAAAGGCATGATTATTGCATCTGTGTGTGCAATGGTGTGCAATGGGTGGGTGACCAGGTACCCCAGTGCTTGCATTCTTGTGTGGGACCTTGTGTGATAATTGTTTGGGGGGGGTTGGTATGTGCAGTGACCATGCATTGGTGATGGGTGTCCATGCTTTGGTGTTGCATGTAGGGCTTGGTGTTGGGATGTGTGATTTGTGATAGTGGGACATCTGTGAGGAGTTGGAGTGATGGGGGTGAGGGCGAGGGTGGGGTTATGTGATAGCATGTAGGTAGGGTGGGGGATGAAGTAGTGAAAGAGTTGCCTTACCAATGTCCATTCCTCCAGCTACTCCTGCGAGGCCCTCAGGATGCAGTATAGCCAAGACCTGCTCCTCCCATGTTGTTATTTCTGGGGGAGGAGGTGGGGGTCCGCCGCCAGTCCTGTGTACTGCAATCTGGTGTCTTGAGACCACGGAATGCACCTTCCCCCGTAGGTCGTTCCACCTCTTCCTGATGTCATCCCGTGTTCTTGGGTGCTGTCCCACTGCGTTGACCCTGTCCACTATTCTGCACCATAGCTCCATCTTCCTAGCTATGGTGGTGTGCTGTACCTGTGATCTGAATAGCTGTGGCTCTACCCGGATGATTTCCTCCACCATGACCTTGAGCTCCTCCTCAGAGAACCTGGGGTGTCTTTGTGGTGCCATGGGGTGGTGTGGGTGATGTGTGCGGTGGTGTGTGTTGTGATGTGTGGGGTGATGTTTAGGGGTGTGTGGTGTTTTGTGCGTGGATGTTGTGTGAGTGATGGTGTTGAGTGCCTGTGGATGCTAGTTTGTAGATGGTGGTGTCTCTCTCTGGCCTTCAGTCGCAATTGTGGTCGTAGGGGTTTGTGGGTGATGTGGGTGTGTGTTTTATATTGTATTGAGTGTGTGGGAGTGGTGTGTGTATGTGTATCAGGTGTGTGTATTTGGAATTGTCCAATGTGGTTGTGTTTTGTAAGTGTGTGTGTATTTTGAGCAGGGCGGTGTGTACCGCCAATGGAATACCGCGGTTGAAAGACCGGCGCATGGATTCCTGGGTCGTGATAGTGTGGGCGTATTCCTGTTGGCGTGACAGTGTCGGTTTTGTTATCGCCAGTTTATCACTGACCTTTGGTGTGGCGGACTTGTGTGGGTGTCTAAATTTTGGCGGATTCCGAGCTGTGGGTCATAATAGCTGTGGCAGAATTCCGCAGCCGCAGCGCTGTGTTGGCGGTCTTCTGCACGGCGGTAAGCAGCTTTTACCGCCAATGTTGTAATGACCCCCAAAGTCTCTCCATGTTAGGCTATAAAGCCTATTCACTACAATGGGGAGAACAAATGTAGCTATTTTTCCCTCACCAGGGCTTATAAATCATCTTTTATCAAGTCCCTGCTTATAGTTACACTGCAGCCCACCCTGGGGACACCTAGGGAACACGTTAAGGGTGACCTATATGTAAAAATAAGGTAGTTTAGTCTTTGGAAGTACTATTAACTCAAAAGTCGAATTTGGGCTTCACTTAAACTTAAAAGCATCCAACAAGGCAGGACTGCCTTCAAAATGACATTGGGCACCACAGCAGTGCACCTACAGGTGCACTACCTATGCTGGGCTCCCTAAACCTACATGCCCTAACCTATATTAGGGGCTTATAGGTAGGTTGATACAGCCAATTAAAATTAGCCTAATTTGCATAATCCATTTTACCCTGGCCCAGGGACTGGTTAGCAGTACCCAGGGCACAGTCAGAGTCAGTAACCACCAGTATCTGTCCAAAACGCTTATGGGTGACCAGGACAAAAAGGAGGACTTTCCCATACTGTGTTAATCTTGGGGTTCCATGTGTGGAAAAACTGGTTCAAACTGATTTGATTTTTCTGCAATCCAAAACAGAATCTGTTACCATTGGTGGGAAGCTGATAGAGATATCACTGTTCATTTGTACTAGCCTGATATCCTGACCCAGCGGGCGTGAAGTTTTTTGATTGCCTGACCACACCCTCATGTTTTTTCTGTTTGTATAGTCACCGTAAGTGGCCAAGGTATGCCCAGATATGCGTTCCTTGCTCGCTGTACCACTGGATTCAAGGTGGCCTGGCTGATGAGGGATGGTACCCCCAAACCAGTCCCAGGATGTTTGTTTTCGGTCCAGGGAGGATCTGGTCTGGCAGTTCCGGCTAGACTATTCCCATGGGGAGCAGGGTCAAGACTGATTTGCATATGGCTGGGTTAGAACTGGATAAGCATGGTAAGGAACAAAACAATGAATTTAACCCAGATCTGTGACTGAGTGTGTGTGTGTCTTAAATATTTCTGCACTCCATTCATCACCTTTTGTTATTGCTATAGTCACCCTAAGTGGCCAGGGTATGCCCAGATGTGTGTCCCTTGCTTGCTGTGCCACTGGATTCAAGCTAGCCTGGCTGATGAAGAGTGATACCTAGAAACTAGTCTCAGGATGTTTGTTTTCTGTCCAGGGAGGACCTGGCCTGGCAGCTCCGGCTGTCCTGTTCCCTTGGGGAGTGGGGATCAAGATGTATTTGCATATGACTGGGTCCAAACTGGGGTTACATAGTAATCAAAAAAACAATGGATTTAATCCAGATATGTGACTGGGCATGAGAGTTTGAAAAGTTTCAGCACTCTGTCCATCATCTTTTTGTGTCACAGCCTCTAAAGCTCCATGGACTACTATGCTACTGTCCAGATTAGCAATAAAGGGAATGGGGGAATGGGACAAAATAATAAACAAGATCTGGTCCATTACTTCATGGAGTTACCCTTGTCTGTGAAGGTTACCACTTGTCACCACTACTCTTCCTCACACACTCTTCTCACTACTCATTGATCTCTTAGCATTACCTCTCATGTGGCCTGGTCAGCATAGAACCTATGATGGCTGCATAGTGCTTGAATTCAGGTATTGCACCCCCAGGTACAATACCACATCTGTCACTAGTCGAAATGTCTTATAATGGCTCAAATGCCCATTTGGCACTGGAGTGCGTGCAGTACTGCCTGGTTGCTGTGCACTTTCAGATTAGTCTTTGGATAGAAGCACTGTGCACACACTGCACACATTATGTGGGAAAGCCTTTAGGAGGCACAATCACATTTGTATATTTGCCTTGGTTGCTCACAAGTCTTGGGAGCATTAATCTTTTGTTGTTAGCATGTTTCTGTGCAGTATTTTCTTTGTATGCAGCATTACAACATTAGTTCATTTACAAAGTTTGCAGCGTTAGTGTTTTGTATCCAGTGTCTTTATGCTGCTATTGCACGTGGGCACACTAGGATTTGTGCAATTAGTTATGGTATGCACCGGTATTGTATGCAGATTAGGATTGTGCTCGTATTTGTGCATGCAGCCTCCATGTGTGCTCAGGGATAAATCATTGGTGCCTAGTCAGTCGACTGACATCAGGCTGAGGCACGTGGTAATTGCTAGGACTGGTTTTGAGTTAAGGGATGCAGGCATTGGTGGACATACTACAGTCTCTTTCATGGTTCACTGGTCCAAATATGCGGGGAACCAGGCTGGATGCTGCAATGAAGACTGGAGCAGATCAGGTGAGTGCTGTCTATACCACATAGTCCTGATTGCCAAGCAGGCGGGAGCAGTTGGGGCATAGCATTTATACTCATAGTGCCTCAAAATGGCCGCTGAGATCCAGCGGTCTCTCAGGACCTCATGCTCATTCTCTGCACATGGAGTGGGCCCGCTTGGTGTATTGCTCCACTTCCTGGATGTTTAATTCTTATGCTTAGCAGTAGTCAATCATTCTCATTGCACTGCGCATAGTGGTAATGCTTGGCAAACATAATATAGAGCTTAGCAAACATGCTATCAGGAATAGCCCATGTACACATCCTCAACTGAGTAGTATTCTGTGCACCCTAAGTGCATGTATCTTCTCTAAGAATGGACCGCGCTAGTCCAAGACTGTGTACTATGCCATGCTTTGTGAGTCACTAAGGGATTTGCATATGTGTTCATGACACCATCATACCCATTATTACATTAACAATAACTGGACTAATTGCAAGCACAGTTTGGTCTGGATGGACAGCCTGAAGAACTCTCACTGGAACAGCTGTTATTGTTTAAAATGTGCGACTCAGTACATGTTTGTATCCACTTTTAACAGGAGATGAAATTTCCTTGCGTTTCTCATATCCTTTATGGAGTACCATGCATGAACATATTCCCTCAGTTAGGTCTTCTTAAAAAGATTTCATGTCTTTATTAATTCATCCGTGATGGTCCATATATATATTCAAATAATAGTCAAACTAGCCATAGCCAACGCGTTCCGCCCCGACGGACTTCTTCAGGGCTAGAAACATACAATTTCCTCTCCTGTTAAATGTGGATACATACATGTGCTGAATCTTGGGTTTTATTGTAGTACTAGGAGTCCTGGTGATTGAGGATTAGGGGGCTGGCCCTCAAGACTCGTGCATTATTAATATACACTAATCATTGATGTAATAGAATGAAAAGGTGCAGCAGCAATCACCTTGGCCCCTAAGCTGTTACTGTTTGTATAGCAATATATTCTTACAAAATTATTGTAAAACGGAAAGAGTTCATTATCATTCATTGATGCTGTATTGGGCTGTGGTGTGTAACCAGCTAGTACTGACCTGGTCATCCCATCATTACTGAGGCCTCCCAGTCCTGAGTTTTGTACTGCATGTGGAAGAGCACCTTAAACCCAATCGTGGTGTTCCTGATATGTTAATGGTATTTATAAGTGTTGATATGATCTGTATTGGTTAGGTGCTGCCATCTCAGTGTATGCTTGAAATGTCTGTGTTTTTTGGGTCTGTCTACTGCGGGAAATTCGGCCCATGAATAAAAGAACCTTTCAACCTATAGTCTAAAATGCGGGTTTCCTACTAAGCTGAGGAGGATTAATCCCTAACACCACAAACGTTTCCATATTAGGTGAAAAGGGCAAATTTGGGTTCTTAACAACTACTTTAGAGACCCATTAAATAGGTCCCTGACCTAGAACGTTGGTGGGACCATGTTATATGGTTCTCATGAATGAAGTAGGACTGTGTTTTTGGTCCATCCACACCATCTGGAAATGATTCCTAGCTAGCGCACAGTTTCCTGCATGAGCCCCTAAACATCAGTGTAAGCTCTCAACCTCAAACATGACCACCCACATTCCGAAGGAAACTGTGAAAACAGATCTACCTCTTCACTTCACTCTACACTGCTGAGAGCATAGTGGAAGCACTCTCTACAAGATGTATTGGGAATCCCATCATCTTTTACCTGGGTATGATGTAACGGAATATCGGGAATCCAGCCTGATATGGTGCGGTCATTGGTCCAGAGAAAAGTACAGGTAGGATTCATAATCAGCGTCCGAGTCAGCCAAGCTGCATCTCGGGTACTACATGCAAGGGCCCAGGATAAGCATAGAGGAAGTGGTCATCTGCCATGTATAGAACAGAGAGTGTCTAGAGATGCAGAGCTGTCTCCACAGACAATCAACATGTTCAGGCATCATGTTCTGTATTTTCAACCATAGACAGAGTCTACAGATTAAATGCCATACTAGGAATGAGCAACATGAAAAATGATTTCCCAGTACATTATCACATAAACATGAGTCTATATGAAAGGTTACCAACAGGAAGGAAATGCTAAGTTAAAAAATGTGCGTCTGAAAATGGAGTCTCCAAGCAGGCTCTAATGTGTCCTTGCTAGAGCAATGCATTCCTTCAAGCAGGAGGGCAGTTTTCTGGTAACAGCAGGGCCGTCCTCTATTGGCAAACCAGTTCTCCTGAAGTCTTCCACAGGTCCAGAAGTGTAGTAGAGAGGCATTTTGAGGATCTAATGCCAGCTTGTGAAGGTTGGGATTCCCTATACAACCCCCACATCTGATTTTTAAATGTTCTTCCCTTCCCCTGTCCCGCCTCTAAAAAGTCTGGAATGACAGAAGACTAGTGTCAGGTTGTCACGTTCCTTTGTATGTCCAGGAGGCAAGCCCCTTTCAAATGCAAGTGGGGCAGGAAACAGCTCTGACCCAGCCAACGAAGCCGGATGGCCCATCCTGTTCACATCAAATTCCCTTTGTGTCACTTTCTGGGAAGATTATCAAAATCCCAACAGCAGAGCCAGGTACTTCAACCACATCTTTCATCTCACAGAGCTCAAAGAGATGTCTACACTGCAAGTATCAAAGCTTATCCTATGCTGGAAGGCATAGCTTAGGAAAGGTTTCCTTACCAAAGTATGGGACCAACTGAGACATTGCAACTACCATTTGTTTTGAAGGTTTCAATGAAACGTGATTATTTTAGGAACTATGTCAGATGAATGGGATACGACTGCAAAACGAATGATGTCTGATTTACAGGCATATACCACTTTGACTAATGAAGATCCTTATTTGAATGAATTGAATTATAAAGTCATTATTTTCATTATTACACAGACTATTACATTCATAGAACAAGTTACCATAGAGACATATACAATTACACACAATGGGAGCATTGTGAGGGTCCTCCTTTCAATAACCACCCAATTTCTTACAGAAATGTCACTTGTTTCAAGGGTGGGTCCTCACGTTCACCAGCCTTTTATTTTTTACACAATCCAGAGTAACGCCAGAAAAAGTTAATCATGACTAACAAAGCTGATTTATTCAAGTGAATTTAATGAGAATTTATATAGCCAAGTATATGAGTATTAGAAATAAAATGTTGATGGGAAAAGCATTTTGGCAAATTCAAGGCAAAACATCATTATTCTGGGCACGTATTGCTCCTAAAGCATTTTTTTCCTGAACAAAGATATCCAGCAGACTACCTGTCTGGGATTTAGAACCATGAAAGATATTTAAAAAATGTTGATACTAAAAAAACATTTCACCTTGTTCTATAATTGGAAATCACAAATTAGCATGTCAAATTCTGAAATGAATTGATCAAAAATGGTAGGTTTAATTCTTTTCGATTCCCTTCTGAAGGTTCAGCCTAATGGCCCTAATACCTGCATGCTTTGTTTTGTGTACAATATCTGAAGCTAAGTGCCCTGATCCACAATATACACACACACATCCATGGTTATTACCACATATAGAGTCTAATTACGAGTATGGCGGTAACTAGACCGCCAGACTCACGGTGGGGGTCTGGACAGCCACTGCTGTGGCAGTCCGACCTCCACATTATGACGGTACTGCCATCTCCACTGGGATCTCCTGGCAGGTGGCAGCATTGCCACTGGCCCGATTACGAGCCGGCGACAGTGCTGAAGCCATTTTCCCACTGGGCTGACAGGCGAAAACCTTGGCATCTGCCCGTAATCAGGGCCATAGTATGGGCAAGATGTTCCAACAATTGTTTGAAGAATCCAGTCTTTTGGTTTTGACAAATGCATTTATTCTTAAATAAAGGAAAATTGATCTTTCTGATTTTCTCCTGGCACCAACGCTACTAGAACTAAATGATTCATAGCTATGGGAACGTATGCCATTTATAATAATTGGAGTAAAGGAAGCTAAAGAATGGATCTAACAAATAGATAAAGAAAACCTCCAAACAGTTATTTAAATTATCAACAATGCCATGTATACGCTTTATAAAAGAGTATATTTATTAAACCACATCACGTCTTCAGCTATAGTTCATCTCAAGGAAAACTTGGGTTTGTTACAACATTGCCAGACTCAGATAAGGGCTATCATACAGTTCAATTGGGCCTTACAAACCCTTAAAGCAGGTTCTGTGCCATCGATACTTCTGAACGAAACTGCAATTTTTGAATCTTACAATTTAACATTAATATTGAAAACAATGATGAAAAACAATCCACATATATTTGTTGAGTATCGAACAAATAGAAAATGAACCATTTTTAAATATAGAAAATCCACCTGTTACAAAGTTGATATGTGGTATTATTTCTGAATCTATTACAACTTTTCTGTTTCATGACTGTCAGAAATATATATTTATAGGATGGTATGGAACAATGCACAATTCACCTCTGTTCCATTCAGTAATTCTTCTTACATGTTTTTACTTGAAGATGACCCTGTGTTGATCACCACATCTAGCTGCAAAATCCTCTGGGTTAATCTCTTCTATGTGATGCAATTTCTTTGCATGGAATGTGTATTGCTTTGATGCCACAGTTAGGTTGCGCTCAATCCATTGCTCCTACTTTATCCAGGCCCACGCACCATTAACTACGGAACAATAGTTATTTAGAAATGATAACTAAAATCAGTTGTTGCACGTTGAAACCTGGCCAACTTTATGGTATTACGGTTTCTAAAACAATACAGTGCTGTGGAAGAACCTTGTACCCTCCGCCCCCCAAAATGTAATAAAAAATGTCAGTTAACCTAGTATTGTTAGGAGAAGCATGCATTATGACAAATTTAGAAAATTAGTTGCTGTGTGACTATAAAAAGAAGTCCCTTTGACTTTTGCAGCAGAAACTTAAAATGTGCAGACATCCGAAATGTGCTTTGGAGATTTAGAATCTGTTAGAGACAAGAGCCCTCATTACAACCCTGGCGGTCGGTGTTAAAGCGGCGGTAATACCGTCAACAGGCTGGTGGTAAAAAAAATGGGATCACAACCACGGCGGAAACAGCCAACACAGACAGCCACTTTAACACTCTGACCGCCACGGCGATAGCAACAAACACTGCAACGGTCACTGCCAACAGACAGGCGGAAGACAATGTACCGCCCGTCCCATCACAGCCCGCCAATCCACCAGCTTTTCCGGGGCATTACCAACGCCATCAAAAGCACAGCGGAAACAGGACTTGGAAGGGAAACCACTCACCGCTTGACACAAACGAAGAACCAGGACGCCATGGAGCCTTAGCTGCAGGCCCTGCCCATGCTGGCCTACCTCCTCATCTACCAGGAATACAAAAGGCGGCGGAGAAAAAAGAGAGTGACACACACAAGCAACATGCAACACCCCAACCCACAACACCATACACACAAAAACATGCATCAACATTACATTTACACCCCGTAACCCCCTGGAAGAATGCAAGGAAAAAAAGAATAGAGTCAAATCAGTGATACATTAGAAATAGGCAGATATACGTAATAAATAGAAAAACAGTATTTACAAAAATATACAATATGTACATAAGGCGGTACATTGTCCATTCTAAATGTCCGTGGGCCACTGGGCCACAAATCGTGGGCCAAGCCCACACTTGACTACTGCCTCAATATGGAGAGAACACTGCAGGGGCATCAGGTCGAAAACACAAAGGCACCTCAGGGGGATTGGGAAGGGGGGCACCTCAGCCAGAAGATGGAATGACGCCACTGCTCCTCGAGGGGGCTCCATGCCCACTGCTTGGTCCTGGGGAGTAGAAGACCACAGTCTCTCAAGTGGGTGGTTTGCCCACTGTTTGGTCCTGGGGAGTGCAAAGCCACAGTCTCTCAAGTGGGTGGTTTGCCCACTGCTTAGTCCTGGGGAGTGCAAAGACACAGTCTCTCAAGTGTGTGGTTTGCCCAGTGCTTGGTCCTGGGGAGAGCAAAGCCACAGTCTCTCTAGTGGGTGGTTTGCCCACTGCTTGGTCCTGGGGAGTGCAAAGCCACAGTCTCTCTAGTGGGTGCCTTTCTCCACTGGTTCTGGAGGGGGCTTTGTGCCCAGTCTGCTTCATCCTGCCAAAGATTGGGTGAGTGGATGCATTCCTCCACTGGTTCTGGAGGGGGCTTTGTGCCCAGTCTGCTTTATCCTGCCAAGGATTGGGGGAGTAGATGCTTTTCTCACTGGTTCTGGGGGGGGCTTTGTGTCCAGTGATGCAACACTTGTTGGTGTGACAGTTCCCATTCCCTCACCTGGGTGTCTGAGGCATGAGATTTGCAGGGACCAGGTTCCATGAAAGTCCATGGAGGCAGGGCTAGACTCCATCCTGCGTCGGCTAAGGCTGCATACTGGTTGTAGTGCCAGTGCTGGTGGGGGTGCTGCCAGTGGTGGTGAGAGGCTCCAGCCCTTCTCCTGCAGCCTCGGACGGCTGTCCACTGGGGCTGCTGCTAGTGGTAGTGGTGCTATTGTCAGCGATGCAGGTGGCGGTGCTTGTGGCGGTGCCTGTGGCGGTGCTTGCGGCAGTGTAGCTGGTGGTGCTGGCCGCGGTGCAGATGCCGGTGCTGCCATTGGTGGGTGGAGGCCCCAGCCCTTCTCCTGCAGCCTCGGACGGCTGCCCACTGGGGCTGCTGCTGCTGATAGTAGTGGTGCTTGCGGCGGTGCAGGTGGCAGTGCTTGCAGCGGTGCTAGCCGCGGGACTGCTGGCGGTGCTGGCCGTGGTGCATGTAATGGTGCTGGCTGTTGTGCTGGTAGCCACCAGGCCTTCACCTGCAGCCCCCAAAGGCTGAAGTGCCTTGCCTGTTTTTTTCTGCCCCTTACTCACCTTGGCAGATGGTAGTGTCACCTTAGGTCTGGCAGCTGGAGTCTTTGAGGTGGCCTTGCTGGGTGGTTGCTGCTCCTTCCCCTTGCTGCATGCTGTCCCCCTCTTCACCATGGCAGGTGGTGGAATGGTTTTGTCCTTGGCAGGTGTTGGTGACACATTGGCTGCGATGACGGGTGCCCCCTTTGCGCCTCTGTTAGCTGCAGGTACCACAGCGGACGTTGACTTGGTGGCTGAGGTGCTGGGCTGGGTTCTGGACACCGTGGCCCGAGGGGAAGGACGGGAGGAAGGGGTAGGGAAGAGGTCAATGTTTGCCAGGAAAAGCTTCTTAGAGACAGGGGGGCGGGAAGAGGGAGAGGGTTTGGACTGGAGGAAGATAGAGTGGTTGCAGGAGGTGTCTGTCTGCTGTGTTTGGGTGCAGCTGCATGGGGTGAATGCTGTTGTGAGGTGGATGGCTGTTGGGGGTGTGGGTGCTTGCTTGCACTTGTGTACTTTGGGAGGAGGGGTCACAGACACACTAGGAGAGGGCACAGGGGACGTGTGCATGGATCTGGGGGTGGTGACTGCCAGTGAGGGGTGTGTTGTGATGGGCGTGCTGGTGATGGAGGTAGTGGATGAGGATGTAGTGCATGCAGGTGTGAGTGGAGACGCTACTGGGAGGGAGGTGGATGATGAGGAGGAGGGGAACACAGTGGAGGTAGTGGATGTTGGTGTGTCTGCATGGGGATGGTGCTTGTGTGAGTGCCTGTGAGATGAAGGGCGGTGCTTGTGTTTGCCTAAGCCACTTTTGTGTGGTGATTTGGGTGAATGCTGGTCTGAAGGTGTGCTTGGGATAGGCTGGGGTTGAGGGGATTGGGACTGGGTAGAGGAAGTTGGAGGGGGGATGCTAGAGTCAGGGACAAGGGCTACCATCAGCGCTGAGGCTAAAGCCTGAAATTCTCTCTGTTTGGCCGACACGCCAGAGTGAATGCCCTCCAGGTATGCATTTGTTTGTTTCAAATGCCTCTCAACACCCTGGATGGCATTCAGAATGGTTGACTGCCCAACAGTGAGGGATCTCAGGAGGTCAATAGCCTCCTCACTGAGGGCAGCAGGGCTGACTGGGGCAGGGCCTGAGGTGCCTGGGGCGAAGGAGATTCCCACCCTCCTGGGTGAGCAGAAACACGCTGAGGAGCTGCTGGCAGGGCAGTGCTGGTGGGGGGGTGACGGCTGTACCTGTTGTTGGGGTGGGCACAGAGGTGTCCGCCACCGCAGGGATCATCATAGGAGGAGGAGTCACTGCCTGTGGTGTCCCCTCCTGTCCCCGTCGTGGTGCTCCCCTTGCCCTCTGTCCCTCTGGTGCCCTCAACGTCGGTGTGATTCGGCATCCAGGCCCATGTGGGATGCAGCTCCCTCCGTCGCCAGTAGCTCTGCTCCTCCGCCAGATGATGCTAATGCACACAAGGACAGGATGACAAGACAAAAAAGGGGAGAGAGAGACAGAGGATGCACTTGGTCAATGCCAGCAACACCACCACCGTTGGCGTACACAACACACAGGGAGCAGCCCTATGCACTAGGCCATGCACTACCAGTTACTACGATAGTCACCAGCCCATGGGGTACAATACCTACCGCCAATCAGCTGCACACCTGAAACCCACAGGACCATGCCCAGTAGTAGATGCCCACTAACACCATTGGGGTAGGAGTGCTCCAGAACCTGCCCAACAAGGGACCTACCCTGCCTTCTTCGCCCTGGCCTAGGGGCACCCACAGCCCACATTTCCCACCCAGGTAACCCTTAACGTATGCAAAGTCAAGATTCAGAATCTGTACTTACCCCCTTGTGGCTGCTGTGATGCCTTCAAGCGCCCATCCAACTCCAGATAGGCCACAGCCAGAAAGCGAAACATCAGGGGGGTCATGGTGCGACAGGCACCCCTTCCTCGTTGGGAGGCTAGCCCCATCTGGGCCTCCGCCGTCTTCTTTGCCCAGCGGCGCAGGGCCTCCCACCACTTGCGGCAGTGGGTGCTCCCCTTTGTCAAAGACCCCCAAGGTCCGCACCTCCTTGGCGATGGCACGCCAAATACCCTTTTTCTGGTGGGCGCTGACCTGCATGGAAAAGACATCAGAAAAGGGAATTAGTCAACCGTCCGGATCGTCACACTCATGGCCCACCAGTTCCCTCCCATCCCCTGACGCACATACATTGACCACCATACATGCAGCACTTTGGCCTCCCCCCCACATGTGGCTTACACACACAGCAATCCCTACATTCGTGGCCCATGCATCATGCTCACAGTGTACTCACCTGTTTGTCTGGAGGACCGTAGAGTAACGTGTACTGGGGTAGGACCCCATCCACCAGTTTCTCCAACTCCTCCGCAATGAAGGAAGGGGCCCTTTCCCCAGACACATGGGCCATTGTCGCTTCCAGACACAGGTCACAGCAGCACTTGCAGTGTAGGTCCTCTCCTGTTGAAGGTCAGGTAGCAAGTTAGTGAAGATATAGAAAATGGCGGTCACGCCTGCGGCGGTGCGTACCGTCACCGTTGCCGTACATCGCCATTGGCTCCTGTAACCCATAGGGCCCAATGATAACCAATGCGAAGTTGCGTGGCGGTCTCCAACTGCCTACCACAACGGCGCAGAACGCCAGCGGAATTACCTCATTTTCACTTGTCCCTCCTCACTGGTCAGGCAGCCGCCATTTCATTGGGGCACAAGGCATGGCACCTAACTGAGTCACAGCAGACATTGGCACAGCAACTGATTTTTGGATTCACATACTGGTTCTTTTAAGGAAAGAATGCATCATTAGTGCAATAGATGTATGAATATGACCCACTGATCACCGTTTTCTTCCATAGGCTTCAACCGCTGAGCATGAATATGAGATGGCAACATCCTCCGGTGTACAGCCCCCTGGTTTACCTTGCGACAATGGAGGACACATTATCATAACATACATACTTGATCAGGCCACAATCCAAGAACTGTGGAGCCAGACCAATGTCAGCTATCCGCCAGCGCACAGGTATCCCCCCTCTAATGCAGGTCCTGTCAGTGCTCCATTTCTTGGCAAGTGGTTCCTTCCAAACTACAGTGGCCATGGCATCAGGGATGTCTCAGTCAATGTTCTCTAACGTGTTGACCAGAGTGTCGTCAGCCCTGCTGAAACACATCTGCAGCTACATCGTATTTCCCAGGTGGAGGATTTGGCCACAGTGAAAGCTGACTTTTATGCCCTGGGACATATCCCCAACATCATTGGTGCCATTGATGGTACACATGTGGCATTTGTCCTCCCCCGGAGAAATGAACATGTTTTCAGGAATAGAAAAAGCTATCACTCTATGAATGTGCAGATGGTGTGTTTGGCGGACCAGTACATCTCCCATGTGAATGCCAAGTATCCTGTCTCTGTGCATGATTCCTTGAGGAATAGCAGCATCCCATTTGTGATGGGACAACTCCAGAGGCACCGGGTGTGGCTAATAGGTGAGCCCAAGGTCCCTACCCAGTATAAGTAGGTGTCTGGATATGGGGTTGTCCCTAAGGGTTAGTGTGTGTCTAACAGTTGTCCCTCGATATTTGCAGGTGACTCTGTTTACCCCAACCTCTCATGGCTACTGAGTCCAGTGAGGAATGCCAGGACAAGGGCAGAGGAACGTTACAATGAGACACATGGGCGAACAAGGCGGATAATTGAAAGAACCTTCGGCCTCCTGAAGGCCAGGTTCTGGTGCCTCCATCTGACAGGTGGATCCCTGTACTACTCACCCAAGAAGGTGTGCCAGATTATCGTTGCATGTTGCATGATGCATTATGCACAATCTGGCCTTGAGACGGGAGGTACCTTTTCTGCAGGCGGATGAACCTCGAGATGGTCTTGTGGCAGCGCTGGAGCCTGTGGACAGTGAGGAAGAGGAGGCAGAGGAAGAAGATGTGGACAACAGAAGTAATATAATACAACAGTACTTCCGATGACACACAGGTAAGACACTGTAACTTCACTTTACATTTCAGTTTTCTGTTGGACATTGTACATGGCAGCCTCATTTCCCTATGTCTATGGCCACTTACTGTACCCTTTGGCATCTCTATTTTCATATCTCTGTGGCCCAATCTGACTCCTGGTGTATTTACTGCTGCCCACTAAAGGTCATTCCAATGAAAATGTAACTGTACATATGAATTGCTATGCTTTGATAGTATTGTACTAATACATATTTGAATCATTTGACAGACTCCAGATTTGTATTTGTTCCAAGGGTGTTTATTTAAGTGCTCATACGTAGAGGGGGATGTGCAATGGGCTGGGGTGATGGTGGAGGAATATCCAGTTAGAGTCCAGTCTCTTGGTATCATAGGTGCATCGTCCAATGGGGCATGGGAAGGGGAGTAATGACAGTTCAAGGTGGACAGGGTGACAGAGTGGGACAGAAGGGTGACAATCAGGAGAGTCTTATTTCCTGGCGGGGGTCTTGGCAATGTTCTCTAGCTTCTACCTGGATCGCAGGGACCGTTTGCAGGGTGGTTCGCATTCTGCAGGGGGTGGGGTGCTGATGGCCTGTTGGTCCTGTGGCGGGCCTCCTTTCCACTAGCGCCGGCGGAGGTAGAGGGATGTTCTTTGGTGTGGCTAGTGTCAGGGGCCCGTTGGTGTGCCACTGCCTCCCTCATGGTCTTGCCCATGTCAGCCAGCACCTCTGCAATGGTGACCAAGATGGTGTACATGTTTTTTAGGTCATCCCTGATCCCTAGGAACTATCCCTCCTGCAACCGCTGGGTCTCCAGCAACTTGTACAGTATCTGGCCCATGGTCTCCTAGGAATGGTGGCATGCTCCCAGGATGTTGGAGAATGTCTCCTGGAGAGTCGGTTCCCTAGGTTTGTCCTCCCTCTGTCACACAGCAGTCCTCCCAGCTTCCCTGTTGTCCTATGCCTCTGTCCCCTGAACCGTGTGCCCACTGACCCCAGGTCCCTGATCATCCTGGGTTTGTGGGGTTGCCTGGAGTCCCTGTAGTGGTGGACACACTGCTGATTGATGTGTCCTGGGGACAGTGGCCTGGGCCCGCTGGGTGGGTGCTGTGCTGGTGTTTCCTGAGGGGTAGGCTATGTGGTTGTTTGGGACTGTGGCAGGGTAACCGACTGTCCGGAGGTCCCTGATGGGTCTGGTTGGTCATCCTGATCCAGGCGTGCAGAGCTGCTGTCATCACTGTGGACCTCTTCTGGGGGGGGACTGGGTGTTGCTGGCAACTCCTCTCCGGTGACATTGAGTAGGGGTCCTGTGGGGATGAAAATGCAGTGTTATTGTATCTGCATCTGCCATCTTGTGCATGGGTGTGTTTTCCTGTATGGTTGTGATTGCCCTGTTAGCTTTGCCTTGTGTGCGTGATGATTTTGTGGGGTAGGTGATTCTCTCTAATGGGCATGCTGTGGTGATGGGTGTCCATGCAGGTCTGTGATGGGGGTCCATAGATTGGTGTTACATGCAGGGCTTGGTATTGGGATGGGTGGGTTGTGATAGTGGACTATATGTGAGGTGATGGAGTGATGGGGTGAGTGTAGAGGCAGGTATTTGTGATGGCATGCAGGTAGGGTGGGGATATAGTAGTAAAGATTTGACTTACCAGAGTCCAGTCCTCCTGCTAATCCTGCTAGGCCCTCAGGATGCATTATTGCCAAGACTTGCTCCTCCCATGTTGTTATTTGTGGGGGTAGAGGTGGGGGTCCACCGCCAGTCCTCTGTACAGCTACCTGGTGTTTTGCAACCACGGAACGCACCTTCCCCCATAGGTCGTTCCACCTCTTTCTGATGTCATCCCTTGTTCTTGGATGCTGTCCCACGGTGTTGACCCTGTCCACGATTCTCCGCCATAGCTCCATCTTCCTAGCAATGGACGTCTACTGCACCTGTGATCCGAATAGCTGTGGCTCTATCTGGATGATTTCCTCCACCATGCCCCCTAGCTCCTCCTCTGAAATCCTGGGGTGTCTTTGGGGTGCCATGGATGTGGTGTGAGTGATATGTGTGCGGGTGTGTGGGGTGCTGTGTTGGAGTGTGTGGTGTGAGTTGCGTGGATGGCATATGGGTGAGGTTGTTTTGTGGCTCTGATTGAGTGGGTGCTCCTGGCTTCTATCTCTTTCACTTGCTAAAATGTTTGGGTCGTAGAGGGTTGTGGGTAATGTGGGTGTGTGTTTTATAGTGGTGTGAGTGTTTGGGTCTGGTGTGTGTATGTGTGTCAGGTATGTGTAGTTTGAATTGTCCAATGTGGTGCAGTTTTGTTAGTGTGTATGTATTTTGAGTGCAGTGGTGTGTACCGCCAATGGTTTACAGCGGTTGAAAGACCGCCACAGTGATTTGTGGTTCGTGATACTGTGGGTATATTCCTGTTGGCGTAACGGTGTGGGTTTTGGTACTGCCAGTTTATCACTGACCTTTGGTGTGGTGGACTTGCGTGGGTGTCTGTATAGTGGCGGATTTCTCAGTGTGGGTCATGATAGTCGTAGAGGAATACCGCCACGGTCACAGTATGTTGGCGGCCGTCAGCACGGCGGTAGGCGGCATTTACCGCCAGGGTTGTAATGAGGGCCAAAATACCCAACTCACTTTGTGGCTATTGCTCATACTATTTTAAATTCCTCAAAAACTATTAACATTGTTAAAAAATTGGATCTGGACTGATGACCGGATTTAAGACTGTTTTTGGGTGGATACCAGCATTTTTCTACTCGTTATTCTTTTTGGAGGATTTTTTATCATTCTTCTGTTCGGCGTTTGTAGTATTGTCACCATTCTCCTGATCCAACAAGGAAATTATTAACATGGACAACATCTATCCAGCTGAAAAGAAAGACAGAGAACCCCTAGCATGCTATCTGGGAGAAACTTAGCAAAAACTAGATGGTGTTTTTTTTTTTGGACCTCTCAGCCTCAGGGTGGTCTTCCTTCAAAGTTTTTCCCTTTACCTTGTGTTTGGACAAAATATTGTTGTAAAAATATTGCGTACCAGAAATATCGAGTTATATATATCGTGACATAGAACTCTCATGAGCAAAAATATCGTTAACAAAAATATTGATGTTTTAAGGTAAGAAATATCATTTTTTAAGGTTCTTTATGTGTTTAAATAATATTTTAATTGTTTATATTTTATATTGTTTGTATAATTGTTGTTAATTTTTCAAATTTTCGGGCCAGATGTACCTAGATGCAATTTTGCATTTCCTAAATAACGACTTCATAGAAATCGCTATTTAGGAAATGCAACATGCAAAAGTAGGAATATCTATTAGGAAATTGCAAATAAGAAATCCCATGCCATTTGGGATAATAGGCCGGTTTTGCATTTCTCAAATAGCAATTTCCGATTTGCATTTCCTAATGGCGATTTCCTATTATAAGTCTGGCGGTCACTAGACTGTCAGACTCACAGTGGCAGTGAGTCTGGTGGTCCTATTAGGACATTGCTATTTGGGAAATACAAAATCAAGGATGGCTTTGGGCAAAAGGCCCCCCAAAATGAACCCCAAAAATAGTGTTGCACATGTAGAACATACATATGCTCAAGGGACATGTATGTGCTCTACTGCAGTTTAAAAAAAATATATATATTTTTTAAATTGGACATGGTTACCATTGATTTGAAGTCGATGTTAATTGCTTTTTCTAAATGCCCAATTCACATTTAGGAAATTCTTTGGACATCTGAATAGTTATCGCACATAGATAATCCCTATTTGTGATTTCCTATTCAGAGAATCGCAAATTGTGTTTTATACTGGGTAGAATTCACAATTTGTGATTACCTAAAGGGCTTTCTAGTCTGAAAACCCCATTTTGCATTTCTTAACAGCCCGAAATAGCTATTTCGATCATTAAGAAATGCAAAATGGCTTTGTACATTTGGCCCTAGTTTGTGATTTATAAGTTATTTAGATTTTTAATTTAATTGTAAAATAGTAATTTATAGTGTCATAGTTGGTTGTGAGGTTTGAGGGGGTATAGGGTGGAAATGTAATTATATATAATTAATTGATATATATTTAAATTAATATTGATTATTTACTTGATTATTAATTATGTGAATTCTGCAAATAACATTTTTAAATTAAGTTTTAGGTGCAGGTTGTTGGAATTGTCGGGGTATAGGGTGGGAAGTTGATTCAATACTAAATAGTAAATTATTAATATTTTTTAAAATAATTAAATGATAAATAATTGTGTAAATAGTGTAATTATTATAATTTTTTAATTTACTTTTAAGGTTCGGGTTGTTAGATTTATAGGGCGATAGGGTGGAATTAATTAATAATTGATTAATTATAATTTATGTATTTATAATGAATTAATGGTTAATTAATTATGTAAATTGTGTAATTATAATTTTTAAATGAAGATATATTTTAATGTGCTACTATGTTGTGGGAATCTAATGAAATATTTAATAAATAACATTTGTAATAATAAGTATTAACAAACTGATAATTATTTTAATTGTTTAATTGATTTTTAATGTATATATTTAATGTTATGCTAATAATTTCATAATTTTATGACATTAATAATTGTATTAAAATAAGGTGTGTGTCTGAAGTAAAGTACTTTTCCTACTGTTGCGTAGACTGGAGTAGAAATAGTCAACTTTACCCTTCCTAAGTCCAATGTTTTCCCTACTGTTGCACCAACTTGAGTGGGAATAGTAAATTTTACCCCTCCTAAGTCCAACGCTTTCCCACTGTTGCACAGACTGGAGTGGAAATAGTAAATTTTACCCCTCCGCAGTCCAACACTTTCCTTTCTATCTTACTGACTGGAGTGGGAATAGTAAGTTTTACCCCACCTGTGTCCAACACTTTCCCGACTTTTGCACCCCCTGGAGTGGGAATAGTACATTTTACCCCTCCTGCATCCAATGCTGTCTCTACTGTTGCACAGACTGGATTGGGAATAGTACATTTTACCCCTCCTGAGTCCAACGCGTTTCCTCCTGTTGCACAGATTGGAGTGGGAATAGTAAGTTTTACCCCTCCTGAGTCAAAGGCTTTCCCTACTGTTGCACAGACTTGACTGGGAAAAATAGATTTTACCCCTCATGAGCCCAACGCTTAGCTTACTGTTGCACAGACTGAAGTGGGAATATTATGGGGGTCATGACCGCCATGGTGGAGGGCGGCGGAAGCACCGCCAACAGGTTGGCGGTGCTTCCTGGGCTATTCTGACCGCAGCGGTAAAGCCACGGTCAGAAAAGGGGAACCGGCGGTTTCCTGCCGGTTTTCCCCTGGCCCAGGGAATCCGCCATGGCGGCGCTGCTTGCAGCACCGCCATGGGGATTCCGACCCCCTTCCCGCCAGCCTGTTTCTGGCGGTGTCCACCGCCAGAACCAGGATGGCGGGAACGGGTGCCGTGGGGCTGGGCAGTGCAGTGCATGGGCAGTGCAGGGGCCCCCTAACAGGGCCCCACAAAGATTTTCACTGTCTGCTTTGCAGACAGTGAAAATCGCGACGGGTGCCACTGCACCCGTCGCACCCTGCAACTCCGCCGGCTCCATTCGGAGCCGGCTTCATTGTTGAAGGGGCTTTCCCGCTGGGCCGGCCGGCGGTCTTCTGGCGGTCGCCCGCCGGCCCAGCGGGAAAGCCGGAATGGCCGCCGCGGTCTTTTGACCGCGGATCGGTCTTTCGGCGGGAACCGCTTGGCGGGCGGTGCCCGCCTCCCGCCGCGGTCAGAATGACCGCCTATATGTACTATTCCTAGAAATGTATAGTTTTGTTTCTATTGTTTAAAATTATATTATTATTATTATTATATTTCTGTGTAATTTAAATTATATTTTTTTGTTAATAATGTTTGTGATATATATTATATTTTTAGGAAACTGCATTTTTTAACATTGTTTGCTTTTTTATATGTATTTAAATTGGTATTTTTTGTTACAGTTTTCAATTTATTGTGTGTGTGTGTGTGAATGTGTCTGTGTTGTTATATTATTACATTACAAAAATAGTAAATTATAATATAAATAAAAAATATTATTTTAATAATAGATTTACATTATATATGTGTAAATAAACATGCACACATATATATGTATGTGTGTGTTTGTTTAAGCAAGCATACATTTACATATATATTTTATATGTTTTAACTATGGATTTACATTATATTACTTTTACATGTTAATATATTTAGGGCCTGATTACAAATTTAGAGGTTGGACCACCAGCCCACCAAGCCAGTGGTCCCAAAAAGACTGCTGAGTCGACGGTCTCTGGCTGCAGTATTATAATGTTACCACTAACCCAGCTGCGCTCCACTTAATGGCGGTGGGCCAGCGGGGGGGCACGGTCAGCAATACAAGGTATATTTCTACATTTGTGTTGAACCAGAGACAATGCAGAGCAATGCATCTGTCCCTACTGCAAGGTGTTGATTATGGTGGATCAACATCACCAATGTCACTCTTCAACAAGTTGCCACAAGATTGGCCTCAGTTACTGCTATTGTCAGAGCCTTCAATTGCAGTACTCTAACCATTGCTGAATTCTTTGGATTGGCAACCGCTTGCTAGCCCATAGACTAAATGAGCTGTTGACAACAAGCATGATTGACATGCTTTCTCTCCAACCACATGTAGTAGCTGCATGTGAACATGATGGCATTAAAATGTCGTCAGATGAGGATTAAGATGAACTTGTAATTAGAGAAGAAGCATGGACTCAGGGCCTGATGATGAGTTTTGTGGTCCGTGAAATGCCATGGTGGTTGCCTGACCATCGGCGGGTTGGTGGTCGAACTACCAGTTCCATTGACGAAAGACTGTTGTAGTCCTGTCAGCATGGCCAGGAAATGCAGACCACCGTTACCACAAGATAGGCCAATGAGGCTGTCAGAGGACTGCCTGCTAGTGTTTCCGCCAGACATCATAATGTTGCTTTCCGCTTACGTCACTGAGGCTGCCCAACCACCATGTCTCAGCTGGTGGAAACGGAGGCATATAAATCAGGAACCCACCTGTGGACAGCTTCACACATCCTGTGCTGCAATGGAGTGGTTCTTCATGTGCTGCCGCTGCTGCTGCTTACAGAAGAAACCCAAAATCAACGCTGCATGGACGCAACCAATGGTAAGTCACAATACTTACCCATGTCCCCAAACTCAACAGCAAATCAACTCACTGGCATAGACCTGGTAAGGGGCTGTGCGCCATGGACCAAGTATAGATTTGTGTGTCTAGGGTCAGAGTAGTGCACAACGTATGACCCAATCACAGCCCCATGACACTCCACAAACCACACAAGTCTGCTCATCCCAGTTTCAGGGACAGTGAAGCGTACATAACATTGTGTCACACAACAGCAACACCACATCGATATCACACCTACTAATTGAACTGACATCCTCACACTGCTCACATGCCATGGCCTGTCGTGATATTGAAGACGCATATGTGGATGAAACTAAACACCCCTTCCATGCAAAATCGCTGTAATGGACCCAAACATATCACCCACATTGCAAGAGAATGGAAGGTAAATGGGATGAACGTTATTTTGTGAGACAAACATCAAAAGGTCACAATGGAAACAAAACCTGCAAAATCAGGATGGCGGCATCAGGGGGATCCCAGGAAGGATTTTGCCCGGAGACACATTTCATTTTGCACATGCACAGCAACTGGGGCTCCATGTATCTCAGGACCAACCGATTGTATAGACTAGTGCCATGCCTATTTGCCAAAATGTGTAAGTGCAGGTCAAGGGAGCAAATACAAAAGCAAAAGCATGGGTCACACATTTAGATGAAGTAGCTCAAAGGTATTCACATGAAAATGGATATATGGTCAGTCAAATGTATTGGAAGGTAGCACAATTGAACACCCTCCATGTGTGGACAAAAAAAAAACCTCTAGCTTGCACACAGGAGGCGAATTTCCAATCGATATCAAGGGGACAAGTTAACTCAACAGATGTTGACGCTGGCCAAACCAAGATGAAATACTTACCATATCAAACAACACACAATGAAATGATACCATGTTATTCCTGAAAGCCTTAGGGTGGTCACCACCAACTTTTTGCCTACCTCCCTCCACTTTTTTGACACTGTTTTTGCTGGTTTTAGGACTCTGCTCACTTTGCCACTGCTAACCAGTGCTAAAGTGCATATGCTCTCCCCCTTTAAACATGGTAACATTGGTTCATACCCAATGGCATATTTGATCTACTTGCAAGTCCCTAGTAAAGTGCAATACATGCGTTAGTGGCCTTTAGCTTGAATGCTAATAGCGGGCCTGCAGCACTGGTTGTGCCACCCACATAAGAAGCCCCTTAACCATGCCTCAGGCCTGCCACTGCAGAGCGTGTGTGCAGTCTTACTGCCACTTCAATTTGGCATTTAAAAGTCCTTACCACGTCTTAAACTCCCCTTTTTCTACATATAAGTCACTCCTAAGGTAGGCCCTAGGAAGCCCATAGGGCAGGGTGATGTGTAGGTAAAAGGCAGGACCCACGCCTGTGTGTTTTATATGTCCTGGTACTGGAAAACTCCTAAATCCGTTTTCCACTGCTGTGAGGCCTGCTTCTTTCATAAGTTAACATTAGGGCTACCCTCATATCCAGTTTGAGTGGTAGCTTCTGATCAGAAAGGAGTGGACAGGTCATATTTAGAATGGCTAGAAAGGTAATACAAAATACTGCTGACTGGTAAGGTTGGATTTTAAAATTACTATTTTTTAAATGCCACTTTTAGAAAGTGAGCATTTCTCTGCACTTAAAATCCATCTGTGCCTTATAGCCTGTCTCTGGTCCACGTCTGCGATGGGCAGGTTGACAGCTCCCTTGTGCATTTCACCCAGACAACCACAAACACAGGATGCTCAGTCACACTTGCACACATCTGCATAGCGAAAGGGTCTTCCTGGGCTGGAAGGGAGGAGGGGCTTGACCCTTACATTTCAAAGGCTAGTGGCTTGCCCTCACACAAAGAACTGCCAATCCCCCTCCTGGGACCCTGGCAGACAGACCTGTATTGAAAGGAGACGTTGTCACCCCATCACATTATCACCTCACATATACCCCACCATCACAACCCACCCATCCCAATACCAAGCCCTGCATGCAACACCAATGCATGGACCCCCATCACAGACCTGCATGGACACCTATCACCAAAGCATGCACACTAGTGACAATCACTTGGCCAAACCAAGCACAACTCACACAAGCCAAAGCTGCCTTGCTAATAACAACCATAGAGGGAAACATATCTATGCACAGGATGGCATACGCAGATACAATAACACTGCATTTACGTCCCCACAGGACCCCCACTCAACGTCACCGGAGAGGAGGTGCCAGCCACATCCAGTCCCCCCCCCCCCCGAAGAGGCCCACAGTGATGACAGCAGCTCCGCAACCTGGCCCATCAGGGACCTCTGGACAGTCGGTTACCCAGCCACAGTCCCAACACACCACAGAGCCTCCCCCCTCAGGAAACACAACCACAGCACTCACCAAGCGGGCCCATCCCTCTGTCCCCAGGACACATCAATCATCACTGTGTCCACCACTACAGGGACCCCATGCAACCCCACAAACACAAGATGACCAGGGACCTGGGGTCAGTGGGCACACGGTTCAGGGGACAGAGGCACAAGACAACAGGGAAGCTGGGAGGACTGCTGTGCGACAGGGGGAGGACAGGCCCAGGGAACCGACTCTCCACAAGGCACTTACCAACATCCTGAGAGCATACCACCATTCCCAGGAGACCATGGGCCAGATACAGGCCAAGCTGCAGGAGACCCAACGGCTGCAGGGGGGACAGTACCTGGGGTTCAGGGAGGACCTGAGGGACATCCACACCACCCTGGTCACCACTGCACGATGCTGGCAGACATGGCCAACACCATGAGGGAGGCTGTGGCATACCAACGGGCCCCTGACACTAGCCAAACTGAAGAACAGCCCTCCACCTACGCTGGTGATAGTGGACAGGAGGCCCCGCCAAAGGAACAACAGGCCACCAGCACCTACCCCCTGCAGAAGGAAAACCACCCTGCAAAGGGTCCTTGCAATCCAGGCAGAAGCCAAAGAACATTGCCAAGACCCCCGCCAGGAACAACTCTCCTGATTGTCACCCTTCTGTCCCACTCTGTCACCCTGTCCACCTTGAACTGCCAATGCTCCACTTCCTTTGCCCCCTTGGACAATGCACCTAGGATACAAATAGAATGGACTCTACCCTGGACTTTCCTCTATCAGCAACCCAGCCCATTCCAATACCCCCTATACTTATTAGCACATAAATAAACACCCTTGGAACAAATGTCAGTATTGAGTCTGAATTCTATGACAAATGTATTAGTTTCACAAATTGTAAACATTGCAATTCAAATATACTGTAATTTTCACATAGGTATGACCTGTAGTAGGCAGCAGTAAACACACCAGGAGCCAGAATGGGGCACAGAGATGTGAAAATAGAGATGCCAAAGGGTACAGTAAGTGGCCATAGAAATAGGGAAATCAAGCTGCCATGTTCAATGTCAAACACAAAACTGCAATGGAAGGTGAAGTTACAGTGTCTTACCCGTGTGTCACTGGAAGTACTGTTGAATTAGTGTACTTCTGTTGTCCACATCTTCTTCCTCTGCCTCCTCTTTGTCACTGTCCACAGGCTCCACCGCTGTCACACGACTATCCCCAGGCTTATACTCCTGCAGAAAAGGCACCTGGCGTCTCAAGGTCAGATTGTGCAACATGCAACATGCAACGATGATCTGGCACACCTTCTTCGGTGAGTAGTACAGGGATCCACCTGTCAGATCGAGGCACCGGAATCTGGCCTTCAGGAGGCCAAAGGTTCTCTCAATAATCCTCATTGTTCACCCATGTGCTTCATTGCAACATTCCTCTGCCCTTGTCCTGGCATTCCTCACAGAGGTCAGTAGCCATGAACGGTTGGGGTAACCAGAGTCACCTGCAAATATTCGAGGAATACCTGTTAGCCACACAATGACCCTTAGGGCCAAACCCACACCCATATACCTACATCAACTGGGTGGGGACCATGGGCTCACCTATTAGCCACACCCTGTGCCTCTGGAGTTGAGACATCACATATGTAATGCTGCTATTCCTCTAGATAAAGGCATCATGCACAGAGCCAGGATACTTGGCATTGACATGGGAGATGTACTGGTCCGCCAAATACACCATCTGCACATTCAGAGAGTGAAAGCTTTTCCTATTTCTGAACATTTCCCCCTGAGGGGGGAGAAATGCAATATGTGTACCATCAATAGCACCAATGATGCTGGGGACGTGTCCCAGTGCATAAAAGTCAGCCTTCACTGTGGCCAAATACTCCACCTGGGGTAATACGATATAGCTGCGCATGTGTTTCAGCAGGGCAGACAACACTCTGGTCAGCATGTTTGTGAACATTGTCTGAGACATCTCTGATGCCATGGCCACTGTCGCTTGAAAGGAACCACTCGCCAGGAAATGGAGCACTGACAAGACCTGCACTAGAGGGGGGATACCTGTGGGCTGGCGGATAGCTGAAATCAGGTCTGGCTCCAATTGGGCACACAGTTCTTGGATTGTGGCCCTATCAAGTCTGTAGGTCAGGATAATGTGCCTGTCCTCCATTGTTGCCAAGTCCACCAGGGGTCTTTACATGGGGGTATGTTTCCATCTCCTATTCATCCTCAGCAGTTGAACACTAGGGTTGAAAAACAACGAGCAAAGGGTCATATTCACACATATGTCAATATTAATATGCATTCATTTCTTCATTTACAGAAACAGTATGTGAACTTGAGAATCAGTTGATGTGCCAATGTCTGCTGTGATGCAGTTAGGTGCCATGGCCTGTGCCCCCCTGAAAAGGCAGCTGCCTGACCTGTGAGGAGAGACAAGTGGAAATTAGGTAATTCCGCTGGCGTTGTGCGCCGTTGAGGTCGGCAGTCGATGACCACCGCGCAACGTCGCATTGGTTATCATTGGGCCCTATGGGTTCCAGGAGCCAATGGCGATGTACGCAGGTGGTGACGGTACGCACTGCAGTGGACATGACTGCCATTTTCTATCTGTTCACTCATTTGCTACCTGACCTTCAACAGGAGAGGACCTACACTGCAAGTGCTGCTGTGACCTGTGTCTGGAAGCAACAATGGCTTGAGTGTCTGGGGAAAGGGCCCCCACCTTTACTTCGGAGGAGTTGGTGTCCTACCCCAGTACACTTTACCCTATAGTCCTGCAGGTGAGCACACTGTGAGCATGATGTGTGGCCCATGAATGTATTGATTGCTGTGTGTGTAAGCCCTGTGCATGGGGGGGCTGACGGGTCCTGGGCCGAGTGCTGCATGTATGGTGGGGAATGTATGTGCATAAGGGGATGGGAGGGATATGGCGGGCCATGAGTATGACAGTCTGGATGACTAATCCCTTTTTTACTGTATTTTTTCTGCAGGTCAGCACCCATCAGAAAAAGGATGTTTGGCGCGCCATCACCAAGGAGGTGCAGACCCTGGGGATCTTTGACAGGCAGAGCAACCACTGACGCAAACGGTGGGAGGACCTGCGCCACTGAGCAAGGAAGACGGCAGAGGCCCAGCTGGGGCTGGCCTCCCAACGAGGAAGGGGTGCCCGTTATACCCTGTACCCTGACCCCCCTGATGTTCCGCATTCTGGCGGTGGCCTATCCGGAGTTGGATGGGCGCTTGAAGGCATCACAGCAGCCACAAGGGGGTGAGTACAGATTCAGAATCATGACTTTGCTGTGTTAATGTTTTACCTGGGTGGGGGATGTGGGCTGTGGGTGCCCCTAGGCCAGGGAGAACATGGCAGGGTATGTTCAATGATGGGCAAGATCCGATGTGGGCATCTACTACTGGGCAGGGTCCTGTGGGTTTCAGGTGTGTAGCTAATGGCGTTAGGCATTGTACCCCATGAGCTGGTGACTAACATTGTAACTGGTAGTGCATGGCCTAGTGCATAGGGCTGTTCCCTGTGTGTTTTGTACGCCAACAGTAGTGTTGTTGCCGGCATTGACCAAGTATAACCTCTGTCTCCCCCCCTTTTTGTTTTGTCACCCTGTCCTTCTATGCATTAGCATCATCTGGCGGAGGAGCAGAGGCACCGGTGACAGAGGGAGCTGCATCCCACATGGGCCAGGAGGCCGAATCCACCGACGGTGAGGGCATCAGTGGGATGGAGGGCGAGGGGAGCACCACGGCGGAGACAGTAAGGGACACTACCGACAGGGACTCCTACACCAATGGAATCTCCCTGGCAGTGGCGGACACCACTGTGCCCACCCCAACAACAGGTACAGCCGCCACCCCTGTACCAGCACCGCCCTCCCAGCAGCCCCTTAGCATGTTTCCTGTGCCTGCTCACCCAGGAGGGTTGGGCATCTCCTTCGCCCCAGGCACCTCAGGCCCTGCCCCAGGCAGCCCTGCTGCCCTCATTGAGGAGGCTATTGACCTCCTGAGATCCCTCTCTGTTGGGCAGTCAACCATACTGAATGTCGTCCAGGGTGTACCAGGGCATTAGCAACAAACAAATGCATACCTGGAGGGCATTCACTCTGGCATGGTGGCCCAACAGAGAGCATTCCAGGCTCTGGCCTCCGTACTGATGGCAGCCATTGTCCCTGTCTCTAGCCTACCCCTCCAACTTCCGCTACCCAGTCCCAGTCCCCTCAACCCCAGCCTAGCCCAAGCACACTTTCAGACCAGCAATCACCCAAATCAACGCACAGAAGTAGTTCAGGCAAACACAAGCATCATACTTTATCTCACAGGCACTCACATGAGCACCATCCCCATGCAAACACACCAACATCCACTGCCTCTACGGCATCCCCCTTCTCCTCATCGTCCACCCCCCAGTAGCGTCTCCACTCACACCTGCATGCACTACATCCTCATCCACTACCTCCATCACCAGCACACCTATCACTACACGCCCCTCACTGGCAGTTACCACCCCCACATGCATGCACACGTCCCTTGTGTCCTCTCCCACAGTGTCTGTGACCCCTCCTCCCAAAGTACACAAACACAAGCACATACACACCCAACAGGCATCCACCTCACAACACCATCCAGCCCATGCACCTGCACCCAAACACAGCAGACTGACACCTCCTACAACCACTCCCTCTTCCTCCACTCCCAAACCTTCACCCTCTTCCCACCCCAGTGTCCCTAAGAAGCTTTTCCTCACCACCATTGACCTATTCCCTACCCCTCCCCCCGTCCTTCACCTTGGGCCAGAGTGGCCAGAACCCAGCCCAGCATCTCAGCCACCCAGTCCATGGCCACTGTGGTTTCTGCAGCAGTAAGAGGCTACAAGGAGGCACCCGTCAGCCCAGCCAGTGTGCCAGCAACACCTGCCAAGGCTAAGAAGGGTCCTCCACCTGGCAAGGGCAAGAAGGGGACAGCTGCCAGCAAGGGGTAGGAGGCACATCCAGCTAGCAAGGGCAAGTCAAAGTCTCCAGCTGGCAGAAGTAAGGAGGCACCACCATCTGCCAAGAGCAGGAAGGGGCACAGAACACCAGCCATGGCACTTCAGCCATCGGAGGCTGCAGGTAAAGGCCTGGAGGCTACTGCCACCACTGCCAGCACTGCCACTTGCACTGCGGGCAGCACCGCCACCTGCACTGCGGCCAACACCCCCGCCTGCCCCACCGCCAGCAGCACCACTGCCAGCAGCAGCAGCCCCAGCGGGCAGCTGTGTGAGGCTGCAGGTGAAGGCCTGGAGGCTACCACCACCACTGCCTGCACCTCCACCTGCAGCGCAACTGGCATACACTGAGCAGCCGTCACTGCCAGAGAACAGTGTGTAGTGGTAACAACATAGACTGCAGTGCGTCCTGGCCCCTGCAAAACCTGTCATTGTGACACCCAGGAGAAAGACCTGCACTCCAAAAGATCTGCATCACAGGGCACAATGCCCCCTCCAGAACCAGTGGAAGAAGGCATCCACTCACCCTATCCTTGCCAGGATAAAGCACACTGGGCACAAGGCCCCCTCCAGAACCAGTGGAAGAAGGCATCCACTCAGCCCCTCCTTGCCAGGATGAAGCACACTGGGCACAAGCCCCCTCCAGAACCAGTGGAAGAAGGCATCCACTCAGCCCCTCCTTGCCAGGATGAAGCACACTGGGCACAAGGCCCCCTCCAGAACCAGTGGAAGAAGGCATCCACACACCCTATCCTTGCCAGGATGAAGCACACTGGGCATAAGGCCCCCTCCAGAACCAGTGGAAGAAGGCATCCACTCAGCCCTCTTTGCCAGGATGAAGCACAATGGGAACCAGGCCCCCTCCAGAACCAGTGGAAGAAGGCATCCACTCAGCCCCTCCTTGCCAGGATGAAGCACAATGGGCACAAAGCCCCCTCCAGGACCAGTGGAAGAAGGCATCCACTCAGCCCCTCCGTGCCAGGATGAAGCACACTGGGCACCCCCATCCAGAACCAGTGCAAGAAGGCATCCACTAACACTATCCTTGCCAGGATGAAGCACACTGGGCACAAGGCCCCCTCTAGAACCAGTGGAAGAAGGCATCCACTCAGCCCCTCCTTGCCAGGATGAAGCACACTGGGCACAAAGCCCCCTCCAGAACCAGTGGAAGAAGCCATCCAGTAGAGAGACCGTGGCCTTGCACTCCCCAGGACCAAGCAGTGGGCAAACCACCCACTTGAGAGACTGTGGCTTTGCACTCCCCAGGACCAAGCAGTGGGCAAACCGCCCACTAGAGAGACTATGGCTTTGCACTCCTCAGGATCGAGCAGTAGGCAAACCACACACTAGAGAGACTGTGGCTTTGCACTCCCCAGGAACGAGCAGTGGGCAAACCACCAACTAGAGAGACTGTGGCTTTGCACTCCCCAGGACCAAGCAGTGTACAAACCACCCACTTGAGAGACAGTGGTTTTACACTCCCCAGGACCAAGCAGTGGGCATTGAGCCCCCTCCAGGACCAGTGGCATTGTACCATCTTCCGGCTGAGGTACTCCCCATTCCCTGTCGCCCAGAGGTGCCTGTGTGTTTTCGACCTGATGCCCCTGCAGTGTTGTCTCCGTATTGAGGCAGGAGTCAAGTGTGGCCTTGGCCTATGTGTTTTGGCCCAGTGGGCCACGGACATTTTTGAGTGGGCATTGTCCCTCCTTTTGTACACATTGTATATATTGTACATACTGTTTTTTCTTTATGAACGTATTTCTTAAAATTACTAATATTACACTCATTTTACTCCATTCCTTTTGTCCTTGCGTTATTCCAGAGGGTTACTGGGTGTATATGTAATGTTGTTGCATGTGTTTATGTGTATAGTGTTGGGGGTGAAGGTGGGGGTGTTGCGTGTGTGTGTAACTCTCTTTTTCCTCCCTCCTCCCCTGTGTGCCAAGAGCAGTACTCACCATGGTGCTTTTGATGGCGATGGTACCGCCCCGGAAAAGCTGGCGGATGGTCGGGTTGTAATGCAGTGGACGGTACATTGTCTTCCGCCTGGCTGTTGGTGGTTACCGCAGCGGTATTTGTTGCTACCACCGTGGCGGTCAGAGTGTTAAAGTGGCTGTATGTAATGGTGGTTTCCGATGTGGTCATGATTCCATTTTTGTTACCACCGGCCTGTTGGTGGTATTACCGCCACTTTATCACTGACTGCCAGGGTTGTAATGAGGGCCTAAAAGTCATAATCCCTAGATAACAGAGAGGATGTTTTTGTTACACAAAGTACCTGGTTAGCATAAAAAATAAAGCCGTTCCATCGAGCGTGCGTCAGAAAAGTCAGCGATGCATCGATTCCTTATTCGCAAGTGAGGCCGTGCGTAGTTTCCTTCTCCGGTCAGGTCAGCGATGCGTCATTTTAATCCCTCGCAAGAGAGACATGCATCAATTTCCAGATGGGCATGTGTGGAAAATACGGTCGTATAGTGTTAGAAAACCACACTGTGTAGGGTTTGCGTCGTTATCTGCCTCCGTAAGCAGGTGTTGCTCGTTGTTTCTCCAGCTGGGATGCATTGATCTATCAGGCGCAATGCAGTGGAGCGTCGATTTCAGCCGTGAAGTCGGCGGCGTATCGTTTATCAGCCGCGTTGCGGAAGGTGCTACGTAAATTTCCCCACATGCCGTTCTGTGTGTGGATTTTCAGTTCTTGTCTGCCAACTTCACCTTTCAAGGTCCCAGGGACTGGATAGGGCACCACTTGGAAGGGTCCAGTCTTTGTCCCTTTTCACAAGCAGAAGCAGCAACTGCAGCTCTCCAGCCTTCTCCTTGGCAGAGGTTCCTATTAAATCCAGAAGTGATCTTGAAGTAGTCTACAGTCGAGGGTTTTGGGTCCACTACTTAGACCCCTTTCTGTCTTTGAAGTAGGCAAACTTCAAAGGAAAGTCTCTCTTGTTTGTAAGATCCTGCCTTGCCCAGGCAGGCCCCAGACACACTGAGGGTTGGAGACGGCATTGTCTGAGAGCAGGCACAGCCCTTTCAGGTGTGAGTGACCAGTCCTCCCCTCCCTCCCAGCACAGATGGCTCATCAGGATATGCAGGCTACACCCTTGCTCCCTTTGTGTCACTGTCTAGTGGAGACGTTCAAACAGCCCAACTGTCAAACTGACCCAGACAGGGAATCCATAAACAGAGTTACAAAATGGTTTAAGCAAGAAAAGACCTACTTTCTAAAAGTGGCATTTTCAAAAACACAATCTAAAAACATACTTCACCAAAAGATATATTTTTAAATTGGGAGTTCTTAATATTTCTATCTGCTCCCAAAGGGAATCTACACTTTAATAATATTTAAAGGCAGCCCCCATGTTAACCTATGCGAGAGATAGGCCTTGCACAGTGAAAATCGAATTTGGCAGTATTTCACTCTCAGGACATATAACACATTAGTATATGTCCAACCTTAAACATACACTGCACCCTGCACATGGGGCTGCCTACGGCCTACCTTAGGGTGGCTTACATGTAAGACAAGGGAAGGTTTAGGCCTGGCAAGTGGGTACACTTGCCACATCAAATTGGCAGTTTTTAATTGCACACACGGACACTGCAATGGCAGGTCTGAGCCTTGTTTACAGGGCTACTAATGTCGGTGGCACAACTAGTGCTGCAGGCCCACTAATAGCATTTGATTTACAGGCCCTGGTCACCTCTAGTGTACTGTACTAGGGACTTACTAGTAAATCAAATATGTCAATCATAAAAAGCCAATTACACATACATTTCATAAAGGAACACTTGCACTTTAGCACTGGATAGCAGTGGTAATGTGCCCAAAGTATCAAAAACAGCAAAAACAGAGTCCAGCACACATCAACAACCTGGGAAACAGAGGCAAAAAGTTAGACCACGCCAAGGATGCCAAGTCTAACAGTGGGTATTTGCATCTCTCGGCTTTGAGGCAGAGGTGATAGCTAGGGTGGGTGTGGTGTATGTGGGTGTTGGGTGTAGCTGTGTCTGTGAATGTTGGTGTGGTGTCTGGGGGTATGGTTATGTGGTGTGTGGGTCTGTGAGTACTGGAGTGGTGTCTAGGGTATGGTGTGTGTGGACTGTACTTCTATGTGAGTTGGGGTGGTATCAAGGGCTATGGTGTGTATGGTGTGATGGTCTGTGTGTGTTGGGGTGGTGGTGTGGGAATGGTGGTTGTGGTGTTGTGTGTTAGTGATAAATGCTTGTGTGCTAGTGTGTCTTGTTGTGCTTTTACTTATGTGTGCTGCTTGTGTGTGTTGAGGTAGGTAGATGCTGATGTGTGTGGGACAGGTATGGGAAGATGACAATTTGATGGGGAAGAGGTAGGTGGTTGGGGTAGGATGGTGGGGTGTGGAAGGTAGCTGTCAGTGAGAAGGTCAGAGCCTGAAGAGATATCTGTAGGCCTGACATGGCAATATGAATGCCTTCCAGGTACACAACCACCTCCTGAAGCTGGCTGCCTTGCACCTGGATGGTCATCAGAATGGCACTCTCACCCACAGAGATACTCCTCAGGAGGTCAATACTTTCCTCACTCAGGGCAGCAGGGGTAATGGGGGTAGGTACAGAGGTGCCCGGTGCAAAGGAGATGCCCACCCTTTTGTGTGAGCAGGCATGACAAACTGATTTGGCAAGCAACGGGGAGGGTTGAGATTGAACTGGAGGTGGCAGCCAAGGATGGACCAGGTACAGGTCCTGATGGATCTGCCACTACTAGGATGTGGCCACTGGAGGAAAAATCCAAAGATGAAGATGTTGATCCTGTGTACTCTGTGGCACTCCCCTCACCCTCTGGCCCACTGAGTCCCTCTGTATCTGATATCTCTTGACAGAGGTACTATGGCCAGCTGTTCGGCCCTGTCTACTCTGCTTGCCTGTGCTGATGCTAAAGTTACAAAGACAGATAGGGTCACTACATGTGTATGTTGTAACAAATAGGGTCACAACGGCTTTGATCACCAAACATTATCATAATGTACAGTAGCGTCCAGCCACATGCTTCAACATAGTGGCTTCAACATTTGCAACACTATATGCATACATGCTACATGAACTGTGAACAGTTGCCCACAGGAAAGTCAGAATTACAGACAACTGCAATTGCAAGGGTGTTAGGGTTTGTACACAGCAAAGAGCATGTCCCCTCTCACTGCACTAGTGGGTTCTGTAATAGCTCCCTTTTAAACTTACTATTCAAAGCCTTTCTTGTTATCTCACCTCCCCCCCCCTAGGCTTCTGTGTATGTTGTTTAATGTGCTGTTTTGTTTACACATTGGGCCTTGCTTTTACCAAGGCTTCTTTAAAACACTCCTCCCTAGGCCATGTGTTAATCCAACTCATTTGCATAATAACTGAAACTCTGCACACCTTTCAAGAACATGTGCAGCATGTGAGGACCACACCCAGCTCTTCAAACCACACCCAGCTCTGCACACCTTCCAAGAACATGTGCAGCATGTGAGGACCACACCCAGCCCTTCAAACCACACCCAGCTCTTCGAACCACACCCAGCCCTGTCTATAAAAGGCATCCCCCGAGCCTCACCCAGTGCTTGTGCTCGTCTACCTCCCGCTTACCTGAGAACAGATCCCTCGGCGCTGGCATTCCTGCTCTTTACAGACTTTCTTTGACTTCAATTGGCGCAGCTGCTGGCTCTTCCTTCTTCCGGTTTCCGGTTCCTCCTTGCCTCAGCCTCTCTCCTACGAGTAACCTGCAAAAGAGAAAGAAGACAAGGTTAGACTGATCAGTATCTCTTGCCAGCAACAAGTAAGTGCAAAACTTTTTAGTACCTGAGAGAGCTTTGACGGCAATTTCTGGATTCGTGTATAGACAGTTTGAGGCGAAGTGCCTTCCACGAGCATTGTGATTAAGGCTCTTTGTTGCAGGATTATTTTGCAGGACTTTGTGAAGCGGACATTGTTTTTTTTCATGGAACTTTTGGGAATCGAACAGTGGAAACCATTGACAGCAAGGAAAACAGTAAATCAAGGACTTGCACAAATTACATGCTGTATTTTGATGTAAAAGTACAGTATTTGTTTTATAAAAGATTCTGGAAATATGCGAAAAGTGAGTCTGCTATTGGGAATTTAGGCTTTAGTTATATTATGATGAATGTTTGATATTGGTAATTCTGATAACGGTATTTGTTTAATTTTTTTAGAAGCTTAACAGTAATAGAAAACACATCCCAGAGCAGTAACACATTCCAAACCTGGAAACTAGAGACCAGGATCCAAGAGGTACTTTTAGAAGAGAATTTCCAATAAATAAAGGGATAGTCAGGAACCCATTTAGGAATAGGTTGCACTTATCTGTTCTTTGTTTATGTTTCATTAGGCACCAGTTTCTACAGAAGTCAGAAAGGGCCGCAGATTTGTGCAGCACTTCAACAGTGGAAACGCAAGAACGGTGTTGTCTCTCTTTTTTTGATTTTATCCACTTCCCCCCTTCCCTTGAGCTTCTGTTCTTAGTGCACTGTTTTAAAAACTAGTGTGCTGGAACAAGCAGTTTCAGGGTGGGGTCGGATTGTCTTCAACCTCCATCAGAACTGAACAAGAACTCAGGTGAGCTGGGCTTTGACAGAAGCACAAGCCTTAAAAAATAATTTCAGTTCTGGTGGACGATGAATACCGGGGAAGAAATAGAGGGCATTGACGTCACGGATATGGCGCAGGCCCTAAATGAGGACTTGGCTCATAATGAATCAGTGTCTGGCATCTTGCAACATATGCAAGAGGAAATAGAGAGATTAAAGATGGAGAATACCTCTTTAAAACAGGATTTAAGCAGGTATAAATTTAGGGGATCTCAGTGGAACACAGCTTCTACGCCTTTGTTTAAAACCTCCTCAGAGACAGGGGCGCCATCAAAACATACAACTTTGCCTTCCCCAGTTGAGGTTACTGTTAATGTTCCTAATGTTGTGCCCTTAGCAGCACCTGAACGTTTTCATGGAGATAGTAACAAATTCCATGTTTTTATCAATCAATGTCAATTACACTTCATTTGTAAGCCACAACAGTTCCCTACTGATGATACTAAAGTGGCATTCGTCTTGTCTTATTTGGGTGGCACAGCAGCCAATTGGTCAATTCCGTTCGTGGATAGAGATGATCCCATCCTCCATAATTGGAATCAATTTAAACGTACCATGACCAGCCTTTTTGCAAAACACACTTTCATGCAGGCAAGTGATAATGAGCTTTTAAATCTTAAACAAGGTAACAAGGATTTATTGACCTATCTCACTAGTTTTAATCGTTTACTCACCGAGACACAGTGGCCAGAAGAAAAGCGTGTCTCCCTTTTTTATAAAGGTTTGAGAGACGAGTTAAAAGACGCGCTGGCTCATATCTTTGATTTGCCAAAAGACTATTCAGACTTTGTAGATTTACTTGTGAAATTAGAACATAGACTAGGAGAAAGAAAGAGAGATAAATACAAACTGGAATCACGGTTAAGTTTTATTAGACACGAGAAGAAAGACACAGATAATAAACTCCCTGAACCAGAGCCTATGCAAATAGGGACACTCAGAGGTCCACTCACATCAGAGGAAAAAGAAAGAAGGAGAACATTTCAATTATGTTTATATTGTGGCAGGGCAGGTCACTTTGCCAGAGAATGTCCAGTAAAGCCTAAAACTCCACAAAAGGGTGCTGTTTCCTCCACCTCCTCAACTGAATTGGGAAACGATTAAGCTCGACAAGGGGAGAGGTTACTTGTTCGAGAAAACATCTTAATCAAACCTCTAATGCTGCAGCCTTCAGGGTACCGCACATACCTAGACATTTCATAATTCAGGTCGTTTTAATTGTTACTACCCAAGTGAGGCATTCTCTCCCTGTCCTACTGGACTCAGGCGCGACAGGAAATTTTGTGGATAATAAGTTAGCTGAAATCTTAGGACTTCCTATGTGCCTAAAGCCTTGTCCAGAAGCAATATGTGCAGTGGATGGGTCAGAATTGACCTCTGGATTAATCACAAAACAAACAAGTCCACTTGTTATGGTCTGTCAGAACGGGCACACAGAGGTGATTAGCTTTGATCTGATAGATACTCCTAATTTTGGTTTGATTCTCGGGGTACCCTGGTTAACAACTCATAACCCAAAAATTGATTGGGTGAATAGAACTGTTACTTTGGATTCCTCTTTCTGTAGAACCAATTGCTATCAAGAAGCAGGTACAGAACAGAGCACAGTATTACACTGTGCTAGTGTTACACAAGATGAACCAAGTCTCCCTCCTGAATATTCTGACTTTAAAGACGTCTTTGATCCAGTAAAGGCTAGTGTGCTGCCCCCACATCGGTCTTATGACTGCCGTATAGATCTTATCCCAGGGGCCCCTTTACCTAATAACAGAGTATATGCTTTGACTGACGAAGAAACCAAATACTTAAGAACCTACCTAGATGACCTACTACAGTCTGGGTTCATCCGTCATTCCACATCTCCAGTGTCATCTCCACTCTTTTTTATCCCGAAGCCGGATAAATCCCTGCGCGCGTGTATCGATTATAGAGGACTAAATAAGGCTACAATAAAGAATAAATATCCTCTTCCTCTAATACCTGTGTTGTTGGATCAATTAAGACATTCTACTGTATACACTAAACTAGATCTGCGGGGAGCTTACCACCTGGTCCGAGTAAAAGAGGGGGATGAGTGGAAGACAGCTTTCAAGACAAAGTTTGGTTTATTTGAGTACACAGTAATGCCCTTTGGGTTATGTAATGCCCCTGCGGCCTTTCAGTTCTTTATAAATGAGGTCCTACACGAATTCCTGGACGTTTGTGTCATAGTATACATAGACGACATCCTCATTTACTCTAAGAACTCAGAAGAACATACCCAACATGTTCGTGCAGTATTATCAAAGTTAAAAGAAAATCATCTTTTTGCTAAGTTAGAAAAGTGTACTTTTAATGTCAACAAGGTGGACTTTTTAGGATACTGCCTGTCACCTCAAGGAATAACTATGGATGTAAAGAAAATCAGTGCTATTGCTGATTGGCCAGAACCATCCTCTGTAAAAGATATTCAGAAATTTCTGGGTTTCGCCAATTTTTATAGGAGGTTTATTGCACATTTTGCAGACATTGCAGCCCCAATAACTACCTTATTGCGGAAAGGGCAACGATTTCTTTGGACTGATGAGGCGGCACACGCCTTTCAACTCCTAAAACAAAAGTTCACTTCAGCCCCAATTCTGAAACATCCTGATCCTGACTTGCCCTTTTTTGTTGAAGCGGATGCTTCACAAGTAGCTTTAGGAGGAGTTCTCTCTGAACGAGATGCAGTAGATGGCCAGTTACATCCTATAGCCTTCTATTCCAAAAAGTTATTACCAGCTGAACAAAATTACACTGTGGCTGAAAGGGAACTACTAGCTATCAAAGTAGCCTTTTCAGAATGGAGGCACCATTTAATGGGAGCCAAGTACCCAGTTACAATCTTTTCTGACCATAAGAACCTACAGTTTTTTGGATCACTTAAAGCACTAACACCACGTCAGATGCGCTGGTTAAATTTTTTTAGCACATTTGACTTTGTTATAACCTATAGACCACGTGCACAACAAATTCAATCTGATGTGTTATCTAGATACGGACATACCTCATACATGAAACAAGATAAAATAGGAGAACCCATTATTCCTCCCCAAAAGTTGTTGGCACCAGTACAAGAGAAGGATTTCATCACAGATCTATATAATGCACACATGCAAATAGCACCTCAGGATTGGTTAAAGGATTCCCATAACACAATACAACGAGGTTTATTGTATCACGACAACATGCTGTTAGTGCCCACCTCTGAATTACAAACACAGGTGATAATTTGGCATCACGCCTCACCGTTGGCAGGTCATCCTGGTTGGGTAAAAACCCTGGAAAATGTGCAAAAACACTTTTGGTGGGACACTATAAGAAAGGACATTAAGCAATTTGTCACTACCTGTCCAATTTGTGCAAGACATAAATCTTCTCATAAGGCTCCTGACGGCTTGTTAATACCAATGCCAACACCCAAACAACCTTGGCACACTGTGAGAGTAGACTTTATTGTAGGTTTACCACCTGTAAAATCCTTCACAACAGTGTTGGTTATAGTGGATTTTTTATCTAAAATGGCACATTTTGTACCATTACGGAAATTACCCACAGCGGCAGAATTTGCCGATATTTTTATAAGGGAAATTGTGCGTTTACATGGTTTGCCAAGCAAAGTGGTGTCAGACCGAGGGAGCCAGTTCAACTCCAGATTTTGGAAAAAATTATGTGAAAAACTGAAAATAGATGTGGCCTTATCCACTGCTTTCCACCCAGAGACAGATGGACAGACTGAACGACTGAACCAAACCTTACTTCAAACGCTACGTTGTTTATTGGCTGATTATTCTAGTGAATGGTTGGAAGCTCTTCCTGTAGCAGAGTTTGTTTATAATAATACTGAGCATTCAGCTCTACTTTGCTCACCATTCTATTTCTTGCAGGGGTATCATCCAAGAGCTATACCCATTTTGTTAGAAGATTCCCTGTTGCCTACAGTAACGGATAGACTAACGAGGTTAGGTGACATACAAGACAAAGCCAGGAAACATTTATTAAAGTACAAGGAAAGCATGAAAAGACAAGCAGACAAACACAGGTCTGAGGCCCCAATGTATAAAATTGGTGACAAGGTATGGCTCTCCACAAAAAACCTAAACATAGAGGGATCCCGAAAGCTGCAACCACGTTTCATTGGACCCTTTAGTATAACTGCCATAGTAAACCCGGTAACAGTAAAATTAGATTTACCAAAAGAATATCCAGTACATACTACATTCCATGTGTCCTTGCTTAAGCCGTACAACTCAAAAACCCGACCTGAACCACCACCTCAACCCATACCAATTAAAGGAAATCTGGAATATGAAGTGAAAAGCATAAAAGACTCAAAAAGAATTAGTGGGCGTCTGTTTTATTTAGTAGAATGGAAAGGATATGATGAATCTGAGAATTCATGGGAACCAGCATCATATGTACATGCCCCACAGCTGATTAGACGGTTTTATTTAAAAAATCCAGGAAAACCCCGTCCTGTAGGAGGGCCTTTGAGGGGGGCAACTGTTAGGGTTTGTACACAGCAAAGAGCATGTCCCATCTCACTGCACTAGTGGGTTCTGTAATAGCTCCCTTTTAAACTTACTATTCAAAGCCTTTCTTGTTATCTCACCTTCCCCCCCCCCCAGGCTTCTGTGTATGTTGTTTAATGTGCTGTTTTGTTTACACATTGGGCCTTGCTTTTACCAAGGCTTCTTTAAAACACTCCTCCCTAGGCCATGTGTTAATCCAACTCATTTGCATAATAACTGAAACTCTGCACACCTTTCAAGAACATGTGCAGCATGTGAGGACCACACCCAGCTCTTCAAACCACACCCAGCTCTGCACACCTTCCAAGAACATGTGCAGCATGTGAGGACCACACCCAGCCCTTCAAACCACACCCAGCTCTTCGAACCACACCCAGCCCTGTCTATAAAAGGCATCCCCGAGCCTCACCCAGTGCTTGTGCTCGTCTACCTCCCGCTTACCTGAGAACAGATCCCTCGGCGCTGGCACTCCTGCTCTTTACAGACTTTCTTTGACTTCAATTGGCGCAGCTGCTGGCTCTTCCTTCTTCCGGTTTCCGGTTCCTCCTTGCCTCAGCCGCTCTCCTACGAGTAACCTGCAAAAGAGAAAGAAGACAAGGTTAGACTGATCAGTATCTCTTGCCAGCAACAAGTAAGTGCAAAACTTTTTAGTACCTGAGAGAGCTTTGACGGCAATTTCTGGATTCGTGTATAGACAGTTTGAGGCGAAGTGCCTTCCACGAGCATTGTGATTAAGGCTCTTTGTTGCAGGATTATTTTGCAGGACTTTGTGAAGCGGACATTGTTTTTTTTCATGGAACTTTTGGGAATCGAACAGTGGAAACCATTGACAGCAAGGAAAACAGTAAATCAAGGACTTGCACAAATTACATGCTGTATTTTGATGTAAAAGTACAGTATTTGTTTTATAAAAGATTCTGGAAATATGCGAAAAGTGAGTCTGCTATTGGGAATTTAGGCTTTAGTTATATTATGATGAATGTTTGATATTGGTAATTCTGATAACGGTATTTGTTTAATTTTTTTAGAAGCTTAACAGTAATAGAAAACACATCCCAGAGCAGTAACACATTCCAAACCTGGAAACTAGAGACCAGGATCCAAGAGGTACTTTTAGAAGAGAATTTCCAATAAATAAAGGGATAGTCAGGAACCCATTTAGGAATAGGTTGCACTTATCTGTTCTTTGTTTATGTTTCATTAGGCACCAGTTTCTACAGAAGTCAGAAAGGGCCGCAGATTTGTGCAGCACTTCAACAGTGGAAACGCAAGAACGGTGTTGTCTCTCTTTTTTTTATTTTATCCACTTCCCCCCTTCCCTTGAGCTTCTGTTCTTAGTGCACTGTTTTAAAAACTAGTGTGCTGGAACAAGCAGTTTCAGGGTGGGGTCGGATTGTCTTCAACCTCCATCAGAACTGAACAAGAACTCAGGTGAGCTGGGCTTTGACAAAGGGTGGAGTTATGCTATCACAATACCCATGGAGCAAGTAGGAGACCTTATCACCTAGAATGGTCTGGCTTATGTAGCATCCTTCGGTGATTTGTTGTCACAAAATAGTATGGCAATGCCAAGTTCAATCTCATAGACCTCGCACAAGGCCATACAGCCAGCTAATCTTCCTATACCCAGTACCACATCATGATGAGATGATGGCCAAAAAATCCAGCAATGTTTTAAAAAGGAGTACAGTAGCCAGAAGAAGGTGACATGGAAACACTTATGTCACACAGTAAAAAATTGCAAATGGTAACTTTATAATATGTCCATTGATGAAAAACACTGAGGGAAGTTGTACTACTGTTTCTCTCATAAATAACACATGCTGAACAGAAATGTACACTGAAGACAATTTGGATAAAAAGTCTGGGATATTTGTCTACAAATATCCATACCACAATTAATAAGCTTGCCCCAGGGAAATCACCTGTCTTGATTAAAACTGCTGGGAATACCCTGCTCAGATTACAGAAGTAAAAGCCAATAGTCTATTGAATGTTACAGAGGATCAAGCAATCTTGAGTACCTGTAGAAGGCCCCTAACCTGTTGCCTAGTGGGAAGGCACATCACTGTCCCTTTTTGTCATGCAAACACAGTTTCACTTCAATGAATGAGTGTACACAACCAATTATGATTCCTACATTCCTGCAAGTCACTCCCTGATGCATGTCAACAGTTAGGCAATGATCCTTAACATGTGATAAGCACTTTGCAAAATGATTCTACATTAACGGCATGGAAATCTATAGTGTGAGTAAAATCTGTAGTCTTACCTGTCATGGCCTTAATTGCTTCTGGAATTCTACATTCCAAAATACATGGAGTGATGGGTGAGGGCATGTGTGAGCCACCAAGCAATGGTGACACACTCCGGTCTGTGGCACCACATGAACTGTAGCCCCATCACGTATGTCCAATTTAAAACACATGTTGGCATGCGCACACATGTGAGGGAATCAGACATCATCCCATGAAGACAGGTAGACAATGCATGGAACAGCAGTGAAAAGGAAGTATCAAAAGTGAACGGTACACATGCTAACATGCAGGCATAAGGAATGATGGCAACAGTGATGTTACCAAAACATTAACTACTTATTAAGAGAAAGTAATGCTCCGTGACTGCTCCCAAAGGGCAATGTATTATCTGCCACATGTATGATGGCCACCTTCACATGAGAGACAGTAGTAAGGCACCAACACTCATCACACACTGAAGACAAGTAGCCTGTGGGGGACTGATGCCAAAACACTCACTTGAGCAGACACATGGATGACTAAAGTGATCTATTAGATCATGTTGTTTGTTGTTGGGGTTGACACACTGAAGACAGGTGGACTGTTGGGTACAAATGACACACCCAACAACAAACAACATGGCTTGATTGATCACTGTAATCAGCCATGTGTTTGCTCTGGAGAGTATATTGCTAGAGAACTGTACTCTGCTGTGTCCTAGGTCAGTGGGCCAATGGGCAAGGCACATCAGCATGCACCAACTTCCATACCTACACAAATAATAACTCATCTTGTGTGTCACACATGGCCCATCTCTAATCCTCAAGGGGGATGGCACACTGTAGCACTTCAACTTGACAATGGAATAGGCAAGAAAATGCCCAGGACTCAACCCCCTTGTAGCTAATATGCTCCCCTCACCGCCAGAATGAGGGCTTTCAAGTGCAGCAGGCTCTGGCATGCACCCTGTCCACATTGGGAAGACAGCTCCAGCTGGACCTCCACGATCTTCCGAACCCAGTGTCTCAGGTTCTTCCTCCTCTTGCGAGAGTGGGTGCTCCGCCGGCTATGGACCCTGGGGTCCACACCTTCAAGGCAATGGCTCTCCAAATCCCTTTCTTTTGATTGGTGTTGACCTGAATGGATGCAAAAGACAAATGGAAAGGCTACAATTCCAATTCTTTGTATAACTAGTTTTGTAACACACATTTCTGAAACACCAGGCACAAAGATTGTGTGAAGCACACATGCTAATAAGTACAGGGACAGAAATTCACACTTTTGGAGTCATCTGCAAACTAAACCACAAACCTACTCATGGCCTACACTGACTAAGCAAGCCCAATGACATCAGGTAGCCCAGGCTCAAGCAACATGTACTGTGATGTGAGCCACAATGAAACACAACACACCATTGTGACCTTCTGAAGGATAAACTCCTCTGAACCAATCAACTATCTGCACTGTAGGTTTGTTACTTGTGCAATACACCTGCACCGTACAAATAGGACTCATGTAAAGGATGACAACAGTGCTGTGGAAGTAAGGGACCTGGCATAAGTCAATGACACACCTTGCCAATGAGGGACACTGCAATTATGTACTAGGGCAGGGGGTTACATCAGTACCCATTCCTAATGTAGTCACTATACAAAGGCCTTCAGGCCAAGTTGTGCCACTGAAGAATAATTTTGGCCACATCCAAGGATATGCAGGTCAACAGGGAGTGAGACAGGTGCCCAAGTTGCATAACCATAGTAACTCTACCCCAGCCTGGTCTAAGTCACATACTGGGAAAAAACATTTGACAGACCTTAGTCTCTGCAGGCTGAGCATACAGAACCTACATGACGCTTGAGCACACAGAACCTACATGACGCTCACATTTTCATCACTTCCATGCATGACAGTACATCTGGTGCCCATCCTCTATGTGAGTTCAGGATTGTGTGGAAGTGTGAAGGGCAAAGTGAGTTTTACATGGATCTCATACAACAGTTTGGCAAGGCCAGATGTGGGCTATATGATCTCTGGAAATATACACATTGATAAAGAGATCCTAAAATGACTCAACCAGTATACATACACAGCTGATGCTGTCATGCACATACATGTTGTTTTACATTTACAAACATCATATTCAAAGATATGTCATTTGATGTCTGTAAAGTCTCCTTGCACAGATATATGAATGTAACAGAAAGAGGATCTAGGGCTCATCACACATCATACAACACAATGGTAATGTGAAATACATAGAGTACTCATCTCCACTACCAGCAGCATGGACATCCCATGTATGGAACACAAAATGTGACAACAGGCACCCAAAAATCACTGGCACTCAGATGCACATTGCACTCTATGAGGAAGGAAATGATGGTGTCAAACAGTGAACAGTGTCAAACATCATATGCCTATGAGGTTTTTACCTGCTCCTCTGGTGAGCCATAGAGCTGGCGATATAGGGGAAGGATCTCCTCAATGTGCCTCTCTAGCGTCTTAGGAGAGAAGGAAGGGGCCCTTTTATCTGCTTGGCCTGGCATGATTGCTCCAAGAGATGGCAGACAGCAGCTGAAGCAGTGGAGGTGTTTATGGCAACAGTTTCAGAAGTAAAAAGAGTGATTTAGCAAAACGTGGCATACATGTACGCCACGTATGAGGTCATTGACACTGCCAGCCACAGCCATTGTCCTGCGACTGTGACAGTCACCAGCGTTCCATCATGGTTGAAATCACCCACCATGCGGTAAACGCCCACTGGCGTCCAAGGAAGGTACCTAATGTCCAGTGAACTAGGTCAGGCATCCGCCATTTTGGTAGCTTTAAATACAGTGTTGGGCCCTGTTAAATGCATCACACCATCAATATATGTGTCTGATCATCCCAAACGAAGTAAAGCAGCCTTGTTGTGCAGGTACTCCTGCACAATCACCAGTGTAGTGTTTTGCTGGTCACAGATGAGATATTACAGCGGTGCACTATCCAGCGCTGGTAAGGGTACTTTTGGTGATCAGAACAGACTGTTAAATTCTGAGGGGTACATGAGGAGCAGATAGTTGGGTAATGTCCAAATCCATGTTGTAGAAACATGTGTTGGCAACCATGGGGCTCACATTTGCCCCTTGTGTTTTAGACAGTTTTGATGTGTAATTGGTGTAATATTTTTCCAGTCAGTAATGCTTTATCACATGATTTTGGTCCTATTCATCATATGTGTTGGTGTGGATACAGTGACTAATGGTCCAACTCATTTAATTTCACAAATAGGTACCCTGGGAGAGGAAGGAGGTGACAAGCTCCAGTGTACCGTCCATTGCCAGACCTGCAAACAATGGAAGAACGTCACATCATCCAACAGTTCCGTCTGAATGGGCTAACTTGGATTTATGTCATCAGTTGGAGCCAGATCAGATGCCTAAAAACACAAATCCAACATGCATACCGCCCATTGTTCCACTCATGGCAGTATTACAACTCTTGGCCAAAGGGGCCTTCCAATATACAGTGGCCATGTCTGGTGGCATGTCCCAACACATGTTCAGTGGTGTGTTAAGAGACACACTGTCAGCAATGGTGAAACACATTGACAGCTATATCATATTCCCCAGACATGAGGATTTAGCTAATGTGAAGGCTGACTTCTATGGTTTTAGTTGACTCCCACATATGGTGGGAGCCATTGATGACACACATATTGCCTTGGTGCCACCACAGGCAAGTGAAAACGTTTATCACAACAGGAAGCTCTTTCATTCTATCAACGTAAAGTTCTCTGCTTGTCAGATCTCTACATCTCAAACGTCTGTTCCCAGTTTCAAGGTTCAGCCTATGATTCCTTTATAATGTTGAACAGCACCATACTCCAGCTGATGTCACTACTATAACCAGAGAGGGCCTGGCTGGTTGGTAAATCACATCTGTCGTGCTATTGTGTGTTCAATGTCAGGTGCTACAATCATGAAGCGAGTGGCTCATTGTGGCACTTATGTCTCATTCCAAAACAGGAGACTCAATATATCCAAACTGCACTTGGTTATTGACACTGAGGAATCCAACTACGCCAGGGGAAGTCAGCTTTAATGAGACCCATTGAAGAAAACAGAAGGCAGTGGGCTTTTGGGCTTCTGAAGGCCAGATTTTGCTGTCTGGACAAGAATGGACAAGCCCTCCTCTACTCATATGGGAAGGTGTGTTAGATTCCAGTGGAGTGCTGCATTCACTATAATATTGCCTTATGGAAGAATATTCCTTGCATCCCAGAGTAGGGGTAGCCTCCGGTGCCATCGGATGAGAATCCTGAAAAGCCAAATGAAGATGGTAGTGGTGAAGAGGAAGTAGCTGATTTGCAACAAGATCTCATTGACAGCTACTTCTCATGAGTGTAAGTATGTAATGTGATGTCATGACTTTCACTGTACAATGAACTGTAGTTGTGATAATGTATGGAGTATGTTTTTGGAAATAGAGAGCCTATGCTCAGGCAAAAGTTTCCAAATGGTGTTTGATGAAGCAGCTTTTGAAATATTCACATTTTGATGATGTTGAAGAGTGTAAGTTATGATTGGTTATACCTGATTGGCATACTGGATTTACTAGTAAGTCCCTAGTACAGTGCACTGGAGGTATCCAGGGGAATGTATGATGCAACAACGAATGTCTTTACCACGCATGCCTTTACAATGATTTTTCATTGTAAAAGCATGCCTAGTAAAGGCATGTGTGGGAACGACATGTGTGGTTCTAGCATGCAACCCCCCACCTGCGCTAAGGCCCAGAAGTACCCCACTCCTAATATTAAAACTACCTTGACCCCCACCCCTAAAACAAAAGTACCCTGATATCTCCCACCCACTCTGAGCCCTAAACCCTTCCCTGACCTCCGCCACCTGCCCTAAAAACAACCACCCCCACCCCACCCCTAAAAACAAAACTACCCAGATCCCCCACCGACAAAAAACAAATTATACCGATCCCCCATCCCCAAAAACAAAACTACCCGACACCCCCACCCGCCTCAAAAACAAAACTACCCCACCCCACCCACCCCAAAAACCAAACTACCCCGATCCCCACACCCCCAAAAACCAACCTACCCCGACCCCGCCCCATACCAAAACCCTAACTACCTTGAATCCCCAAACCCACACCCCCAAAAACCAAACTACCCCGATCACCCCAAAAACCAAATTACCCCAATCCCACATCCCCAAAAACAAAACTACCCCAACCCCCACCCTACCTTCAAAAGCCAAACTACCCCAATCCCCCACTCCAACCCCCAAAAACCACACTACCTGATCCCTCCACCCCATCCTCAAAAACCAAACTACCCTGACCCCCACCACCTACCCGCAAAGACTTAGCTAGCCCGATTCCCCCGCCTCCTCATCCCCAAAAAACAAACCTAAAAAACAGAACTACCCTGATACCCCACCCCTAAAAACTACCCCCAACCCTGCCTCATCCCCACTTACCTGACCGTGTCCTCTCCCAATGTGCTCTCCTTTTTCTCTACCTTAATCATGCATGTGCATTGTTCAGCAGATGCGTGGTTAAGGCAGAGAAAAAGGGAGTCATTGTTAACGCAAGCGTGGTTCAGCTTGCGTTAACAATGTAATCATTGTTCCAGAGTCGTTGTTCCAGACATTTCCCATCGAGGGCCTATAAATCAAATGCTACTAGCGAACCTGTAGTACTGATTGTGCCACCCACATGGGTAGCGCTGTAAACATGTCTCACACCTGCCACTGCAGTGTCTGGGTGTGCAGTCTTGCACTGCCAATTCAACCTGACAAGTGTACCTACTTGCCAGGCCCAAACCTTCCCTTTTACTACATGTAAGTCACCCTCAGGTAGGCCCTAGGTAGCCCCATGGGAAGGGTGCAGTGTATTTAAAAGATAGAACATGTACTAGTCTGTTTTGCATGTATTGATAGTGAAATACTGCCAAATTCGTTTTTCACTATTGCAAGGCCTATCTCTCCCATAGGTTAACATGGGGACTGCTTTTAAATGTCTTTTAAGTGCAGCTTCTAATTGGGTGTAGATAGTTGTTGGAGTTTGGGGTCTCTGAACTTACAATTTAAAAATACATCTTTTTGTAGAGTTGGTTTTTAGATTGTCTGTTTGAAAATGTCACTTTTAGAAAGTGGGCATTTTCTTGCTTAACTATTCTGTGCCTATGCCTGCCTTTGGAATCAACGTCTCGATCAGAATGACAGTTGGGCTGTTCATGAATTCACTGTAGACAGTCAAACAAAGATAGCTGAGGTGTGTCCCGCATAACCTGATGGGTCATCCTGTGCTAGAGTGGCGGGAGGAGCTGACACCAGCACCTGAAATAGGGCTGTGCCTGTCCTCACACAATACAGTCTCCAGTCCCCCAGAGTGTGTTTGTGGCCAGGACAGGGAGAGGCAGGGTCTTGTACACTACAAAGACTTTCCTTTGAAGTTTACCTACTTCAAAGGCAGAAATGAGTATAAGTATTGGACTGCTGAACCCACAACTTTAGAACACTTCTGGACTGAGGACATTCTGCCAGGAAGAAGAGCTGGATACTTGAGGAGGACCTGACACTCTGCCTGTTACTTTGCTGTGCTGGCCTGCTGCTGTAACGTCTACCCTAGGAGTGAAAGGACTGGACTTTGCTTTCTACAACCCGCTTTCCAAGGTTCTCCAAGGGCTTGAACTGAGCTTTCCTTCTTTTGTGAAGTCTTAGGGATATCAAAGACTTCATCTGCCAGTGCTTGTCCTCTTCTGCTGAGAGTCCTGGCTTGCTAAGTGGTGCCATATGCAGTCCCTGGGCCCTTAGAACCAGAAGCTGGTAACCTGTTGGGGAAAATCCACGCACTGTTGTGTGCACATCAGAAGAATCGACACAGCACCTGTCCCGCAGCTGAAAATTCAGTGCAGTGCCTGTCCCGTGGCTGGAAATTCAATGCAGCACCTTTTCTCAATGCTGACCATTGCCACAGCGTGTCAGTATTTTCCATGCATTGACCCTATGCGTCAAATCTTCAAAATCGCAGCAAAGACCTGAGGCTGCGTGTCTGGAAATTGATGCATTGTTTTTCTGTGGGGGAAAGAATTGAAGCATTGCCTACCCGGCAGGGAAAGATTCGACTCATGGTCTCACTTGTAAGTAAAGAATTGACGCATCACTTGCTTTTCTGACACATTACCTCTTCTGCAGCTTTATTTTTTACGCATACCAGGTACTTTGTGCTAAAACAATGCATCCATTGATTCCTATGGATTAAGACTCTTTTAAATTTAAAAATAGATATCTTTTCTTGTGTATGTTGGATGTTTGTCATTTTGGTCTTGTTTTATTCAGATAAATATTGGCTATTTTTCTAAACTGGTGTGGTGTCCATTTGTAGGGTTTTCACTGTGTTTACAGTGTCAAGTCCTAGCCCACCAGACTCGTAATTGGATCCTTTGTGTGGTGTGATTTGGTAAATGTTGGAGTATGTCTTCATATTTTTTTAAGAATCATCTGTGTTTCCCCGGCTGTTCTATGTAGTCTTGCAATTTTCTTTTTTTTAGGGTTGCTATGCCGAGCAATTGGCCTTAATTAGGAATGTTTGGTATGATTATGGTGAGTGTTGTTCCTGTTGACTCTTGTGAGCTCGTACATGTTTCTTTTAGGCCCTGTTAAATATTTCAGTAACATTAGGAGGATGGATATGTTCCCTAACACTGTCAGCTATTTCATTTTTAGTAATAACCCTGCCATAACCTGCATTTGTTCTTCTAGTGTGTTTTATTTTTGATGGTGTTCTCCTTACTATAAGTACATGTTTGATAATTTAATACTAGCTTTCCTTTTTGTGATTTGATGTATTTTGCTGTTTCTAATATTTTTATCTATAAGCTTTAGAGTATAGAAAATATACATTAATTTTATAAATGGAATAAATGATGTTTTACTAATTTTAACATTTTTACTTTGCAGGTGAACATTTTATCTTACTATCGTGATGTTATCTTTACTTCATCTTAAATGTAAGATTGTGCTTTGTTGGTCGATTTGGAGTTGTTTCGGCACAGTATTTATTTTTTTTGCAGTCTGTTATTGAGAGTATTTAAATATTTATTGTTGTTGATATGGCATTGAAATTATTTTGTTAGTTGTGTTAGTTTAATTTTCAATTTAAAAGTTATATAGGGTTGGGTTTTCCTTTATTTTTGAAACAGGTTAAAGCATTATTTTTTGTTTTATTTTAGTTTTGTGCTTTGGTTCCTATATTTATTTTAGAAGTGGTCTTTTTTCTAATTTTGAGCTAGTTAATATCTTTGCCTTTATTTAATTTTCCTTTTATTGTGTTTTCATATTGTATTTGTAATTTGAATAAATAAAAATGCAGCACAATTGCATCATTTTCCTAATGACATACATTTTGCCAATGCAAGAGATGTCTGCTGAGCCAGCGGACCTTTCTAAATTCAGCAGGTGAGAACTTCCTCAAGCAATGGAGTACTTCTCTCTGTCTCCCTGTTGGAGTAAATCCTGTCTGCCTATCTCTAAATTAGACCCTTTGAGGCATATCTACAAAATGCACTTTGTAGTATATTGTATAGTATGTTAATAGTACTAAAAGCATACTACAAAGTGCTATTCACAAACCACATGAAGACGATTATGCTTTCACTTTTCTTGTCTTTTTCTGTGCAGCGATCCCCACCCCTATTACGAAGTTTCTACACACAGAGGTACACATTTTAGTAGCAAATGGGGTGGAGCAACAAGAGTATTTATATCTAAAGGGAGACGTTTATTGAAGAATAGGGAGATGTTAAGGGAAGGGTAGGAAGAGGAACAGGGAGGGACATGCACTCACAGATAAAAGAGTAAACCCACCCCTATTCATGAACTGTACTTCTTAAGTTACTAAAGCTACCTTAGACACTGCGGTCACAAAGAATCCAGAACATTAGCAAAGGTATTCCAGCTTATCCCTATACTTTACCAAAGGGAGATTCTGCAGTCAGGGCAGAGATCTCCCTGTGGTAAAGTATAAGGAAAAGTTCCCTATAATTTACCACAGGGAGATCTCAATGCAGGTGGTAGAGATCTCTGTATGGTAAAGTATAGAGAGATTTTAAAAAGATTCAAAAACATGGAAAAAACTTAGCAAAAATATTTCTATGTTAGATATTAATATAAATGAATGGTATGTAGTTATAAATGTAGAAGAAAAGAAAAAAAATACAGGCTCGCTAACCTAATTTTTTAATAACAATTGCAGTATTTTAAAAAATTTATTTAAAATGTAAATTATTTTACTGAAGTTTAAATTATAATAAATCCCAACTTAAGTAAAAAAAAAAAAATTGATTGTGTATTAATGATTATAAAAGGTGGTGCATAGAATTATTTAAAACTTATGTAATTCTATTTTAATAAGAAATAATATTACATTCATTTTAAAATTTAAAAAAGAATATTAGAATATCTCAAAGTAAAATAAAAAAAGGTTTTATTTTTAGAGTGTTTTTTTAACATTAAATGATATGAATTTCTATATTTAACAATTTTTAATATGTTAACTATGTTAAGATATTTCATATGGGGTTTGATTTTAAGTCCCTTCCTCCATTATTTTCTGTAGGATGATTTTGCAGCATCAGTGGTTGGCAATGTGTTATGCTGGAATTACTACTCCTCCTTTTGGCAATAATACTTTTACATTTGTTAAATATGCTTCTCCCCCTTTTTCGGTGTTGGGGCATGTAATTGTTAACATTGAGTAACTTTACACTCGGATTTTGTGACTAGCCCAAAGTTGTGAAGCTACTACAAAGTGTGATAGTAAACTTTCACATGTAAATTATCCACAAGTGTAACTTATATTTGTGAATAATCAACCCCCAATTTATATATGTTATAAATCAAATGAAATAAACAATTTATACAACACAAGAAAATCAGGACTCTCAATACAATATTTCTCTATTTATGCATTTCAGTTCACTTTCAAAACAAATATAGCTAGGTGGTACAAAACAGAGAAAATAAGTAAATCCAAGTTTTGTACAGGGCTCTTTATGAGGTTGGCGGTCGGACCACCAGACCGCCTTTTTGACGCTCCCAAAAAGACCCCTACACTGGCGGTCCCAAGACTGCTGTATTACAATTCATGCTGGCAGGACTGCTGTCCACCAATCAAAAAAGGCAGCCCACCAGTGACATAGCAGCTTAGATATAGGCATTTGACCTCCAGTGCCATCAGCGCTGCGGCCAACTACCGAGCCTATTACAGTGCCATGGTGGTACCGTCATGGTGGTCAGCCCATAGCAGTTGACCACTGCAGTCCATGTTCAGCAAAGCAACAGACAAGTACACATTGGATGAATTAAAAAACAACGCAGCTGACCCAAATTGGCTAAGTGGAAACACCTTCAAAGGACACTATAAATTACACCCCCTCACAGACCACAATCCTTTGCATCTCCACTGTAGCCCAGCAAGACAGACCACACATCCTTTTGTCTACTTTTTTAATAGCCCTTCCCTCCCCCCCAAGTTACACGTTTCACACACATTGTCTATTTTGTCTCTATATTCACTTGTCTTGTTTGGTTAGTAACTGTCACCCCCTTTAATTTCCAGTCATATCGCAGGTCAAAAACCCACGATTTTCAGAAGATGAGTTGAGAGAGTCATGGTCTATAAAATCATTAGAGTAGAGCTACAATTGTTTAGAATCCAAGTCAAGCTCACTCCTATCAGTAGGAAAATGGAAATGTGCGACAAGTGAATGCAGTAGGCACCACTCTGCTCACAAAGGAGGATACGAGGATGAAGTAGAACTACCTTAGGTGTAAGGTCTGTTCACGGTCTCCATGCAGTATCTGAAGGCCATGAACACTGGCAGTGGCCATCCAGGTATCCATTAAGACTCTTTCCATGGGAGCAGAAGGTCGTGGCCATCCTGCATCCTGAAGGCTTGACAGGAATACCTGGGGGACTGGAGTCTGGTGAGTTACAACACAAACACTGTCACAAAAATGTAATGTCATGCATGCTCACAGCTCAGCTTGTGACACTGTGTTGTTCATATACCTTACCAACATTCAGTACCAAGAGTATCTGAGATTAACACTTTCAATCCATTTAATTGGATCCAACATCACAGCTGTTGAGGCCCATCACATACCATATGTCCAAATAGTGCCTGGAAATCTCTCAATAACAAAAACACATTCCAGGGTTCATGGTATGTTCCAAAATGTAAACATATGCTTATACCTAAAGGCAGCCTGCATACAGATATGTAATATAAAACATTTGTCAAGTGTTGGGGAGTGTTGGGGAGTAGAGAGAGTGACCTGGCTGCAACTCCCAAGAGGGCTGTTTCTCTAACTCCAAACACCAGCCCAGTGATCACTTGTCCAAATACCCCTGTGTCTTAACTCCCAATTGAAGTGTACTTACTTGGGAGGATACCATTTGTGAAGTATGTGTAGTAAAGGGACTAACCGGACAGCAACTCTCAGGAGGCATGATTTTAGTAACTCTAAACAGATCACTCCAAAGAGTGATGTGACTGCAAAGCACAATTGGCCCTGTTCCAGTACCTCCAATGAATTGGAACAGTGAGATTGTGATTTAAAGCATCACCTTTAATTGTACCCTCAGATATGGGGGTGTGATGACACAAAACACCAGAACAAGAATCATAGAGCATAATAGCAGTATTAGATAGGATATCTTGACCATTAATTTGGTGTCACATTGAAATGAGTGGAGACACTTGGAAAACGACCTAAAATGGACTTTTATTAAAAACAGATGGCCACTGTACAGTCTATCAAATGGCTAGACTGTTCCTATGACAATGTTAGATGAATGCCCAAGTGGGCAAATTAGCACGAACAACCTTCATCACCTTGAAGACTTCACAATGCATCTTCCCCCACCTCGAATTTCCACACAAGGTGCAGGCTACTATCTTGCTTGTACTATCAAAACTGGATTATGCCAATGGCCACTACCATGGATCATCTCTATCTAATATGAAAAACTACAACGCATTTAGAACTCCACTGCCAGGCTGCTATTACATGTAAAGCCACAAGCCCACATCTCACCTGCCTTGAGAGCATTACACTGGTTACCCTTTGCCAGAAAATGCACCTTCAAGCGGCTTTGTATCACCCACAAAGCTATACATGGAACAGGACTGCTCTTTATCAGAAACAAAATAACCTATTACATTCAACAAAGAAACCTCTGCTCAAGATTGGCACCCCGCCTTAGAACATTGCCATACCAGAATAAGACTATAGGTGGTACATCCGTCTCCGTTCAAGCAGCCAAACTATGGAATTCATTACCCCCAAATATAAGATCCACAGATAACTATCTTGTCTTCAGAAGATTACTCAAGAGTTGGCTCTTTCCTTCATAACCAAAATATTCAAACAGCTATGGACTGCATATGGCTGTTTTGATAAATATTTTTAATCTGATTATGTGTATATTCTAGATATGTATAGTTCTTTAGGAAATATGTATTGCTACTATGCCATGCCGGTCGGTGTCCGCCAGGGCTATTGTGGCGGTAGTGCCGCCAACAGGCTGGCGGACTGCATACAACATTTTGACCATGGCAGTACTGCCATGGTAACACCTCCGGGACCGGCGGTATACCACCATGGCAGTCCTGACAGTCGTAATCTGCCAGGGCAGTGCTGCCCTGGGGATTTCGACTCCCCTTACCACCAGCCTGTCCATGACGGTAGGCACTGCCATGGAAAGGCTGGCGGTAAGGGGACTCGGGTTGCCCCTGGGGCACCTGCACTGCCCATGCACTTGGCTTGGGCAGTTCAAGGGCTACAAGGCACAGCCCCATAGTGCATTTCTCTGCCCAATTTGCGGGCAGTGAAATGCTCATCTGGTGCTACTGCACCCGCTGCACATCAGCATTACCGCCGGCTCTATTACGAGCAACACTGTTACCGTCCGCTGGCCCAGCAGAAAAGTCAAAATAGGGAGCCAGTAATACCGCCAGCACTGGCGGTATTCTGGCACCCGCAGCCTTTGCGGTCTTCACAGAAGACTGCCGAGGTTGTAATGAGGCCCATAGTAATGTGTTTTATATGTGCCAACAATAAAATACTGCTAAATTTATTTTTCACTGTTGCAAGGCTTGTCCCTCTCATGGTAATCATGGGGGATACCTTTAAATATGATTAAAGTGTAGATTCCTTTTGGGAGCGGATAGACATGTAGAGTTTGGGGTCTCTGAGCTCACAGTTTAAAAATATATCTTTTAGTAAAGTTGATTTTAAGATTGTGTGTTTGAAAATTCCACTTTTAGAAAGTGAGCATTTTCTTGCTTAAACCATTTCTGTGACTTTGCCTGTTTGTGGAGTCCCTGTCTGGGTCAGTTTGACAGTTGGGCTGGTTGCACCTCTCACTAGACAGTGACACAAAGGGAGCTGGGGTGTAGTCTGCATTTCCTGATGAGCCATCTGTGCTAGGAGGGAGGGGAGGAGTGGTCACTCACACCTGAGAGGGCTGTGGTTGCCCTCACACAAAGCAGTCCCCAACCCCCTGGTGTGTGTCTGGGGCAAGGCAGGATTTCACAAACAAGAGAGACTTTTCTTTGAAATAAGCCTACTTCAAAGGGCAAAATGGGTATAAGAAGGGCACCCAAAACCACAGACTTTAGAACACTTCTGGAAACTAAGAGAAACCTCTGCCTGGAGAAGAGCTAAAGAGCTCCCTGTCTGTGACTGTGATTTGTGGAGCCCTACTGCAGTTGCTGCTTCTGCCTGTACTAGAGGACAAAGACTGGACTTTGTGTTGCCTTCCTTCTTGTGAAGAACTCTCCAAGGGCTTGATTTAGAGCTTGCCTCCTGTTGTTTGAAGTCTCAGGGACAGAAAATACTTCTCTCTGCCAGCACCTGGAGCGTCTGCTCAGACTCCTTCTCTGCCAAGTGGTGCCCATCTAGTTCTGGGACCATGAAAGGAGAAGCTGGCAGCCCAAGAGTGAGAAATCCATGCACCGACCGCCATGCAAGGAAAAGATCAACATGACTCTAATCTGCAGCTGAAAAATCGACGTGCCGCTGGCTTTGTGGCTGAAAATCGACGCTCTCCTGTAACGCGACCGGAAGATCAATGCCTGTGGTTTGAGAAACAACACACAGCATCGCTGATGGAGACCGGTGAGATCGCAACCTGCGCTGCATGGTTTTCGGATCATCGTGCGGCAGGGTTTCTGATGCAAACATCGCTGGCCGTGCAAAAATGACGCAAGGCCTGCCCGGATCCGAGAGTGCGGTTCGAATCGATGCATCGCTCTCCTGCAGAGAGAAGAAACAACGCACGCCGACTCGACTGAAGGAGAAATGACGCACGGTCTCGCTCGTGAGTGAAATCGACGCATCGCAAGCCCTTTTTTACGCTCAATCGCCCATGCGTGGTTATTTTTTTACGCACCCCGGTACATTTACAAGCTAACAGCGTTAGCATTGTTTTTAAAATTACATGAAGACTCTTTTTGGTTTTTAATTGATAACTTGACTTGTGTATTGAGGATATTTGTTGTTTTGGTCTTGTTTTGATTAGATAAATATTTTCTATTTTTCCAAATCTGTGTTGTGTCATTTTGAAGTATTTTCATTAAGTTACTGTGTGTGTTGGTACAAATACTTTACACCTAGCACTCTGAAGTTAAGCCAACTGCTCTTGCCAAACTACCAAGGGGTGAGCGGGGATTAGCTGAGGGTGATTCTCTTTTACCCTGACTAGAGTGAGGGTCCTTGCTTGGACAGGGGGTAACCTGACTGCCAACCAAAGACCGCATTTCTAACAAGGCCCATCAACATTGGTGGCAGCCAATGGAAGGGAGGCCCTACCAGAGAAACAACTAGCCACAGACACCCATGCCTCTGTAGCAGCTGATCTCCCAGCAAGCGGAGAGGTCCAGCAAAGAATCCAGGAGGTGTGGCCGGCAAGACACCCACCACTGTCAGCAATAGCCCTCTTCCTTAAGGTCCTCCTTTGTGTGTCACACATTCACTTTGTGGACTGACCCTGAACAACCTTCCATTTCCAATGGGAGGAGTACTCTGGGCTTTGGACTTCTAATGGTGTGGCATATACTCCAATGATTTCATTCACTATGAATGACTCCTTAACATATCAATGGGCACTTCTGAACTTTCATCCAAACACTGTGCAAGCTGTCTTTGCACAGGTCTCATAGACCCAAACTATGTGACCTACATTATCTGGAATAATCCATGTCGACTTTGTATGCCAGAACAGCATCACATACGTGCCAATATCAAAACTCTGAAATGCCCACATGAGGATGTCATGGTGAAGGTACCTGTACAAAGAGCAAAACAAGGGGTATAGGCTTCAAACCATAAACATGACACAAGTCACATAGCAAGCATCTGGAAAACAAGGTACATTGCAATAATTCTGATACCAACAAAGAAACGTCATCAAGGTAGGGATGTGTCAAAAGCTATCTTATCAATCAGCCTTTGAAGGATTTTTACACAGTATCAGCTCCCTAACTGTTTCAGAAACACTAAACTCTACAAATTCTCACAACTACAGTTTATTGTACAGTCACAGTCTTGACATCACAGGACATAAATACACTCATGAGAAGTGGCTGTGGATGAGTGTTTCCCTTAGGTCAGCTCCTTCCTCTTCACCACTGCCATCTTGTGACCCCATGGTAGTGTTCTATGCTGATGACACCCAATAGGTGGTTTCCTTTTCTGCTAATGAGACCTTAGAAGGAGCTGCTTTCCTTACTTGTATGCAAGCAGTTTCAAGTTGGATGACTCAGAGTGAATTGCAACTAAATGAGGAGAAGATTGAAGTCATGATACTGGGCCCTGAACCAAGGCCTGGAATTTCTCACACTTGTCCTTCGGCATTTAGTGAGTTCCCTCCTCCCAAAAAGCATGTTAAGAGCCTGGGGATCAGTTTGGATCCCCTTCTGACGCTAGACCTGCAGGCTACGAACATATCTACTACTTACTTTGCCTTATTGAGACTTCTTAGGAAGATTTTTGTTATTCTTCCAGCACTGGCTAGAAGACTTATTGTGCAAGCTATTATTCTTTCAAGGCTACACTGTGGGAATGGCCTTTTCCTAGGTTCCCCAGTATATGTTAAAAAGAAATTACAAAGAGTTCAAAATGCTGCAGCTCGTTTATTACTGAACGTCCCGAGAAGGTCTTCTGTGAAAGCTGGATTGGCCACTTTGCACTGGTTGCCTGTTGTACAGCGGATCAAATTTAAGGCTCTATGTCATATCCACAGGTCTTTGCATGATAGAGGACCTATGCTCCTTAGGAATATGGCCTCTTTTTATAGGCCGAATAGAGATTTGAGATCCACTACTCTAGCTTTAGTAACCGTACCAAAAATAAAGAAAGCAAGATGGGGTGGGTCCTCTCAGACGTTTTTAGGAGCTAAATTGTGGAACTCGCTGCCTCTTAATCTTCGGTTGATGGAGCAAGAACTGGAATTTCGAAAGGCCTTGAAAACTTGGTTATTCTAGGTCCGTTTTTCTTATTCCATTCCTTGCGTATCATTCTCATCCCCTCTGTGGTTAGGTTCAGTAGCGCTGGGAAACCTGAGGGTAGCCATGCGCTCTATAAATTGTGTAACATAACATAACATAACTCTTCACACTGGCTAAATCATAACATTGGGAGAACTTGATATAGCTGTCATGTTTCAACATTGCTGATAGGAAATCTCTCAACATCAGACTGAACCACCAGATAGGGCCACTGTATGTTGGAAGGACCCTGTGGCCTGGAAATGCAATGCTGACATAACTTGAACAATAGGTGGTATGCAGGTTGGATTACTGTTAGCTGGCATCAGATATGGCACCAACTGATGGCATAAATCCACTACTGTTTGCATATTCAGATGGAGGAGCTGGATGATGTGGCATTCCTCAATGGACTGAGGGTCTGGCACAGATCGTAGATAGGAGGTTGTCGCATCCTCCATATCCAAGGGTACCTGCTGTGTAAAAAAACATGATTTGGAACATTAATTACTTTGTCCACAGCAACATGCCAACAGTATCATGTGACAAAGCATTTTTGTCTGGCTATACATCACACCCAGTAAACATCACAGCTGTTAAGTACATAAGCGTCAAATGTGATCCCATGGTTGTGAACACATCATGGGTTCAGGGGACACCCAACTATCAGCTACACAAATGTCCCTCGAAATGTGACTATATTTTCCGACCACCAAAAATACCATTAGTGGTAGTGACCCATGCACCGTCATCACATGTCATCTGTGCCCTGCACTGGTGGTTCTGTAGTCAGACCTACACAAGAAGACAGATTGAGGATGTTTGTGATAATATTAAACTTATATAGTTTTTGTGATGCATATAACAGGGCCATATACAGTCTTTCAAACAACAAAAATGGTGGATGCCTGACCTACTGAACTGAACATCAGGAACCGCCCTCGTCTGCCAGCGAAATATATGTGCACAGTAGGCGGTTTCAACTGCGGCTGACACGGCCATATGCTGACGTTGTTGCCTGTGGCAGTTGCGGCCCAATGGCTGTGTCCGTCGGTGGTGATGACCGCGTATGTGGTATACATGTACACTGTGTTGTCCAAAATCAGTCACTTGACTCCTGACATTGCTGCCAGCAACACCTCCACCACTTCAGCTGCTGTATTCTGCTTCTGGGAGCAAGCACACCACGTCCAACAGGTGAAAGGGCCCCTGCCTTCATTCTAGAGGAGCTGGAGAGGCATGTGATGAGGTCCTTCCTCTGTATGGTCAGCTCTATGGCTCACCAGAGGCACACATAAGTACCACACAGGCACAATTGACTCTGTTCAATACCTACCTTTCCCCCCTCACAGGCCGCAATGTGCCCCTGTGTGCCAGTTAGCGTTCTTGTGTGCCTGTTGTTGCAGTCTGTGTGGATCAATAGGATGTACAGGGTGCGGGTATTGGAGACCAGCATTATGGCCATCGTTATGACCTTGGCGGTAAATACCGAATACTGCCACGCTGACTGCCGCAAGCATACCGCCAGAGAGGTGGACATCTGTCTGCCACATAATGACACATACATTCAAAACCGACAGAAAACAGCCACAACCACAAATCTGCCAGACCCACTGAACATGATAAACTGTCAGTACTACCACCCATAACGTTACGCAACTAACACTACGCCCTCCAAATAATGACCCACCAATCACCACAGCGGACATTTAACGACGGTAAACCATTGGTGGTGAACACCACCATGGCAGAAAAGGCCACCCAAAGACAAAACTAGACAACATTGGCCAGAACAAAAAACCCACACCTAACACAAATACACACACCCAACAAAAGCTCTATAAAACACACCCCCACAATCCTTTGCTAACACAACAAGACTGCAATAGCTAGCCATGCAAATCACAGAGACAACTTCACACACACACACACATACCACAACCACCCATTCATACATCACACACTACACACCCCACACTACAACACCTTCTGCACAACACACACACCACACAACACCCATGACCCCACAAAGGCTCCCCGGTTTCACTGATGAGGAGTTGCGAGTCATGGTTGAGGAAATAGTCAGGGTAGAGCCACAGCAGTTTGGAGCACAGATCCAGCAGATATCCATTGCCAGGAAGATGGAGCTATGGCGAAGCATCATGGACAGGGTGAAAGCCGTGAGACAGAATCTACGAACAAGGGATGACATCAGGAAGAGGTGGAACGACCTACGGGGAAAGGTACGTTCCAGAGCAGCAAGGCACCAGCTCGCCATCCAGAGGTTTGGCGGTGGACCCCACCTCCGCCCCCCAGCTGACAGCATGGTAGGAGCAAGTCTTGACAGTCCTGCACCCTAAGGGACTCACTGGAGTTGCCGGAGGACTGGACACTGGTGAGTCAATGTTACTTCCTATCCCCCATACCTGCATGCCACCACCACCCCTCACCCTGAAAGCCATCACTCCGCTCCATCCCATACAGTGCATCACCACCATTAACTAACCCAAATGCCAAGCCCTGCATGCCATAACCACTGCATGCCATAACCACTGCATGCACATCCCTTCAAGCCCTTCATGTACACCCACCACCAATGCATGCATAGCATGGAGAACTAACAATCCCACAATACATCACCATACACAAACAAAGGAGGCAGGGCTACAGCAATGATATAGGGAAGCTAGGGATGCAGAATATGTCACAGACATGAGCATCATATACCACTTACATCCCCACAGGTGCCCCAGCCACTCTCAGCAACAAGGAGGTGCCACGCCTACCCAGTCCCCCACCAGAAGATGCCCCCAGTGATTACAGCAAATCTGGAGTTCTGGATATGGATGAACTCCCTGGCCCATCAGGGAACACTGGTCGGTCAGATACCCCAGCCACGTCAATCAGCAGTGTGCCCACCTCCATAGGGACCACAGACCACACATCACAGGCAAGACAATGAGGGACCTGGGGTCAGTGGCAGTGGGCACACCGTTCAGGGGACACAGGTACAGGGGGTCAGGGACACTTGGAGGATAGCTGTTTGCCAGGGGGAGGACAGGCCCAGGGAACTGACTGTCCAGGAGGCACTCACCAATGTCCTGAGGGCTTACCAACAATCCCAGGACAAGTAGGGTCAGGTGATAGACATCATGCAGGAGAACCAGCGGCTGCAGGAGGAACACCACCAGGAGACCAGGAAGGAATTGCAGGCCCTCAACATAACCATGGTCTTCATAGCAGGGGTACTGGGTGATATGGCTGACATCATGAAGGAGTATGCATCACAACACCGGGGCCCTTCCACTAGCCAGTCAACTGACCAGCCCTCCACATCTGCTGCAGCTAGTGGACAGGAGGCCCTGCCACAGGACCCACAGGCTACCAGCACCCCTCCCCCTTCAGAAGGTGAACCACCCCGCAAACATTCCATGTGTCCCAGACAGACACCAGAGACACTTGCCAAGACTAAGACCACTGCCAGGAAAAGAGCCCCTCCTGAATGTTCCCATGTGTTCCACTGTGTCACCTTGTCCACTTTGAACTGCATTGCTCCCTTTCCGATGGCCCCTTGGACACTGGACCTGTGCTACAAACAGACTGGACCACTAACCTGGACTACTCCCAACCACCACCCCACTCTATTGCACTTCCCATTGTAGAACAATTTTCAATAAACACCCTTGGACACAACGTGTGTAATAGTGCTTTATCTACAGGTAATGTACAATGTAATGAACTGTAATGAACTGCATGATCCTGCTGGATCAAATGTGACCTATTGTCCACATCCTTCTCCCCTTCCTCCTCCTCACTGTCCTCAGTGTCCACTGCAGTCACACCCCTCCTCCTGCAGATAGGGTACATGCCGTCTGAGGGCCGAATTCTACAACATGCAGCACACAACAATGATCCTGCAGACCTTTTCACTGGAGTAGCATAGGGATACACCTGTCAGAAGGAAGCACCTGAACCTAGCCTTCAGGAGACCGAAGGTCCTTTCGACAATACTCCTGGTATGCCCATGGGCATCATTATAGCGATTTTCAGCCCCTGTTGTCGGAATCCAAGCAGGGGTCATGAGCCAGGACAGGCTTGGGTAGCCAGAATCACTTGCAAGAAGTAAGGGACACACATTAGCCCAGCGCAATGGCATGGGCCATGACTCCTGAAGGCATACAGTCACAAACATTGGGTGGGGACACAGGCTCACCTATGAGCCACACTCTGTGCCTCTGTAGTTGTGCCATCAGCTGCAGGACACTGCTATTCCTCAGGACAAAGGCATCATGCACTGACCCTGAATACTTGGCAGTGACGTGGAAGATGTGCTAGTCAGCCAGGCACAACATCTGGACATTGAGTGAGTGGAAACTCCTCCGGTTCCTGTACACTTGTTCATAGGTCCTGGGGGGGGACAAAGGTAATATGGGACCCGTTGATGGCCCCAATAACATAAGGTATATGTCCCATTGCATAGAATCCAGCCTTCACAATGGGAAAGTCATCTACCTGGGGGAATGTGATGTAGCTTCACATGTGTTTGAGTAAGGCAGACAAAATCCTTGCAAGCACAATAGAGAACATTGGCTGTGACATCCCTGCAGCCAAGCCCACTGTCACCTGGATGGAGCGTGTTGGCAGAAAATAGAGAGTGAGAGTACCTGCACAAGAGGGGGGATTGCTGTGGTGATACGGATAGCAGGTAGAAGATCAGGCTCCAATTGTGCACACAGCTCTGTGATTGTGGCCCTGTCCAGACGATAGGTGAGTATGATGTGCCAGTCCTCCAGTGTAGCCAAGTCCACAAGGGGCCTGTACATGGGTGTTTGCCTCCTCCTATTCCTCTGCAGTGGTTGATACCGAAGGGACCCAAATGTAGAAAAGGAATGTCAACAGGAACCATGAGCACACTACTGCAGTGTACACAGAGCATGTTTGTATGTTGGACACTGGAACTGTGTAGGTGAGTACATTCAACTACAATGACACATTTATTAATCTGTACATGTGTACCAGCACTAGAAAATTGCACCCGCCTGTCCTGTATTCAGGGACAGGTGGAAGGGACCTCACACCGCTGGAGTTGGCCTCATGGCAGAAGGTGACCACCATTTCCTTTCTACCACTCCACTTGATTCCAGACTTTCCACAGAACAACATCTCCACTGCATGTACTGCTGTGACCTGTGTCTGGAACCTGCCATGGCTCATGCTACAGGGGAAAGGGCCCCAGCCTTCACGTTGGAGGAGTTGGAGTGCCTTGTAGACGGGGTTCTACCCCAGTATGGCTAGTTGTATGGGCCTCCAGAGCAACAGGTGAATACACCATGGGTACATTGCATGCAACATGACTGCATGGAGATGTGTGTGTGTGCTGGCAGTGTGTAATGTGGGGGGGAGTGGCTGATGGCACTGTCAATGCAGGGGTATGGGTCATGTGTGTGCCTGATGAGGGGAAAAGCTTTTTGTGGGCCATATATGTGACAGGCTAGATTGGCATGTTCATGGTGTAACGCCTTCTGTGTTTTCTCTGCAGGTCAGGACCCATCAGAAGAAAGGATTGTGGCCTTCCATCGACAAGGATGTACAGACCCTGGGGGTCTATAGCAGGCGGAGCACCCACTGCAGGAAACAGTGGGAGGAACTCAGACGCTGGGTTCGGAAGACTGCAGAGGCCCAGCTGGGGATGGCCTCCCAATGAGGGAGGGGTGCCCGTCAGAACCTGACCCCCCAGATGGCCCGCATACTGGTAGTGGCCTATCCAGAGCTGGGTGGGCGCTTGAGGGCATCACAGCAGCCACAAGGGGGTGAGTACAGTGTGTATTTCAACCATCTCTGATGGCTGGCATGGGATTTGGGTGTAGGGTACTAGTCAGTAGGTGCCCCAATATGCCATTTCAGATATTGCTGAATGTCCAGCTCAGGATAATAGTGTGTAAAGCATGAATTAGATAGCTAGGTAGGTGGCGTTCCATGTCAGGCAGGGCTTAGCTGGTCTCAGTTGTTGTGTGGCTGGTAGGGTATGGCTCCTCCCTGATGTGGTACTTAGCCAATGGTATGCCAGTGTGGTCCATGCTGCCCATTCTCAATGTCAGGCCCTCATTCTGACTTTGGCAGAACCTGAACCGCCACGTCAGCAGCGGTCTTTTGACCGCCACCAGGGTGGCGATGCAGACCGCCAAAAAACGAGTGTGGCGGTTTGGCCTGTGCCAAACCGCAATATTCCCGTTGCTGCCGCCAGGGCGGCTGTACCAGCTGGGCTGGAGTCGAGCATCTCCAACCCGACAAGCCACCCTATACTGCTGCCAGTATTCCGAGTCCCCATTCTGCAAGGGATTCCGTGGCAGGAGCACCGCCGCGAAATCCCTGGAAGAAAGGCTACAGGCAACAGGAATCTGCATTCCTGTTGCCGGTAGATGACAGCCCCCCACTCCCAGTAGTGACCCCCCACCTCCCAGTAGAGAGCCCCTCACCCCCCTGATCCCCATACTGCACCCCACCCCTAAACACACACATCCTGACACACACACACACTCACAACACCCTTACACACATGCACACACACACTCATCACCACAATTACACACAAACACACACACACGCACACACAAACACTCCCCTCCCACCCCCATGCATTACACGCATACCAACACTCAGACACACCCATTCACACATCCCACTCCCCTCCCCTTGTGGAGGACACTTACCTCGTCTGACGAGATGCTCCTCCCTGAGGGGACGGGACACAGCTCTTCCACCACCAGCCCTGCACCACCATCACGACAAAGCCAGGCCATGTTACAGGTCGTAATATGGCTGGCGGAGTCATTTTGGCTGACCGCCAGCACGAATACTAGAGGATTTCCACCCAAATTGAAGCGGAAGGCCTTCAATACTCAAATATGGTGGTCGGAGGACCACCAGCACTGGCGGGCCTCTGGCGGCCATGACTTCGGCTGTATCACCAGAAGACCGCAAAAGTTGGAATGAGGGCCTCAGTGTGTGACAGTGATGTGTCTGCAATCTGTGTTGTTGGTGTTGAGATTGACCATGTACTCCCTTTCTCCCTCTCCCACTCTCCTTTTGTCATCCTGTCTATGTGTGCATTAGCATCATCTGGTAAAGGAGCAGGGGCACCGGTGAGTGAGGGAGCTGCAGCCTATGGGACCCAGACGCAGAGGGGACCAGTGGGACAGAGGGCGAGAGGAGACACCACTGACTCTGAATCGTCCTCTGATGGGAGCACCCTGGTGGTGGCGGATCCCTCTCGGACCACCCCAGCTACAGGGTTGGGTTGGCGGCCCTAAAGAGATAGTTTTGAGGCTCTGGCCTCTTCACTGATGGCAGCCAGTGTCCCAGTTTCATACATTCCCCCTCCTAGCACCACTACCCAGTCCTAGTCCCCTTACCCCAACCCATCCCACGCACACATTCTGACAAGCATGCACCCAAAACAACACACAAGACTCGCACAGACAAACACAGGCAGCACAATTCAGTCAACAAGCACTCACAGCCAACAGACAGATGCACACAAACATCATCCACTGCCTCCACTGTCTCCCCCTCATCATCCTCCCTCACATTCACATCCTCACTCACACCTGCATGCACTGCATCAACATTCTTAGATCCTGCCACCTGCACAGCCTTGCCCACAGTCACCACAACAGCAGACCTGCAGACATGCACCCCACACACCACATGTGCACTCACCACTACCACCACCACATGCAGCACACCAACCTCACTTTCAGACACCACCACAACATCCATCCACATGTCATGTTTGTCCTTCCCCACCCTGTCTGCCCCCTCTAGTAACACACACACGCTCACACTCAAACCCCCAACAGCCATCCACCTCTCACACGCACACTGTCCATGCACCTGGATCCAAGTCCAGCACACCTCCTCCTCCTACAACCACTCCCTCTACTCCCATCCCTCCTCCCACATCCTGCCCATTGTCCCTAAGAATCTTTTCCTTTCCCGCCTTGACCTCTTCCCTTCTCCTCCCCTCATCCTGCTCGTATAAAGAAGGTTCCACCACCCTAGGCCAGTACCTCAAGCACCCAGTCCGACACAGCTCCACCCCCAAAGTTTCCAGCTGGCACTATGGGGCACATGAGTGTTAAGCCAGTCCCACGCAACATGGACACCCCCCCAAACAGAAGGCTAAGGTGCTGCCCCCTCCCAAACGGACTGGCAAGAGCATGGGACCACCTACAAAACCCAGGACCAAGGAGGTCCCCGAGATATCAATGTCCAAGGTGGCTCCCCAGAAATAAAAGGCAAAGGAGGCTCCCCAGACATCAAAGGCCAAGGAGGCCCCCCAGACGTCCAAGGAGATCCCCCAGAAATCAAAGGCCAAGGATGTCCCCTAGACATCTAAGCCCAAGGTGGCCCCCTAGAAATCAAAGGCCAAAGAGGCCCCCCAGACATCCAAGGCCAAGGAGGAGCTCTAGAAATCCCTGGACAAGGAAAAGCTCCAGAAATCCCTTTGCAAGGAGGAGCCCCAGACATCCAAGGCCAAGGATGTCCCCCAGAAATCAAAGGCCAAGGAGGCCCCCCAGACATCCAAGGCCAATGAGTAGCCCCAGAAATCCTTGGACAAGAAGGAGCCCCAGAAATCCCTGGACAAGGAGGCCCCACAGAAATTTCTGGAGAAGGATGCCCCCTAGATATCTCTGGACCAGGAGGCCCACAATATAGTGGCCATGGGGCAGCATCTGGAACCAGAGGCCAAGGAGCAGCATCCGGAACCAGAGACCTAGGGGCACCATAAGTAACCAGTGGGCAGCCAGCTCCCTCCTCATCCTGTGGGCAGGAAGCCCCCTCCAGAACCAGTGGACAGCCAGCCCCCTCCTCATTCTGTGGGCAGCCAGTCCACTCCATAACCAGTGCACTAGGAGCCCCCTCACAATCAGTTGCAACCCCAAATTACCCCACCCCCAGCCCCTCATGTGACTGCCCATTTCCAACATGATGCCCCTGAACAGTGGAGTCCTGATGTTGCCAGGTGTCGAGTTGGGGCTTGGACTTTGCCCTGTGGGCATTAGTGACATAGGACTGGCCTTTCGGCCTGCATTACTTTATTTCTGCAGCTATGCATGTTTTTGCATTTTAAATATTCACACAAAAGGAATACCGTGTTTGGAACTGTGTATGTGTCCTGCTTTTATTTACTCTGGGGTTCTGTTGCTGTTTATACCTGTGCATGTGTTTCTGGGTGTGTGGTGAGTGTATGATGTGTATTGTGCGTGTGTGTGTCACTCTCCCCCCCTCTCTCCCATCCTTGTGTGCTAGGCGGATGTACTCCCCGTCGTTGTCTTCGTTGGTGCCCCAGGATGGCCATGGCGTGGTATAGCATTGGGAATACCTGCAGTTCAGGTTCCATGGCAGATGTGGACTCCTGTGTGTCCCTGGAGGTGAGTTGCTCCTTTTCAGTGATGTATTTCTGCCAGGCTTTTGGTGTCATTGCTACCGCCCCGGAAATCCTGGCGCTGTGCTATGTCATAATTTGGTGGGTAGATCCTTGTCTTCCACCTGCCTGTAGGTGGCTACCGCCATGTTTGGTGTTCGTACCTCGCTGGAGGTTGGTGTGGTACATTGGCTCTCCCTGGGAGGGATTACCGCCATGATCGTAATTTGGCAGTCATTACCCCCAGCCTGTTGTCGGTGATACCACCACGTTAACCCTGACGGTCAGAAGACCACCAGGGTCATAATGACCACCTACATGCTGTGCTCATTAACATTGTGTTGTATGATGTTTTCTGGGGCCCTAGATTGTCCTTGTGTTGCATGCACAAAACTAGGCATGGAGACTGCCCTGCCATACAATGACATTTCTTTGATAATGAATATTGTAAATGTTAGACAACATATCTGCAGGACAGCATGAGCTGTGTATTCATCTTGTGTGAGTCATTTGAGGATCTGGTAAGCAATGTGTATTGTGTCACAGATATTTCACCCCACAATTGCTGTCTAGAAGACATATCATTACTCACTTTGCCCTTCAGGTTGACACACAAGCTACAAGCCACATTGCTGATGGTCACATGATGTATTGTTATGAATGGAAGTACTGGAAATGTGAGAGGCATGTAGGTTCTGTGTGCTCAGCCTGCAGAGACCAGGGCCTGTCAAATATATCTCACAGTATAGTCCAGACGGTGGGAGAGTCACTGTGGCTATGCATCTGTGGCACTGTGTCCACTCCCTGTAGACCTGCAAATCCTGTCAGGTGGCCACTATGAAGTTCTAGTGGCAACACTTGCCCTGAATGCCTCAGTCCATTGACTAAATTAGGAATGGGTACGGAGATAAATCCCTGAACTAGTCCATATGTGTATTTTGCATCACTGTCCATGTGTGTCTTTGACTTGTTACAGATCCCTTACTCCCACAACTCTGGCTTCACCTTCACATAAGTCATATTTGTCCTGTACAGGCTTATTGAACAAATGGCAAACCCACAGTGCAGACAGTATGTAGATTCCTGTGAGGCTATGACCTGTGACTCTGTAGCTTGGTTACATTTCAGAAATTATACAATACATACGTTTGTATGTTGGATACCATCTCTTTACATTAGAAACACATGTTCAATGGGGTGTTCTGTGGTACAGGTACATACCTAAGAAACCCACCCTGAAGTGGGTTGAGTCTGTCTTTGGTAGGCCACATGTTCACACATGCACAGGGAAGACACTTTCCGTACCCACCATGCCAGTCTTTTTATTGTTACTTAAATGTAAGGGTGAAATCTGTACTGTGGTAATTGCCTTTAGGGGCTCTATGCATTGGGTCAATCTTGCAGAGTGTAAATGTATTTGTGCAGTCAGGCCTAAGGAGTTTACCTTTCCGAAGCCGAATTGGTGTGTAGTGTTTCATTGTGGCTCACATCACAGTACATGTTGCTGGAGCATGGGCTTCCTGATGCCAGTAGCCTTGCTTAGTCATTGTAAGCCATGAGCACGGTACTGGGTTAGTCTGCAGATGACTCCAAAAGTGAATAGTCATGCCCCTGTACTTATTAGCATGTGTGCTGTGCACTTGTGATATGTTGACAAATTGTCAATTTTTGTGCTTGGTGTTTCTGACTTGTGTGTGACACAACCATTTGGGCAAACACCCATCAGAAGAAGGAGATTTGGAGAGCCATTGACTGAAAAGTGTAGACTCTGGAGGTTCACAGCTGGCGGACTGCCCACTGTATCAAGAGGTGGGAGCACTGGAGGCGCTGGGCCCAGAATATCACAAAGGTCGAGCTGGGGCTGCGCTCCCAACATGGGTGAGTTGCACGTCAGAGCATGACCCACCCATGGCCTGCATTCTGGCGGTGACGTACCAGACCTTTAGGAGAGCACAGCAGCCACAATGGGGTGAGTCCAGGCCATATTCCTGCCTGTCATAGAGCCAAGTTGATGTGTTAGGTTCTGACATCGCCCCATGACGATTGGGGATGGGCCATGTGTGACACACAAGATGAGTAACTGTATAGATATGTAATTTGGTGCATACTGATGTGCCTTCCCAATTAGCCCAAGGACCTAGGACACAACTGAGTACAATCCACAAAATATTGCTCTCCAGGGACAACACATGTCAGTGTACATTGATCCATCAAGTAATGTTTGTTGTTGTAGTGGGTCTAAATTCCACACAACAGGCCACTACTTCTCAGAGTTACAGCTCAAAGAAAAAGAAGTGATGGATCACTGTTCTCAGCCATGTGTCTCTTCAAGTGAGTAAATTGGCATCTTCCCCTAGAGGTCACTTGTCTTCAGTGTGTGGCGAGTGCTGGTGCCTCACTGTCTGTCATGTGAAGGTGGCCATCTTACATGCGACAGAACATGCATTTTTCTTTGGGTGCGTCTACAGATCAAAACCTTCCTTTGGTAAGTGAAGAATGTCCATGTGCATGATTTATGTACCATCATTGTTGACAACATTCCTTGTGCCGACATATTAGCATGTGTCCCCTTCTCTTTTGACAACATGTGTACACTGCAGTTTCATGCATGGTCTACCTGTGTTAATGGGATGAGTTCTATATTCCATAACATATATGTGCATGCCAACCTGTGTTTGGAATTGGACATATGTAATAGGGCTACATTTCATGTGGTGCCACAGACAGGAGTATAAACAACAAATGATGGACGGAATGCAGAACAAATCAAACATTCACCCCCAGTCACAGATCTGGGTTTAATCCATCAGTTGTTTTGCTTGCCATGCCATTCCAGTTTGGCCCTAGCCCTACGCAAATGAGGCTCAACTCTGTTCCCCATGGGAACAGTACAGCCTGAACTGCCAGGCCAAGTTCTTCCTTGACCAGGAAAAGCATCCTGGGTTCAGTTTCAGGGTGTCACCCTTCATCACTCAGGCTAGCTTGAATCTGGTGGCATAGCAAACAAGGGACCCACGTCTGGGTATACCCTTCCCACTTAGGGCGACAAATGCAAAAACAACAAATGATGGATGAAATGTAGAACAAATCAAACATTCACCCCCAGTCACAGATCTTGGTTTAATCCATCAGATTTTTGCTTGCCATGCCATTTCAGCTTGGACCCAGCCATATGCAAATCAGGCTTGACCCTGTTCCCCATGGGAAGGACAGGAGTATGTCACCATTGATTGTTGGCTCACACATACCCTCGCTCATCATTGCATGTCATTCGGCATGTACAACTGCAGTAGCAATGAGGGACATGACAGGTAGGACTGCAGATGTTACCCACAATGTGCATTTCCATGCCATTGATGTGGCATCATGTGGAAAGTGCTCTACACATGTGAAATGGGAAAGGCTTGTTACCTGACAGTTTGGCATGCATCATGGAGTGACTGACAGTTATGTTGGATTCACATGTGGTTGGGTACAACCATTCATCCACTGACATCTGGGACTAAAATGGAGACAGTGATGTAGCTTCCCATTGCCATTGGGTAACATGTTGAGGGCCGTCTACAAGTACTTGCAAATCCCTAGGTCTCTCCAACATACAAAGGACCAATGACTTCTACTGATGCAATCAGAGTATGTCACTGTAAGGGGTGCCATATAGTAGTGGTGATTTCCCTGGGGCTAGCTGATTCATTGTGTTGTGTATTTTAGAAACATATCTCCCCTACAATTTGCACATTTTGTCTACAATGTACATTTCTATGCCAACTGTGTAGTATGTCTGAGTAACATTAGGACTACCTCGATGACTCCATTTGGACAATTTACACATGGTGAAGAGTGCATTGTTGATTTGTTTCCAGTGTGACATAAATATTTCCATATCACCTTCTTCAGGATACTGTACTGTTGTCAGCAACATGGTAGGATTTTGGAGCATCATTTCTTATTGTTCTGTTATTGTGTAATTGACAAATAGATCTATGCATGACTTTGTTTGGGATCTGTTGAAATGAACTTGGCATTGGCCTACTATTGTATGACAACAGGTAACTGAGGTATAGTAAAAGATGCAAAGTATTGAAGGTGATGTGGTCTCCTACTTGTTCAGTGGTTACTGTGATTGCACAACTTCACCCATGCAATTGCAGTTGTCTGATATCCTGATTTCCTGTGGAAAACTGTTAAAAGTTCATGTGAGATGCATGCATGTGGTGTGGTACATGGAGGAGCCACTTCAATGTAGTTTGCAGCAAGGACCTACTTGTCATCATAGTAATGTTTGTTAGCTGTTGTTCAAGTGTGATCAGGAACATGTGGTGATCCTTTTCTTCTTTGTATTTTCAGCATCATCCCAGGCAAGTGAAGTGGGGAAGCATCTGTCCACGGTACCTCCAGTCATGACACCACTGACACAGAAGGGCCCAGAGGGTGAGGGGAGTGCCATGGAGGACACAGGATCAACCTCATCATCTTCAGATTCTACCTCCACTGGCCACTCCCTAGTGGTGGCAGATCCATAAGGATCTGCTCCTGTACCATCCTTGTCTACCACCCCCAGTTCTATCGCCACCCTCCCTGTTGCTCCCCACCCAGTTGTCTGTGCCCTCTCACCCAAGAAGGTTGGTCCCTCCTTTGATCAAGGCACCTCATCCCCAGCCTCTGTTACGCCTGCTGCCATCAGTGAGGAGGCTATTGACCTCCTGAGGAGTATCTCTGTTGGGCAGACTGCCATTGTGAGCGTCATCCAGGGGCTGGCAAGCCAACTTCAGCCGACAAATTCTCTCTTGGAAGACATTTATAAGGACATGTCTGGCCTATGGGGATATTTTCAGGCTCTGGCCTCCTTACTGATGGCAGCCATCCATCCCCCACAATCCTACCCCTACCACCACCTTCTTCTCAATCCAAGTTCCCTATTCCACTTCCTGTCCCAAGCAAACAGACACATCTGCATGCACCCACCTCAACACACACAAGCAGTACAAATAAGCACAAACACCACAAGAAACACCGGCATACAGGCACTCAACATTGACCAACAGACACCACATCAGCCACCATTTCAACAGACACAACCACCACCCCCACTGACCAACACACCACAACCACCATTTCCACAGACACCACCACAACATCCAATTACACATCCACCACATCAACCATATCGACAGACACCACCCCAACACACACAGACACATCCACAGCATCCACCGCACCCATAGACACTACCCCAACACACACAGACACATCTACAACATCCACCATTCCCACAGACTCCACCCCAACAGACACCCAGCACCTCCACCTCCCAGCCCCGAGACATGCAAGTACCCACACTCACAACAAGCAACAGACACCACTCAAACAAAAGCATACCTCACACACACACACACACACACACACACCCCCAAGGCATCTATACCCACAGACAAGCCCACCACCCCTCAACTTCCAAATCTCCAACCCCTTTTGATGAACCTACCCGTTTCTCAAAGGTGAGTTTCATTTTCAACCTTGCCCTTTCCGCTGCTTACTCCAAACTCCCTCCCAAACCCAGGAGGCCCCCTCCCACATCGCAAACCATTCCTTCCACATCAAAGTCCTCACCTATCATGCCTGTCCCCCCACAGGCACCCATACTCCTCCCTAAGAAGAAGCCCACCCACTGAAGAAAAAGCCCCACTTTCCAAGCCCAAACCCACCCATCCCAAATCCATTCTCGCCCCAGTCAAGGAAGATCCCTGAGGTGCCTGCCTGTCTACTTGATGCCCCTTCCTGTTGAAGTCCCTGTGCAGTGATTGAAGTGAAGGTTGGTCACAATAATGTGCATCGAGTCATATGGACTGGCCATTGGCCTTTGCTCTTCAGCATTTGCCCTGCCATTACTTTTCTGCCTTTGTGTTGTTCTTGAGTAACTTGTGTTGTATGCCTACAGTTGTGTGTGTTTCACTCTGATTGCTGATCCATTGCCGTTGTTTGCAATATCTGATGTTGTGGGCAGTGCTGGTGTCACCTAAGAAAGGGTGGATATTCACTGTATGGATATGGGGGTGGTGATCCAATTGGGGTGTCATTGCGCTGTGTTATGTTTGCTAGAATAATTATTTCAGCTTGTGTTGGCCAATGTTAGCATTTATGGTGTTAATTTAGCCCCCTGATATGGATTGTACATGTGTTTCATGTATTGGAGCTAGAGGTTTGTTTGTTCACACATGGAGCGTGTTCAATTGTGCTACCTTCTTTTGCATTTGACTGACCGTGTGTCCATGTTGATGTGTGCACCTTGTAGGTACTTCACCTAGATGTATGGTCCATGCTGTTGCTGTTATATGTGCTTTCTTGACTTGCACGTACACATTTGGCTAGATATGCATGTCATTTGGCTCAAATTATATTTGTCCCTGACGTACATTATAGTTCCTGTGTAAATGGTGTTTTAGAGGCATGTGCAAAGTGAAATGTGTCCCAGGGCTGCAACCTTGTATGAGTTCTCCTGATGCCCCCATCTGTATTGTGCAGGTATTGTTTGCATTGTGCTTTGCATTGTTGTGAACTTTGGATATTTGCTTCACAAATTATTGTGCATCCTATTGACCTTCCATTGTGTTGCCATGGTGGTGATGTATAGGTCCACTACAGGGATATTTCATGGAAAGGGTATTGGTGTTCCATGTCACATCTGTACATATGTGTCTTCAATCTGACGACAGTCCAAGGCATGTGAGCAATGTGAGGGTGTCAGTTGAATTGGTAGATGTGGTGTTGCTGTGGTGTTGTTGTTGTGTGACTCAATGTTCTTTACACTTCACTGCACCTGTGCCTGAGATGGGGAGATGTGTGTTTTTGTGGAGTGTGGCACTGCAGTATCAGTGACCTGCCCAAAGGGGCATTTGATAGCCTGTGAATGTTCCATCATGTGGATAACGGCGTGAAGATCTGTTGTTGAGCCTAATGCACAGGTAAGTGTGTGCTCTTACTGTTGGTTGTGTCTTCGACGGGTGGATTTTGGGCTCCATCGATGAGCAGAAGCAGCGGCAGAACGTGTGTGATGAGCTCCACAGGATGAGTAACGCTGCCTCCAGGTGAGTTGCTTCTTTATGCTCTCTGTTTCTGTCTGCTGGGATGTGGTGGTTGGACCACCACAGTCATGTTGGCAGTAGGCAACATCATAATATGTCCAGCAGAAACACTGGCTCTTTCAGCCTGTTTGTCCTGCCTCGCCATTGCGGCGGTCTGTGCTGCCTGGCGGTGCCAGTGGGACTGCAGCTGTCTTTCCTCTATAGAACCACCAGCATCATAGTACAGTGGTCCAACCTCCAATGACAGTCAGACCATCGCCAGCGCAAAGGTGCATGAACCGCCAAACTTGTAATGAGGCCCATGATTGCATAAAAAGGCACACAGGAATAAGGTAATACATATCCCTAACCAACAGGTCATGACCACACTGACCTTACACAGATCCTGGCATTGTTAAAATTGCCTCCACCTTCCAGTGAGCCTCCTCAGGGAAGCTGCTAGTATAGCCATTTACATCCCATTGCGATGCATGAAACTGTTCCACTAGTACCAAAACTGGGGGGGGGTATATGACTTACCAGTACCTGGGAATACTTAAGCTTGCAATGATTAATGCTGTAAATACATAGCTATGTATGCTGATTAAATAAACATTCTCTCAGTTTACTACAAGTCATGAATATATGAGCTAAGTCAATCTCTTTTTCACAACATCACAAGAACCTAAAATCAGGTCTGAAGCCCCGTTGATAGTGGGCCCAATTCACAAAGGTAAACTTAGACCAAAAGTTTTAAGTTTACACCAAAAGTCTAGATTTAGACCTAGAGTCAAACTTTACTCATAGTAAAGCTAGAGTTTTGATCTAGTTTTAGACTTTTGGCTTAAACTTACACTAAAGGTCTAACTTTACTAAGAGTAAGGTTAGAGTTTTGGGCTAAGTTTGGACTTTTAGTCTAAACCTACACCAGAAGTCTAACCCAATGTTTTTAGGTGTGTAATGAAACCAACAATAGTTGCGTAATACAGCCTCTTCAGATTGGCTGAATAGAGTACACAATTGTGCAGGGAAACTCTCTCACTTACTCCTCCAACTCAGCACTGACCTCCGGTTTTTTAGTCCAACAAGTAGCCTATGCAAAACAAAATTTCTTTATGTCTAGAAGACAGCACTTTACATAATTGCTAAATTATGCTGAAATCCCTTTTTATGAGCACTGGAAAGCAGGTCAAAAAGAGGACTGGGTTCCATATTAGCTTCAACTGGCGGTATTCAGTAAGAAAAGTCTCAAAGGAGTAAATACCCAAAAATACTCCTTCACCACAAAAGAACCACATCATCCTAGAATATCATTAGTAGAGAAGTGTTATATAGATATTCATGGAAATGTTTATAGATATGAAAATATACTTCTAGGGTTTTAAACCTATGTTTCTTATAATAAAATGGTTTAAAAGAGTTTAGAGGTCCAAATCCTGCTCCTGCCAAATAAAGGGTTCCTCAGTCACCAAACCAACAGAGCCATGCCCATAGCCACAGGGATTCTGTATCTTATATTGCACTAGAAATAAGGTCATTGATCAGGTAAAATGGATCAATTGAGGACTGGATCTGTCAGTGATAAACAATTAGATGTCTGACCTTTAATCTTCTTCATCAGCCCATCACACCATAGTTAGATTTACAGAAACGGATCTATAACCTGATATGGGCTTCAGTAGGATCTAGACTTGTGCTTTCTCCAGCAATCCTGGTTCATATAAAATGACATCTATGTGTAAATATTGTCGATCAGGATTAGGCTAGTATATAAAGCCTATAAATTTTGAGTTTTACCTCATTCAGGTAATTCAGGTTACATGTATCCATAATATGTTTACTAGCCCAACACACACTAAAATTTGCATTTGTGGGGTTTAGTGGAATTCTATGGTCTCTACCAGTGATAACTACTCCTGCCCACTATAAAAGCTACAGTAATAGCTGGGAAACATCACCAACATTCAACCTATAAACAAGAAAAACTGTTAATTGGAGCCTGAGTTGAGTATTTCTGTCTGGTTCTCTAATTATTCACCAACACTTATCATAAACCGTTAGTATGCAGGGAAAGTCACAAGAGAAGGGGCACTGTCCTAATGGATCTACTTTCTGTAGTAATGTCTCAATCTGGTCTTGCAACTGCTGTAAAAGTGCTAGCTTGGAATATAAAATGCGGGTTCCTTGAAAACAAACAATTTGTGCTTTTGGTGTAGCTAGTTCCTCATGAACCTCTCTCCTGTTTTGCAATGAGTTTAAACCATTTGCCTTTCAAGTAAGGATTCTCTCATGGCCCAATTGATTTTTAGGAAACATCTTTGGTATGCTGAGTTATCCTATACAACCACCATGTAAGGAAAGTACCCTAGTTCCCACTTTTAGGCTGCACCCTTTCAGCCAAGGATCCAAGCCTCCAACCACACCCATTCTGACTCCAGCCTCCGCAGTGTTTCAAACCACAACCTAGAGGCCCCACATCCAACCATAAGGGAAATCATCCACATCCAGGCTGTCAATCTGATAGCCATCAGAAGAGGAGACCTCTCACACTCAAAGTTGATCCACTCCATCTAAAAGAATGATAAGAGTAAAGAAAAGAAGGGAATATTTTGTTTTAATGATCTTATTCTGCAACCAGTAGACCACTGTACAATCAATCCACTAGCCACACTAGTTAAAGCAGCATCTGAGGAGTACTTGACATAGATAATCATGATCAGACCTCCAGGTGGTAAAGGAAAGTAAGAGAAAGAATATAGAAGAAGCTTAAAAGCAAAAATAAGATCATTACAATGGCCAAGGCTCCCCCATATCGGGGAAGCCATCATATGGCAGGCCTGCCAGGCCGGAGCATGGGGGGCGGTGACGCAATCTGCCGCTGCACCAATGTAAGGCAGGCAATGATTGGTTTTAGCATCCCAGGAGGCACTTGGAGGGCTTCTGGGTTGCACTTCCTTAACACGTGTCTCTGCCCCACCCATAATGGGGCCGCAAGGCAGCAAGTGGTGCTTTCACTCCTGCTCACCACCTCACGTACAGTTACACTGCCGCTCCCTCTCCCGCAGATGCCAAAGAGATTTTCCTTGTGCTTGTTTGTGTCTTTGTGCTGATTACAGGAGGATTTTTCTACTTCCTGAATTCTGTTTTTCTCAAGCTTTGGGGCAGCGCTCCACTTCACATGGACTTCCTTATGCCGAAATACCCCCTTGCATTCATTAGGCAAAGCGCATGCATAATGTGGTGCAAAGGGTTACAAAGTAGGGCAATGCATGCAATGTGCCACCTTGTAAATATGGCGCGGGTAAAAGGACACATTAGCGTAAAACAAATTATGCTAAGGTGTGCTAAAATCTTAGTTTCAAACACAGCAGTACAATTTCCTTTAGCAATCTCAGAATCATACTGCATTTCTCTGCTTGCTATTTGATGCAGTCTACAGCTGTCATATTACCAGACCAGTACACGCCTGACTGATTGCGAAACTGCTCTAGCCAAATGGACAATGCTACAAAGATTGGAAACAGCTCCAGGAAACCTATGCCAGTAACCAACCCAGATTGCACCCACTCCCTGGGCCACTGCTATGCACACCATGCTATCCCAAAAATGGTGAAAAAACGTTTGTTACCTGCTGCGTCTGTGAAGAGACCCAGCTCCCCATTGGTTATGGGCTGCCGGACCGCACCACTGCCCCATTAAATTGGTACAGAAATGACTCCCAGATTCTCATGTCTTCCCTGACCTCACTAGATATTCTGGTGTGATGATGCTTTACCTTAGGCCCAACATGGCTTGGACAATGAACAGGGAGAAGGGGTGACCTATAGGAATGATTCACCAAGTGAAATTCAGATGCCCAACCAAGACTTGTAACTGATGTAATATGACTTTCTTAGCTCTCAGACATGCTTGCAAAGCCTGGGAAAAGGTGTTACCCTTCTCCAAGGGAAGCCTGGAAACCACTGCCACAGAATCCAACTCTATTCATAGGAACTCAGGCCCCAGTGCCCTGTCCCATGCTAGGGGATCCCCAAACTCTACCATTAAGTCCTTAAAGGTTTGCAAGGCCTTGGGGCACTGCCCCATACCAGGTGACACTAGAAAGAGAAAATCATCTAAGTAGTGCAAAACCCATTGGTGTCCTGGCCTCCTCCTGGAAACCCATTCAAGGAATGTGATGAACTTCTCAAAGGAGGAGCATGACACAGAGCAGCCCATAGGCATACAAGTATGAAAGTAAAAGGCACACTCAAATTGAACACCTAGTAGATGATAAACCTGTGGATGTACTGGGAGTAAACAGAAAGCACACTCAATGTCAGATTTTGCCAACAGGGTCCCTGGCCCCAGCTCTTTCAGCATCTGAATTGCTTTTTAAAGGAAAACATATTTAACAGGGCATAACACTACATCAATAGCCTCATTCACTGATTGACCCCCTGGAAGCGGATACATTAAATATCGATCTAAACTCACCCAGCTCTTTTTTAGGAACCACCCCCCAGGGTGAGCAGACAAAACCATCAAGTGGGGCCATGTCAAATGAACATTAAAATTCATGCCAAAAATGGTTCAATTAAATCTTGTATATCAAATGGACCTGCTACTTTCCCAAAGAGTCAGCTCATTCAGGACCTTTTCCCTGGCCACCTCCGGATTGGACCTGAGAGACTGTTGGTTTCTACAATAGGGAATCCCACATAACCCTCTGCTGGAATCCTGAAACCTTTCTCAAAGCTCTCTTGTCTGAGCTGCCAAATGATTATTGCTAATATTTGAGCCATGGGACCATTGCTACCATGTTAACCGGCAAGGGAGATTTGTCAAAACCTAGACGGTCATTCCTGCTTCTTGGTGCCTTTTTCCTTGGGCTTTCTAAAACACATGGATTCTGAGTGGGATGCTTCACCACAGAATGAACATCCCCCACTCCAAGATGGTTCAGGTCGGTAAAGGTGACCAAATCTTGTTGCGTCAGGCCCCGGGTAATGCATGCTACCCTGTGCATAACTTGCAGTTATTGCTAGCTCACCATTCGCAAGGCATGGGGGGACCCTTAGTTGTCAACGCTGATGGAACTCCTCTAACCAGATACCAGGTCTGCAGAATACTTAAGGGGGCCCTGTTGGCAGCTGGGTATGACACTTCAGAGTTTGGGACTCACTCCTTTAGGACTGGTGCTGCCACTGCAGCAGCAGTAGGGGGCTCTACTGTACAAAAAATTGGCAGGTGGTCTTCTGACTTTTATATGAGATTGCACATTATGAAGGCCGAGCCTGATTCCTGTTTTTCTTCTACCCCTTTTTTCTCATGCTAATGCAGGTGGAATGTGCAGAAAGTCGAGTGAGCGGCCGGAGTTCTTGGTGGTCCCTGTCCATGTGGCGACAGCCAGGATCACAGACATGTGGATTTTAGGCCATTCTTACATATGGTGAGCAAAGGAGGTTTATTTTGCAGGTGGATTTGCATCTGGGGCACAGAAGGTGGGTTACCATGTGTTCTTTTATGGTCATGGCAGTTTGTAGCTGGCACACCAGAGGTTTTAGTGGATTCAGTGTTGCCCAAGGACTACAGGTCCTTGATGACATCATCATCCTGCATTGAGGTCGCAATGATTTGTTGCATATTGGCTGTAAGGACCTATCTGACCTATTAATCTCTGAAATTGGTTGGCTCGCTAAGAAATTCCCTAAGACCATGCTGGCATGGTCTAACATCATCCCAAGGTTACAATGGAGGGATGGTAAGTTGGTTAGGGCTTGAAAGTATTCGGTGAAGTGGATAAACAACAAGATTGGTAAGCTGTTCAGATCACCTAAGCTGTTGTCTATACCCCATGGGTACATAAATGGTGAGAGTTTTTTTCTGACAGGAAGGAGTACACCTGTCAAAGATTGGTAATGAGATGCTTTTAGAGAACCTATTGGCCTGGCTGGTGCACTGCCCTCGGAGGCCAGATAGTAGGGGAACTATGCTTGGCCTGTGGTAAGATAGGTCATGATTGGCTTGGTAGGGCAATGTGGCATACCTTCCCTTACTTAAGCATGGCAGCAATGTCAAAGGGCCCTCCATGGGGTGCTGGCAGGGAGTCAAACAGAGGACCCAGGAATACAGGGAGTAGCTAGCAATCACTGATATCTGGTCCTTCTGTTCAACCACCCGTGCATGTACAATTGGCACCAAGCTAGCACTGGGGAGTACTGATGGGTGGAGGGGGTGCCGAAGTTGTTATCCTGGTTGGCTAACGTGTGCCCTACACAAAGTGTTCTCCAGCAGGTGTTGAGGGTGGGTGGGGTCCTGACCTAGGGAAGGACCCACCCCAGGTCACAAAGATGAGAAAGGGCGGTTCAGGACCAGGAGACACCATTGGGACCACTCATGATCTCATTTGTGGGAATTAATCGTGATACGAAGGAACATGTTTAGATAGTGCTGGGAAATCAAATTTATTAGTGTCTCTGTTAAGACTAGTCACTGACAAATGCAAATAAAGCTGTAAAGCTTAAGGGTTACTGGGTATACACATTTGAAATGGTGTGTGGTTTTACTGCAAAAGAGTTTGTATTTTAATAAAAATACATCCAGGAGTTCACGACCCCTAAACCCAAAGATGTGTGTATTCTTGCCTATTAATATGGGTTGTGTGGGGAAGGTGGATTTATGGTGAAGGAGGGAGGCCTCGACAGTCCTGGGCTACATACATAGGGCCTGATTACAACTTTGGAGGAGGTGTTAATCCGTCCCAAATGTGACGGATATATCACCAGCCGTATTACGAGTTCCATAGGATATAATGGACTCGTAATACGGCTGGTGGTAAATCCGTCACTTTACCATAACTTTTGGGACGGATTAACACCTCCTCCAAAGTTGTAATCAGGCCCATAGTGCCAAAATACAGAGGTAAGAATTCATGCTGTATCTAACACAGTCCAATTTTGTTGCAACAGTATCAGAGCAAATTATTAGATACTCAATATCAGATGACCTTTACCTTTTTCAAAGAGTCCAATTGTTCTTAAGCTTTAATCTCAGAAGTGCACAAAAATGGGAGGGTTATTATACATGAGTAAATTTGCAGTATCACTCAAGTACAGCACAGCACCAATATCCTAAGAAGAAGGAATCATCCGTTGAAAATACCACCAAGACTGTGTGGTTACGTGGCAGAATTCGATAGAACATAGAAAGAATGACAATTCACACCCAACGGTTTATTCAGATAGGCCTGTTAATAAATTGACTGGCCTAAAATGAAGTTTCCAATATCTAACAAGTTGGCCCCTGGCTTATTCTTTGGGTTCATGGCTTGTAGAGAGGGAAGCTGTTAGAAATGGGGTCTCTGGTTGACAGTCAGGTTACCCCCTGTTCAAGCAAGGACCCTCACTCTAGTTAGGATAAAAGAGAATCACCCTCAGCTAACCCCTGCTTACCCCCTTGGTAGCTTGGCAGAGCAGTAGGCTTAACCTCAGAGTGCTGGGCGTAAAGTATTTGTACCAACACACACAGTAACTTAATGAAAACACTACAAAATGACACAACACCAGTTTAGAAAAATAGGAAATATTTATCTAGACAAAACAAGACCAAAACGACAAAAATCCAACATACACAAGTCAAGTTATGATTTTTTAAAGGTTTAAAATAAAAAGAGTCTTTAGGTAGTTGTAACACCACACTAGCGCTGCTAGCGTGAAAATGTACCTGGTTTGCGTCAAAAATAACCCCGCACGGGCGGTGGGCGTCGAAAGTAACCCTGCACGGCTGTGTGCGTCGAAAACAACTCGGCACGGCGGTGCGCGTTGAAAAAGCCAGCCACACGACGATCCGAAAGTCCCGCGGCGCAGAGTGCGATCTCTCAGCCTCCGTCAGCGATGCTGCGCGTCGTTTCTCCTGCTCCGGGCGTCGGTTTTTCGGTCGCGTTTCCTGCGGCGTCGTTTCTCAGCTGCGGAACCGGCGTCGCGTCGTTTTCTCAGCCGCGATCGGATTCGCGTCGATCTTTTCTCCGCACGGCGCTCGGTGCGTGTATTTTTGTCCTTAGGCTGCCAGCCTCTCCTTTCAGGGTCCCAGGAACTGGAAGGGCACCACAGAGCAGAGTAGGGGTCTCTCCAGAGACTCCAGGTGCTGGCAGGAAGAAGTCTTTGCTATCCCTGAGACTTCAACAACAGGAGGCAAGCTCTACATCAAGCCCTTGGAGATTTCTTCTTCAAGATGGAAGGCACACAAAGTCCAGTCTTTGCCCTCTTACTCTGGCAGAAGCAGCACTGCAGGAAAGCTCCACAAAGCACAGTCACAGGCAGGGCAGCACTTGTTCCTCAGCGATCAGCTCTTCTCCAGGCAGAGGTTCCTCTTGATTCCAGAAGTGTTTCTAAAGTTTGTAAGTTTGGGTGCCCTTCTTATACCCATTTTAGTCTTTGAAGTCACCTTTCTTCAAAGGGGACTCACACCTTCTTGTGAAATCCTGCCTTGCCCAGGCAAGGCCTCAGACACACACCAGGGGGCTGGAGACAGCATTGTCAGAGGCAGGCACAGTCCTTTCAGATGAGAGTGACCACTCCACCCCTCCCTCCTAGCAGAGATAGCTAATCAGGAAATGCAGATCACACCCCAGCTCCCTTTGTGTCACTGTCTGGTGTGAGGTGAAAAACAACCCAGCTGTCAAACTGACCCAGACAGGGAATCCACAAACAAGGCAAAGTCACAGAATGGTTTAAGCAAGAAAATGCTCACTTTCTAAAAGTGGCATTTCCAAACGCACAATCTCAAAATCAACTTTACTAAAAGATGTATTTCTAAATTGTGAGTTCAGGGATCCCAAACTCCACATGTCCATCTACTCTCTAGGGGAATCTACACTTTAATCATATTTAAAGGTAGCCCCCATATTATCCTATGAGAGAGAGACAGACCTTGCAACAGTGAAAACGAAATTGGCAGTATTTCACTGTCAGGACATATAAACCACATTACTATATGTCCTACCTTATCCATACACTGCACCCTGCCCTTGGGGCTACCTAGGGCCTACCTTAGGGGTGCCTTACATGTAAGGAAAGGGAAGGTTTAGGCCTGGCAAGTGGGTACACTTGCCAAGTCGAATTTACAGTGTAAAAATACACATACAGACACTGCAGTGGCAGGTCTGAGACATGATTACAGAGCTACTTATGTGGGTGGCACAACCAGTGCTGCAGGCCCACTAGTAGCATTTGATTTACAGGCCCTGGCACCTCTAGTGCACCTTACTAGGGACTTACTAGTAAATCAAATATGCCAATCATGGATAAACCACTTACATACAATTTAAACAGGAGAGCATATGCACTTTAGCACTGGTTAGCAGTGGTAAAGTGCTCAGAGTTGAAAAGCCAACAGCAACATGTCAGAAAAAAATAGGAGGCAGGAGGCGAAAAAAGACTGGGGATGACCCTGCATAAGCAAAAGTCCTACACGACCCCCTACCAGCCTAAAGCCAGGGGAGAACAATCAATACCTTGATGTACTTCCCTGATTGGGGCGATAGAACAGGGACCCAGGCCCACAACAGCAGGGGCATGTTCCAGTTCTACGCCGTCCTGACTCCAGTTGGATCCCTCTGTCCATACTCTCAGGGCCCACTAAGCTAACCCATGGGGAACCCTTCTCCACATCTACAGACACCATCTGTGCAACACCTAACTTTACTTTGCTCACAGATGTATTGCAATGGGCAGATAGTACCACCAGGGCCAACACAGTGGTGTTGCCCACTCCACCCCCGGGGTGTGACTCTCGTCCTCCCCCCCCCAGGGGCAACTCTGTCCACCAGGACAGCAAGCCACAGTGGCCCCAGACAACTGTCAGGGATGAGAGCCCGACCTCAGGCCTCTCTAACCACTGTGACTGTGGAGAGTGGGGGGTGGTAGCCCCAGGTGCCTGGCACCCTTTGACCACTCTCTCTTCCACCAGGTCAGGGATGACAACCTGACCCTGGTCCTCCCCTCTGGGGCTCTGTAACCTCCCTGCAGAAGCGGCACCCCCAGAGTCAAAAACTGTCAGGGTGCTTGTAGAAGCAGTCCTGCACAATTCTTCCACCAGTGCAGGGATGTTAACCTGCAACTGATCCTCCAACCTGGGGTCTGTACCTTCAGGTTGGACCAGGGCCAGGGGTGAGGCTTCCCTCCCCCTGCCCTCTCTTCTGGGGTCCTGAACCACCCAACTAGGAGTGGCCCCCCCAGAAGACAACATGGTAGGGGCACTGTTAGCAGTAGCCCCTTCCTCCAGGTCAGGGGGGACACCCTTAACCTGGCCTCCCAATCCAGGGTCTGTACCCACAGACTGGATCACTGCCTGGCAAACCAGGACTTCCTGGGGGGCATACCTACCCCCTACCAGGTCAGAGTTTACCCTCTGAACCTGGTCATCCAACCCAGGGTCACCACCCTGCGGTTGAACCACTGCCTGGCACACCAGGACTTCCTTGGGAGCACACTTACCCCCCATCAGGTCAGAGTTTACCCCCTGAACCTGATCATTCAACCCAGAGTCACCACCCTGCGGTTGAACCATTGCCTGGCACACCAGGACTTCCAGGGGGGCACACTTACCCCCCTCAAGGGACACACTGTCCCGAAGGGCCACACAAGAGTCTGGCTGGCGCAGGTCTCCTGACCTCTGCCCATCTGACAGAGTCTGGATTCCCCCCAACCCAGAAATGGTCTCACCAAGGTCATTCATGGGGGGCTCTGCTCTCAGAGCTGACCCCTGACCCTCCAGGTTCTCCACTGGGGTCCGCAACCCCCTCTCAACCCTCTGTCTGGACTTCTGCACCCCCTCACTAGGAGTGGTACTGCCAGACACCAGAACTGGTGGGACGCTGGCTACAGCCGCCCCCCCAAGTTCTCCTGACACTGTGGGGTCTCCCTCAACAGATGGCCCTATGGTACAGGCTAGGCTCCCCTCCTGGTGTTCCCGCAGGGAACCCTCCAGGACCTGGGACCGGATCTCGGGCACCTTGGGCCTCAACCCATCCCCATTCCCTCTCCTCTGAGACTGGACATGGGGTCCCTCACCCATCCCACTACACTGGGACCTACCTGGGACACTACAATCCTTCCCTACCTCACCTGGTTGGGAACTACCTAGACCACTCCTCTCAGGAGCACCCCCAAATGCCTCTTCAGACTCTCTGGTACTCACCCAGAAGTCTGCCTCCATTGTAAGCTCCCTGGGGTCAGAGAACTCACACTCCACCTGGTGTTGGCATAGCTCTGGAAAATAAGGACTAGACATATGCTCTCCAGCAATTACATCACTCAGCCCCTCACATGAATTAACCAAAGTACCCTTCACCCAACCATCCAGTGACTCTGCTTTGACAAAGCACCCCACATCACCCTCCTGAGACTGGTGAGACAGTACCTGACTGTCCCTGACACTCAACCCACACTCTTCTGGGATGTCTTCACACTCCATACCCAGGACTTCTACCTGGGGGGAACCCCTCTCCCTGTCACTCTCACCTAGAGTCAGTAGAGTGTCCCTCCCACCAGTAGGAATATGACTCCCCATGCCAGTTCCCCAATCCACCTCAGGGACCCTGTGCATCACTGGAGCTACCTCATACCCCTGAACCTCCTGGCGTGTGTTAACTCCCTCCTTCAAGTAGGGCACCTCCTCTCTGGGCATGTGCACTTCTGCAGCATCACTGGATATACAATTGTTGCTGCCACCATTCCAGCTGGACTCAGCCCTCATGACTTCCAGCTCTTTCAATTTAAGCTCGTAAGCATAAATCATTTTTTTAATCTCTAAGTTCCTCCTCCTTTCTTCCAACTCCCAATTGAGCTTTTTCATCTCCCATTGGAACTCCCTCTCTGCCTGTCTGTCCTTTAACTCTTCAGGAGTCAGACCCTTGGGTGACACCCTGCCATCCCTCCTGGGGACCTTCCCCCCAGGCGTAACAGGTTCCTCCACTACACCACTGTGTATCCTCTGCACTTCCCCCCCCATATTCTCCTCCTCTGTGTGCCTTCCAGCCTTCTTGATTGTCACCCAGGCCCTCTGTGCCTGTTGCAGCTCCCCCTCCCTGGTGGAGCTCTCAGTGGGACAGTCAAGATCTTTAAGGAACTGTTTCAATTGAGCAACTGAGTACTCCTTCAGTTTCTCCGTTTCAAACACAGCTCCAGCTGTTGCATCTCCAGATTGAGACATGATGGTCACAAGTGCAAAGTTCCAAAAGGCAGAAAAAAATAATTTCCCAATGAAGTAAAAAGACTCAGTCAAGGGATCAGCAAAATCATGGAAGTAGAATAAAAAGAGTCCTTAAGAGAAAAATCAAAAGATCACCAAACAAGTAGTATGTGGTCACGTAGTGGTCTGAGATCAAAACAGTAGTGTACACTTAATTACTGTATGTCAAGTACAAATACAAGTCCAATCCCGACCGCTGGTCACCAATGTTAGAAATGGGGTCTCTGGTTGACAGTCAGGTTACCCCCTGTTCAAGCAAGGACCCTCACTCTAGTTAGGATAAAAGAGAATCACCCTCAGCTAACCCCTGCTTACCCCCTTGGTAGCTTGGCAGAGCAGTAGGCTTAACCTCAGAGTGCTGGGCGTAAAGTATTTGTACCAACACACACAGTAACTTAATGAAAACACTACAAAATGACACAACACCAGTTTAGAAAAATAGGAAATATTTATCTAGACAAAACAAGACCAAAACGACAAAAATCCAACATACACAAGTCAAGTTATGATTTTTTAAAGGTTTAAAATAAAAAGAGTCTTTAGGTAGTTGTAACACCACACTAGCGCTGCTAGCGTGAAAATGTACCTGGTTTGCGTCAAAAATAACCCCGCACGGGCGGTGGGCGTCGAAAGTAACCCTGCACGGCTGTGTGCGTCGAAAACAACTCGGCACGGCGGTGCGCGTTGAAAAAGCCAGCCACACGACGATCCGAAAGTCCCGCGGCGCAGAGTGCGATCTCTCAGCCTCCGTCAGCGATGCTGCGCGTCGTTTCTCCTGCTCCGGGCGTCGGTTTTTCGGTCGCGTTTCCTGCGGCGTCGTTTCTCAGCTGCGGAACCGGCGTCGCGTCGTTTTCTCAGCCGCGATCGGATTCGCGTCGATCTTTTCTCCGCACGGCGCTCGGTGCGTGTATTTTTGTCCTTAGGCTGCCAGCCTCTCCTTTCAGGGTCCCAGGAACTGGAAGGGCACCACAGAGCAGAGTAGGGGTCTCTCCAGAGACTCCAGGTGCTGGCAGGAAGAAGTCTTTGCTATCCCTGAGACTTCAACAACAGGAGGCAAGCTCTACATCAAGCCCTTGGAGATTTCTTCTTCAAGATGGAAGGCACACAAAGTCCAGTCTTTGCCCTCTTACTCTGGCAGAAGCAGCACTGCAGGAAAGCTCCACAAAGCACAGTCACAGGCAGGGCAGCACTTGTTCCTCAGCGATCAGCTCTTCTCCAGGCAGAGGTTCCTCTTGATTCCAGAAGTGTTTCTAAAGTTTGTAAGTTTGGGTGCCCTTCTTATACCCATTTTAGTCTTTGAAGTCACCTTTCTTCAAAGGGGACTCACACCTTCTTGTGAAATCCTGCCTTGCCCAGGCAAGGCCTCAGACACACACCAGGGGGCTGGAGACAGCATTGTCAGAGGCAGGCACAGTCCTTTCAGATGAGAGTGACCACTCCACCCCTCCCTCCTAGCAGAGATAGCTAATCAGGAAATGCAGATCACACCCCAGCTCCCTTTGTGTCACTGTCTGGTGTGAGGTGAAAAACAACCCAGCTGTCAAACTGACCCAGACAGGGAATCCACAAACAAGGCAAAGTCACAGAATGGTTTAAGCAAGAAAATGCTCACTTTCTAAAAGTGGCATTTCCAAACGCACAATCTCAAAATCAACTTTACTAAAAGATGTATTTCTAAATTGTGAGTTCAGGGATCCCAAACTCCACATGTCCATCTACTCTCTAGGGGAATCTACACTTTAATCATATTTAAAGGTAGCCCCCATATTATCCTATGAGAGAGAGACAGACCTTGCAACAGTGAAAACGAAATTGGCAGTATTTCACTGTCAGGACATATAAACCACATTACTATATGTCCTACCTTATCCATACACTGCACCCTGCCCTTGGGGCTACCTAGGGCCTACCTTAGGGGTGCCTTACATGTAAGGAAAGGGAAGGTTTAGGCCTGGCAAGTGGGTACACTTGCCAAGTCGAATTTACAGTGTAAAAATACACATACAGACACTGCAGTGGCAGGTCTGAGACATGATTACAGAGCTACTTATGTGGGTGGCACAACCAGTGCTGCAGGCCCACTAGTAGCATTTGATTTACAGGCCCTGGCACCTCTAGTGCACCTTACTAGGGACTTACTAGTAAATCAAATATGCCAATCATGGATAAACCACTTACATACAATTTAAACAGGAGAGCATATGCACTTTAGCACTGGTTAGCAGTGGTAAAGTGCTCAGAGTTGAAAAGCCAACAGCAACATGTCAGAAAAAAATAGGAGGCAGGAGGCGAAAAAAGACTGGGGATGACCCTGCATAAGCAAAAGTCCAACAGAAGCAATTAGCTCTTTGGATTAGGCAATTCCTGTCTCAAACTGAAAAGTCTTTTTCATAATTTCTGAATGAGACAGACTGTATTTTTTTGGTTTTACATACCTCATACCCTTTTTCTATTCTGAGAACCAAAAGATTATTCCAACAGGGTTGATTCTTTAGATCCATTTTCCAAGCAACATCATAAACTGTCTCATCATGCATAGTTAAAGATTTATAAACCTTTGTTGATATGTCTTCTAATGTATGCAGTTCTACCACTGCCATTCAGCTGATTAAATCACCCATCTGATTAGCCAGCTTTCTAACAGTATCCTGTATTTCTTTATAGACTGTGCAGGCACCCTGCATGGTCCTTCTCAGTTTTATCACTGCAAGCTAAAGTCAGATTATAGACTGCAGACAATGTAGGTTCAGGCAACAACAGTTGATGCTGGTAAAGTTGCTGAAACAGATGTTGATACAAATGCTGAAGATTCTTGCTCTTAGTTGTTTCTTTTGTATCTATAGCCCTCTGTATCACAGTCCGATTGCCAAATGGTGTTATTATATTGCCAGAGTTAATCCACTGTGGGCATAGCTCAGCCACTGTATCATTTGTGTCTTTGTCTTCAAGTATATGAAACTCCTTACCTCTGATGATATTACCCCAATGTGCAGATTTATCCAAATGAATGCAAGTATCGGAGTCCGGCTAGAAGCAAGACTTTGGAACAAAAACAGTTTTAATGTCATCCAATAGAAAAAAATGTGATGTACCTAAATTAGAATCAACATAGGGCTTAATCTGAAGGATACTACTTGTCTTTCCAGATACCAGTTTAGTTTTAGACTATGATTTAAAATGTACTGGAAAGAATCTTAATCAGTTGGGGCAATAAAATTAGCCGTAGATTTTTGATCCATAACATGGGAGATATCTTCTATATTTATTACATCAGAGCAAGGCAATGAAACACTGTTCTGTGATGACGAGACTTGCATGAATACCCCATTCATAGCTAAATGAACCAGTACCAAACCAGAATGTGAAGGGAGGAAATATATAGATGATTAGGGGCCACAATAGACAAAGGAGTATTCTATTTATACATAATGATGATATGCTAGAAATTAAACACAAGGAGCTGCTTTCTTAAAATAATATTTTTTGTGTTCACAAATGTCCACAAGAGCAGAGCTTTTCATACAAGCCTATGTCAGCACTAAGGAAATAATGTGGTAGTTTTCCCAATAGATGTTTGCGGCTCAGGCCCAATAGATATCTGCGGTTCTGGCCTGGGTTTATCATAAGTTCTGTCTAAGGATTTGCAACCCCCTTAGAACTTGCATGTAGTTACGTGGCATTTAAGTCTGTCATTTTGCACTATTTGTTAGTGTGAAATGCACCCTCACATCAAGTTTTCAAACAGACTTAAAGCCCCCTTGAAAGTATGGTGCCCATTTCAAACCATTGACAATTACAGTCCAAAAAAGGCAAAGGAGAACTAGCACACACTTTCCCCTCATTATTATGCCATACTCAGTCAATGATTCAAGCAAAGGGACGGTAGTGAGCTGTCGTTAAACCAGGGACTTTTGGAATCACAGCAGAGCACAAAAAAAGCCATAGCGACAAATTGCCAGGAATCAATAGTTACTCAAACCTTCAATGTACTATAAATGTTTTGTATTGGGAGATAAGCAATGTCCCTAATGTGAGATTAAATGGGATGATAAAATAAGAGGGACAGAATGAGGGGTTAAGAGGAGAGGGAGAAGGAAAGGTCAAAGGTTGATAAGAGAGACAATGAATTAATAAGCCAGGAAAAGGCTCCTTAAACGGATTCCGAAAGGAATACCACTAAGGGCTTTTAAAAAAAGGTAAGGAAACAGATAACGAAGAAAAGATAGAGAAATGAGTAGGAAAGGATAGATTTTTGGTCAAAGTCAGCTAGGCAGTGAAAAGCAGTTTCCCTGGAGTAGACAATTGTCCCTACTTTGCATTCACTGAGATGCATACCATTCGGTGAATGGTTAGAAACTTCCCCAGTCTTTTGCAGTTCAGTGTGGAATCAAACCAATCCTATCCCATCTAGAACTGACACAAAATTGTGTGTATAACAATTTGATTTGTAATCAACTGCTTTTACACTGAAAATGTCACACCAATTATTGAAACAAAATCAAAATGAAATGTAAAGGTTTTGTTTTTGTATTCTAAAACATATATCTATGTGTGTACATGTAGGAAAGTCCTCTTTTTTGCCTTGGACACCCCTAACGTTTTGGACAGATACTGATAGTTACTGACTCTTGGCTGTGCCCTGGGTACAGCTAACAACTCCCAGGGTCAGTGCTCTGTGTAAAATGGATTATGCAAATTAGGTTAATTGTAATTGCCTGTATCAACCTACCTTTAAGTCCCCAGCACAGGTTGTGCACCCATAGGTGCGCTGCTGTGATGACCAGTGTACGTTTAAAGGCAGGCCTGCCTTGCTGGCTACTTTTAAGATAATGTTAACCCCAAATTCGACTTTGGAATTTAAAATCCTTCCAAAGTCCTAAGCTACCTTATTTTCCAATCTGTCACCCCTAAGGTGTGCCCTAGGTGCCCCAGGATTGGGTGCAGTGTAATTATGAGCAGAGACTTAATAAAAGATGTTTTATAAGCTCTGATGAGGGAAAAATAGCCACATTAATTTTCCCCATTATAGGTAATGGTCTTCATATGCTAGCATGGGGAGACTTTACTTTAACATAATAAGGTCTTATTTCCCATAGAAAGAAGCTTAATATGTCATGTGTCATATCAAATTAAAAGTTATAACAAGCCCAACACCTTGCCACTGATGAATTTAATATAACTTGCACCTAGAAAGAGTTTTAGAACTCTTTCTCAAAGTTACCAGTTTCAGCTCTGTAGTGCCCTTCTCTGATTGGTCAGTCTCTGGCAGCCTGAGCCAGACTGCCTTGATGAAGTGTGAAGTGGCCTGGGCTGACACAAAGGAAGCATCTGGTAGGAGGAGATCTGCCTCAACATGTGCTGAAACAGGATGGGTGGAGAGCAGCCAAACTGGTCTTCAAAGGAGTGATGAACATTTGGGACAGCAACTGTACCTCCCCCATTTCCTGCAAACCCACACAGCCAAATACCCTCTGATTAAATTAAGAGAGGGCTGGAAAGGGGTGTGAAAAGGGAAACTTAGCCACACCATTGGGTGGACTCAGCCAGACCTAACCTTTGAGATTGGATTTTTGCAACCCTGGACTTTTGGAGAATGTTGCTACCTGGGATTGATTTTTGCCACTCTTCCTAGGAAGAGGTCACTCAAGAGGGTGGTGGCCTGCACATGACTGGACCGAGGCGCTCCTTGCTTTCCACTCCCAGGAACAAGTATAAAACTGGCAGAGCTGCACCCCACCTCATATCCCTATAAGGAACAAGACAAGAAGGAGAAGGACTGCCCTCCTGGGCCCCTGACCTGCAACTGGACACTACACTCTGAAGAACTACACCAGCTGCACACTTGGTCTTCTACTGCTTCAAGAAGGGGCTCCTTGTATGCTACAGGTAGAAAATAGCTGATCAGAGCCCCCTGCATCAAGCCCTTGGGAAACTGACCAGCTGGTCAGTGACCAGTGGTAATTTTTGGATTTGAGTCAGGTGCATTCTGGGAGTTGGAGTCCTAACTCTCAAGGAGCAACTCTGATCTTCTGGAACCTTAGGGTGACTTGTGGACTCCTAAAGGACCTTCGAAGAACTTCTGGAAGAAGATCTAGAAGTTTGGAGAAGTTTGGAGCAACTTTAATTGTGAGTCAAGCCGGCTTACTTTGATCACGACCCAGCCTGACTTGAAGGTTCATCCCGCTGAAAAGCTCAGGAGCCCCATACTTCCAGGATTTCACCAGGGGCTTGTGGAAAGGTAATCAGACAACATCAACTTGAAATCAACTTGCTGTGGAGGGTCGTCCGTTGTCAGAGAGAAAAAGCTCCAAAACGTTTCCAAGTCCAAACGTAAAAAGTTGACCGAGGCTTCCCTCGCAGCGTATCCAAAGAGGGCTCTAGGGAGGTGGGCTACAATTTCAAGTTGGTACTGGATGAAGATTTGTGTCACAAACAATTGACTAAGTCCAAATGTAGAATCCTTCACCGAGGTCTCCTGCAATGCATTTCTGAAGAGGGCTCCAGGTAGGTCGGATTTGACTTGTGATTTTGTCCCGGTGAAGAAAATCTTCAAGGAAAAAGACTAAGGCGGTCAGACCGCCGCCCGCCATGTGGTCACCACCAAATGGCTGCTCCGCGGTCAGGAGACCGCGGATGCCATTCTGGCTTTCCCGCTGGGCCGGCGGGCGACCACCAAAAGGCCGCCCACCGGCCCAGCGGGAAAGCCCTTGAACATAGAAGCTGGCTCCGAATGGAGCCGGCGGTGTTGCAGGAGTACGACGGGTGCAGTAGCACCCGTCGCGATTTTCACTGTCTGCAAAGCAGACAGTGAAAATCTTCATGGGGCCCTGTTAGGGGGCCCCTGCACTGCCCATGCCAATGGCATGGGCAGTGCAGGGGCCCCCAGGGGCCCCACGACACTCGTTCCAGCCATCCTGGTTCTGGCGGTGTAAACCGCCAGAAACAGGCTGGCGGGAAGGGGGTCGGAATCCCCATGGCTGGAGGATTCCCTGGGCCAGGGGAAAACCGGCGGGAAACCGCCGGTTCCCCTTTTCTGACCACGGCTTTACCGCCGCGGTCAGAATGGCCCTGGAAGCACCGCCAGCCTGTTGGCAGTGCTTCCGTGGTCCCCGGCCCTGGGGGTCTTGGACCGCCAGGGTCGGAATGACACCCTAAGTTTGAAGATAAAACTTTGACTGAGGCTTCCCGCTCACTGTAGCTGAGCAAGTTGGCACTTTTAGTTTCTATGTGCTAAAAACATTTATTATTTAAAAATTCATATCTCTGGTTTTCTTCATTGGATTTTTGTTGTTTTAGTATCATTTTAAAGATAAAAACATAATCTATTTTTATAAATTAGAGTTTCATTTTTATTGCATTTTGTGTTTTATTTATTTACTGTTTGGTGATTTTTAAATGCTTTACCCACCTGTTTCCTAAGTTAAGCATAACTGCTTGTTGCCTAGCTACAAAGGGTTGAGCTGGGATTAATTTATTGAGACCTGACTGGACCTAGTGGGAGTTAGTGGCCTATTGTGAAGCGTAGGTACTTACCTGCCCTTACCAATAATCCACTTCCCAACAGTACATTTATAATTGCAATTGTTTTTATTCCAAATCAGCAAATTAACGCCTAATAGTCAAGCCTTGAACAATAATGACATTACCACATTCAATTTGGCATGTCAATTCAAGAATATTCTGTTGTGTATACGCCTTGCAATCACAGATACAAAACATTCATTAAAATATGTAACGTATGGACAAACTTAAAAAATTATAATATCAATAAACACACATCTAACCCTGGATTAACTAGGCACATTTTAGGAGCAATGCATATCAAAATAATTGCAATAGCAGAGCACCAAAACACTCCTCATTTGAGTATCTTTCATTAGCAAAAAAATCAACAAAAGAACTCATTGTAAACTTATGAAAAAAACTGAGCTACACAAAACACGTAAGGTGTTGCTGTCTTGACAACTGATTTCATTGCACACTTTATTCTAAAGTAAACCTTTATTTGATTAAAATAAATATTCCAAGAACATTTATAGTGATGCACAAGTATTAGCATTATAATGTATTATTTTTCCTTCGAGATATCAAACAGGGCAGGTCCTATTTGCACAATCCTTAATTTGATTCAATATTTAGGATTCATTATAAGAATCTGGAAGTCTCAACATATAAATCTGAGGGCAGATTTTAGTCTTACTCGGTGAGGCTGAAATACATCCACCAGAGAAAATCCCCAATTTTTTCCATAAGTAAACATTATTGAATTACTTTAAATCTTCCTACCCTGTGGAAAGTACCTTAAATAAATTACATATAAAGCTTCATTAATGATCTAGGTTTAAAATGAGCTGCACATAGGCAATCCTCTATAAAATATGTACAAGCAAAGGAGAGAAAAAGTTAATTTAAAGTATGTTTCTCAGTTCTATTTAACTCTCTGAAATTGGAAGCTCCGCTTGGTCCCCAATCATTCTGCAAACACGTCAAAGTCAGGTGTGTGCAGGACCAGTGATGCCTTTTCTGATTATCCTTTTAGAACACGGAAATAGGCTTTCTAGACCCCGTGGCACTAAGGACTTTGGGCCTGATTTAGAGTTTGGCGAAGGGGTTACTATGTCACAAATGTGACAGACATCCCGTCTGCCACATTGTGATCTCCATAGGATATTATGGAATTGTAATACAGCATACAGAATATCCGTCATGTTTGTGATGTAGTAAACCTCTCCTCCAAACTCTAAACCGGGCCCTTTGTCAATATGCCAACCTGAGAGAGAAAGACAGTTGAACTACAACCACCATACAACCCACTAACCACTGAGATGATTATAGGCAGCAATCAATACTAAGATATCGCAAGAAAAAATGATATAACCCTCTTTCTTAATGGAAAGGCACACTCAAGAACACTAGGAAACCAGGGATAAAATCAAAGATTTTTTTAAAAATCTTAACTCTATCAAAGTACACACAGTATGAATAATATCAATTATAATGATTGACAAAATAGTGGTGGAAAACTTTTCCAATAGAGTGAACAATATAACATCTTGGATGATTTTGATGTATTTGTAAGATTCTTTTGGATTGAAATCTCCAGCCACCACTCTTTGGTATGTGCATTTGTAAAGCACACTATCACCTGCAAAGGCATACTTGCCTAACTAAACTACACATAGCATGTAACCTTAAGCAAAGGCCAATGATACAGTTCGACGGGTCCTCTGCCCCAAGTCATTGACACAAAGTTCATTTACATCTTTTCACACTGTTTTAGTATATAATATGCCAGTTCATTGTTGAACCTTGCTGAAACCTGTGTATTTTATATGTTGCCATTTTTCACCTCATATTCAACATATATACTTCAGAAAGGAAAGTAACCGAAAGGAAAAAAACATGATAATTTGAACGCCAGAAAAAGGGTGTCCCAGTTTAAGGAACTGGAAATATGGCCCACTAGTAGAAATCAGTGAAGGGACAAGCCAACACTGGTGTAGACATATAGATATTTAGCTTTCAATGAAAGTTGCCTGCACTGAGTGGAGACATATGTTAATGAGAGGTGTTTTTCCCTTTGAATTATATACAGATCATTAGAAATGCCACTGCTACACCACAATTCCCCATAAAGTGAGTCAGATAGGGTTGATGCTGATGAAATGGAATGGCTGTATCTGTTGCTTCGGCAGCCGTAGTTCTTGATAATTTGTTAATAATGGTGAGTGCAGATATAGCTACCAAAACAAGAATTAAATCATTTGCTGAAGTATCTATTGCAGATATTCTCTGACTCTGCATTCATGCATTTTTTCACAATATCACTCTATAGTCAAAAGGAATCTAAGTTATCCTGTTTAGAATCTTCGTGGAAGCCTTCTGTATCTGAAAATCTATCACCATATGTGTCAGATTTGTCAATAAGCAAACAAAACTGGTCCCCTCCTTGAATACATTTCATCACAGATTCTTTAATATTTATTTTATCTCTTGCACCTGTTAATTTGATGAAGTAGGCTCATTCGTGGTCACTGTTACTGTTGTTTCTTTACCTACTTAAGTTGCTTGTAGACATAGTCAATTTCCATAAGTCTGCAGACCTAGTCATTCCTATACACTATGGGAGTTTAGAAATATATAAGCCATCACCCCACGTCAAGGCCACACGCAGTTGCTCTGGTCAAACATGTTTTACCTTCATTTCCCCTGGCCCTACATTTCCTTTCATAGACATTGATATATGCACTGAGACCTAGACCTGAAGGGTTATCAAAGGCAAAATCATAGATGACACGGTAATGGTAGTAGGCATGACCATTGCAATATGATTTATTCTATGCCAATTTTGATGACTCCAGTGTGCTAACTTTATTCTTGTAGCACAAAGACTGTTCCAGGACCTCTTGAGCTAGACTTGCAATGTACAGTGAAAGACCTAAAAAGTGAAAATTACTCAGAGGAGAAACAGTAGGAGAGAAGGAAATCAAAAAGAGGAGACAGGAAGGGAAATGGAGACAAACAGGAAGACGGAGGAGCTAGACCTATCCAGAAGTAGGCATACCAAAAAGAAAGAAGACCTGGATGGCAGACTTTAGGAAAGAGGAAAATATGGTAGTCCTTCAGCTGACCTGCAGGACTCCAGAACCATCCAAGAAGGTACAAAGTCTGCCAAGGAGAACAATGGGCTGAGGAAGATCTACAGGCCCAAAAGAAGTCTCCAAGCTGCAGGAGAGGAATTCCCACCTGCTGAGTCACCAGAGGAGCATCACAGAGAAGGCTGGTTGATTGTTTTTGCCTCGACATGAAAAGGCAAAGTGTCTCTACCATGGCTGAAGGACAAGACATGTTTGCTGGGGCAGAGAGAAGTGGGGAAATGATACCCAAACAGGAACTTCAATTCCCACAAATTGCCAAATGGTACATTTTAAGTAACCACCTAGCTGAGAGATGAACAATTACCCATCAGTAGCTAATTGAGTACTATTAATTTTGTTTGGGTTGTTTTGTTTTAATTTACTCCTGCAGAGCTCGGAGTTTGTTTGAGGTGGCTGCATAGACCAGCCATTTTCATTGCTGTCAAACATTTGTTGATAAAGTCAGAAGCCAAAATGCATCCAGCAGTTGTTTGAATAAGAATGTTCATTGATGCTCGTGGAGTGCCAGCTCTCTTTCTTCATGGACAGCTGCTTGATGTAACTTATAGGACCTGCAGTATGAGCACCACCATTGGAGATGGCAGCAGTCATGTCTGCAGACCAGCTGTACCTGTATATATAATCTGCCACTGTGTAGCAATAGTTAGCTTGGAGTTTCCATAGAAAAGGCATGTTTTTCTTATTAACATTGGTGCTATGTGATGACTCTGCGTGAAACATTAAAAAAAAAATAAGCTAATAAACTTTAGCTCGTTCATGGAAAGTTTTGCCATGATTCATCAGGCAGTTGCCAAGAAAAAAATGGGTGCAAAAATATGATTTTCGATTTCACTTCCCGTTAAAAAGATTGACCTCCAATACAAACAAAAATTTATTGACACCAAATTTTGCACAAAGAACTTTACTCAGAATGTGTTCTTGGTTGGTTGAGGGAACTTTTCATCCCATAGATCTTTTCAGTACTGCAGTACGGGTATAGTGTACCACTGTAGAGAAACAATCTGTTTTGCTGGCTGAAAACATTCAGGAAAATGTTGCGACTACCGTTGAGGGACTCAGGGACTCAGGGACTTGGTCCTCAAGCTCTGGATTAGAGAGAAAAAAGGCATGCAAGAGGCCATGGTGAATACATTCTGATCCCAAAGACCACGTTCAGGAAAATCATAACGACTCCCCCAATAAACATGATTTTTTTTTAAAAAGAAAAAAGGCTGATTTTGGTTGTGCTTGCTGTGGTAAACAGTAAGGCTCCATGAGGACCACAGTACATAAAATATTATTAAAAAAGAGGTGGCTACCTTGCTAAGGCTGTGAGCAATGAGGGTTTGCCACTCTCCAGGGATATGGGTGCAGGCCATCGTGTAGGCCAGGCATCTCTGCAGTCGGTTTGGCTCAGGGTATGGCCAAAGACCTGGCCTTGCACTCATTCTCCACTGTGCTACTTTGCGAAGGATCACAAACATGGCAGAAAATAGTATTGCAAGTGACTATGATTCAGTGTTTTGTGAACCAGGCTTTTAATAAATAGGTCACAAAAATCATTGGATTTGCAATAAGTCATTACAAATAATACAACACCTTTTGCAAATCAAACATTACTAGTTATGGACGCAGGTCCATGGAAACATACTTAATAGTTAGAGACAGTCCTTGGACTAGAGGTAGTTCTAGTAAAAATCTTTAATTTTCTTTACATGATGTTATGGACTATTTCTATTGTTGTGGGGATTAACTAAACATAACAGCAAACACAGCATGAAAATATGGGTACAAAACAAATGCATCACTTTTTTCAAGCGGGTCGATGGGGAGCCTCCTGGTTGTCATGAGCTGTGGCACTCTGCTCACCAATATATATCATTTTGGAACACTGTATACAATACAACCCTATTCTTGAATACAAAGGATTGAAATCATGTTGTTGGGCAGGAAGGACTTGTATTGGAACAGAATTGCCAGGTTGCACATTCTGGACTACAGCAGTAGACGTACACACCATCTTTTTCATATCAAATCCACTTTGCAGCATTTAACTGCCCCATATGCCATGTATTTAAATGCCTTAGCATGCCAGGTGTAACACAAAAGTACTTTTTCCAGTGCCTCTGCTGATCTCTCTGGCACAATTTGCAGGAATCAATTTTTCAGACAGCTTCTTTTCTCTAGGAGGTAGGGAGAAGAACTCCCATAAATATGACTCAGGAGATTTTTTTGAGGGTCGTCAGATGTTCTCTGGCCTACTCCAGATGTCAAGTTGTATCAATTAATCAGAGTATTAGCCCAAAAAAGAGAAAAAAAAGTAAACAGAACTACTTCAGCTAACATGAGCTTTTACTTTGAGTCACTGGTACCACATACCAGTTTTTGGTACTATGGTACGCTACACTAAAAAATGCAGGAATGGTCATAAAAACTACAAAGTTTTGGCCTGGCAGAAAACCCTTAAGCTGGAAACATGAAATATGATGTACCCTTTAGAGCAAAGTTAACTTTATGTTAAAAGTTCAGAATTGGAAGTAAAGACCTTGTGGCAATGACTCCATCAGTGATTCTGTGGTTCCCACAGTTTTACCACAGTACCAAAGGGACAGTCCAAAAATAATAAAAACGAAAGCAATCATCTGATTTGCCACTCAGTGTACACAACTCCAAATGTAAGTGCTCTGGCTTAAAATAAAGTCAAAAGGAATATCCTAAACACCATTAGTGTATTAGTGTTTTGCTCAGGAAGATTAATTTTCATTTCCAGCTGGCCAAAAAAAATGACATTATTTATTTACACCTTGTGTAAAGAGATGCTTCCTTCAGGGCAACCCTGTTTAATACTCCACAGGTTTGAACAGGATATGGAAGCACCTGTCGACTATGCACCACAACCACATAGCTAATGGGGAGATGATAAGAACACAACAGAGAGCATAAAACTGCACCAATGGAGCTTCATCAGGAACAGGAGGGTGATGACAATATGCAGCTTATACAAAGGTAAAGCTCTTGAAGTATTCATGTAAAACTGGCATCTTTGGAACAGATATTTTAGGGTCCTCAGGTTAACTAAATATACTTCATAGTGGCTCACTCCATCACTTCCCGACTTTTAGGGATCATGGTTTAAAATGCTGGTGAAACTCTAAAATGCAATATTTGGGTCAACCATAATGACATACTTCATTGTCTTTATCAGAAGGTGTATGACATACTAAGAACAGGAAAACGTTTTAAGATCTTCTGCAATGACTTGAGTAGACCTAAGCAAGATCTACTAATGTCCTGGGTATAAGGTTTTTAAGAGGGGTCTGTATCAAATTCTACCCTGTGATTTCTGACCATTGATGCAGTCATCAGGAGGTCAGATACTCCTGGGGTCAAATGGAGGTGAATTCCAAAGACCAAACCATATGATTTATTAGAATTCTGCTTGTGACAGCTTAGAGGCATACAGTTTGCTACTGTGGCCTGGCATCCCTAAAAACATTCCACCACTGTGGCAGCTAGATTCTGGAAAGATAGAAGAAGTTGAGTATCATCCGCATGAGATTATATTAAAGTCCCATGGTTCAACCACCTTAGCCAGTGGATCCATACCAATATTAAACAGTGTGGGGCCTACTGCAGAGCACTGCAGGACACTCTGGGGGTCATTATGACCCCAGCAGTCAGAGATAATGTGGCAGTAGTACCGCCAACAGGCTGGCGGTACATACCGCCACATTATGACACTGGCGGGTTGGCTGAAGCCAATCTGCCAATGCACCACTCCGACTGCCATTGCGGTAGCAGCCGCTGGGCTTGAGATAACAGTCTCCAGCCTGGCGGCCACTATTGTGCCACCAGCAGTATCATGGCCCTGCCTACCGCCATAGTTTCTGTGGCATTCGTAATGCCATGAAAACCATGGTGGTAGGCCCTATCAGTGACAGAGAATTCCTTCCCTGTCACTGATAGGAGGCCCCCTCCCCCCAACACTCCCCAGACACCTCCATCCCCCTTCATCCATGCTCCCCTCCCTTCCACTCTCCCCCATACACACACACACAGACACACACTCAGCCACACAGACATACACGCACACAAACACGCATGCATTCATTCATTCACGCACACATTCGCACACACATCCAAATTTACAAGCAGACACGCATTCATATTTCCATTTACACACGCACTCACACACATGCATACACGCACTCACACACATGCATACACGCACGCAAACAACACTAAACACACACTCGCATTATTTGACACAATACGGCTGGAGGCGGTCTACTGGTGTGCCGCTGCTGGTCGAAGCATCGCCACCTTACCACCATCCGCCAGTATGGCCACAGCTGGATTTCCGCCCTTCTTTTGGTGGAAATCTGGCTGTGGTCATAATTTGGCAAACGGATGGTAGCCGCGGCAATGGTCTTTTGGCGGCCGTCGCCGCGGCAGTAGGCGGTTTTCACTGCCATTGTCATAATGAGGGCCTGTGTCTTAAATCTTTGACACTGGAAATAAAAAGAGGGCAGTGTACAACCTGTACCCTGTATGAGCAAAATGATCTAATCCATAGGTTGGCCTTGTCCTTCACCCCAATATCCTCAAGGTGTTCCAAAAGCATGCTGTGAGACACAGTATCGAAAGCCTCAGACAAGACTAAAAAATGAAGACAGCTTTGGTGTCTTCATCCAGAGTACAATTAACAATTTCAGAAACCTCTAAAAGTGCCATCTCAGTGCTGTGACCTTTGTGAAAGACTGAGGGGCGGATTTATACTTTTTCACGCAAAACTGCATTAGTGCAGTTTTGCATGAAAAAGTATAGCACTGGCTAGCGCCATTCCAAGATGCCGGCCGGGTGCCATGTTTATGGAATGGTGCTATCTGGCGCTAATGCCTTGTTAGCATCCTTGGAAAGGGCTCTAACAGGGCTGGGGAGGCGTAGGGGGAACTGAGGCTTGTGCACTGAATTATGGCGCTACACTGCTTAGAGGCAAAAAAATTGCCTCTAAGAAGTGTAGCACCATTTTCTGGCACATATCCCCCACGGACTTGCCCACCACCCCAGTGGCCATGCACAGGGGACAAATGTCTCCAGGGCATGGCCACTGGGGCCAGCGCCATCCAGAGGGCCCCAAGTCAGTGTCCCCGAGTGGTGTTTGGGATTAAAAATACTCTCCTGGACTTACCTAGGATGGGTCCCCCATCCTTAGGTGTCCTCCTGTTGTGGGTGGGTGTGGGTGTCCCGGGGGCCAGGGAAGGGCATGTGTGGGCAATTTTCATGGTCTCCAACCATGGAAACATGCCTATAGGTACCCTTGCGCCTGCCCATATCCAGGCGTTAAATAATGGCACTAAGCAAGCTTAGCGCCATTATTTAAGGACCCCATCCCCCATGCTGGATTTTAGCATGGGGGATGAATATGACGCAAAGGCCAGATCGTCCTTTTCTGGACGGGAACGCCTACCTTGCCTCTCATTGACGCAAGGTAGGTTTTCCCCTACAGAAAATGATGTTAACTCCATAACTTTGGCGCTAGATGTGTTTAGCGCAAAAGTATAAACATGGAGTTATGTTTGTGCTGAAGTAGCATAAAAAATATGACAATAATTCAGTGCAAACTGAGAGTAAATATGGGCCTGACTGTGTTGCATAAAGATCATTGGCTTCTAAAAACTGACTAATCTGTTAGCTTACAATTTTTTGGAGAACTTTACCCATAAGAGAAATCAACAAATAGGCCTATAATTACTGAGATTTTATATATCAATATTTGTTTTTTCAAAAAGGGGAGCGCTAATGTTATTTTCCTTCAGCAGGTAACTGAGGCTAGTTGTAGTGATGAATTAAATAACCAGTTGATCAACTTATTATGTATGGGACTATGGCCCTCATTACAACTTCGGCGGTCTTATAGAAAGACCACCGAAGCTGTGGGCGCCATTATACCGCCAGTGCTGGCGGTATTTGTGGCTCCCTATTATGACCTTTCTGCTGGGCCAGCGGATGGAAACAGCATTTCCGTCCGCTGGCGCAGCAGAAAAGGCACATCAACATTGCAGCTGGCTCATAATGGAACTGGCGGCAATGTTGATGTGCAGCGGGTGCAGCAGCACCCGTCACGCATTTCACTGCTCGAAATTCGGGCAGTGAAATGCACGATGGGGATGTGCCTGGGGGCCCGTTACCACCAGCCTTTCCATGATGGCGCTTACCGCCATGGACAGACTGGCGGTTGGAGACTCAAAATTTGCAGGGCAGCGGTGTTTGCACCGCTGCCCTGGGGATCATGACCAACTGGCGGAAGCCTGGTGGTCAGTTGCAGGGGCCGGCGGGATGGCCGTGGCTATTGCGCCACGGTCATAATACACTGGCGGTACACTGCCAGCCTGTTGGTGGTGTGACCGCTGGTGTACAGCCAGCCGCCAGGGTCGTAATGAGGCCCTATATTTTTCAAAATCTGAGGGGGATAATGATATAAAGAGGATCCAGGGCGGACTTTCAAAATACGGGCTTCAGGTTCTGCTAGCAAGATGGCACTTCTCCTGACTGCCTCTGGGTATTATTTATTTATATTGCCTGTAATTAGACAAGCTGAAGCCATGCCGGTCTTTTCAGTAAGAAAGAGATGCCTGGAACACCTCCAGCACTGGCTGCACCTACGAGGGTGAAACACTTTTATATTTTTCTCTGCTGAAGAAAGGATTGACCTTGAAACAAGTGTCCAGAGATGATTTTATAACTTAAGGCCTGGAATAACGAAACTGCTTAAAGAATTCACTGTGAGTTGCTGGCTTTGCTTTTTCTTCCCGTTTATATAACCTGTTGGGAGTGCGCTTTCACATGAGGACAACTTCGTTTTTGATAATTAACCGGCCTGTCCAGCCGGGAAGGCAGCACCACTGCACATCGAAGCAGGTCTGTGTGACTAAAAATGGATTGTCACATAAGAGCAATCAGGTTGGGTTATTCACAGCAAATCTGACAATTTTACCTTGGATTCGCCTACAAAGGTTTTGCACTTTGGGTCATTATTTTGTTTGGCTCCAGCAACACACTTGGGGCAAAATGAAAAAATTGCAGGACCACCACAACCAGCATGCACTGCTCACTTGAGAGGCCCACTGGGGCGGACTAGTATTTAAAGAGACTAATCAGGTGCCTGTAATTAGACAAGCTGAAGCCATGCCGGTCTTTTCAGTAAGAAAGAGATGCCTGGAACACCTCCAGCACTGGCTGCACCTACGAGGGTGAAACATTTTTATATTTTTCTCTGCTGAAGAAAGGATTGACCTTGAAACACGTGTCCAGAGATGATTTTATAACTTAAGGCCTGCAATAATGAAACTGCTTAAAGAATTCACTGTGAGCTGCTGGCTTTGCTTTTTCTTCCCGTTTATATAACCTGTTGGGAGTGCGCTTTCACATGAGGACAACTTCGTTTTTGATAATTAACCGGCCTGTCCAGCCGGGAAGGCAGCACCACTGCACATCGAAGCAGGTCTGTGTGACTAAAAATGGATTGTCACATAAGAGCAATCAGGTTGGGTTATTCACAGCAAATCTGACAATTTTACCTTGGATTCGCCTACAAAGTTTTTGCACTTTGGGTCATTATTTCGTTTGGCTCCAGCAACCCACTTGGGGCAAAATGAAAAAATTGCAGGACCACCACAACCAGCATGCACTGCTCACTTGAGAGGCCAACTGGGGCGGACTAGTATTTAAAGAGACTAATCAGGTGCCTGTAATTAGACAAGCTGAAGCCATGCCGGTCTTTTCAGTAAGAAAGAGATGCCTGGAACACCTCCAGCACTGGCTGCACCTATGAGGGTGAAACACTTTTATCTTTTTCTCTGCTGAAGAAAGGATTGACCTTGAAACACTTGTCCAGAGATGATTTTATAATTTAAGGCCTGGAATAATGAAACTGCTTAAAGAATTCACTGTGAGTTGCTGGCTTTGCTTTTCCTTCCCGTTTATGTAACCTGTTGGGAGTGCGCTTTCACATGAGGACAACTTCGTTTTTGATATAAATATATATATATATATATATATATATATATATATACATATATATAGATAGATAGATAGATAGATAGATAGATAGATAGATAGATAGATAGATAGATATTCTACTTGAAAAAACAAAGGTTAAAGGAACGTTATATTTTGGTGAATCTACACATTCCATTTTGAACTAACTAAATCAGTGGAATTCACCAGCTATAGTTATCTCAAGTGACAATAATTTGTGCTCCCATCATGTACTGTGTTGTCACCAATTATATAATTTGAGATGTTTCAGTGATGTTATCAACTATGCCATAGAATATATTGTGAGTGATTTAATATGGGAAGTGCTTAGCATGGTTGGATGTAACTCGCATGATTCGCTGTAGCGTAACTATGCAAACATTCACCATGATTATCCGGAATTAAGCAAGAAAAGTAATTCTGCATTTAGTTCTATTGTCTTAGCACAAAAATTCTCCCTTGCATCCAAAATGGAGACAAGGATGCATTTTGAGCTCAGAAATAGCACTAAATGCAACAGAACATGAATGACGAGCAGTTGCTCGCACTTGCTAAATTTGTACTTAGATTATGGTTTTCCCCCAACTTTATTCTTCGCATTTAGCACTGAAGTCTTTGTGCAAAATATATCCAAGCATTCAAAAATAGTGCTAAATGCAGCCGAACATAAACAGCAGTATGAGCACCTGCCTGCGCTTGTCAAATGTGCTATTGTGTTAGGATTGTTTTCACCCCAATTTACACTTAATTAATTACGCAAGTGGGCTTAACAGCATTGTTATTGGTAATCCCATGTTTGTGCATGTCGAGGGTGGAGTTATAGTTACTTGAGGGCACAAGTTGCAGTTACTTCAAAGAACTATGTCAGATGAATTTCAGTGGTTTGATCCATTTAAATAATATGTTTTAACTGATATTTTCATCCAACTATAACACCGCTTTAACCTTTTTTTTCCAGTGAAATTCTATTTTCTTTTTCTAATATAACAAATTAGTACAATTTGTAACTACAAAAAAACTTTAGGCTTTCTTTTTTCTGTGAAATTCTATGGTTGTTTTTACATGAAGTCAGATGTTCATCGTCATGCATGGCATGGGGTTGGATGCAGTGCCTGGCTAGACTCCCAAGCCCCACTGTATCGTACAGCTCACTATGTCACATAACAATTTAAAGAGTGCAATTTTAAGATAGATCTACTGGATTGGCCAATAAAGGTTGTGATTTTAAGTAAGGCACACCTATTGGCTTTGTCATAAATTTACCAATAACTATATTTAATTGTATATGTCATAAATTCACACATTACAATGTTTAATAATAATGATTATAATGATTGTCTCAAATTGTTTTTAATAAAGCGTTTCAAAATACTTTTTTCAAGATACAAAGTGCATCCATAGAATTAACCACAAAGGTGCCCTGAACTCCAACTGAAGAGTATACGACTCCAGCTGCAATTGTTTCAAAAATATTAAAAATACAGCAAACTCTCCTGGGATCATAAATTAAATGACCCAGGAGAGTTAGAGCCTGATTTAGATTTCGGCAGAAGGCTTACTCCATCACAACTGTGACGGATATCCTGTCCACTGAAATATAAATCTCATAGGGAATAATGGGATTTCTATTTCCACGTATGGGATATCTGCCACCATTGTGATGCAGTAACCCATCCACTGAAATCTAAATAATACCCATATTGTGCTTTTTTATGTTATGTTGCTAGGGGGCTGCTGCACTCCCTGCAGTCCCCCCATACCATTACAAAAGGCCAGTGGTGCCCCTGTCCCTTATAGGGGCACTACAAGGATTTAAAAATATTTTTTTTAAAGCTCTACGGCATTATGGTGTGCTAATTCCACACAGCAATGAATGACAAATGAGTCACTCTTGCTGCTCATCTATGATTCTTATTTTGCATTTTCTTCCTGGGGAAGAGAACGTGAACCAGAACCTGCATCCTGCCAAGAAGAACTGCGTGGCTACCTAAAGGACTCACCTGTATGCTTTCTGTGAAGGACTGCTGCCTTGCTGTTGCCCTTCTGCCTTGCTGCTCTCTGGCTGTGATGAAGAAGTGCTCTCCAAGCGCTTTGATAGAGCTTGCCTCCTGTTCCCTGAAGTCTCAGGGCCAAAAAGACTTCATCTCTACAAGAAGTACTCCTTGTGTGGCGAACTTCGATGCACAGCCTGCCAGAAACGATGCACAGCCTGCACCGCAGTGAAAATTTCACTGCACGCAGAACTGGAACAACGCAGTCCGACTTCGCATCGAGAAGATCGACGCAGCGCCAGCGTAGCAACCGGACATTCAACATACGGCCTACCGGATCAACGCACAGCTGAGCTGGAATGACTCAGCCCGACTTCCAGAGAGGAATCTATGCAGCGCCTGCCGTGCAGTAGAAAATTTGACGCAACGCTCACCGAATCAACGCAGCTCCTGTGACTTGGTCCTGCCAGTGCAGGAAATTCACGCATCGTCCCCGGGCGTCCGAAATCCCCACAACCTGAAGAGGATCCACAACCGAGCCCCGGAAATCGACGCACAGCCGTCCCTGAGTGAAAACTAAATGACTCATTGCTGTGTGCGGCCCGAGAAATCGACGCACGCCCCTTTGTTTCCACGCATCTCTTCCTCTGCGGTTCTTTGCAGAGATTTTTCATGCGAACCAGGTACTTTGTGCTTGACACAGACTTTGATTGCTTTTAAAAGACTTCAGACACTTTATATCACTTTTACAGTGATATCTCAACATATACTTATTGCATTTTAATAGTTTTGACCTGCATGTATCCAGATAAATATTATTTATTTTTCTAAACACTGTGTAGTGTATTTTTGAGGTGCTATACTGTGTTGTTTTATGATTTATTGCACAAATACTTTACACATTGCCTTCTAAGTTAAGCCTGACTGCTCAGTGCCAAGCTACCAGAGGGTGGGCAAAGGATAATTTGGATTGTGTGTGACTTACCCTGATTAGAGTGAGGGTCCTTGCTTGGACAGGGAGTAACCTAACTGCCAACCAAAGACCCCATTTCTAACAATACATCTATAGTATTGAGGACTTGTTCAGTGGTGAAGGACCTAAGAAGTTTGAGGACCTGATTTAGAGTTTGGTGGATGGATTACTCTGTAAAAAATGTGAAGGCTATCCCTTTCACCTTATAAGAAACACATTATGACCAATCATAGTTTCAGCAAGGCAGATGGGATATGTGTTACATTTGTGACAGAGTACCCATCTGCGATCCCCTAAATCAAGCCATAAAACATATGTATCAGGTGAGGTACGGTTCACCTGTGTGGTCCAAAGGAGGTTCAGGACAGGAAGGGATCCTGTCACATTGATTTATGGGTTGAGTAATTCTTAATGAAATGGTTTTTAAGATATTTGATGCATGGTATTGTTTTTCAGATGAAAATATTAATTTGAGTGTGTTTTTATAAATAATGTCAAAGATACAATAAATTCTTTCCAACAAATAAGTCTTGTCGGACTGCGTGGGGCAGGTGTTGGGGTCAGGGCTTTCTGGTGGCCTCCGGGTTCTATGAACTAACTCTCTACAGTGCACTCAAAGGTGATTAAAACCAGATGGAATGTAGCATTTAGTTTGTTTTCATTGTGCTTATGCGCTTATGAGGTAATTGTGAATGTTGCACTCTGTTTAGCACGCAACTCTTTTCTGCAGTCCCTGATTTTACAGGCATTTCCCCAGCTTTTCCCCTGATTTATCGTTTGTGCAGAAAATGAGACATACCATTGTTTGTGCCGAAGTAAGACATACCAAGTGCAAACATTTTCCATTCATATTGTGCACATTGGTAGGCTTCTACTATGTCATTTTACATCAGGTAATAACTAGGGATAAACTAGATTGCAAAAATATAAAGGAGGTAGTGCATCTTTAATAGGTGCAGCAGTAAAATGTGAAGGTAAAATGTTTTTATCATTTGCACCACTAGCCTAGTTTCTTTAAGAACGTCAGACTACTGAAGACCATGCTATGTGGCAAATCGTCCAGGACCTGGAGGGTTGCACTAGTTTAGTTGAGTTTAGTTTAGTTTAGTTTAGTTTAGTTTAGATTACCAGTGTACCATTTGTTAGGCTCTTTCAACCACACTAGGGTATCTTGGTGCTAGAAAATCCTGAAACAACTTAACAATGCAAGAGACACCACATAAACAACAAGGAAGACAGCAGAGTAAAACTTGGAATGGAAACAGTCATTCCTTCAAAGGTTCCATAAATCTGTGTATATTAGGTTCTTGGTGTAGCAAACTAGGGAAAGAGTTCCATTTTAATGCACATGAAAATGCACATGAAAATGCCCTACCTCCTAAGCCTTCCAACAGTTCTTCAGAATAGTCAGAAAAAGCATAGAGGGTTATTAACAAGCCCCTTGAGCTGCCGGTTCATCACTTTTTATATGGGGTGAAAAGTGACAAACTGGTGGCACAAGGAGTATGTGAATATGCCCCATAGGTTTAGATCTAACCTTGCCATCTGGTGGGTAACAATTGAAACACGAGTTCAAAGGAGAATGGTCAGAAGAGTAGACTGTCGTCTGAACCAAGCATCCATTCTCTTTCAAGAAGTAAGTGCAGTGAGGCCTTCGTCCCAAAAAATCAGTCTCATTGCATAATTCTGAACCAACTGAAACTTTTGATTTGAAAAAGCTGGAAGGTCAAAGTAAACTGGGTTGCAGCAGTCCAGCCTAACAGATATAAATACATACATAATTTGAACCATGTACACAAATATAAGAAGATGCAAAGCGCATTTTAACTTGTGTAGTTGGAAAAACACACTTTCACCGCCAAGAAAATTTGAGCAGCCAGAGTATGCAGGAAATAAATCTTTAGCCTCAGATTTTTTACCACATTCACCTGTGCAAGTGGGGAGCCCAGCGAGGACGGCCAAAAAGATAATTCCCAAAAGATAGATGGCCATTGCTTCCGCTGCCACTGGGCAGAGCGGAATTCCATCCAGGAGCTCAAGCTCTGTGGCAAACAGAGGAGGGCGGCCTCCCCTTCTTCTTCTGCGTGCGCACGGTTCCCCCTTTTTCATTCCATTGCGAGCAGCCGCTTGGTTACTGTGCCTTTTGTTGTCAGAGAGGCGTGCAGTCGGTACCCCGTCTCCTGCTGCGTGCTTGCGGCACCCGACTTAGTAACTCTGTAAAGCGCTCACGCTACGCTATTCCGGCGCCCCCCTTTTTTGGCTCTCCGCTTCTCATTTCTCACTAAGCCCCTCGGTTCGAGACACAGTGCGACTGGGGTGCCCTTTCGTGTACTGAGCCAAGTAACTCAGTGATTGCCTCGTATGGTCGGCCGTAAACACTGCAATCGGGGCAGGTTTTGTTGATATTGGCTAACCTCTTAAAGCCCTAGGGTTTGTACCTCACCCGCGCTACCCTGCATTTAGTAAATACCATTTAGGCCTTCCTGACCTGGCTGGGTGACTACCAGGTTTATTCGTCAATGTGGGCCCAGTCTGGGCCAGGAACGCTCATCAGGGCAAGTGGGGGCATTGCGGGGTGGAGGCTAAAGAAGTGAAAGAAAATATTGTGTAATTGTGGATTGACATTAATTGCCACTGCAGTAGTCCTGTGTTATATACATTTAATTACAAAAAAGTGGTGCTTAATTAATAACATCGTGTAACACATTGCGTGATCATGGGTGTCAATCGCAGTAAAGTTGGTAAGCGTAAGGGCAAAGACCCTGAATTATCGCAATTGTTGAAATTATTATTAGCAAAATTAGGAGATGGGGACACAGACAGTGGGAATTCTGGGCGTTCGTTTGTGCCTCCTTGTGCGACATTCCCACCTGTGAAGCACAGAACTAAGAGGCAGCTTCCAAACAATCAGCAGGCAGCTTCCCCCCGGCATTAGCCCCCCCTGCGCACTCCCCGGGGGCCGATAATTTAACCGAATCTTTGTGCATTACTCCAAAGGTCTCAGTAGAGCAGAGAGCAGTCTCTACACCGGAGTTAGGGGTCATGGCCATTCTAACGGATATTTCTAACGGCAGAAATTGGCAACCTTAGCTGCACCCCCTGCGTTAACAGTAATCCAGCCCGCAGCGCAAGTGGTCCCTCCCCACGTCTCTCAAGGACCTGGCAGCGCCACTGCCCAGGTAGTTACCCAAGATGTGACCACACAGGCGCTGCTTTTGGCAGCGCAGAGTTTGTCCAGCCTTGAAGCTCCCCCACCCCTGTTCCCCTGTTCCCCTGTTCCCCTGTTCCCCCTACTGCTCCATGGGCCACAACTGATAGGCTAAAGGACACAGTGGAGGAACTCAAGCCCCAGATAGAGGCAATTGTGGCAGTGTGCAGTGTTAAACCTTCAGCTACTGTGACTGCTGGTCCGAATGTCATTCCGTCACCGGGCGTGCAGGCACATATCCCCAACAACATTGACAAAGGTAAGATCACAGAGTCTAGCACAAATACATCTGAGGGGGCAGCGTGGCAGTGGTTGCTGGGCAGAACACTTTATTATCCCGGCCAGGTAAGCTCGCTGCCCACGTTGCCACAGATGTGAAAGAAAAGATCTGGAAGGGGGAATTTGTAGACATATTTTCACTCATCAGAGCTAAAAGAAGGGAGATAGAATTGAAAGATAAAGAGGGGATGAAATCATCTTCCAATGACAAGAAACCCAGAGTTGAAGAGAGCATAACCAATTGGCTGTTTGGATTTAATGTTTACATGTCAGTCATGCTTGAGAAGAAGCCAGATTTGGCAACATCTATGATTTTCTATGCTAATAAGATTTTGAAAGCACACCATAGGTATGGGGGTAATGTGTGGTTTGAGTATGATAGGGACTTCAGGTGGGCTAAATTTGAGGAGCCAGAAATAGGTTGGGACCAAAGTGAAGTGAATGTATAGTTGGAATGACTGAACAGCAAGCTGCCTGGCAAGCAGCCTTTCGCATACAATTTTCCAGTGACAAAAAGGGCTCATGCTGGGCATTCAATAGAAAGTTGTGTTCTCGGGCTGCAGGATCCTGCAAATTTAAACATGCCTGTTCCTTCTGCGGACTCCCTTTGCACCCAGAGTTCAAGTGCATTAAGAAATCCAAAGAAAAGTTTAAAAAAGGGAGTAAGCCCCCTAGCTGACATAACGTTGCCATCACCCATAAAGATTAACCCTCTCCTTTCCTGGCTTCAGTCCTATTTTAACAAAGACTCTGCAGACCTTTTCTTAAGTGGCTTCTCTTGTGGTTTCAGGAAACGTTGAAATATATGTAGTTATATTTTCATATATATAGGTATATATACATTTTTTTGTGTTGTTGTTTCTAGGTTTGATTGAACAACTTTGGGGAGTATAGTATTTAGTCCTGAAGAAGGTAGTGAAAAAGGTTTTGAGAGCCCACCGAAACGCGTCAATGCTTTATTTATACTGGACCCATAGGAGGAGGCTCCTATCGAACAAGGATTTATGACAATTATCGATAGCCCTATATCTACCAGAACTGGGACAGGTTTACTTCAGTAGGCTATTGTATATGTCTTTTATTGTCTCCCGTCTTATGAATTTTATTTTTGTTTTATTAATGGTTTTGGATTGATGTGTTTGTCTTGTATTGTGTGATTTGTTTTTTTTATTTTTGATCATATTAAATATATACCTTTGATTCCTTTGTTTTTAGACTGATCAATAGAGAAATTCATTGATTGCGTGAGTGTGGAGTGATCAGTTTGGTTTTCCCGTGGGGGAATTATTTTTTTTCACGGTTTCAGGATCCTCACCTTAAAAGTGCCTCCTATTCCACATTGCAACAATTTACTGTCAGCCAGAAGAAATCCCAGGGTGGTTGCAAAGAAGGTGGAAAAGGAAAGGTTCATGGGCAGGTTGGTGGGCCCCTTCTCATCCCCTCCATTCAGAAATTTTGTTTGTTCTCCCTTGGGGGTGGTGCCTAAAAAAGAGCCTGGCCAGTTTAGACTGATTCATAATCTCTCAGCCCCGTGTGGATCTTCAGTAAATGAGGCAATTGACCCCCAACTATGCTCAGTCTGATATGCAACGTGGACCAGGTCCTGAAGAAGTTGTGCGAACTAGGACACAGGGCACTTCTGGCAAAAACTGACATTGAGTCAGCTTTTCAGCTCCTCCCAGTACACCCAGACGATTACCATTTGTTAGGATTTCAATTTGGAGGGTCTTATTTCTACGATAAATGCATGCCAATGGGCTGCAGCGTGTCCTGCAGTTATTTTGAACAGTTCAGCTCCTTGTTAAAATGGATTTTCACCAAGGGCACTAGGCACAAGGATATGATTCACTATTTGGATGACTTTCTGGTAGGAGGCCCTCCAGGATCTGCTAGGTGTCTGTGGGCCTTGCGGGCTTTGACTTGTTTGAAGAGTTTGGTGTTCCTCTTGCCTCAGACAAGACAGAAAGCCCCACAACTTGTATTACATTTCTGAGGATCGAAATAGACTCTGTGGCGGGTGAGTGTCTCCTGCCCCAGGATAAGTTGTTGGCTTTAAAGAACTCGATTTATTCAGTCCTGGCTGAAAAGAAGGTCACTTTACACCAGCCATAAGTATTGGTGGGGCAGCAGAATTTTGCTTTACGGATTATCCCCATGGCGTGCCCCTTTTCACGGTCTATTGCTAGGGCGATGGCAGGATTGACAGAGAAGCATCATCATACCAGACTGTCGTTAGAAGTCAAGGAGGATTTGAAAATTTGGGCTTCCTTTTTATAAGATTTCAATGGGGCAGTCATCTGGCCTCCTCGTCCAATCCCAAGTTCTACCCTGGGCCTTTTCACTGATGCGCAGGCAGTGTAGGTTTTGGGACCATTCTGGGTAACAGCTAGTACAGAGGGGACTGGCCAGCTGAGTGGCATAATGAGGGGATCACAAGAAATGTGGCATTTTTGGAACTATTCCCCTTTGTGGTGGCTGTGACAATTTGGGCCCTTAATTTAAAAAAAATACATCAGTGATATTTTGGTAAGACAACATGGCGGTGGTAGAGGCATTTAATAGGCAAGGTGCATCTTACAGGCTTTTACTCCGACTTCTAAAACACTTAGGCCCTCATTACAACCCTGGCGGTCGGTGATGAAGCGGCGGTAATACCGCCAACAGGCCAGAGATAACAATAATGGAATTATGACCACGGTGGAAACCGCCAACACATACAGCCACATTAACACTCCGACTGCCACGGCGGTAGCAACAAACACCGTAGCGGTAACTGTCAATAGCCAGACGGAAGACAATGTACCGCCCACTGCATAACAACCCACCCATCCATCAGCTTTTCCTGGGCGGTACCAACGCCATCAAAAGCACGGCGGAAACAGAACACAGAAGGGAAATGACTCACAACGCCATGGAGCCCGAACTGCAGGTGTTCCCCATTCTGGTGTACCTTCTCATACACCAGGAACATGAAAGCTGGCGACTACGACCACAGTGAGTACTGCACCTAGCACACAGGGGAGGGGGGAGGAACAAGAGAGTGACACACACACGCAGCACGCAACACCCCCACCCCCACCTTCACCCCCAACACTATACACACAAATACATGCAACAACATTACATACATACCCCTTAACCCTCTGGAATAACGCAAGGACAAAAGGAATGGAGTAAAATGAGTGTAATATTAGTATTTTTAAGAAATATGTTCATAAAGGAAAAACAGTATGTACAATATATACAAAAGGAGGGACAATGCCCACTCAAAAATGTCCGTGGCCCACTGGGCGAAAACACATAGGCCAAGGCCACACTTGACTCCTGCCTCAATATGGAGAGAACACTGCAAGGGCATCAGGTCGAAAACACACAGGCACCTCAGGGGGATGTGGAATTGGGGGGGCACCTCAGCCGGAAGATGGTACAACGCCACTGGTCCTGGAGGGGGCTCCATGCCCACTGCTTGGTCCTGGGGAGTGCTAAGCCACAGTCTCCCAAGTGGGTGGTTTGCCCACTGCTTGGTCCTGGGGAGGGCAAAGTCACAGTCTCTCTAGTGGATGGTTTGCCCACTTCTTGGTCCTGGGGAGTGCAAAGCCACAGTCTCTCTAGTGAGTGGTTTGCCCACTGCTTGGTCCTGGGAAGTGCAAGACCACAGTCTCTCTAGTGGGTGGCTTCTTCCACTGGTTCCGGAGGGGGCAGTGTGCCCAGTGTGCTTCATCCTGGCAAGGATAGGGTGAGTGGATGCCTTCTTCCACTGGTTCTGGAGGGGGATTTGTACCCAGTGTGCTTCACCCTGGCAAGTAGGGGCTGATTGGATGCCTTCTTCCACTGGTTCTGGAGGGGGCCTTGTGCCCAGTGTGGTTCATCCAGGCAAGGATAGGGTGAGTGGATGCCTTCTTCCACTGGTTCTGGAGGGGGCTTTGTGCCCAGTGTGCTTCATCCTGGCAAGGAGGGGCTGAGTGGATTCCTTCTTCCACTGGTTCTGGAGGGGGCCTTGTGCCCAGTGTGCTTCATCTTGGCAAGGTTAGGGTGAGTGGATGCCTTCTTCCACTGGTTCTGGAGGGGGCTTTGTGCCCATTGTGCTTCATCCTGGCAAGGAGGGGCTGAGTGGATGCCTTTCTCCACTGGTTCTGGAGGGGGCTTTGTGCCGAGTGTGCTTGATCCTGGCAAGGATAGGGTGAGTGGATGCCTTCTTCCACTGGTCTCGGAGGGGGCACTGCACCCTGTGATGCAGATCTTTTGGAATGCATGGTCACAGTCTCTCACCTGGGTGTCACAACAACAGGTTTTGCAGGGGGCAGGATGCACTGCAGCCCATGTAGTCACCACTACACACTGCTCTCCGGCGGTGACGACTGCTCAGTGTATGCCAGTTGTGCTGTAGGTGGCGGTGCAGGCAGCGGTAGTAGTAGCCTCCAGGCCTTCACCTGCAGCCTCGGACGGCTGCCCACTGGGGCTGCTGCAGCTGGCAGTGGTGCTGCGGGCGGTGGGGCAGGTGGTGTTGTTGGCCACGGTGCAGGTGGCAGTTCAGGCAGTGGTGGTGGTGGCCTCCACGCCTTCACCTGCAGCCTCGGACATCTGCCCACTGGGGCTGCTGCTGGCGGCTGGGCAGGTAGTGCTGCTAGCCCCAATGCAGGTGGCGGTGCTGGCAGTTGTGGTCGTAGCCTCAAGGCCTTCACCTGCAGCCTTTGACAGCTGAAGTGCCATGGTTGGTGTTCTGTGCCCCGTCCTGCCCTTGGCAGATGGTGGTGCCTCCTTGCTTTTACCAGCTGGAGTCTTTGACTTGCCCTTGCTTGCTAGTTGTGCCTCCTTCCCCTTGATGGCTGCTATCCCCTTCTTGCCCTTGCCACGTGGCAGACCCTTCTTTGCCTTGGCAGGTGTTGCTGGCAAACTGGCTGGGCTTACGGCTGCTTCCTTGGAGCCTCTCACAGCTGCAGAAACCACAGTGGCCATGGGCTGGGTGGCTGAGGTGCTGGGCTGGGTACTGGCCACCCTGGCCTGAGATGAAGGATGGGGGGTAGAGGTAGGGAATAGGTCAATGGTGGAGAGGAAAAGCTTCTTAGGGACACTGGGGTGGGAAGAGGGTGAAGGTTTGGGAGTGGAGGAAGAGGGAGTGGTTGTAGGAGGTGTCAGTCTGCTGTGTTTGGGTGCAGGTGCATGGGCTGGATGGTGTTGTGAGGTGGATGCCTGTTGGGTGTGTGTGTGCTTGCGTTTGTGTACTTTGGGAGGAGGGGTCACAGACACAGTGGGAGAGGACACAGGGGACGTGTGCATGGATGTGGGGGTGGTGACTGCCAGTGAGGAGCGTGTATTGATAGGCATGCTGGTGATGGAGGTAGTGGATGAGGATGTAGTGCATGCAGGTGTGAGTGGAGACGCTACTGGGAGGGGGTGGACAACGAGGAGGAGGGGGACACAGTGGAGGCAGTGGATGTTGGTGTGTCTGCATGGGGATGGTGTTTGTGTGAGTGCCTGTAAGATGAAGGGTGGTGCTTGTGTTTGCTGAACCACTTCTGTGTATTGATTTGGGTGATTGCTGGTCTGAAGGTGTGCTTGGGATAGGCTGGGGTTGAGGGGATTGGGACTGGGTAGAGGAAATTGGAGGGGGAGGCTGGATACAGGGACAATGGCTGCCATCAGTGTGGAGGCCGGAGCCTGGAATGCTCTCTGTTGGACCACCACACCAGAATTAATGCCCTCCAGGTATGCATTTGTTTGTTGCAAATGCCCTGCTACATCCTGGATGGCATTCAGTATGGTTAACTGCCCAAGAGAGAGGGATCTCAAGAGGTCAAAAGCCTCCTCACTGAGGGCAGCAGGGCTGACTGGGGCAGGGCCTGAGGTGCCTGGGGCAAAGGAGATGCCCACCCTCCTGGGTGAGTGGGCACGGGAAAAACGCTGAGGGGCTGCTGGAAGGGTGGTGCTGGTATGGGGGTGGCGGCTGTACCTGTTGTTGGAGTGGGCACAGAGGTGTCTGCCACCACCAGGGAGCTTCCGTCGTAGGAGGAATCACTGTCGGTAGTGTCCCCTCCTGTCTCCATCATGGTGCTCCCCTCGCCCTCCATCCAACTGGTGCCCTCACAATCGGTGGATTCGGCCTTCAGGCCCATGTGGGATGCAGCTCCCTCCGTTGCCAGTGCCTCTGCTCCTCCGCCAGATGATGCTAATGCACACAAGGACAGGGTAACAAAACTAAAAGGGGGGAGAGACAGAGGATACACATGGTCAATGCCAGCAACAACACCACCGTTGGTGTAGATAACACACAGGGAACAGCCCTATGCACTAGGCCATGCACTACCAGTTACAATGCTAGTCACCAGCCCATGGGGTACAATGCCTAACGCCATTAGCCGCACACCTGAAACCCACAGGACTCTGCCCAGTAGTAGATGCCCACTAACACTATTGGGGTTGGAGTGCATCTGATCTTGCCCATCATTGAACATACCCTGCCATATTCACCCTGGCCTAGGGGCATTCACAGCCCACATCCTCCACCCAGGTAAAACCTTAACACGCGCACAGTCATGATTCTGTACTCACTCCCTTGTGGCTGATGTGATGCCTTCAAGAGCCCATCCAACTCCGGATAGGCCACCGCCAGGATGCGGAACATCAGGGGGTCAGGGTACGACAGGCGCCCCTTCCTTGTTGGGAGGCCAGCCCAAGCTGGGCCTCCACCGTCTTCCTTGCCCAGCGATGCAGGTCCTCCCACCGTTTGCGGCAGTGGGTACTCTGCGTGTCAAAGACCCCCAGGGTCCGCACCTCCTTGGCGATGGCACGCCAAATACCCTTTTTCTGATGGGTGCTGACCTGCAGAAAAAATACAGCAGGAAAGGGCTTAGTCTTACTGTCCGGACTGTCATACTCATGGCCCACCATATCCCTCCCATCACCTTATGCAAATACATTCCCCACCATACATGCACACTCTACCCAGGACCCTTCAGACCCCCCCCCTACAAGAGGGCATCGACTGACCCTATCCTTGCCAGCACACAGAAATCCATACATTCATGGGCCACACATCATGCTCACAGTGTACTCACCTGTTTGTTTGGAGGACCAAAGAGTAAAGTGTTCTTGGGTAGGACCCTATCCACTAGTCTCTCCAACTCCTTCGAAGTGAAGGCGGGGGCCCTTTCCCCAGACACTCGAGCCATTGTCGCTTCCAGCCACAGGTCACAGTAGCACTTGCAGTGTAAGTCCCCTCCTGTTGAAGGTCAGGTAGCAAGTGAGTGAACAGATAGAAAATGGCGATCATGTCCGCGGTGGTGCGTACCGTCACCGCTGGTGTACATTGCCTTTGGCTCCTGGAACTTATAGGGCACAATGATAACCAATGCGATGCTGCACGGCGGTCGTCGCCCGCTGACTGCAACGGCGCACTACGGCAGCGGAATTACCTTATTTCCACTTGTCTCTCCTCACAGGTCAGGCAGCCGCCATTTCACGGGGGCACAGGCCATGGCACCTAACTGCATCACAGCAGACATTGGCACATCAACTGACTCTCGAGTTCACATACTGTTTCTATAAATGAAGAAATGCATATTAATATTGACATTTGTGTGAATATGACCCTCTGCTCACCGTTTTTCACCCTAGGGTTCAACCGCTGAGGATGAATAGGAGATGGAGACATACCCCATGTACAGACCCCTAGTGGACCTGGCGACAATGGAGGACAGGTACATTATCCTGACCTACAGACTTGATAGGGCCACAATCCAAGAACTGTGGGCCTGATTACAAATTTGGAGGAGGTGTTAATCCGTCCCAAAAGTGACGGTAAAGTGACGGATACACCACCAGCCGTATTACATGTCCATTATATCCTATGGAACTCGTAATACGGCTGGTGGTATATGCGTCACATTTGGGACGGATTAACACCTCCTCCAAAGTTGTAATCAGGCCCTGTGTGCCCAATTGGAGCATTCACCATCCGTACGCTGACCATCCAGAACAACACCCTGCCATGCTTATCTGTCTGTCCTGTTTTAGGGACTTATAGAGTCGGGAGATGTGACCAATGAGGGTCAATAAGGGTAGCTGCAAGGTGGGATTCAGTTGGCTCCATAGGAAAAGAGGTCCAAACCTCCTGTGCCATCCGGGAAAGGCCTGTGTATTGCAAAAACTGACCCCGGTCAATGCCAAAGAGGGCCTGCGCTTCCTCTTGAGTAATAAACGTATTGTTCTGGTAAAGATCACCAGCAGCATTACAGCTGCCGTCTCGCCATTTTCCAAAGTCCAGCGTTTCTGCAACATGGGCGAAAGGGTGCAACACCCAAAGCGGAAGTAAGCGCGCATACGGCTCCCTGCGTTACACCTTCACAATGGCCTGCTCCCAAGCTCGCAACACCTGTGCGACCAGGAAGGGGGACCCCGGTGGCGACCTAGAGCCGCCCATCAAGAAGCTCGGTAAAAGCGACAAGCAAACTGAGCCCTCCAGCAGCTCTTTCTCCCAATCAGAGCGATTGTCGCACCACAGAGCCGCATATTGCAGCCAGCATGCCGCATAGTAGAGGAACAAATCGGGGAGACTCAGACAACCATCGACTAGGTCCAGCTTCAGCACATCCAAGCGTACCCTGGGCCGCTTACCCACCCATACCAGAGACAGAAGTAGCTTATCGACCTGCCAAAAAAGAGGGGTTGCCATTTCACAAAAAGAGTTCTGTAGCATGCATAGGTATCTCGGGAGAAGAATCATCTTGCAGAGTGTGACTCTGCCCATAACTGACAGTGGGCGGGAGGTCCAAAAGTGGACCGAGGCACGGAGACTATCCATCACCCTACCCATATTTAAGGCATATTGTAGGTGAGGGGAGTGTGTCACCCACATACCCAGATACTGAAACGACTCCATCTCCCACTCCAGATACATTCATTGCAGCTCAGATACAGCCACGGACGACAGACCCGCCATAGGGAACAGTACCATCTTCCGTCGATTTATACAGAGCCCCGACACCCTACCGAAATTGTTCATCAGCTGTAATAAGAGAGGGACTGAGCACTCCGGATCATACCCCAGTGCATCATCAGCATATAGTGATAGTATGCGTCTTTGTCCCAACCTGTATGCCCCAATTCCGCAGGTGTTTTCGCAACCATATAGTTAGGGGTTCCATGGCCAAAGCGAATAATAGTGGAGATAACGGGCAGCCTTGTCAGGTGCTCCACTATATAGCAAACGCCTCAGACACTAGAGCCCCCATGCAAACCCGAGCCCGTAGGGACGAGTAAAGCCGACGTAGCCATGACAAGAAGGAGGGTCCCAGGCCCACCCTAAGCAGGACATCCCACAGTTATTCTCAGGACAGAGTGTTGAAGGCTTTTTCTATGTCCAGGGCAACCAGCGCAGCACGGCCAGGGAGTCTGCGCGTCTCGTTCATAGCATGTGATAGTCTCCGCAGGATCATGTGGGTCCCTCTTCCAGGAATAAACCCATACTGGTCCTGCCCCACTAATGAAGTCACCACCCGTGCCAATCGCATTTCAAGGACCTTGGCGAGGAGTTTCACATCCATATTTAACATATAAGTGGCCTATATGAGCTCGGGTCCACAGGATCTTTCCCAGCTTTAGGTAGCATCACAATCAATGCCTCCCTCATCTGCTGTGGCAACAGGCCCCCTTAGTGTGACTCCCAAAGTATTTTCAGAAGTTGGGGGAGCAGTGTTGGAGTAGGGGCGATAAAACTCGACCGGGAGGCCATCGGGACCCAGCACCTTTCCGGAGGCCATGTCACCCAAGGCTCTCTGAAGGTCCTCCAGGGACAATTCAGCCTCCAACTCCGCCGTCTGAGCGTCTATGAGACTGGGTAACTGGAGGCCATCTAGGTATTCTCGTATCTGAGAGCTCGCATCACACCACGAAGAGGAATAGATGGTCTCAAGGTGCTCTCGTAAATGAGCATTCACACAAGTTTGACCTAAAATCCTATCACCAGTTGGACCCCGAAGAGATAGAATTATGGGGGTGGAGCGTTCACGGCGGAGCAGCCAAGCGAGTAAGCACCCAGATCGGTCGCCTTCACGATGCAATCGCTGTCAAAAATCTTTACGAACATAACTATCCAGTCTACTCCACAGGGCACCTATGTGACCACGCACCGCTCGACCCTCCCGATCTAGTTTCTTCCGAATACCATATGTTTTAGCGAGGCTTACACCTCTTATAACAACTTTAAGGGCCTCCCATTCCAAGCCGCGACTCAGGGCTGTACTCCAGTTCTCACTAAAATACCCAGCCAGCACTTCCTGAATATCATGCCCATACTCATGGTCACCCAGTAATTCCGACTGCATGCGCCAGAGGGGGATCGCCAGCCTAGGTGAATGGGTACCACACTCCAACAGAAGAGGGTAGTGATTCGACAGAAACCTGACCTGATAGCCAACCCGAAGAATATCAAGGGACCCGTCGTTCCCCAGCAAAAATCTGTCTAAGCGGCTATATGCTCCATGTGTGGGAGAGTAACAGGAAAAGGTTGTAGAGGTGGGGTGCATCTCCCTCCGTATATCCACGAAGTGTAGATTATCCAGTATACCGCAAAGCATGGAGGTCATATGGGGCTTAGTGCCCAACTTGGAGGTACTTCTATCCAAGGCCCTGTCCAATACACAATTAAAATTGCCCGCCCAAATAATAGGCATCCCACCACAGGACACCAACTCACACTGGAGCCTGCAGAAAAGCTCTGCATCATCGGAGCTGGGGGCATATATATTCAGAATGCAAAGTTCACAGCCATCCAGTTCCCCATGCAGAAAGACATAGCGGACCTGTGCATCCGTGGTGAAACTCCTCAACTGGAAAGGCATCCCAGGGGCCACCCAGATCGACACTCCCCTGGCATAAGATGAATATGTCGCTGAGTAGAGCTGACCTTGCCACTTTCTTAATTTTTGTGCTTCATTATCTAACAGGTGTTCTCCTGCAGGAGGACAATAAGCATCCCAAGTCTCCGTAGATACGTATGCACCCTATAACACTTTACAAAAGAGAGAGGGGGGAAGGTAGCGTGTGAACCCACATGAACCCCGCCCCGTGTCCTACAGCCTACCGAGACTCCACCAATAAAGGAGCTGGACAGAAAGGAGAAAAAGGAAAGCGGGGGGAGAGGGGAAGTGGGAGAGCAACTGAAAAACAGGAGGAGGGAAGGAGGAAGAGTAAGTGACCAAGGCGGAGTCTCAAGTCTGGTAGCAGTCACCGCCCATCTAGTTCAGAAGTCCATTCCCAGCAGCTCTTCAGGCGTTGGTGCTGTCTGAATTCTGGGTCAATCCACCATCCTCTCGAGGGAACCGGACTGATTGGACACTTCGGTAGTGACAGATGCACCAACAATCTCGCCTACTCCCACTCCTGATGCCTCCTGTCCAATCTCAAGGTGCCATCCGATTGCACTATCACCTTGGTGCCCCGGGTGGCACGGCATCGCCTAGTGGTCTGGCGTAAGGCGGATTGTATGTTACCCATTTTGGCGGGCTGCTCGCAGACTCCGCCACTCTGGGGCCTTGGTGGCCATCTCCACTACCCAGATCCAGACAATCCCATAACGCCTCGGGTGTCTGAAAAAAGTGAGAGCGACCTGCATGAAGAAACTTCAGTTTAGCTGGGAATAGTAACATGTAGGTGTACCCAAGTTCTTTTAGTTTGCGCTTAAACCCATGAAGGACTGCTTCTGGAGCTGCACCTCCCGGGTGTAATCAGGGAAAAACCGGATTATGTGGTTCTCATAGGAAGGGTCTCCATACTTGCGCACCTCTTGATGGATAGTGTCCTGGTCCCTATAGTTGAGAACCTTGGCGATGATCGCCCGGGGGGCACCCGGCGGCGGCAGAGGGGCCAATGCCCTGTGCGCACGTTCCACAACAAACAAAGTTAACAGGGAAGCGTTAGGCAGTGGTCTCTCAATCCAGTCTTCCAAGAAAGCCTCTGGGTTCGAGCCCTCCGCCCCCTCAGGGAAACCCACCACTAGGAGGTTGGAACTATGCGCTCTTCCTTCTGCATCCTCAACTCTCAATTCCAGTCTGCGCGTTTTAACCTCCAGAGCGGCCACCGAAGTCTTTAGGGACTTGACAAAATGTTTGGGTTGTAAAGTGTTGTGGGTATTGTGGGTGTGTGTTTTATATTGGTGTGGGTGTGTAGGTGTGGTGTGTGTATGTGTGTCAGGTATGTGTATTTTGAATTGTCCAATGTGGTGTTGTCTTGTATGTGTGTGTGTATTTTGAGCGTGGCCTTGTGTTCCGCCAAAGGTTTACTGCGGTTCAATGACGCTGCGGTGATTCATGGGTCATGATGCTGTGGACATATTTCTGTTGGCGTAATGGTGTGGCTTTTGGTACCACCAGTTTATCACTGACCTTTGGTCTGGCAGACTTGTGTGGGTGTCTGTATAGTGGCGGATTTCTCTGTGTGGGTCATAATACCCGTAGCGGTATACATCCGCGGTCATGGTATGTTGGCGGCAGTCAGCATGGTAGTAGGCGGCACTTACCCTCATTGTTGTAATGAGGGCTGTTAGAAATTGGGTCTTTGGTTGACAGTCAGGTTACCCCCTGTTCAAGCAAGGACCCTCACTCTAGTCAGGCTAAAAGAGAATCACCCTCAGCTAACCCCTGCTTGCCTCCTTGGTAGCTTGGCAGAGCAGTAGGCTTAACTTCAGAGTGCTAGGTGTAAAGTATTTGTACCAACACACACAGTAACTTAATGAAAAGACTTCAAAATGACACAACACAGGTTTGGAAAAATAGAAAATATTTATCTAAACAAAACAAGACCAAAATGAAAAAAATCCTCAATACACAAGTCAAGTTATCAATTAAAAACCAAAAAGAGTCTTCATGTAATTTTAAAAACAATGCTAACGCTGTTAGCTTGTAAATGTACCTGGGTGCGTAAAAAATAACCACGCATGGGCGAGTGAGCGTAAAAAAGGGCTTGTGATGCGTCGATTTCACTCACGAGAGAGACCGTGCGTAATTTCTCCTTCAGTCGAGTCGGCGTGCGTTGTTTCCTCTCTCTGCAGGAGAGCGATGCGTCGATTCGAAGCGCACTCTCGGGTCCGAGCAGGCCTTGCGTTATTTTTGCACGCCCAGCGATGTTTGCATCAGAAACCCTGCCGCACGATGATCCGAAAACCATGCAGCGCAGGTTGCGATCTCACCGGTCTCCATCAGCGATGCTGTGTGTTGTTTCTCAAGCCACAGGCATTGATCTTCCGGTCGCATTACAGGAGAGCGGCGATTTTCAGCCACGAAGCCAGCAGCGCGTCGATTTTTCAGCTGCAGATTAGAGTCATGTTGATCTTTTCCTTGCATGTCGGTCTGTGCATGGATTTCTCACTCTTGGGCTGCCAGCTTCTCCTTTCATGGTCCCGGAACTAGATGGGCACCACTTGGTAGAGTAGGAGTCTGAGCAGACGCTCCAGGTGCTGGCAGAGAGAAGTATTTTCTGTCCCTGAGACTTCAAACAACAGGAGGCAAGCTCTAAATCAAGCCCTTGGAGAGTTCTTCACAAGAAGGAAGGCAACACAAAGTCCAGTCTTTGTCCTCTAGTACAGGCAGAAGCAGCAACTGCAGTAGGGCTCCGCAAATCACAGTCACAGACAGGGAGCTCTTTAGCTCTTCTCCAGGCAGAGGTTTCTCTTAGTTTCCAGAAGTGTTCTAAAGTCTGTGGTATTGGGTCCCCTTCTTATACCCATTTTGCCCTTTGAAGTAGGCTTATTTCAAAGAAAAGTCTCTCTTGTTTGTGAAATCCTGCCTTGCCCCAGACACACGCCAGGGGGTTGGGGACTGCTTTGTGTGAGGGCAACCACAGCCCTGTCAGGTGTGAGTGACCACTCCTCCCCTCCCTCCTAGCACAGATGGTTCATCAGGAAATGCAGACTACACCCCAGCTCACTTTGTGTCACAGTAACTTAATGAAAACAATACAAAATGACACAACACCAGTTTAGAAAAATAGGAAATATTTCTCTGTCAAAACAAGACCGAAACAACAAAAATCCGACATACACAAGTCAAGTTATGAATTTTTAAAGGTTAAACTCACAAATAGCGCTTAGAAACACAAAATGCTTCGATGAAGTGTCAACACGACGTCGTGACGGAGTCGTTCCCAACAATCTGACACCAGCGGCACCGGACACGGAGTCGCGTAGACCCCTAGGTACATTACCTTTGGTGAAGAGTGAAAACAAGCCGATGCGCGAAGTCTGGGATAGCGACATTTGTACGAAACGTTGACTCTGCGCACTGCGAGCGGCATCGGTCACGACGTTATGCGTCGACTTCCACGGAGTCGCGGACTTCAGCGGGGCTGCAGCAGCGTCGGGCCTGCGAAGGTCGTCGCATTCCAGTGAAGATCACGGAGTCGGTTGAAGGCGGCGTCACCGGATTCAGCAGCGCGTCAGTCTGAAGTCGTCCGAAGTTGATTTCCTTGGATTTCCACCAGCTTTCCTTTCAAGGGCCCAGGGACTGGATAGGGCACCACTTGTCAGAGTAGGAGTCTCTCCAGAGACTCCAGGTGCTGATAGAGAGAAGTCTTTGCTGTCCCTGAGACTTCAAACAACAGGATGCAAGCTCTACATCAAGCCCTTGGAGATTTATTTACAAGATGGAAGGCACACAAAGTCCAGTCTTTGCCCTCTTACTCTGGCAGAATCAGCAACTGCAGAATAGCTCCACAAAGCACAGTCACAGGCAGGGCAGCTCTTCTTCCTCAGCTCTTCAGCTCTCCTCCAGGCAGAGGTTCCTCTTGTTTCCAGAAGTGTTCTAAAGTATGTGGTTTTGGGTGCCCTTCTTATACCCAATTTCTCCTTTGAAGTAGGCCTACTTCAAAGTAAAGTCTCTTTTGAATGTGAAATCCTGCTTTGCCCAGGCCAGGCCCCAGACACTCTCCAGCGGGTCGGAGACTGCATTGTGTGAGGACAGGCACAGCCCTTTCAGGTGTAAGTGACCACTCCTCCTAGCACAAATGGCTCATCAGGAAATGCAGCCTACACCCCAGCTCCCTTTGTGTCACTGTCTAGTGTGAGGTGCAACCAGCCCAACTGTCAAACTGCCCCAGACAGGGAATCCACAAACAGGCAGAGTCACAGAAATGGTATAAGCAAGAAAATGCTCACTTTCTAAAAGTGGCATTTTCAAACACACAATCTTAAAATCAACTTTACTAAAAGATGTATTTTTAAATTGTGACCTCAGAGAATCCAAACTCCACTTTTCCATCCGCTCCCAAAGGGAATCTACACTTTAATCAGATTTAAAGGTAGCCCCCATGTTAACCTATGAGAGGGACAGGCCTTACAACAGTGAAAAGCGAATTTAACAATATTTCACTGTCAGGACATATAAAACACATTACTATGGGGGTCATTCTAACTCTGGCGGGCGGCAGAGGCCGCCCGCCAGAGTTCCCCCGACAGAACACCGCTCCGCGGTCTGAAGACCGCTGCGGTGATTCTGTGTTTCCCGCTGGGCTGGCGGGCGACCGCCAGAAGGCCGCCCGCCAGCCCAGCGGGAAACCCCTTCCCACGAGGAAGCCGGCTCCGAATGGAGCCGGCGGAGTGGGAAGGTGCGACGGGTGCAGTTGCACCCGTCGCGAATTTCAGTGTCTGCTAAGCAGACACTGAAATTCTTTGTGGGCCCCGCGATCACGTGTGGGCCCCACGTTCTTTAGGGGCCCCACGACACCCCATACCGCCATCCTGTTCCTGGCGGGCGAAGGAGGATTCCTGAGGGCATCGGAAAATCGGCGGGAGACCGCCGGTTTTCCTGTTCTGACCGCGGCCAAACCGCCGCGGTCAGAATGCCCTGCGGGCCACCGCCAGCCTGTTGGCGGTGCTCCCGCCGACCCCGGCCCCGGCGGTCCTTGACCGCCGGGGTCGGAATGACCCCCTATATGTCCTTCCTTAACCATACACTGCACCCTGCCCTTGAAGCTACCTAGGGCCTATCTCAGGGGTGGGTACACTTGCTAAGTCGAATTTACAGTTAAAACTGCACACACAGACACTGCAATGGCAGGTCTGAGACATGATTATAGAGCTACTTATGTGGGTGGCACAACCATTGCTGCAGGCCCACTAGTAGTATTTGATTTACAGGTCCTGGCACTTCTAGTGCACTTTACTAGGGACTTACTAGTAAATCAAATATGCCAATCATAGATAAACTAATCAACAATACAATTTACACAGAGAGCATATGCACTTTGGCACTGGTTAGCAGTGGTAAAGTGCTCAGAGTTCAAAAGCCAACAGCAACAAGTCAGAAGAAATAGGAGGCAGGAGGCAAAAAGATTGGGGATGACCCTGCATAAGCAAAAAAGTCCAACAAGGGCCTTAGTCTAAATGTGTTTGAAACTGAACAATACTTTCTGTGCAAGACATGTCCCTGGTGTTCATATCAATGCAGCTGATGCTTTATCTCGCTTATTGATGCAGGACTTTCAGAGGTTCCATCCATGGGTGGCAGAGAAGATGATGGAGTTCCTAGCATATCTGTGGAACATTGGAGTCCTGCCCTCCCTTCCTTAGTATCAGCATCCCTAGCAACCCGCACACATAGGGCATATGAAAAGTCATTCCATCAATACAGACCGTTTCTGAATTCTTGTAAAATGACAGAGGGGTTTTCAACACGGGACATTTGCTATTTTTTAAGTCACCTAAAGGAACTTGGTAAACCTGTTTCCTGCGCAAAAGCGCACCTTTCCCCCATCCATTTTTTCACAAAACTACACAATCAGGACACCCAACTGTAGGAAGTTGGCTCTGTATATACTATCTTAAAGTAAGAGATAGTGTGCGCAGAGTCCAAGGGTTCCCCTTAGAGGTGAGATAGTGGCAAAATTAGATAATTCTAATGCTCTATTTTGTGGTAGTGTGGTGGAGCAGCAGGCTTATCAGAGGGTAATGTTAAGCATTTGTTGTACACACACACAGGCAATAAATGAGGAACACGTACTGAAAGACTTAACTCCAGGCCAATAGTTTTTATATAAAAAAGCATATTTTCTTAATTTATTTTAGAACCACAAGATTCAAGATTTGAAGTAAATACATAAAATGCAAGGTACTCCACACAGGAAAGTTAGGAACTTTGAATTAGAGCGGTAACATACACAGTTTTAGTTAAAATGGCAATAAGCTATTTTAAAAGTGGACACAGCGCAAAAATCAACAGTTCCTGGGGGAGGTAAGTAATTGTTAGTTTTTCAGGTAAGTAAGGCACTCACAAGTTCAAGTTCCTGGGCATAGGCAACCCCAAAGTTACCGCACCAGCAACACAGGGCCGGTCAGATGCAGAGATCAAAGGAGGGCCCAAAACACAGAGGTGCCCATGGAGAATAAGGGTGCTCCGGATCCAGTCTGCCAACAGGTCTGCGTCTTCGGATTGGCAGACCAGGGTGTTTTGTAGAGCACTGGGGGGGCCACAAGTAGGCACCTTAAACAATTCCTCAACAGCACACCGGCGGCCGGGTGCAGTATTCAAAGCAGATGTTGGGTTTTGAATAGGAATCAATGGAGGGACCAGGGGATCACTCTAGCAGTGCAGGCAGGGCACAGGGGGGCTTCTCGGGCTGGCCACTGAGTGGGCTAGGCAGAGGGTCACCTGATGGTCACTCCTGCACTGAAGTTTGGTTCTGTCTGGTCCTGGGGGCTGCGCGTGCAGTGCTTGGTCCAGGCATCGGTTTCCTTGTTACAGGCACTCGCAGTCAGGGGGAGCCTCTGGATTCTATCTGCATGCGTCGCTGTGGGGGTCCAGGGTGGTCGTCTCGGGTTACTCACGAGGTCACGGTCGCCTGGGAGTCCTCCCTGTAGTGTTGGTTCTCTGGAGCTCGAACCGGGGGGGTCGGGTGCAGAGTGTGAAGATTCACGCTTCCGGCGGGAAGAGTGAGGTCTTTCAAAGTTGCAAGAAAGTTTCAAAGTTGTTGCTGTTTTTGAACAGTGCCTCTGTTTACAGGAGTTTCTAGGACCTGGGATGCCTGGGGTGCTGTAACAAAACGCATGATACTTTGAGGCTCACCGCCAGGTGTTACAGTTCTTGCAGGGGGAGGTGAGAAGCACCCCCAACCAGTACAGACTTTGTTCCTGGCCACAGAGCGACAAAGGCACTCTCCCCATGTGGCCACAAACTCATCTGGTTGTGGCAGGCTGGCAGAAACTGCTCAGCCTCGCACTAGGAGTCGGACTGGAATTCAGGGGGCATCTATAAAATGCCCTCTGGGTGTATTTTACAATACATTCCACACTGGCATCAGTGTGCATTTATTGTGCTGAGAAGTTTGATACCAAACTTCCAAGATTTCAGTGTAGCCATTATGGAACTGTGGAGTTCGTATTTCACAAACTCCCAGACCATATACTCTTTATGCTACCCTGCACTTACAATGTCTAAGGTTTTGCTTAGACACTGTAGGGGCATAGTGATCATGCACATATGCCCTCACCTGTGGTATAGTGCCCCCTGCCTTAGGGCTCTAAGGCCTTCTAGGGGGGTGACTTACCTATGCCACAGGCAGTGTGAGGTGGGCATGGCACGCTGAGGGGAGTGCCATGTCGACTTAGTCATTTCCTCCCCACCAGCACACTCAAGCTGTGAGGCTGTGTGCATGTGCTGAGTGAGGGGTCCACAAGATGGCATAATACATGCTGCAGCCCTTAGAGACCTTCCCTGGCATCAGGGCCCTTGGTACCAGGGGTACCCTTTACAAGAGATGTATCTGGGTGCCAGGGCTGTGCCAATTGTGTGAACAAAGGTACAGTTTAGGGAAAGAAGACTGGTGCTGGGGCCTGATTAGCAGGGTCCCAGCACACTTTCCATCATAACTGGCATCAACAAAAGACAAAATGTCAGGGGGTAACCATGCCAAGGAGGCATTTCCTTACACACACACCCCCCCCCCCCAAACAAAAGAGGATGAGACTAACATTTCCCAAGAGAGTCTTTATTTTCTAAGTGGAAGAACCTGGAAAGGCCATCAGCATTGGCATGGGCAGTCCCATGTCTGTGTTCCACTAAGAAAGTCCATTCCCTGTAGGGATATGGACCACTTCAACAGTTTAGGGTTTCCTCCTTTCGTTTGGATCAGCCATCTGAGAGGTCTGTGGTCAGTTTGAACTATGAAGTGAGTACCAAAAAGGTATGGTCTCAACTTCTTCAGGGACCAGACCACAGCAAAGGCCTCCCTCTTAATGGCACTCAAATGCTGCTCCCTGGGAAGCAACCTCCTGCTAATAAAAGCAACAAGCTGGTCAAGGCCATCATCATTTGTTTGGGACAGGACTGCTCCTATCCCATGCTTAGAGGCATCTATCTGCACAATGAACTACTTAGAGTAATCTGGAGCTTTCAAAACTGGTGCTGTACATATTGCTTGGTTCAGGGTGTCAAAGGCCTTTTGACAGTCCACGGTCCAGTTCACTTTCTTGGGCATTTTCTTGGAGGTCAGCTACATGAGGGGTGTCACTATTGATCCATATCCCTTCACAAACCTCCTATATTACCCAGTCAAGCCAAGGAATGCCCTGACTTGAGTCTGGGTTTTTTGAGCTACCCAGTCCAGAATAGTCTGGATATTGGGTTGGAGTGGCTGAACTTGGCCTCCACCAACAAGGTGACCCAAGTAAACCACAGCACTCTGCCCTATCTGACATTTAGATGCCGTGAAAGAGAGGTCTGCTGCTTGCAGGGACTGCAAAACCTTCTTCAGGTGGACCATGTGATCCTGCTAGTTGAAGCTAAAGACAGCAATATCATCAAGATAAGCTGCTCTAAAGGACTCCAAGCCAGCAAGAACTTGATTCACCAACCTTTGGAAGGTGGCAGGGGCATTCTTTAAGCCAAAGGGCATCACAGTAAACTGGTAGGGCCCATCAGGTGTAGAGAATGCTGCTTTCTCTTTTGCTCCAGGTGCCATTTTTATTTGCCAGTACCCTGCTGTCAAGTCAAAGGTACTTAAGTATTTGGCAGCACCTAATTTATCTATGAGCTCATCTGCCCTTGGAATGGGGTGAGCATCTGTCTTAGTGACAGAGTTGAGCCCTCTGTAGTCGACACAAAACCTCATCTCTCTCTTGCCATCATTTGTGTGAGGTTTGGGGACCAAGACCACTGGGCTAGCCCAGGGACTGTCAGAGTGCTCAATCACTCCCAACTCCAGCATCTTGTGGACTTCCACTTTGATGATTTCTTTAACTTGGTCAGACTGTCTGAATATGTTATTCTTAACAGGCATACTGTCTCCTGTGTCCACATCATGGGTACACAGGTATGTCTGACCAGGGGTTAAAAAAAAGAGCTCAGCAAATTGCTGGAGGACTTGCCTGCAGTCAGCCTGCTATTGGCCAGAGAGGGTGTCTGAAAGGATCACTCCATATACTGAGCCATCTTTAGGGTCAGTGGAGAGGAGATCAGGGAGGGGGTCAGTCTCAGCTTCCTGGTCCTCATCTGTAACCATTAACATGTTTACATCTGCCCTATCATGAAAGAGTTTGAGGAGGTTCACATGGATCACCCTTCTCGGGGTCTTGCTAGTGCCTAGGTCCACCAGGTAGATGACCTGACTCTTTTTCTCAAGAATTGGGTAAGGGCCACTCCATCTGTCCTGAAGTGCCCTTGGAACCACAGGTTCCAGAACCCAGACTTCCCCCCCGGCTGAAACTCAACCATAGCAGCCTTTTGGTCATACCACATCTTCTGGAGCTGTTGGCTGGCCTCAAGGTTTTTGCTTGCCTTTTCCATGTACTCTGCCATCCTTGAACGTAGGCCTAGTACATAGTCCACCACAGCTTGTTTAGGATCATGGAGAGGTCTCTCCCAGCCTTCTTTCACAAGTTCTAGTCGTCCCCTGACAGGATGGCCAAACAGAAGCTCAAAGGGGGAAAACCCTACTCCCTTCTGTGGCACCTCTCTGTAGGCGAAAAGCAGGCATGGCACGCGGACATCCCATCTCCATTTGAGTTTTTCAGGGAGCCCCATGATCATGTCCTTCAAAGTCTTGTTAAATCTCTCAACAAGACCATTGGTTTGTGGATGGTATGGTGTGGTGAATTTGTAAGTCACCCCACACTCATTCCACATGTGTTTCAGGTAAGCTGACATGAAGTTGGTACCCCTGTCAGAAACCACCTCCTTAGGAAATCCCACTCTGGTAAAGATACCAATGAGTGCTTTGGCTACTGCAGGGGCAGTAGTGGACCTAAGGGGAATTGCTTCAGGGTACCTAGCATCATGATCCACTACTACTAGTATATGGTGATTCCCTGATGCTGTGGGAGGTTCAAGTGGACCCACTATGTCCACTCCCACTCTTTCAAAGGGGACCCCCACCACTGGAAGTGGGATGAGGGAGGCCTTTGGATGGCCACCAGTCTTACCACTGGCTTGACAGGTTACACAGGAGGTGCAAAACTCATTTACCTTCTGGGACATATTGGGCCAGTAGAAATGGTTGACTAATCTCTCCCATGTCTTGGTTTGTCCCAAATGCCCAGCAAGGTGAATGTCATGGGCTAAGGTCAGAATGAACTCCCTAATCTCCTGAGGCACTACCACTCTCCTAGTGGCACCAAGTTTGAGATCTCTTGCCTCAGTGTAAAGGAGTCCATCTTCCCAATAGACCCTGTGAATTCCGCTGACATTACCTTTTTCTTGCTCAGCTGCTTGCTGTCTTAGGCCTTCAAGAGAGGGACAAGTTTCTTGCCCCTTACACAGCTGTTCCCTTGAGGATCCCCCTGGGCTCAAGAGCGAAACCTGGTAAGGTCCCAGCTCCATGGACTAAGTTCCCTCAGGGGATAGAACATCTTCCTGGGAAGAGGGGTTCTGTTTCTTTTGCTGTGTTGAAGCTGGTGCCCCAGTCTTCTTCCCTTTTCTCTTGGAAGGTTGGGCCATTATTCCATACTCCAACACTTCTTTTTCACCCTGAGCCCTGCACTGTGCTCTTGTCTTGACACTCACCAGTTCAGGGATACCCAGCATGGCTGCATGGGTCTTGAGCTCTACCTCAGCCCATGCTCAGGACTTCACATCATTTCCTAGCAGACATTCTACTGGGATTGCAGAGGAGACTACCACCTATTTCAGGTCAGTGACCACTCCCCATTCTAAAGTTACCATTGCCATGGGATGGACTTTAGTCTGATTGTCAGCATTAGTGACTAGATATGTCTGTCCAGCCAGGTACTGTCCTGGGGAAACCAGTTTGTCTGTCACCATAGTGACACTGGCACCTGTATCCCTCAGGGCTTCTACTCTAGTCCCATAGATTAAGAGCTGCTGCCTGTATTTTTGCATGTTAGGTGGCCAGACAGCAAGTGTGGCTAGGTCCACCCCACCCTCAGAGACTAATGTAGCTTCAGTGTGAACACTGATTTGCTCTGGGCACACTGTTGATCTCAACTGGAGACTGGCTATTCCAGTGCTAACTGGAGTAGTATTTGTTGTGGGACTTTTCTAAGGACAGGCCTTGTCTCTAGTTTGGTGTCCATGCTGAGTACAGATGCGACACCAGGACTTCTTTAGATCAAAGTTTTTACCCTTATACCCATTTGAGAACTGTGAAGAGGCTTTGGGCCCACCCTCCTGAGCAGGTTTTTGGGGCCCTGTAGAAGACTCTTTACTTTTTCCCTTGGATGTCTCAACACTCTCCCCCTGGGGAGGCTTTGTGACCCCTTTCTTTTGGTCATCTCCTGTGGAAGTCTTGGTCACCCTAGTCTTGACCCAATGGTCTGCCTTCTTTCCCAATTCTTGGGGAGAAATTGGACCTAGGTCTACCAGATGCTGATGCAGTTTGTCATTGAAACAATTACTTAGCAGATGTCCTTTCACAATCACGTTATACAGCCCATCATAATCATTTACACCACTGCCAGTTATCCAACCATCTAGTGTTTTGACTGAGAAGTCAAAAAAATCAACCCAGGTCTGGCTCGAGGGTTTTTAAGCCCCCCTGAACCTAATCCTGTACTCCTCAGTTGAAAATCCAAAGCCCTCAATCAGGGTAGCTTTCATGAGGTCATTGGATTCTGCATCTTTACCAGAACGTGTGAGGAGTCTATCCCTACACCTTCCAGTGAACATTTCCCAAAGGAGAGCACCCCAGTGAGATTTGTTTCCTTTTCTGGTTGCACAAGCCCTCTCAAAAGCTGTGAACCATTTGGTGATATTATCACCATCTTCATATTTTGTTACAATCCCTTTGGGGATTTTTAGGATGTCAGTATTTTCTCTGACCCTATTTATATTGCTGCCACCATAGATGGGAGCTAAACCCATCTCTTGTCTTTCCCTCTCTATGGCTAGGAGCTGTCTCTCCAAAGCCAATCTTTTGGCTATCCTGGTTAACAGGAGGCCATCTTCATTGAGGCTGCCCTCAATGCTCCCAGAGTTACAGGTCTTCCCTGTGGAAGAACCAGTTTCTCTGACTATCACTTGTGGAGTCAGGGTTTGAGAGACCCTGTTCTCCCTAGTTAGGACAGGAGGGAGGGAATCATTCTCCTGGTCACTAACTTCCCCATCTGTAGGGTTATCCTCAGAGGGGTGGTCCTTTGAAAACTCTGCCAAAAGCTCCTGGAGCTTTACTTTGGTAGGGTTGGACCCAGTTTTTATATTGTTTAGCTTACAGGGAGTCCTGAACTCTGACATCCTTAGATGCAGGTAAGGGGTGAGGTTGAGTTCCACCAAAATCTCATCTGTGCTAGACATTACTTCTCTAAAAGTTGGGATATCTTTTTAAGAATCTAAAACCTACTTCTAGAACTTAAATCCAAACTTTTACAAACTTTTAAACTCTAAAAGAAATGCTAACAGGGACTTACACAAGGCCCTAGAAGGACTTTAAAAAATTTAGAAAAATAGCTCAAATTTCAAAAATCAGTTTCTAATAACAATTTTTGGAATTTAGTCGTGTGATTAGGTATTGGCTGAGTAGTCCAGCAAATGCAAAGTCTTAGACCCCACCGCTGATCCACCAATGTAGGAAGTTGGCTCTGTATATACTATCTCAAAGTAAGAGATAGTATGCACAGAGTCCAAGGGTTCCCCTAGAGGTAAGATAGTGGCAAAATTAGATCATTCTAATGCTCTATTTTGTGGAAGTGTGGTCGAGCAGTAGTCTTATCAGAGGGTAGTGTTAAGCATTTGTTGTACACACACAGGCAATAAATGGGGAACACACACTCAAAGACTTGACTCCAGGGGGGGACACAAGTAGGCACACAAAAGACACCCTCAGCGGCAAACGGGGGCCGGGTGCAGTGTGCAAAGCAGGCATCGGGTTTTGAATAGGAATCAATGGAGGGACCCGGGGGTCACTCTAGTGGTGCAGGCAGGGCACAGGGAGACTTCTCAGGCCGGCAACTGACTGGGGTAGGCAGAGCGTCGCCTGTTGGTCACTCCTGCACTGAAGTTTGGTTCCTTCTGGTCCTGGGGGCTGTGTGTGCAGTGCTTGGTCCAGGCGTCAGGTTCCTTGTTACAGGCAGTCAGGTCAGGGGGAGCCTGTGGATTCTCTCTGCATGCGTCGCTGTGGTTGTCCAGGGGTGTTGTCTCGGGTTACTCATGAGGTCGCTGTTGCCTGGGTGTCCTCCCTGTAGTGTTAGTTCTCTGGAGCTCGAGCCGGGGGCGTCGGGTACAGAGTGTGAAGTCTCACGCTTCCGGCGGGAAGAGTGAGGTCTTTAAAAGTTGCAAGAAAGTTTCAAAGTTGTTGCTGTTTTTGAACAGTGCCACTGTTCACAGGAGTTTCTTGGTCCTTTGGGTTCAGGGCAGTCCTCTGAGGCTTCAGAGGTCACTGGTCCCTGTCGGATGCGTCGCTGTGCAGGTTCTTTGAGTTTGGAGACAGGCCGGTAGTGGTGGGGCCAAAGCAGTTGTCATCTCCGTCATCTCTGCAGGGCTTTCAGGTCAGCAGTCCTTCTTCTTCTTGTAGGTTGCAGGAATCAGATTTCCTGGGTTCTGGGGTGCCCCTAAATACTAGATTTGGGGGTGTGATTAGGTCAGGAGGGGTGTAGCCAATGGCTACTGTTCTAGAGGGTGGCTACACCCTCTTTGTGCCTCCTCCCTGAAGGAAGGGGTGGCACATCCCTAATCCTATTGGGGGAATCCTCCAATCTCAGGATGGAGGATTTCTATAGGCAGGGGTCACCTCAGTTCAGGACACCTTAGGGGCTGTCCTGACTGGTGGGTGACTCCTCCTTGTTTTTCTCATTATCTCCTTCAGCCTTGCCGCCAAAAGTAGGGGCAGTGGCCGGAGGGGGTGCATCTCCACTAGCTGGGATGCACTGGGGTGCTGTAACGAAAGGCATGAGCCTTTGAGGCTCACCGCCAGGTGTTACAGTTCCTGCAGGGGGAGGTGAGAAGCACCCCACCCAATACAGGCTTTGTTCCTGGCCACAGAGTGACAAAGGCATTCTCCCCATGTGGCCAGAAACTCGTCTGGTTGTGGCAGGCTGGCAGAAACTGGTCAGCCTAGCACTCGGAGTCGGACTGGTATTCAGGGGGATCTCTAAGATGCCCTGTGGGTGTATTTTACAATAAATTCCACACTGGCATCAGTGTGCATTTATTGTGCTGAGAAGTTTGATACCAAACTTCCCAGATTTCAGTGTAGCCATTATGGAACTGTGGAGTTCGTATTTGACAAACTCCCAGACCATATACTCTTTATGGCTACCCTGCACTTACAATGTCTAAGGTTTTGCTTAGACACTGTAGGGGCATAGTGCTCATGCACATATGCCCTCACCTCTGGGATAGTGTACCTTGACTTAGGGCTGTAAGGCCTTCTAGAGGGGTGACTTACCTATGCCACAGGCAGTGTGAGGTGAGCATGGCACTCTGACGGGAGTGCCATGTTGACTTAGTCATTTTCTCCCCACCAGCACACTCAAGCTGTGAGGCTGTGTGCATGTGGTGAGTGAGGGGTCCCCAGGATGGCATAATACATGCTGCAGCCCTTAAAGACCTTTCCCTGGCATCAGGGCCCTTGGTTCCAGGGGTACCATTTACAAGGGACTTATCTGGGTGCCAGGGCTGTGCCAATTGTGGGAACAGAGGTACAGTTTAGGGAAAGAACACTGGTGCTGGGGCCTGGTTAGCAACGTCCCAGTACACTTTCAATCATAACTGGCATCAGCAAAAGGCAAGAAGTCAAGGGGTAACCATGCCAAGGAGGCATTTTCTTACACCAACTTAACGACTTTATCATTAAACGGGCGGTGGCTGGGTGGGCTCATTTAGATTGGACAAAGAAGGATGCTAGGCGCCCCATAACTGCTCACTTATTGGGGGGCCTCATAGACAGTCTACCGAAAGTTTGTTACTCCCCTTTTGAGGCGTCTTTATTAATCGCTGCAATTTTAACAGCCTTTTATGGAGTTTTTTGCATGAGCGAATTAGTGGGTTCATCAAAGGGTGACCACATGGAAGGCCTTCAGGAGTCAGATGTGCTAATCGGCCCGGGGAGGGTGACAATTCAATTGCAAAGGTTGAAAACCGATCAATTAAGAAAAGGGGTGACCATCGAACTGAGAGAGGCGCAGGGATCTCCCTTATGCCCAGTTGATCGTTTTGGCTCATACATAGCGGCCCACCCACCTTCTGGGTCATCTGCTCTTTTTTTACATGCAAATAGGGAGTGCTTATCACGGTACCAATTTTGGGCAGTGAAGAAGGCGGCTCTCAGGCCTCCAGAGTTGACCCGCGGGGGTACTCATCCCACTCATTCAGGATAGGCGTGGCAACCCTAGTGGCCGGGGCAGGGATGTCCATGGCAGAAGTAGAGGCCATTGGGAGATGGTCATCCAACTGCTATTGGAGGATACATTCGGCCTGAGTTACAATGATGAGTGTTTCAATCTCCTGCTTTGTGATTTTCCGTGTTGGTTACTCATGCAACTTTCTTTTGTTTCAATTCCATGCCATCTCACTTGGATTGGGTGCTGGGGGACTCCTTTGTCTGGCGAGCAGCTTACAGGTTGCAACTGTTATGTAAACCCAAGCCAGGGGCAATTCAGGGTGTGGGATTGGTGGCCTTGGAGTCATGCAGCTCCAGCAACTGGTGAAAATGGCGAGAAGGTATGAGGGACTCCAGTCCCCAGATCTCATTGTTATACATATTGGTGGAAATGACCTGGTGCGACTGGGCTGCAAGACTCTCAGGGAAACAATTTTCATGGAAATATCCAGAATATCCAAGGAGTTCCCTAATGCTGCCATCGCATGGTCACACATTGTACCTCGTTGCAGCTCAAAATGTGAAATCAAGGACCTTGAATGTTTCTGTTCGTAGACTTAATGCGGAGATATCGAGATTGTGTCCTGGTCCTGGTCGCTTATGGAACATTCCACAAAGACTACTAAAAGGTGCAGACATTTTCCACAGAGATATGGTGCATTTATCCGAAGCAGGGATGGATCAATTCATTGCGGACATCTGGTCCTTCTCTCGCAGCTTGTTTGGTGGGGAGGGCGAAAGACCTTTGAGCCCCTGGCCGCCCTCGTGGCAGGAGAGGGAGTACTAAAAGTCACCATAACCAACAGAGGGGTCCCCAATGCTGGGTTCCCTGGATAACACCAGAGGTAGGATCCTGAAGTCCTGAACCAACCTATGGATGTATACACCAGCTTTGGGGGGAGGGAGCCCAGATCGCTGGGGTGGCAATGGGACTTCCACTCCTGGCCGCCCCATTACACCCCCTTGGCAGATTGGTGTTTGGGGAGGGGGCGGAACCCAGTGCATGAGGACAAGGAACCGTGAAGTCGGGGAAGCCGCCCCCCCCCCAGGGATACAGGTGAGGTACGGTTCACCTGTCTGGTCCAAAGGAGGTTCAGGACAGGAAGAGATCCTGTCACTTTGATTTATGGGTTGAGTAATTCTTATTGAAATGGTTTTTAAGATATTTGATGCATGGTATTGTTTTTCAGATGAAAATATTAATTTGAGTGTGTTTTTATAAATAATGTCTGTAGGAAGTTGGCTCTGTATGCACTATTTCAAAGTAAGGAATAGTATGCACAGAGTCCAAGGGTTCCCCTTAGAGGGAAGATAGTGGTAAAAAGAGATAATACTAATGCTCTATTTTGTGGTAGTGTGGTCGAGCAGTAGGCTTATCAAAGGAGTAGTATTAAGCATTTGTTGTACACACACAAGCAATAAATGAGGAACACACACTCAGAGACAATTCCAGGCCAATAGGTTTTTGTATAGAAAAATATCTTTTCTTAGTTATTTTAAGAACCACAGGTTCAAATTTTACATGTAATACTTCAAATGAAAGGTATTGCAGGTAGGTACTTTAGGAACTTTGAATAATCAAAATAGCATACACAGTTTTCACATAAATCACATATAGCTATTTTAAAACTAGACACAGTGCAATTTTCAACAGTTCCTGGGGGGAGTAAGAGTTAGTTAGTTTTTGCTGGTAAGTAAACCACCTAAGGGGTTCAAGTTTGGGTCCAAGGTAGCCCACCGTTGGGGGTTCAGAGCAACCCCAAAGTTACCACACCAGCAGCTCAGGGCCGGTCAGGTGCAGAGGTCAAAGTGGTGCCCAAAACGCATAGCCTTCAATGGAGAAAGGGGGTGCCCTGGTTCCAGTCTGCCAGCAGCTAAGTACCCGCGTCTTCGGAGGGAAGACCAGGGGGGTTTTGTAGGGCACTGGGGGGGAAACAAGTCCACACAGAAAGTACACCCTCAGCAGCGCGGGGTGGCCAGGTGCAGTGTGCAAACACGCGTCGGGTTTTCAATAGGTTTCAATGGGAGACCAAGGGGTCTCTTCAGCGATGCAGGCAGGCAAGGGGGGGGCTCCTCGGGGTAGCCACCACCTGGGCAAGGGAGAGGGCTTCCTGGGGGTCACTCCTGCACTGGAGTTCGGATCCTTCAGGTCCTGGGGGCTGCGGGTGCAGAGTCTTTACCAGGCGTCGGGATCTGGGAAACAGGCAGTCGTGGTCAGGGGGAGCCTCAGGATTCCCTCTCCAGGCGTCGCTGTGGGGGCTCAGGGGGGGCAACTCTGGCTACTCACGGTCTCGCAGTCGCCGGGGAGTCCTCCCTGAAGTGATTGTTCTCCACAAGTCGAGCCGGGGGCGTCGGGTGCAGAGTAGCAAGTCTCACGCTTCCGGCGGGAAACGCAAGTTGTTTTAAAGTTGCTCCTTTGTAACAAAGTTGCAGTCTTGGTTGAACAGAGCCTCTGTCCTCGGGAGTTCTTGGTCCTTCTAGAGCAGGGCAGTCCTCTGAGGATTCAGAGGTCGCTGGTCCCTGGGGAAAGCGTCGCTGGAGCAGTGTCTTTAGAAGGGGGGGAGATAGGCCGGTAGAGCTGGGGCCAAAGCAGTTGGTGTCTCTGTCTTCTCTGCAGGGTTTTTCAGCTTAGCAGTCCTCTTCTTCTTAGGTTGCAGGAATCTGAGTTCCTAGGTTCTGGGGAGCCCCTAAATACAGAATTTAGGGGTGTGTTTAGGTCTGGGAGGGCAGTAGCCAATGGCTACTAGCCCTGAGGGTGGCTACACCCTCTTTGTGCCTCCTCCCAAGGGGAGGGGGTCACATTCCTATCCCTATTGGGGGAATCCTCCATCTGCAAGATGGAGGATTTCTAAAAGTCAGAGTCACCTCAGCTCAGGTTGCCTAAGGGGCGGTCCTGACTGGTCAGTGACTCCTCCTTGTTTTTCTCATTATCTCCTCCGGCCTTGCCGCCAAAAGTGGGGCCGTGGCCGGAGGGGGCGGGCAACTCCACTAGCTGGAATGCCCTGGGGTGCTGTAACAAAGGGGGTGAGCCTTTGAGGCTCACCACCAGGTGTTACAGTTCCTGCAAGGGGGAGGTGATAAGCACCTCCACCCAGTACAGGCTTTGTTACTAGCCACAGAGTGACAAAGGCACTTTCCCCATGTGGCCAGCAACATGTCTCGAGTGTGGCAGGCTGCTAAAACCAGTCAGCCTACACGGGTAGTCGGTTAAGGTTTCAGGGGGCACCTCTAAGGTGCCCTCTGGGGTGTATGTTACAATAAAATGTACACTGGCATCAGTGTGCATTTATTGTGCTGAGAAGTTTGATACCAAACTTCCCAGTTTTCAGTGTAGCCATTATGGTGCTGTGGAGTTCTTGCATGACAGACTCCCAGACCATATACTCTTATGGCTACCCTGCACTTACAATGTCTAAGGTTTTGCTTAGACACTGTAGGGGCACAGTGCTCATGCACTGGTGCCCTCACCTATAGTATAGTGCACCCTACCTTAGTGCTGTAAGGCCTGCTAGAGGGGTGACTTATCTATACTGCATAGGCAGTGTGAGGTTGGCATGGCACCCTGATGGGAGTGCCATGTCGACTTAGTCTTTTTATCCCCACTAGCACACACAAGCTGGCAAGCATTGTGTCTGTGCTGAGTGAGGGGTCCCCAGGGTGGCATAAGATATGCTGCAGCCCTTAGAGACCTTCCCTGGCATCAGGGACCTTGGTACCAGGGGTACCAGTTACAAGGGACTTACCTGGATGCCAGGGTGTGCCAATTGTGGAAACAAAAGTACAGGTTAGGGAAAGAACACTGGTGCTGGGGCCTGGTTAGCAGGCCTCAGCACACTTCCAAATCAAAACTTAGCATCAGCAAAGGCAAAAAGTCAGGGGGTAACCATGCCAAGGAGGCATTTCCTTACAATGTCAAAGATACAATAAATTCCTTCCAACAAATAAGTCTTGTCAGTCTGCGTTTGGCAGGTGTTGGGGTGAGGGCTTTCTGGTGGCCTCCGTGTTCTATGAACTTACTCTCTACATGGCACTCAAAGGTGATTAAAACCAGATGGAATGTAGCATTTAGTTTGGTTTTATTGCGCTTATGCGCTTATGAGGTAATTGTGAATGTTGCACTCTGTTTAGCAAGCAACTCTTTTCTGCAGTCCCCGATTTTATAGGCGTTTTTCCCAGCTTTTCCCCTGATTTATCATTTGTGCAGAAAATGAGACATACCATCGTTTGTGCCGAAATGAGACATACCAAGTGCAAATATTTTCCATACATATTGTGCACATTGGTAGGCTTCTATTATGTCATTTTACATCAGGTAATAACTAGCGGTAAAGTAGATTGCAAAAATAGAAATGAGGTAGTGCATCTTTCATGGGTGCAGCAGTAAAATGTGACGGTAAAATGTTTTTATCATTTGCACCACTGGCCTAGTTTCTATGAGAACTTTAGACTACTGCAGACCATGCTATGTGGCAAATCGTCCATGACCTGGATTGTTGCAATAGTTTACTTTAGTTTAGCTTGATTTAGTTTAGATTATCGGTGTACCATCCATTAGGCTCTTTCAACCAAACTAGGGTATTTTGGCGCTAGAAAATCCTGAAACAACTTAACAATGCAAGAGACACCACATAAACAACAAGGAAGACAGCAGAGTAAAACTTGGAATGGAAACTGTCATTCCTTCAAAGGTTCCCTAAATCTGTATATATTAGGTTCTTGGTGTAGCAAACTAGGGAAAGAGTTCCATTTTAATGCAGTTGCACATGAAAATGCCCTACCTCCTAAGTCTTCCAACAGTTCTTCAGAATAGTCAGAAAAAGCACAGAGTGTTATTAACAAGCCCCTTGCGCTGCCGGTTCGTCACTTTTTATATGGGGAGAAAAGTGACAAACCGGCGGCACAAGGAGCATGTAAATAAGCCACATAGGTTTAGATCTAACCTTGCCATCTGGTGGACAACTGAAACACGAGTTCAAAGGAGAATGGTCCGGAGAGTAGACTGTCGTCTGAACCAAGCATCCATTCTCTTTCAAGAAGCAAGTGCAGTGAGGCCTTCGTCCCCAAAAATCAGTCTCATAGCATAATTCTGAACCAACTGAAACTTTTGATTAAAAAAAGCTGGAAGGTCAAAGTAAACTGGGTTGCAGCAGTCCAACCTTACAGATATGAATACATACATAATTTGAACCATGTAAACAAATTCAAGAAGATGCAAAATGCATTTTACCTTGTGTAGTTGAAAAACACACACTTTCACCACCAATAAAATTTGAGCAGCCAGGGTACGCAGGAAATAAATCTTTAGCCTCAGATTGTTTCCACATTCACCTGTGCAAGTGGGGAGCCCAGCGAGAACGGCCAAAAAGTTAATTCCCAAAAGATAGATGGCTTGGTGGGGAAAAAAAAACATTTCCATCTTGTCACCATTGGGCTTCAAATGATTAGCATTCATCCACAGATGGACTGTGGAAAAGCAGTCATGATGCTGACCTGCCACTGACTGCAAATCTCCTGTTTTTCACTATTATTTGGGCATTGACCCCATGTAAAAACAGGAAGAATTCAAATGAAGGAGTCACGTTTTCTAAATATGCTAACTGGGAGATGGGCTTACGGACCCAATGATGGTTTTATTAGTAAAGGTGTCAGACTGGCACTTTCCAGAGGCGCTGGGGCTCGGCCTTCTACTAAAGATGTGTTAATTATGACTCTCAGTCACTAAGATCGAGCATCACACCTTTTTTTATGAAGCTTTGCAAGAATGGAAGCCTAACAAAACCAGGAGGGCTTATTTGAGGAAACTAGATGGTCAAATTCTACATAATTTAAAGTGGCTCCTGGACTGTTGGAGACACAGACATAAACATGTCAACAAGGTATCTGCAATAAAGTTGATGGATTGACAGCAATTTATTAAGTAAAAAAAAGTCGACAAACTGGTCGTATTTGTCTGCAGAGTGTGTTGGATCCACCAATTTAATGGGGGGGGGGGGGGGGCACATTGTTGTCTAATGGCTGAAAAAATTGCTGAGGTCTGGCAAGGTGCAATAAAGTGTTTATTATAGTGATTTGCTTGTCTAATTTTTTTTGTTTGTAAATGTGCTTGGCTTTACTCCATTGAGCTTTCTCTTCAGGGTTGTAGGTGTTAAGCTCCTGTTACCCAATCATTCGCAGATAGCGTTTAATTGATGTTAGGTCTTGTGAAAACCTACTGCGTGATAGATGGGTCCTTTTAGGGAGGGTGAGGGATATAGGAGTAAAGCTGTCTACTGAGGAGTTCAACTGGTTGTAATAGCAATCCACAACAGCAACACAAGGAATTTGACCAGCTCAGACAACTCAAATTCTGGGACAGCCTGATTGTGAGTCATTTCTTAGGTGTCACAGAGATAGCGTGATCTTCATTGGAATTTTTGCATCTACTTCTACCTCAATACTATGATGCAAGCTTGTGGGCAATGGTGTTTCCTCATTTGTCTAGATCCACAACCCACATATATGAATGCCAACTTTATAGTAAGGAGACTTATATATTAGATTCATGAAATGCAGTATTAGAGAACAGTCTTCATAAAAGTCTATGGCCACATCGGTAATATCAAAGTGCCCTGGTAGTGCCATTTATTGGTGTGAATGTAGGTGTTTTCATGGAGTTCTTTGTTCATATGACCCATGAATGCTTTTAATGAGAAGCAATATTCTCCTACTAATATTTGGAGCAAATGACACCAGTGTGTAAATATGGCTTTTAACTGAAGAGTATTTATTTTTGACAGATGAAAGTAGAACAAACTAAGGGCTTAAACTATTGAATTTTTATGTCTTTATTTTCAGGATTTCTCTATACCTTTGTCATACATTTAGCAATGAACAGCCAGTTTTGAACACTAAGGAAGAATACCTGAAACGTCTTTCAGCTCCGGATTGCAGTTCCTTACTGGAGATTCTGATCCGTGTGACTAAAATTTTGGAAAAAAAAGGCTATTTGTTGTTTTAAATATGCTCATTTATTGAATAATTCAACTACATACCAAAAAACAAACTAGAGTGTATCAAGCAGTTCACCCCGAGCTGTCTATTTTTAATACATCTGTCACTGTTTAAATAAATGTGTTTCCTTGCTGACTTTTTTTTCCTTTTCTTGGACTTTGCTTTTCCGGTGTTATATTACGGCTTGGTTTCCATACAGATGGGGCTTTCTCACTCGTGCAGCAACAGCCTTGCATGATTTTACATAATTTGGCGCTGTTTAATATATGCCTTAATCTGCTAACTCTTTAGTTGCCGTTGGTTTATCTCATCTGCGGAGACGAAGAACCATTCCCAGAGCCACAAAAGAGGTGATTTTGGGAGTGTTGCTTCTGTCTTTCAGCCTACAGATGGCTCACTCTTCAGTTATGGAGCCACCAGAGCACTTAGCCGTGGTCCATTAACAGTCGCCAGCACTGCCAGACACCCGTTGTATTTGTTTGTAAAATCAATTAAATAACCAATCATCAAAAGCATCTATCAATCATTCAGTACAAACGGTATACCAATATACCAGCCCTTCTACTTCTGTAAACCTCTTGATGTAAAATAATGCAGCATTACGCAGAGTAAACTAAATAGTCAAAGTCAATGCACCTTGTATAGTTTTTTTTTATTAAAACATTTTGTTACGCATGCGACTTTTTCAAGACACAAAGGAGATGTACAACTTGCAATGCTGCATTTCCATTTTTAATATTTATTTTGATCTCCAACGGCGACTCTTGCTCCTGCAAGGCTCTGCAGAAGGCTGCTTTTGTTGTGTGCAGTGGAAAGGTAGTGGCGGCCTCTGGTGCTTAACATCCTGTCCTATGCTTATGCAAACAGTTGTTAGCCGAGAAAAAGTTGCGTTACTTCTATTCATTCGAAGCATCATTCTCCTTATGAATTTGCACCCCGCCATCCCTATGCCCAAAGTCCAGCTAACTGCAAATATTTCCTGCTGTGTTTAAGCTCGAGTCCTGCTGGATACACGATAAGGTCCTAATAGCTTTGACACTGCCCTGCTTTCAGATGCATGCGCACGTTACGGATCCAGCAACAGAGCAGCGCTTCTCTGTGCATCTCATTGGCTCGGGTGCGCTGCCTTAAACTGTCTGAGTCAAGGCCATGTTTTAATGCCATAGACGCGCTATTCAGACACTAGAATGACCACATTTTAAAAGCCACCCTGTACCACTTCATTGCCGCAGATGTCCTTTACATCTGGCAAGGGCCGTTTCTCTGCATGTCAACAGTAATTCAGTTTAACAGCTGTCTCTTTGACAAGCTTAGTGTCAGACTCTGAAATGACAGGGTGACAGTTTTTCCTTTCTTTCGCAGAACGTAGTGCAAATTAACCATTTGAATACAGGATTACTGAATGAATTTAGAACAACACGTTTTTTTTTCTTGCGAGCTGAATAGGGTTTAAACTTGTTTGTATTGTAACTAGGAAAGCGCTGGACGGCATCAATGCCAGGCACAGTGAGCATTGTGGAGATCTGTCCCCCACCATCCGAGCAGCCACTGCCCTGAAACGCTTGGGACTGAGTTCAAATACACACACGCACACAAAGGGCATATGGCCGGTTCAATACATTATAGCTGAAGGCTCATACAAGAAGGACATGAATATGCATAGCGCCGCTATATTTACCTGTGCAGCGTGATTGTGAGGAACTCGGCGTTAGCAGAGGGAGGGGAAGAGCTGAATGTCAGTCCTTTCACAATCGAGTGAGTGCATATAAAGAAAGCCATGTCTGATGGGCACTGTAGGCCACTTTTATACATGCAGGTGTTTGTGCGGGAGTGTGACGATAACTGAGAGAAAGCTAAAAATAGAGGAAATACTGTTTACATTTCACTAACACTCTTTCTAGTTATAGATGCCTTCGAAGCAGCGAAAGCATATTTTCGCTTGAAGTTAATCGACACATTTACAACTTTTCTCACAACAACTTCATATTTGGCAAATATGGGAAAATGATATTGACTAAGACGCGGAACTAAACCCGGGTCGTTGGATTGTTTAAAGGTATTTCTTCCTTTTATTTCAAATCATAACCAGTCACATGCGTTACGGAAATGCACCCCTCGATATCATTAAGCAGGTCAACATTTTGCCTACCTGCATAAAGTCAAAACATTTCGCGCCTCATTTTTCACCTACAAGCTTCATCACGTGCAGCTTAGTCTAATTTGAAGATAAATAATACAGTAATATATAAACTAACAGCTTCCAAACATGTACCATGCTATTAAGTATCACAGTTTTCTTCGTGTACATTAAACACAAGAAAAGCTGCAGGGAAAACTGGAGAAAGCTGCGCGCCATTGTCATAGAAAAGGTCTATAACACCGTTTATATGTTTTGACTCTGGACTTGGAAGTATGATTATTAGTGATTACCTGGCACTGCAAGGATTTTACTGATTGTTTTCCCATTGGCAGGACTACGACTTTGAAAACCAGGAGATGTTTCATGCACCCTGAAGACCATATATAGTGGTCAGCTCTAATTTTATTCTTCTTGTTTCATTTCCTACTTTAGATACAGCGACACGAGAGGAAAGAGTTAAAACAAGATATTCCCAATAATAAGGCAAAAGGCTGTAGTATTGGTGACAGCAGTTTGAAACACATGGTATTTCACAAGGTTTTGGTGCTTCCCATACAAATGATTTTACCGATGCAAGTCTTTACGAAGAACTCACCAAGAACCACACCGTTAAACAGAAACCAAAAAACAGTTTAAATACGAAATGCACCAGACACATAAATAATCCCTCTCAGGTGAGGCTAAATGTAGTGCACACCTTTATTGTAATAATACATTAAAGGGCTGAAACATGCTTTACAGAATGGATATATTTTCAAATGCACACTTGAATCAATGTTGGGTATATTGTGCATAATAATAGTATTTTATTACATTTTTTATCAAAGCAACCTTAGATATTAACAAACAAGGCCACAATGTACCGAGTGGAAAACAAAAACAAAAAAGGTAAAACAACCCCACCTTAGCGTGCATTTCTCCTATGCTCATGTGTAAGTGGTATAATGTTGACCAACATTTTTTTAAACCTTATATAGGGATGTTTTTCTTCTCATATTTTGGGAGCTCCAGTTCATTGTTAATAGAACTGCAGTGTCGTTTTCTTGCTCTGAGAGCACATTGAGAAGCTGATGCAACTGTACTCAGCACTTCCGTAAGGAGGAAAGGTTTCAAATCGCCTAGATGATAGAAAAGTCCTTCATCATTCGCACTGCTTAAGAATTTCCTAAAATAAACAGCTCCACTCAATAGCTTTTTCTGAACAAAGTGCTTCTATGAATATCATGTCTGAACTATATCCGTCTCTTGCAGCTGCTGTGAAACAGACCAGCATTTAACTCGGAGAGAAACAACTTTGTTTGAAACAAAATATACCTTTACGGGATGTATGGTGGAAGAAAACAGTTGCAAAATGAATTAAATGTGTAAAATGTAGCTAGAATGGTATACCATTTCACGAGTTATTAGGAATACCATTACATAAATGTACATTTTTGACAATAGGCAGCAGTGCTTAAAGCCTTTTAAAGAGGGCTGTGCCACGCATGCATAAATGTATTGACAAAAGTTTTTAGGAGCATACTTAGTGAATTATGCATTTATGCATGCTTTGCTATTTTTGTATGCATATTTACTTTTTACTCTAAGACTGTCTTTATGTTGATGTGTTTGCATACGTGTGCTTTGATGCACAAGTATGTCTTTCCGTGGGTGTGTTTGCCTACATAAAATTTGATGTGCGTAAGTAAAATACACTTTTTCGTTGGGCAAATTGGCCTGAAGATACAATAACCAGATTTTGAAAAACAAAAACAGGGATATTTCGCAAAAGAAGAAGAGCTGCAATTTTACATCAAGAGAAGAGCACAGAATGACTTAATTGACAGAGCTCATCAACAACGAAACATAATAAAGCATTAAGTGCATTTATTAAATGCAACCTTTAAACCCAGTATCATGCTTGATAATTACATTACTTTCTGATAAGAGCTACTACCTAGTTCTCCCTTGGAATACATAAAACCTTGGCTCCCTCTGTTTCAGTCATTCCTCTCTAATAACCAGGGCATGTGCTAAATTGGCCAAAATCTGCTGGGACAGCTTGTGAAAAAGCTGGACTGTTTTGGCTATTCCAGGATGCCTGGTCACGTTACCTAAGGAGCTTTCATAGGAGATAAACACAAGACAATCAGACGCAGCAACATTACCAAACAGAGGGAAAGAGATAACATTAGCATGGGATATAAGTCATGGTATGAAGGGATCAGCCATGTTTACATCTATGAATGTAACTTTCTATACAAGTATATATGACTGCGAAATAATTGTACAAAGCTATATAGACAAATTCACTTCCCAGAAGTGTGATTGTCATCACAAACATCCAAAGCTCAGCAGAATAACAACATTTAAATGCCCTGACTTTTAAATCCTTATATTGTAATTAATCACCCTTTAGGTGCAAGGCCTGGTATTCATTTATAATATTGAAATTCAATTATTTCACTATGTGTTGTCCACTTGAAGCTTAATACCGTGGAAATCCTGATTTTAGACATGCAGGCCCTGATTCTGAGTTGCACAGTACTACGGCCCAAAGTAAAATAACATGATTTTACCATTTCAAAATATGAGTAAAACCCCATGGAATGGGGAATTACCAAGTGCGAATTGATCTTTCTAGTCATGAGACCACACAGAATCCCCTATTCCATGTACTTTTACCACTTGCTCCGAGCATGTAGTAAAGGTATGCTGGCGAATGTGTGTGGATAGATGTGGGGAGGGGCATGGGTGAAATAACGAAGAGAAGGGAACGTTATTTCTAGAAGGGGAAGCATTGTGTGCTTTCACTGTTAAAAAAGTGCTATGTGATTTGGCTGCTTTTTCAAAGTGTCAAATATGCCAGTTATTAGATTGAAGCAGGACTATGTAATCTCAAAAGCATATACATTCCTTTTACAGCCAAACTGTCTAGGTATGATGTTGATTGGACACACATAATTTCTAGTTGACTGAAAAATACAGTTCAAGTAGCTGAGGGCCAGAAGTATGTAGTTTTGGGTTTGCGATTCCCTAATATTAAATCTTAGCGATTTGCTGTTAGAAAATTGCAAAATGGGATGTATAACAGGGTGTTTAACACTGTTTGCGATACCCAATGAAGTCGCAAATTACCTACCCCATCAATATCCATGAGGTAGGGCACAATCTGCGACCTCATTGGGAATGGCCACACTCACAGGGATGGTGGCCCGCTAGGGACCACCATGTGTGTGGAGACCAACATGCCTGTGACTGCTTTTTAAATAAAGCAGGATTTTTTTTAATGCAGCCCGTTTTCCTTAAAGGAAAACAGGATGCATTTCAAACAAAAAAATGAAAATTTGTCTTTTCATTCTTTTAGAGTAGGCAGTCATCCATGGGACCACTACCTGCTCTGAAAAAATATTTTTTACTTCCACTCACAAAGGGAAAGGGGTCCTGTGGGGACCACTTCCCATTTGCAAATGGGTTACTGTAGGAGGCTGGCCTGGCTTGTAGTGGGTACCAAGGGGTACTTACACTCTGTACCAGGTCCAGTTATCCCTTATTAGTGTAGAAGAGGTGTCTAGCAGCTTAGGCTGATAGAAAAGGTAGCTTAGCAGAGCAGCTTAGGCTGAACTAGGAGACATGCAAAGCTCCTACTATACCACTGGTGTCATATGCACAATATTATAAGAAAACACAATACACAGATATACTAAAAATAAAGGTACTTTATTTTTATGACAATATGCCAAAAGTATCTCAGTGAGTACCCTCAGTATGAGGATGCCAAATATACACAAGATATATGTACACAATACCAAAAATATGCAGTAATAGCAAAAGGAAGTAATGCAAGCAGTGTAAAATTACAATGTATTGCAATAGGAGCACATAGGTACAGGGGCAACACAAACCATATACTCCAAAAGTGGAATGCGAATAATGTATGGACCCCAAACCTATGTGAGCTTGTAGAGGGTCGCTGGGACTGTAAGAAAACAGTGAGGGTTAGAAAAATAGCCCACCCCAAGACCCTGAAAAGCAGGTGTAAAGTGCACCTATATTTCCCAGAGAGCAAAGAAGTCGTGATAGGGGAATTCTGCAAGAAAGAACAACACCAGCAATGCAACCAAAGTGGATTTCCGGACGAGAGTACCTGTGGAACAAGGGGACCAAGTCCAAGAGTCGCGACAAAGTCGAGAGTGGGCAGATGCCCAAGAAATGCCAGCTGAGGGTGCAAAGAAGCTGCCACTGGATGGTAGAAGCTGTGGATTCTACAAGAACGAAGAGGGCTAGAAACTTCCCCTTTGGAGGATGGATGTCCCACGTCATGAAGAAGCTTGCAGAGGTGTTCCCACACAGAAAGACCGCAAACAAGCCTTTCTAGCTGCAAGGGTTGTGGTTAGGGTTTTTGGATGCTGCTGTGGCCCAGGAGGGACCAGGATGTCGCCAATTGTGTGAGGAGACAGAGGGGGCGCCCAGCAAGACAGGGAGCCCTCACAGGAGCAAGCAGCACCCGCAGAAGTGCCAGAACAGGCACCACAAAGAAGAGTGAACTGGAGCTCACCCGAAGTCACAAAAGGGCATCCCACGATGCCGGAGGACAACTCAGGAGGTTGTGCACTGCAGGTTAGAGTGTCAGGGACCCAGGCTTGGCTGTGCACAAAGGAAATCCTGGAAGAGTGCACAGGAGCCGGAGCAGCTGCAAATCGCGCGGTACCCAGCAATGCAGTCTAGCGTGGGGATGCAAGGACTTACCTCCACCAAACTTGGACTGAAGAGTCACTGGACAGTGGGAGTCACTTGGACAGAGTTGCTGAGTTCCAGGGACCACGCTCGTTGTGCTGAGAGGGGACCCAGAGGACCGGTGATGCAGTCTTTTGTTGCCTGCGGTTGCAGGGGGAAGATTCCGTCGACCCACAGGAGATTTCTTTGGAGCTTCTAGTGCAGAGAGGAGGCAGACTACCCCCACAGCATGCACCACCAGGAAAGCAGTCGAGAAGGTGGTAGGATCAGCGATACAAGGTTGCAGTAGTCGTCTTTGCTACTTTGTTGCGGTTTTGCAGGAGTCCTGAGCAGTCAGCGGTTGATTCCGTGGCAGAAGGTGAAGAGAGAGATGCAGAGGAACTCTGATGAGCTCTTGCATTCGTTATCTAAAGAATTCCCCAAAGCAGAGACCCTAGATAGCCAGAAAAGGAGGTTTGGCTACCTAGGAAGGAGGATAGGCTAGCAACACAGGTAAGAGCCTATCAGGAGGAGTCTCTGACGTCACCTGCTGGCACTGGCCACTCAGAGCAGTCCAGTGTGCCAGCAGCACCTCTGTTTCCAAGATGGCAGAGGTCTGGAGCACACTGGAGGAGCTCTGGGCACCTCCCCTGGGAGGTGCAGGTCAGGGGAGTGGTCACTCCCCTTTCCTTTGTCCAGTTTCGCGCCAGAGCAGGGCTGGGGGATCCCTGAACCGGTGTAGACTGGCTTATGCAGAGATGGGCACCATCTGTGCCCATCAAAGCATTTCCAGAGGCTGGGGGAGGCTACTCCTCCCCAGCCCTGACACCTATTTCCAAAGGGAGAGGGTGTAACACCCTCTCTCTGAAGAAGTCCTTTGTTCTGCCTTCCTGGGCCAAACCTGGCTGGACCCCAGGAGGGCAGAAACCTGTCTGAGGGGTTGGCAGCAGCAGCTGCAGTGAAACCCCAGGAAAGGCAGTTTGGCAGTACCCGGGTCTGTGCTAGAGACCCGGGGGACCATGGAATTGTCTCCCCAATGCCAGGACAATTCCATGATCTTAGACATGTTACATGGCCATGTTCGGAGTTACCATTGTGACGCTATACATAGGTAGTGACCTATGTATAGTGCACGCGTGTAATGGTGTCCCCGCACACACAAAGTCCGGGAATTTGCCCTGAACAATGTGGGGGCACCTTGGCTAGTGCCAGGGTGCCCACACACTAAGTAACTTAGCACCCAACCTTTACCAGGTAAAGGTTATACATATAGGTGACTTATAAGTTACTTAAGTGCAGTGGTAAATGGCTGTGAAATAACGTGGACGTTATTTCACTCAGGCTGCAGTGGCAGGCCTGTGTAAGAATTGTCAGAGCTCCCTATGGGTGGCAAAAGAAATGCTGCAGCCCATAGGGATCTTCTGGAACCCCAATACCCTGGGTACCTCAGTACCATATACTAGGGAATTATAAGGGTGTTCCAGTATGCCAATGTGAATTGGTGAAATTGGTCACTAGCCTGTTAGTGACAATTTGGAAAGCAAAGAGAGAGCATAACCACTGAGGTTCTGGTTAGCAGAGCCTCACTGAGACAGTTAGTCATCACACAGGGAACACATACAGGGCACACTTATGAGCACTGGGGCCCTGGCTGGCAGGGTCCCAGTGACACATACAACTAAAACAACATATATACAGTGAAATATGGGGGTAACATGCCAGGCAAGATGGTACTTTCCTACAGTTACCACCAACTTGAAGTTGGTGGTAACTGTGATTGATTTGTGACCGCATTCACGGGCCTAAATGATTTTGCACACAAAAATGTATCATTTAGAGTTACCTATGCAATTGTTACCTCCCCATGCACTGCAAATAACTTTACAAAATGTGTCACTGATGCAGTGATGGCTGCTAGGTTTTAAAAGTGGTGGGTACATAAAAAACATACATTAAATATAAAAATAAATGTATCTTGCTTGATGATCTTTTGCAGCACACAAACTCCAAAGTATCTCCTACCTTAACTGCTTGCTGGATAATGGCAGTCAAGCCAATCCAAGGACTGCTCTCTTGCTGAACAGCATAAGTGCAATGCTAGGTTTGGCTGGAGTAGGCAAACACAGTGTTCCATCAGACATCTACTGGGCTGTGCTTCTGCTTTTCAGCTGCCTTGCAGATGTTGATTGCAGAAGCCTGAACTGCGCTTATCAGGCCAGCCATAATGAAAACACCGGGCAATCTGACATGCGCAGTTCAGTTAACAAAGCCTCAGGTCACCTCACTGAATTGCTGTGATGCAGTTCCGAGATCAGGGGGTCAATGACCCCACATTCCTATGGACAAACCGCCCCTGCACTGATGACATCACAACTGACATAACAAGTGACATGACAGTTTACATTACATTATATGATCACATATGGACAACTGACATTATCGTACATCTTTTCTTATAGGTATGCGTTCTACTTGCTCTAAAGTATATTTATTGTACTCAACAATTTAGTGGCTAAGTGGATATGTAGAAGATTGAGTGAATATTACAAGTAGGATAGCATGTGACTGAGTGGATTGTCCACTGACACATATAGAGAGTGGTTGAGTTAATCAATGAGTGAGTGAATGAGACAAAGAGTCATTAAATTAGTGTTGGAATGTTTCCTTATTCAGTCATCCTCAATCTGTTTGCCTCCTGCCTCCTATTTTTTCTGACCTGTTTCTGTTGGCTTTTGAACTCTGAGCACTTTACCACAGCTAACCAGTGCTAAAGTGCATATGCTCTCTGTGTAAAATGTGTATGTAAATGGTTTATCCATGATTGGCATATTTGATTTACTAGTAAGTCCCTAGTTAAGTGTACTAGAGGTGCCCAGGGCGTGTAAATCAAAAGCTACTAGTGGGCCTGCAGCACTGGTTGTGCCACCCACGTAAGTAGCTCTGTAATCATGTCTCAGATCTGCCACTGCAGTGTCTATGTGTGCAGTTTTAACCTGCCAATTCGACTTGGCAAGTGTACCCACTTGCCAGGCCTAAACCTTCCTTTTCTTACATGTAAGGCACCCCTAAGGTAAGCCCTAGGTAGCCCCATGGGCAAGGTGCAGTGTATGTTTAAGGTAGGACATATATTAATGTGTTTTATATGTCCTAACAGTGAAATATTGCTAAATTCGATTTTCACTGTTGCAAGGCCTGTCCCTCTCATAGGTTAACATGGTGGCTACCTTTAAATATGATTAAAGTGTGGATTCCCTTTGGGAGCGGATAGACATGTGGAGTTTGGGGTCTCTGAGCTCACAATTTAAAAATACATCTTTAAGTAAAGTTGATTTTAAGATTGTGTGTATGAAAATGGCACTTTTAGAAAGTGAGCATTGAACTGCTTACACCATTTCTGCGACTCTGCCTGTCTGTGGATTCCCTGTCTGGGTCAGTTTGACAGTTGGGCTGGTTGCACCTCTCACTAGACAGTGACACAAAGGGAGCTGGGGTGTAGTCTGCATTTCCTGATGAGCCATCTGTGCTAGGAGGGAGGGGAGGAGTGGTCACTCACACCTGAAAGGGCTGTGCCTGCCCTCGCACAATGCAGTCTCCACCCCCCTGGTGTGTGTCTGGGGCCTGGCCTGGGCAAGGCAGGATTTCACAAACAAGAGAGACTTTGCTTTGAAGTAAGTCTACTTAAAAGGGCAAAATTGGTATGAGAAAGGCACCCAAAACCACAGACTTTAGAACACTTCTGGAAACCAAGAGGAACCTCTGCCTGGAGAAGAGCTGAAGAGCTGAGGAAGAAGAGCTGCCCTGTCTGTGACTGTGCTTTGTGGAGTTATCCTGCAGTTGCTGCTTCTGCCTGTACCAGAGGACAAAGACTGAACTTTGTGTGCCTTCCATCTTGTGAAGAACTCTCCAAGGGCTTGATTTAGAGCATGCCTCCTTTTATTGAAGTCTCAGGGACAACAAAGACTTCTCTCTGCCAGCACCTGGAGCCTCTGCTGAGACTCCTACTCTGCTAAGTGGTGCCCATCCAGTTCCTGGGCTCTGAAAGGTGAAACTGACAGAACAAGAGTGAGAAATCCACGCACAGACCGCCCTGCGGGGAAAAGATCGACGCAACTCTGACCCGTGGCTGAAAAATCGATGCGCTGCCGGCTTCGTAGCTGAAATCGACACTCGCCTGTTGTGCGGTTGGGGGATTGACACAAGCGGCTGGAGGAACGACGCACAGCATCGCTGACGGAGGCTGGTGAGATAGCACTACGCATGCATGGTTTTCAGATCATCGTGAGGCTCGATTTCTGACGCAAACACCATTGGGTGTGTAAAAATGTTGCGAGGCCTAGAGTGCTGACCAGATCGACGCATCGCTCTCCTGTGGAGAGAAGAAATGACGCACACCGACCCGACTGAAGGAGGACCGACGCAAGGTCTCGCTCGTGAGTGATATTGACGCATCGCAAGCCCCTTTTTGATGCACACTCACCCGTGCAGGGTTATTTTTGACGCGCCCAAGGTACATTTTCACGCTAATATTGTTAGCGTTGTGTTTAAAATTACATGAGGACTCTTTTTGCATTTTTATTGATAACTTGACTTGTGTATTGTGGATTTTTGTCGTTTTGGTCTTGTTTTGTTCAGATAAATATTCTCTATTTTTCTAAACCTGTGTTGTGTCATTTTGTAGTGTTTTCATTAAGTTACTGTGTCTGTTGGTCCAAATACTTTACACCTAGCACTCTGATGTTAAGCCTTCCTGCTCATGCCAAGCTGCCAAGGTAGTGAGAGGGGGTTAGCTGAGGGTGATTCTCTTTTACCCTGACTAGAGTGAGGGTCCTTGCTTGGACAGGGGATAACCTGACTGCCAACCAAAGACCCCAATTCTAAAAATGAGTCAGTGAGAAAGTAGCCTAGAAGGCCAAAAATATTCCCAAAATGCACCTCTATATCCTCTCTGGGTAATAAATGGCTTCATGTAACTCAGTAGAGTCCTCTTAATACCGACAGGGCAACATATGGCCCAAATAAATTATCATATGTTCACACAGTGCCATCATATACATGAAAATAATGAGAGGTGGGTGCAGCTTGTGATATTCTGTGTGGTGTAATCTTGCTGAATTACCTTAGAGACATGCAAGATTAGGCTTAAATCATGCAAGAAGAATAATTCTACATTTAACGCTATTTCACAGCGCAAAAATGACCCCTTGCTCCCCAAATGGAAGCAAGCATGCATTTTGCACTAAGAAATAGTATTAAATCCAACAGAATATGAATAGCAAGGGTGAGCAGCCATTGCATACATGAATGTGTTTTAGGGTATGATTTTGCCCCACACTAATACCGGCATTAAATGCTACCTTAGCAAAAAATGCACACTTGCATCCAAAATGGATGTGAGGATGTATTTCACACTAAGAAACAGCACTAAATGTAGCAGAACATGAATAGCAACCCTCTGCAACTGCTCACGCTTACGAAATGTGTTTTACTCATAATTACGTCAGCAAGAGTAATTGTGTAATTATCTCTAGTTCAACGTCAAAGTAACACAAAATTACCAAAATTACTCTGATACTTGGGCATAATCAAAATTCTTCTCTGAGCCTAGAAAAAAAATGTGTGGTCCAGAAGTCATATGATATATTAAGGGTTTGCTATCATATGGATCCAGAGAAAAAGCACACCCTAATTATAATTATCATTTGGTCTAAATATGCTAGCATATTCAAGTTGTCAGCTTTCATATGCAAGAGAAGTGCTCACATATACTAAAAAGTGGCTGACATATTCTCAGAAGTACAATTTAATCTCGGAATGTACCTTCATATGCCCATATGGTTTATGCATGTGCCTCTGGTGTGCTGTCATATGTGAAAAATATAACCTCATGCTGCATCCTTGATCTCATAAATTATTTATTTTTTGTATTTGTGATATCACATGTGACATCATCAATAGTACCACTTTATTGTCAAGTGTGAGGTAATGAGCAGCTGATAAAGGAAGGTATGGTTAAGTAAATATACTGCAACATTCTGGGGCCATCATGTTTTGGGTAGAAATGCATACAATTCAACTTTACATGGTGAAGTTGTACCAAGGTTCATCTGCAGGCCATTTTGTTTTATAAGAGGAATGTGTTACATTTTTATCTGCAAAACCAATGTTTCATAGCATTTTCACAACGTTTAAACATTACTAAGTTCACGAAGTTCCTTAAAATGGGATGATTTTATTTTAAATAAATACCAATTTGTGCAAGGTCAAACTGTATTCATTTTGCTTACTTCTAGTATTGGGTTGAAACTATGACATTGTTTCAATGTTTCTGTGTTGTGAGTTAATTGCAGACATTTTCATATATTTATGTAGTACATGGCTTAATTTTTATCATGAACTCCTCCCCAAATCAGTGCCTGAGGTGCCAGAAGGGCATGCCAGCGGCCATACATTGTGGGTACTAAAAAGTGCAATATGCACTTTGGTTGCACCTGCAGATCATGGTTAGTCTTTAGCATTTACTTCTCAAAGAAAATATAATATATGGAAGGTTTTGATCGCTTCTCAAAAGTTGATCTCTATCTTCCTATTATTATATTCAATTTGTGAATTTTCTAGACAATTGTTATAAGAAAATGGGATTGCCGCTCAACTCTAATACGTTTTTACAATCGAGTTCTGACATAGTGATGCTTACTGTCAGAATGCAAAGCGAAAGGCAGGTCAAAGATCATAATTATAGCGGGAAATTAATCGAGGAAAATGAGAAAATCAGAAATCTATCAAATTTAGTTCTAAACACCTGTTATTTTAGTAATTTACAGACAGACTGTGCATAAAACAATATATATATAAACCAAAAGGAAAATATGCCAAGTGTTCCTTTGCTTTATTTTACAATAAGAACATATGTTTCTGCTTTCAAACTCCTCTTTTAAATCACTGTAACACTTGAGCATGATTCTTCCTCCTTTACAGACCTCTGTGAAGTTTACCTTGGAGTGTTTCACTTCAGCTTCACAGAATGTTCACTAGAGTCCTAACTTGCGTATTGAGGTGCAATTGCAGGTTATATAGATGCTATCATTCGTCAGGACCCAACCAAAGCCCTTGTACGTGGACACCCCAGTCTGCTTAGTAGCCTTGACATTACCAAGATCCTACAGTGGCAGCATGGATGTTTCCTGTGCACATGTGTTGCTGCTGTTTATTTTTGTTGTTTACAGCCACAATCTTCACTTCATGTCACCATGTCACCCTCAATTGTTGAAGGCAAAATCAGCATTAACAGTGAGACAAGTGCTCATTTCACAGCATTATTTATAAAGGAACAAGGGACCCTTGGTGAGCAAAATGCAAAAGCAAATAAACCATAGAGATACAATAAAGTCTATGTTTGGTATCCAAATGGAAAATATTATACATTTATTTTGTCAGAGTAAAGAACATTGTACGGGAAAAACAAGCACCAGAAAGGTCATCAAAGCTTAGGCACTCAGACATTCCACCTGTGACATAAATGAAATACAATGATGAATTTGCAAACTGTAAGTGGCCATGCTCATATCAACAAATTAACAATTATAACAAGTTGAACCAAGGTACTGGAGTTGACGATGTTTTGATCCCTTAACAAAATGATAGGATCATCATCAGGACATAAGAATTATGCCTGAGATAAACAGTAGAGGTACCACATATGTAACCAAATGCCTGCCATGGAAGGAAAGGGGAGAAGGAAACAGAGAGAGAGAATGTAGATGGGGAGAACTACATTAGATTCCAAATGCTTAGCCACGAGAGGTATATTCAATCATCACACCATGGAAGAGGTTTGGAAGTGCAGGCATGCGGTTCGAAATAGTGACAGCAGCGTATCTATGCACGAAAAGTCAAAAAATGTGTGAGCTGACCATGAAGTTTTTTCTCAACAACAGCAGTAATGTAGAGTCCTATTGAAGCATGCAAAATGGTGCCAGCAACGTAATAACAAAAAACTGTAATATCAGGCAGAAGGAGAAACGCATTGAACACGGTGCAGTGGAGCAAACTAACCCTAAAGGAGTAAATTCTTAAAATAATACTCCTAAAAAAGATCAATTCTTAAAATAATGCTCCTAATCATAGGGGTTAATTCTTAACATTGTTTACACTCGTAGGTTTAATCTGAGGGCTAAATGTAGCAGAATGTTAATCCCTGCTCCTAAAATTTAAATCCTAAAACACAGCGTGAGGATTTCTGAGAATGCATGCCCTTTCTCATTCAAGAGGAAATGTCCTTCTAACTGGGGGCCATTTTAATTTCACAAAGTGCAGTGAAGAGGTGGACATGGTAGGACAAGGAAATGGATGGAACAGGGATGGCAGTGTAATACTGCTTTTTTAAGCGCACATAACGCTGTACCCTTGTGCTATTCTTAATAATACTTCCAGTTAGTCTCCTTTCATACAACCTCTCACAAGTGTACACTAATAAAAGATTGTCATTAGCGTGCTTGTGGAGCATTCAGTGAAATAAGATTTCCTCCAAAATGTTACAGGATGTGATGGAAGGTGTTCAAGGGTAGCAATATAGATCGTTTGCGATCAATGGATGTTTCAAAATGTGAAGTGCATTTAATACTCGAATGTGCTTCAGTGCTTTCAAAATGCAAAGCAATGCTTAATTAGTAAAATAAAAAGTACAAGGGCCCAAGATATTTCAAAGGAGGCCACTGATGCTTGTGCCACGTCAAGTCCCTGCCAGTGTGCCAAATATAAATGCCAATGGCAAGTATGTGTCATTGCAACCTCACAAATGTTACAACTGGAACCGTGCTCAGTGACCCAAAGGTCCAAGAATGGCCTGAGCTACCTAGTGTTATTATTTTTTGTCATATTTTTCACCACTATGCACTTTGCACATGTATTTTTTGTTGTTAAAACAGTTTGACAGTACCACCAAGTGGTGGACTGTCTTAAATATGTGCCGATGGTGAGCACTGGAACAAATTAATCACTGAACCCAGTTACTCTCCATGTATTTCCATTATGTTTTTTTATGATCTGTACAGAAACTGAAGTAATGGATGCTGGATTATTCTGGTAGTTTAACAAGCGTATGTAATCCAGTGTAGATGGGATTTTACCAAATCAGGGAACTCTCTGGTCATTCTCCATGAAAAGTGCTGTTTGTAAAAGGGATGAGCGCGTCTTTCGAACAAAAGCTAATCGAAAATAGTAAAAGTATAAGATTCTTTTGAATTCAACGTTCTTAAACTCCAATTCAAGGAATAATGGTGTAGTTGAAGTGTTCATAGTTAAATTTAGCACGGTTTGATTTTTTGCAGGGTTCTAATGTCGGCATAAAACCAAAGATGCTTTAACACTGAATACAATTGAAAGTAGAACGTGTAAAACTCCTTTAAAAAAGCACAAAGTTCCATTTACAAAAGGAAATCTTTATAATAAAATAAAACCAACATTGGTTCAGGAGCATTTACATCAATACCTCCCTCAAAATGTAGCGGGCAAGCAAACACTCTGTACTAGATGGGGCCATCAAAGTATCGCAGTTGATATACCTTCATCAACTTTCTTTCAAAATGGAAAATCACACGTCTTGAAAATCAGTTTTAATCATTGAGACACTTTAAGAATGGAATCTGCTTTAAATCGAGCCTAGCAACTATCACAACATTTAAAACAGTTGCGAGCATTACAATTTTACTATCAAGTGTAACTTCACACTCATTTAAATTAATATAAATACAGACAAAAAACGTAAAGTAAATACACACAACACAGTCCTTCAATTTCAGAATTACAGCTTTTAAGGCTATCCTCTATTAAATCTACTTTGACAAGCAGCAAGCATTCTTCCTGTGGCAATGTTCATTCGGTAAGACTAATGTCTGACTGTTTTTTTTTTTTACAGAATTTTTATGTTCGGCGCATCGTAGCCTTGTGCTGTATATTTGTGAAAGGAAAGCAGAAACGGTAATGGATTACCAAAGAAATTATTCGTTATGAAATCCCTGCCATCTAAAATAAAATCTGAAATGTATGTACATTTTTTAAAAGTTAATTTACTTCTGGCCATATCCTGTACCCTTTTTTGTAGTACCCACGTAGCCTATAGTCATACCTAATAACACTGGCCAGAGGGCAGGTGGCCAAGTCCCAGTCCTTCTTACATGGAGCCTGAAGCCACGTCAAAACATGAGTGAGAACATGTACATGAAGGAATGTGCATGTGAAATACACCTTTTGGACCCTTATCTATAACCTTTACCACCCCCTGATCAATTTTCTTCAATTTTTTCCAGATTTTCAAGGTCAAACATAAAGTGCCACATTCTGTTTTTGGAAAGCTCTGTGCAGATTTGTCAAATAATTTCCAATTAAATGTTGCACTCGCCTCAGCAAAATGGCACTAGACCATAATCAGCACAGAAGATACCCAGATGAAGCATTTGGGCACTAGTACAGTTCAGTGCACTCAGTAACATACTGTTAAAGTGAGGCGGCAGCAATGTGCCACAAAGAGATTGAGTCATTGGGGATTTCGAAATTGCCTGCTTGACAATATTAAAAATGATAATACTGGCCACTATTTGTAGAATGTTTGGAAGGATAGCAGCTGTGCCAAATAAAGACAAGTACCAATATGTTAAGACATGCACTGTTATAACCAATAACACTTAAATATGAAGGGATCTGCCAAAGATAGAGATTGCTTCTGAGATAAACGTGCATTGTCACCCCGTTTGGGATCCATAAGCATTGGGTATCCCTAGATTCCAGTACAAGAGGTGTCATTCAAACAACAAATCACTGCTCTGGCAAACCAAACCAAATTGCAACACATAATGCTTAGAATGGAAATACATTTATCTCAACAAAACCACATTTACCTCACAAATACCAATGGCCATGCTCAGCTAGGTTATTGCAACGTATTACATGTCGTTGTCTCCAAGGAGGCTTACACCAGACTTTAACAATCCTAAAGTGTCAAGACTCTGCTTCAGTCAAAGAAAACAGGACCACATCACCCAAACCCCAATAAAATGTAATTGCCACTGTTAGACCTGTCAGCCGTAGGATGGTCTGCCCTCAGACGCTTTGCCTTCTCTCTTCCTATTTTGCTGAGTTCATTTTTGATGGCCTTAGGACTCTATGCACTCTATCACTGATAACCAGTGCTTGTGTTCACTCCCTAAAACATGGTAAAATTGTCATGATTAGCATAGTTAATTAGCTTGTTAAGTCCTTAGTAAAGTGGTATGCTATCCTTAGTAAATTAAATGCTACTAGTGAGCCTGCAGAGTTTATTGGGCTTGCACTTAACTAGCCCCTTAAAACATGTCTTAGGGCTCCTATTTCAGCCTTTGAGCAGTTGTAAACTGCCAATTCAACTTGGGAAGGTAAACCCTCACCAAGCCTAAAACACTCTTTTTATTACATGTACGTCAATCCTAAGGTAGGCCCTAAACTGCTCATAGGACAGTGTGCATTGCAATAAAAAATGTGGGTATATACGTTTAAGTTTCACATGTCTTGGTGGAGAAAAACTGACAAATTCTAATAACATTGTGTTACCTTATTACATTCAATAAGTGCTAACCTTTTTAGGAGCAGGTGGAAACCTCATATTTGGTGTTCATGAATTATCATTTAAAAACCTTCTTAATTGTAAGATTGGATTTTAAGTCACAATTCTGAAACCACTACTTATAGAAATGTGTACTACATAACACAAGGTTAAGTCTGTGACCCTGGGTCCTTGTTGCCAGATTACCTGCACTTCACAATCTCGCAGATTTGGTGATTGATTGGACCTCAGTGTGCGGTCACACCATGCTGCAGATTGCTTGCTTCCTCTGATCAGCAGTGTTATATTGGGCAGGCCACATTACTATTCAAGCATAAATTGCTCTTATAGATTGTGGTGTACTCCCCTACATTCATATTTGATCATAACAGTTTCTTCTCACTCATAAATTAATGCACCTGCATCCCCCTTACAGAGATGACTGTATATACTACAATAGGATTTTACTCTTCACTTTCTCAAGCAGAATTTGATTTAAGTCCTGATGAGGATTCCTTTATGTATGTGATTCCAAATGCCATCAACTAACTGAACAGTTTTAAAAATGATATTGAATATACAGACTGCTACAGTTTATCTAAATTGTGACAAGCTCATTGTGTATTTCTATCACTTTCACCTGAGCACCGAATATGTTTTTGCATCCCTCTGTCACTTATGCACTTGAAAGCTATTTCTTTCATTTCCTTTATTAAAACGTTGTTTTTGGAATACATTTTTTATCCCTGTCCTATTTTTTGAATATATATGTTAGGGACCACTGTTTCTCTAAAATAATTTGAGAAAGTCAACATTTTCTTGCCCTAACTGTTTGGTTCCTGAGGCCTGTTCCCTGGGTCACATGACTTGGTGAAGTTGGCAGCTGGCCTTTTGGTATTCCACCCAGTCATCCACAGAATATGGAGACAGGGTGTCAGCAAGATGGGCCATCCTGACAGAATGAGAGGGGCAGAGCTGTGCACAGCCCCAAATGCACTTCTAAGTCATTGCTTGAGCACAAACACAAAAAATCACCTTTTGTGACTCCAGACCTCCTGGGAACACTGCACAGAGGCAGGAATGGTATGGTATCTCTTGCTTCTTCTGTGGGAAATGGATGCAGGGGTGAACTCCAGATCTTTCTTCCACTTCAAAACTGTCTCAGACCCACTCTACAGTACATTCCTAGAGCTGTAGACACTACAGAAGAAGGACTGCTCTGCTGCCAGAGGACTGCACGGGTCATCGAGGCCTGCCCTGCACTGTGACAAGGAAGACTGGACCTGCTCCCTTCATCCCAGACTGAGTGACTCCAAGGGTCAGGTGACTGACCTCCTCTTCTGAGCTACAGGAGCACAACAATCTTCAGAGGCCTCCTAGCATGTGCCTAGCTGTCCTGCTGCATTGGACCTGCATAGACCTGCATCTGGTACTGTCTGAGCCCTGCTGGCCTCAACTGGGGTGAGTTCCTGATCCCCAAGATGTACCTCCCTCGGTCCTGGACCCTTTGTGGCATCAGTTGAGCTCCTCCTGTGAATAAAAAAGAGAAATCCTAAAGTTTTGGACTCTTTGGGACTATCAACAGGTCTGTTGTCTCCAAGATCTCACCACCCATGAAAACCGCCAATGTGAAACCTTGATTAACCCAATTCTTCATGCTCCAGCGACTGCTATTGATGACTGTCAAAGAGAAATCTGCACTTTGTACAATGGCAACGACAGCCGGTGGTGACTGCCAACACAAAGCAACAACCATCCGCCACACTCAGCCTTCTCTTTGCACATGGATGACCATCTATGGCTCTGTCCCTGCTTCTCTTGGTCTCCTCTACTCTGAACTAGACTCTTATCAACGGGCTTTGAGAAGGTAATTTTCCAGCTGGACTAAACTGGTCCCTGTATCTGACCAGTACGCCATGATGATTGGCCTGAACTTCTGACCTTCCCTTGGTCTATCTCTACCCGATGACCATGAGTGGCATTTTGTCATTTTAGAACCTATACTTACCTTAAATCTTTGAAATTGCATATCACTGGTTTTACTGATTAGAATTTTGCTGATTTGGTGTCAATTTCTTATTAAATTGTAATCTTTTTTTCTAAGTTGATGTGAGATTTTTCTTGTGTTGTGTTTTCTCTTTATTACTGTTTGTATGCATATAAATACCTCAATGTTTTTGTGCCAAAAAAAGGGTTAGGCATAGGTTAATATAGTGACTTTTTGAGGTTCACCCTGACAAGGAGTGTGGCTGTTGCTAGAGTAGGGTTTCAACCCTCTCAACCAACAACCCAATTTCTCGGAGCTAGCAATCGAACAAAGGATACAATTCAACGTATAGATTTCATGTCATATCTAAGAAAAAAAAAAAAGTTCCTCTCAGCTATGAACCCTTATGATGAGCCTCAGAGGCAGCCATGCCAATGTAATTTTACTTCAGATTTACAACAGAAAATAATGGCAGAAAAACCATCAGAGCAAAGGGAGCCTAAATCTAGGGCTTACTTGATCCTCATTTGGATGGATGGCCACCTTAGCACCTTTCAAAAAATTCTTATCAGCATTTCTCTTCAAAAAGTCATTTAACTCATCATCGGACTTCATCAGGACATCCGTCCTGTGTTTAAAGGGACTAGGTCCGACGTGAAAAAAACTTTTTATCCTTTCCCTCAATTTATTTGCATGCTAACGGTTTCATTTCTAACTAGCTGATTAGATTTATGGAACTTCCTTCTGCTATTACTGTGTTGCTAAGTGATCTTGGTTACATATTACCACATTAGAAAACAAAAATAAATAAAATAATGCATGTTAGATGAGTAAGATCTTTCTTTGCTGCATGAAGCCAGTGGCTATGTTCATTATCAAAGTCAAGCTTGAAAACAGGAACGAACTCTACGCCGCTTGAAGCACATTTTACTTCACAGCCAACCAGGCAACTGGCACGCCGAAAAAATACCCAAGGGTCATTTTCATTAGCTCCAAAATAAATCCTGCATCACTTTTGAATACTTAATCTTGTCCCCAGAACATTATTTGACTAGGGCCGTCAACAAATGTTCTCCCACGGAGGGCAAGTATATGTATGTTGCCTGGACAGAAGTCGTTTGGGGTTTCCATACTGAAATAAGTTAGAGGAAGTCCATTAAAGTCCATTAAATTGTAGCTACTGTGCTACACTGGCATTGCACAGTTTCCCAGGTTATATCCACAGATAAAGAATATTTATTTTTGCTCTTATAGTTTTAAGACCTTTCCAAACAGTTCACATGAATTTTATGGAGAGGGCTTGGATGCCCAGTAGGGCACATAACACTTGAGAAATACATCGAAATCTAATGGAATGAAATAGCAAATAAAGAAAGACAATGAACTAGTTGAATCTACTTCACGCGTTAGTAAGTTACATTATGTTTGCTTTCCGCACTTTATCTCACACTTAGGGCATCCTTCTGAGGCAAGAAAAAAATACGTTTGGAGAGTACTGAACGTTTTCTGCCGAATTGAGATTACAAGTTTTGAATGGGAACTATTAATGTTTATTTTTTCACCCAAATATTTAATCTGTACGAATCTGGCGAAATGTGTGGACAAAAACTATTTTGATAAGAATTAATTACTGTTGGTGTTAGGTGTGAAAACCTCACATTTTATAAAAATTCTCCAACTTTTTGGATCTTTGAAGTTGGAATACCACTGTATTTATGCATCTTTCATTACCTGTACAAATGGTGTCAGTAAGAAGAGGCAACGGAATGCATTGGTGTTCCCGAATACCCTGTAATGAAAGTCTAAAAATATTTGACCACATTATCCATGCCATGTTCCCAGCTAACAATATGTCGACACACTTTGTTTAGTGCCAGCCTAACAGTCATGCTTTTTATATTAATTAACAATTTGATGGCATGCATCTGCTCTGATTTGTAGGCATAGTGTTCCCACTTCTGCCTTAATCATTAATCTCTACTTGAGTCCAATGGAGTCGATAAAAGCACTTACCAGCCCCATAAAAAGCATGAGATGTGCGGGAAATCACAGATCTGGTTACTTTCACTCGGAGGTGTAAGAATAAAAGATAGCCAAAACCTGCAGTTAACACTTGGCTCATTGCATGACCTTCACAGAGGATTTGGTTGTGTAAACGTGTGGTGTGGTGTAGGTGTATTTAACATCTATTGTGCTTGTTGCTTTGCAAGTGTTTCTTTTCTGTTTGTGAAGTACACTCGCAAGCGGTCAACAACCATTGTGTCTTTTTTAGTGCTTTGTTCTCTTGCTGCTTCAGGGAGTCGCAATCATCCCCTTACAATTCTTATTATTTGGCAAAAACATCTTAGTAGGTTGTCAATAGCATTAATTGTATTCTTTCGAAGAGGGTTTTATTCCAACCCACTCAATGTTTTAGGATGAACTCCATTCTTTAGTGCAGTGTGCAAACTGTACTTTTCCTTATCTTCATGTTGTTCACAGATTAATAAACAAGAAAGTAAATTGTTTCTTTTACTTAGTGTTATGAACTGTATTGTTGTATTACTTGACCTATTTCTTCTCTAGGGAGGGCTATTGCTCAGCCTGATAACAAAGAAGGCCTTCTTAAATTTCAATACTTTATTTCTGTGTACGTGATCTGAAGCTAATTGTGGTCATGTCGCTGACCTATGAGCGATATATCACTTTAGTCCTCCAGATCAGTGGACATACAAAAAACCTCCTATCAAATTGTGTTACGTGCCTGGAGTTGGTGCGAGATAAACACTTCACTTTGAGCAGAAGAAGTTTAATGTGATAACTATGTAATTTTATTTTTCATGGACTATACGAAGGGCATTAACAAGGTGCAGCTTAAAGGACACGTGTTATGCTAGTTGAAGGAATAAATGGTAAAAAAAAAGAGCTGGGAAGCATGCCTCCAGTGAAAGGACACCATAGTGAAAAGGGGGAGCAAGAGCAAATTGATAATGACATCAAATCACATCTCTTTTACTTCTAGCTCCTTTACCAAATATCTAGCATGGCCTTGTTTCAGTGTCCTCGGTAAAAAGGCGCCCTCTAGTTCTCCAAAGTGCAAGAATGGTCTTGAAAAGAGAAGGAGTTAGCCATTTGAAGGTTATGGGATCCACCAAATCCAAGGCCAGGAAGCTTAGCCCAGATGTCTTGGCCTGTTCTTCCTTTGAGTAGGAAGTTATGTAAAACATCTCTATAGAACATACCATATATCTTGAGATCCTAATTTGAAGAGTATGGATTAAGGACATTCTGTTTCATATTAGTAGGTCTTATATAGCTGCCTCCTGGATATGTACCTTTATTTCAGAGTAGTCTGAAAAGAGAGCTGATCTTATCTGGAAACATCAGGGGTGGCGTCAGAAGCAAGACCAGGATGTTTTCAGATTGATTTAATGTGGAGTAAAATCCAAAGGATTATAAGTGATAGGATATTATTACAAGCTACAGATTGGAAATAAAGGTGTTCATGCTTGATTTCTATGCTGCTAGATTAGCAGTAGCCCCACACCTGGCACCCGGGCCCTAGTTAATCCTGGATATAAGAGCTGCTTCAGGTCTGCATGGATAATTTTATTTGGCCTAATTGACACCCCTTCAACGAATCACATTGAATTGACTTCAGAAGTCAGTCAGGGGTTCAGTAACTCGATAGCGTTTTACTAATCTAATTAACTTTCTTGCGACAAAGCAGATTGAAACCAGCAAACAGGGCAGCAGCCAATCTGATTACCAAACTAGCATCTGGCCAAACTGAACTAGCTTTGTGGTCAGAAAAGGCTGTGATGCATGCTGCACACAGTATTTTGTAGCTTTCTAGATATTCTGTGCCCTTCAATGGGACTCAACCTGTCAAATTATAGAATTTCATTTAGGGTAGATGTGTCCAATGGAAGGGCTGGGTTATGGCAATTGTTATACTGCTTCAAGGAGTCGTGCAGCTTTGTAGAGTTTGGCCTCTCTTCTTAGTACAAGAACGGCATTTGGCGCTCCACAATTTATAGCTCAGTTGAGAACGAAACAAGGTTAAGGGTATAAAAAATTCAAACCTTCATTATTTAAGCAAGCCTTAAGTTTATTGTATTGTATTGTAATAGTATTTATATAGCGCTTATTACCCCTGACGAGGCATCGAAACGCTTTTCGGCGAGTAGCACGCCACTCTGGAACCCAACAAGAATTAGTGATGGATTAGTATAGGGAAATATGAGTACAGTTTTAGTATTATTATGAGTTAATTTGAGCCGCGGGTATGAGAGTTTGTTAGTTAGATTGACTGGAGTAATGGAGGGGTGGAGGAGGAAAGAATCTAGAAGTGTTAATTGGGAGTATATGGTAATAGGATTTAGGCTTGGGATGAGTAAAGGGGGATGGAAGAGGGAAGAGTGTGTGGAAGGGGTTAGGGAGATCATAGTGGCAGGGTGAGATAATTGAGGGAGAATTTACTAGGTTTGTTTGGGAGATCATGGTAGTAAAGTGAGGTTTGGTGAGTTAGATAAGGAAGCGGAGGGAAGAGCTTAGGCAGAGTTTTTTAGGAAATGAAAGTAGTAGAATGGATTTGGGATGAGTCAGAGTGGGACTGGAGGATAGATTGATAGAGACATTACATACAGTGATGGGTAGATAAGTGTGATATAAGATGAGAGCAGGGATTCATAACTATCTAGTATAACAACTTATCTAGGAGTTATGCACTGACCTATGAACATGTAAAGCATAGCATGAAATACATATATATATATATATATATATATATATATATATATATATATATATATATATATATATACACACACACACACACACACATAGATAAGTGATAGATAAGTGTGATATAAGATGAGAGCAGGGATTCATAAGTATCTAGTATAACAACTTATCTGCAATGATAGAATAACACACATATATATATATATATATATATATATATATATATATATATATATACATATACATATATATATATATATATATATATATATATATGCATATATGCACATGCACACACACATGAATACACACATATTCACACACATATGTACATACATTTTGCAATAGTCTGGAGATGAGCACCTAGTTATTGTACTATTTTCCCTGGAAGCACTCCTAGTACCAGAAACTCATCCAAATAAACTGCACCATGGTCAGACGGTCATAAGTGTGAAGCCTACTGTTGCTGATAAGAGGTCTTGGAAGAAATGTTTTCAAGTAAATCAATGAGAGTAATTTTCTAAATGATTTAATAACATATAAATATTTCATTTAATATTCATAAGAGATGGTTAAATGGCCACTGTTTTTTAAAATAATTTTTATTGTTCAATTATATTCCATCACAATAAGTAAAATACTTTCACAATTCAGTGCAGGCAGTTGCAGTACCAGTACCTCTCGAAATAGATTAAATCTGAAAGATGTGTATCAGTATTTTTTTAGTATATGGATATGTGTTCTGAAAGCTAACAAGATTGTGGCTGTGAACGTCCATACTCAGCATGTACATTTTAACAATTACACAAGATTCGTGCCATTAGGAAAAGAGATACAGAATCGTAGATAAATGCCCTTATATAGTGTGCTTGCAATAGTGGGATGTTGCAACATTTAGGGCCTGATTTAGAATTTGGCAGACAAGCTACTTCATCACAAATGTGACAATAGGCTATAATTGGATCCTAGTATGGTGGATGGGATATCCGTCATGTTTGTGACCGAGCAACCCCCTCCATCAAACTCCAAATCAGGCCTTCATTTCTATACAAATATATTATAACCTGGAGCAGTACTTGAAGGGGAAAAAGAGATAGAAGGGAGAGACCCTGCTTTTTCCAAAATAGAGTGACAAAGAAGTACGAAGTACAAAGACACAGCAGTAAACTATTCATTCACATACTAAGGGGAAATTACCCACTCAGTTTGTTTTAGTGAAAGGCATGCTGCTACAATCTGTTCGTAGGTCTGTCCATAACTATGCTGACAAAGGTCTCTATTTGATTCTTTCCTTGCTTTCCACCCCCCACTGCCATATGTCAGGGCCATTTGGGTTTCGCCAGCTCATGGCTATCTAGCCCTTTGAGAGTATGAGCAAATGATCATAAGGTAGTGTCTGGTCCGTGGGACAATGGCATTACAAAACTTGAGGGCCCCCCTGCAAAGTACTCAGAGGGTGGCCTTCTGAACCAGTCAGGAGTTCTTAGGCCAGGGGTCCACTGCCCTTGCAAAGTACAAAAATCTCAAATCCATATATGAGCGAAGATCCTATAGCTATGTTGAAAACACTGAAACACAGCTAAATTTGGAAGACTGATGGTCAGAGTGGGGGCTTGAAATCATGCCACTTTTAGACCAGGGCTTCACTGCCCGAGCACAGTGTACTGTGCCAAGGGGGCCACTTGGAGCTTGGTGCTTCCCTGCACCATAGGGGCTGCGTAGGCTATTGTTACATCAGTGCCTAGCATGTTGGTTGCAAGGGTTGGCGGACTGTCTTGTCCTAGTGAGCAATGTCAGAATGTAGGAATTGCCAGATTCCATCCCAGTAAGAAGTTAGCAAGGGGCAATAATTACTATATTGTACAAGTCAGCTCCTGATGTAGTGCACCTTAGCACACAGCATTTGCAGTGGGAAACATGCAAGTCTTTTAGACTGATGTATGCTCTGTGCAGATAGTAAAATTGGATTCATTTGAATGTAGCATCCTTAAATACTTAGGATAACACCTCAAGATAGTTCCACAGTCTCCATGCAGCAGTTCATTGCTCATTTCCTCAGCCCATCTATTCTTTAATGAAGTCAATGCTTCATTATATGGGTAAGTAAGTTCTATACAGAACTGTAACTGCTCTAGTCCTGCCATTCAAAGTGTAAATGCCTTTTATAAAGGAGTGTTCTTGGGGTTCCTTTGTACCACTATGCTGCCATCTTCCCATTATTACCCTGATTGTCCCATATAGTAAGAAATGCCCAACCAGAATGTAGTATTCCTCTTGTGGATCCTGAAAATACTTGTATATCCATCCCATATAAAGAGTGCTCATAATTTCAAGCCCCCACTCTGATCATCCATCTGGTCCCTTCCAATGTTATCTGTGCTTCAGTGTTTTCAACATAGCTATAGGATCTTCAATTCTATATGGCTGTGAGATTTTTGTCCTTTGCAAGGCTCTAGCCCAAACACATTGCAGAACTCTAATCAGAATGTCCTCTCCATTAAACTCCCTTTTCCTGTGTGGGGTTTATAACTGTCATGTTAAAACTATGCATGGCATGGTGGCTTTCCTATCTCACCAAGATGATTTCCATCCCAATATGCTGTACACTATATGCCCCCCCCCAGTGCAGTTTTGCTCCCAGGTCAACCAGGTAGTAGATATCCAAGTCAGGGAACACCAGCCCCCTTGAGTCAGATGCAGCCTTAACTTGCTCAGTGCCACCCTATGCCTCTTTCCATCTAATATTAAGCCCAGTAGCAAACAGTCTAGCATGTTGAATATGCTGCAAGGTACTTAGATTAGAAGATGGAACAAAATACAACAATCTTGGGTGAAGGACCAATATAGATAGAGCAAAAATGGAAGCAGTCTGTTCACCAATACTTTACTCTGAATATTCCAGTCAACATTCAACATTGGCAGTGGGCTTTACAAAGTAGCATTTCTTTTATCTTTGTAATTCCTGGGTAGGATCTCCTCCCTCATTGTAGCCCATTGTAGCCAGGAGTCACCCTTGAGATCTGGATTCAATATATCATTCTGTCAATTTAGAGGGCAAGCATTAACACATATGTTATGTAAAAATTCTGGGGGGCCCATCTGACTCCTGTGTCCTGCCCCTTGCAAGTTCTTTTATTGTCACTCAGATCATCGCATTTTCTTGTGGAAGAGTCCCTAGCACTACCCATATCGCATAGTCATAAAGCATCCAGCTATCTGCTTCACCTCATGAAGTGTATAGTGTTATAGTAGTCTTGAATTTTTTTGTTAATTTGAGGCTGAAAATAAAGCAATTGGTCTCTCCCTGTGCAGAAGCCTAGAGTATGTGTCCCCCACTTGTCATGATTCAACAGCCATGCCAATGGCCTCGCTGCCTTGTACCTCTAGTCATTTGCTCTAGTGAGATGACACCTATAGTTAAATTCCTTCAAGAAGTTTATAAGGGTGAGCAACTTCTCCTTGATGCACAGGCACTCCCTGCAATTGAGCTCAATACAGTTTCACAGTCAATGGTTTTGTTGCAGCGCCAATAAATCCCAGCTATTACTTCAAACTAAATAGTGGATTTCGCACCTTAGGCCAATGGATCGGCATGACATTGATTTGAGAGGATGTCAAGGGTGCATGTCATAATAAACATCAATACAGAAGAAATCAATAATCTAATCACTATACAATAACCATACCAGTTTATTAAGAAGGATATACATTTATTTCCCTATCTTAACAACACTAAAGTCACAAAATAATTCTCAAACATAAATGATAAGCATATAGAATCATCAACGGCTGATTAGAATGCCTTACATATCTGAGTTTAATCAAAGCAAGTAAACAAATTAATTTGAGTATTATAACACAACTTAATAGCACCAATATTTGTAACAGTGAAATAAAATACATTTACGCAAGAGATCAAAGAATGCCAATATAAATCATAAGCATGTAAAGACAAATTCCCTCACTAACCACTAATTAGCATTAACATGTTGGGCTTCATGTAAAAGATTTAGAAACACAAATTTAGAAAAAATATACTAACTCGGGTTATAACAAAAAGAATATCATTATGCAGCAATTAATTTATGAGTTGCAGCAGGCACCTGTAAAACAAAAGACACATACAACAATACACAGTTTATACATTACCCATAGAACAACAACAACAAGATCACTTCAGCAAGGGGACACCATCAGTAGGATGATCTATAAATCTCTCAAGCCTGCATGACTGGCATATCACTGGAAAATCTTGTAAGGTCTGGTCTGCATCAACAGCTAATCTACTTTACTAATCCAACTCTCTCCCAAGAAGAAGAAGAACCCCCAAGAATAGGCGACAGAACATTACATTAACTTTTACAAAACTCATGATTGGTCAAGACATGGGGTGTTATACATTCAGCCAATAAAACAAAAGTTAGATAACTAAAAGATACATCTTCATAATGCACTGAATTCGTATTTGACAACATTTCATTGTCGTAATCATTAGCTAGACTCAATTTATAGCAATTTCTTCTTCTCTTCCGTCTTGTCTGTGGATCCATTGTTCCATCTCCTCTGAATCTTAGGTTCAGGAAGAAACATCTAACATAGTTGCCATCTACTTCCACCCTCAAGGATGAAACCACACGTTAGTGACAGTTTTCTAAAGAGTAGGACAGTCAAACTCGAGCAATGACCTAATAAATCTAACCTTGTAAGACATAACACAAAATCCCACTGGGGGTAGCTGTCTACACGTCTATAAGCTATTAATCACACTCTTTGAAGTAAGCATTGAGCAATGAAAAACAACTGCAAATTTAGCTAAAGTTAGCCTAAGCAGAAAACAAAATGAATTATGGTGGCCATTTATAAAAGTCACCGGTTTTTCACATATTAATATATCAATGATCAGTACATTATTAATTAATAAAATCATCAGTAAAATGTCTGCTCCTGCAGTTTTCAGGAGCTTTTTTTCGTTGAGGATGACACTGTGTAACCATGCTCCCTCCCCTTATCTCTATACAATGCCTGATACCACTGATTTCCATTCCACTAATGCTGACAATGACGTTCACAAATGTTTTATGTGGGTTGCCCTGGAAATTAGTTGTTCACATCCTAAGAATATATCCAATCCCATATGGAAGTCATGCATGCCGGAGTAGAAAGATTACACTGCAATGGATTGTGCATTCTTCAGATATCCGTTAACTTTGATTGCAAAATCCAATTAGTGAATGACCTAGCCATTTTTTGAATCCTTGAGACCGGGAGAGGTGTGGTGTGACCCATTTAAGATAGTATCATCTATGCAAACGAAGTCACTTCCAGTCAATATAGGATAACATAGAAATTTGGATAATTGAGATGCCAAGCTGTTAAGGAAAATTAGCTGATCAGTGTTGGGTGGAATGATGTTTAGCAGATCTATATTGAGTCCATCCCATCTACCAAGCACCGTGATAGATCTCCCTTCTGTATCATTTCTATCAAAGGTTTGAATGGGGTGCCGTGTCTAATCCAGATCAGGACTCCCCAAGCAGATGCTGAAATTATTGTATGATACACAGGCCACAACATCGTTTCCATTGTGCTAGCCTCTCCTTAGTGCAATGTGGCTCCTGAAAAGACGCGATCTGAACTTGTCTTCTTTTAATATTGTTCTGCACAAAGTCCCTTTTGCTAGACAAAAGTAGACAGCGCACATTCCAGATTAATATTAAAACATGCCCAAGTCTCTGTTGAGTGATTGCCATGAGAAAGAGTAAGATGGTATACAGGGCTCCAGACCTCCCTCCCAACCATCAACATGATAGAACTATAATAATTCATGTAAAAAGAAAGATAACAAACAGCTGACCAAATGTTTACAGACAATGACAAATTTCTAACCTTTCCTACCGAGGAAAATTATGGTAATGCATGCTTTTCAAAGTAACAAGATATACCTCCTAATGTCTGCACTCATAACACCACCCACGCAAGGACCATGTTAGTGAGCGCTTCAAGGGGGGGCTAGTAGTAGAGAGAGGTAGACAAGAAGATCATTTACCTATATAGGCCCCCAGCCATTTCCTAGGGAAACAACTGCGGGGCTAAAGAAGGTACATATGTTTTGACTATGAGAGTATGTTTATATACATAATATCATCGGCTATGCCAGGCACCACATGGGGGGAAGATAGTGCTAAGTTTAGAACTGGTTCGTCAGACTTTCTTCACCAGAACCCAAGACCTTACCAGACTCTGATAGACCATTCATGATTCTCGTTGGAGTATCCAAAGTTGTACCTGCCACAACAGTCGGTTCCCGTTCATCTTGAACTTGCTGGCTAGTTAGATGCACTCTGACAGCTCAATGTGCTCTGATTCTTTTGTGTTTTCATAGTTTTATGAGAAAAGGGTCAGTGGATGGGTGCCCACCAGTATCATAAGCATCCAGCCAATCACTTGCCTCCGCAGGATCGATGAAACATATGGACTTCTAATCCACCTGTTCTCTGATTTTGGCTGGAAAAAATAAGGAATGCTCTACTCCTAGTTCATGCACCCTCTTCTTTATCACTGTGAAAACTCTCATTTTCTTTGTGTGGCTATCGTATCATATAGTAAAATTGATTCCCTGCATTTTTCACTGTAAGGGGGCATGTGGTCTGGACCTGAGGCAGCACAATGTCTTGATTCCTGAAATTCAAAAATCATGCCACCAATGGCTGCGCAGTTCACAATGTTTAGGGGATGTGCTGTCACTCTCTGTGCTCTTTCAAATGTGAAGAACATTGAGAATCCCTCAGAGTCCACTGTTTCCTACAGCAAGTCCTACAGGAAAGCAACTATGAAAGGGTCCTCCATCCCTTCGGGTAGGCATGTTCCTCCTGATCTGCCACCATGGTTTCCAGTGCCTGGACTTGATCTGTCACAGCAGCTAGCTTAGATGTAAGGATGTCTTTAGCAGGGGAGAATTTAGAGATAGCCAATTCAACTTTGTATACTCTATTCAACATTCTCCTATGTTCATCTTTCAGCAATCCAAGATCCATGCACAGGGAATCAATTTTGCTTTTGAACAATTCTCTGGTATATCACATGGACAACAAAATGGTGTCCAGTTTGTCCCCTGAGTCTTGTGTTGGTGGCAATATGGGACTTTTGGCTTGGTTGTGCCTCTGGCCCTTTATGCCAGAGAGTCTATAGAGCTTGTGTCTTGGTGTGTCTTTGTTCGCCTCATTTCCCCCATAGATACCAGTTTGTTAGTTGGACACCCCTTTAGCATCCACAAGAGCATGTTGCAAGACAGGGGCAAACAATTCAGCCGACATTATGCACAGTGCCAGTTATGTACTGATGATGTGCCACAGCCAGTGGTAGGAAAAGTCTGCTCAGAAGAGTGCATATCAAAGGACGATCCTATTTAGGTTATTGGTATTCAGTGACTGATGACTGCTCAGTTTTACAACAATACTTGTGGGCTTCCTGCTCTCCATGAATCCGGGAGAGTGCATGCACTCAGCACAGTCCACCAGGCTGGCAGCAATTCTGCCACTTTTATATGCAGATATTCCATGCAGACCTATTCAGCAATACAAATTACATCTGCTTTATTCAACATAAAAACTTTATTAATCTCAATTGCTTCTTTAACTAGGAAGGGTGCATTGAGGTTGCAAATACTTGTGGTGTTAGCCCCATATATAATTTAGAGGGCCTTCAATTATGTGATGAAGTGGTGATCAATACATTCCTCCAAAGTTGTTTAAAAAATAAAAATCTACTAGATTGTTTTCTATAGAATAAGAAGAGTATTGCCTAGGTTTAAAAAAAGCTGCAGTACAAGTTCGTAAACCACCATACTATCTTTCTCCTAATTACGTCTGGTCATAAATGGGCACAGACAGGCTTGCCTTTGGCTTGTATATGCCCCACCAGCAGGGAACATGCAGAATGTGGTCGCAGGATATCCATGCCTTGAATCTACTTTTATGGTTACATTGCTATTTTCAAACGCTCTAGGCAGCATCTTCAGAGCCATACAGCTAACCAGCAGAGCCTAAAACACTCATTACAAGACTAGTGGTCTTGAGACCACCAGCCCTGCGGTGACCGCCAGATGCAGCATTATGACCCTGGTGGATAGACTGCCAGGGGACCGCTGTTATCGATGGGAAAAAGGTTCCCAATGGGCTGATGGCAGGACATGGTGGCCCTGAACTCAGAGCCACCATGCTGATCACGACTCCTGTTTCTGCCAGCCTGTCCTCAGAATACGCACTATCGGCAATGGGAACATCGTAATACGACTGGAGGGGGGAAGCAGCTGGCATGACGGCTGCCTTCTCCCTGCAGCTTTGGCGGTCAGAGTATTCCGACCACCAAAGTCATAATAAGACCCTACGTCTCCAAATATTGGCTGTCAAAAGAAAGTGGCATGCAAAGTGCAAATACAAGTGATAATTTAAAAGGAAACTCTTTTGAAACAAAGGGCCTCATTACGAGTTTGGCGGTCGGACCTCTAACCTCCATGTTGGCGGTCACCAAAAGACCTCCATGTTGGCAGTCATACAGACTGCCGTATTACGAGTTTCACAGGCAGGTCCGTCAAAAGCCAGCCAAAAATCCAACCCCACCTGGACTGTGGGGGGCAGGAAATGGGCAGGCTGACCACCGGCACTGCCAACCCGTCAACCAACCACTGACGGTATTACAACTCGAAAATTGCCATGTGATCCCGCCATGTCGGTCTTCCAATGGCATTGAGAACCGCAGGCGGCCGGTGGTCGCTACGGTAATACACAACATCACATTGGCTGCATTTGAAAACAACACAGCTGACACATATCCACACACTTGACACACCTACAAACTACACTATAAAACACACCACGATCCTTTGCATCTCCATGCCGGGCACAAGCCAGAGCACATCCCCAAAACTTAAACAACCATAGATTATGCACTTGCACCAGGCACATATCCCACACCCTCAACAAACACCCACCACACATATTTGTACCTCTAGAGTCCATTTATTCCCTGGCACGGCCTCATTACACCGCACCTAACCAGTAAGACTATCTTACAAGTTAATTTCTACCACCACACCACCACAGAAACATCCCTGTTTCACAGATGATGAGTTAAGAGTCATGGTGGATGAAATCATCAGAGTAGAGCCAGAACTATTTGGAGCCCAAGTTCATCAAACTACTATGGCTAAGAAACTGGAAATGTGGCAAAGGATGGTCAACAGAACGAACTCTGTAGGAAGCTACTTGCGCACAAGGGACGACATCAGGAAGAAATGGAATGACCTCAGGGGGAAGGTTTGTGCCATGGCGTCGAGGGAGCAGCTTTTGGTACTGAAGACTGGTGGTGGTACCCCACCTCCTCCTCCACAACTGACATTATGGGAGGAGAATGTCTTGGCCTTCCTGCATCCGGAGGGCTTGGCAGGAATACCTTGAAGAGTGGAGTCAAGTAAGTCACAACACTAAAAATGGCACCACAATACATGGGCATGCATGCGCTCACTGATCAACCCTTTTGCCACCTACTATGTCATCCCACTCAACAGTCCAGTGTCCACCTGTCCATAGATCCCTATCTGGCATCCACCATATCAAGTAGACTCACATGGGGAAAAATATCTTTGTATAGTGGGTGTAGTAGAGAGATTGACAGCACTCCAAGTCCCAGCAAATAAAAAAAAAAATTGTAGAGCGCGCTACTCACCCGTGAGGGTCTCAAGGCGCTGGAGGAGGAGAAACCAGGGGGGGGAGGGAGGATCACTGATCGAACAACCATGTCTTGAGCTTCTTTCTAAGGCCAGTAGGTCCTTGGTTTTGCGGAGGTCGGTGGGGAGGGAGTTCCAGATTTTGGGGGCGAGGTAGGAGAAAGACCTGCCTCCTGTGGTGGTGCGTTCGATGCGGGGGACTGTGGCTAGGGCGAGGTCGGCTGATCGGAGGTTGCATGTGGGAGTGTGGAAGTTAACTCTTTCATTGAGGTAGGTTGGGCCGGTGTTGTGGAGGGATTTGTGTGCGTGGATAAGGATCTTGAAAGTGATTCTCTTGTCTATGGGGAGCCAGTGAAGGGATTTGAGGTGTGGTGAGATTCGTTCATGGCGAGGGAGGCCAAGGACGAGGCGAGCGGCTGTGTTCTGGATTCTCTGGAGTTTGCGTTTGAGTGTGGTGCCGGCGTAGAGGGCATTACCGTAGTCCAGTCTGCTGCTGATGAGTGCGTGGGTGACTGTCTTTCTGGTTTCTGGGGGAATCCATTTGAAGGATTCTTTTAGAGTGCGGAGTGTGTGGAAGCAGGAGGAGGTTAGAGCATTGATTTGCTGTGTCATGGAGAGGGAGGGGTCGAGGATGATGCAGAGGTTGCGTGCGTGGTTTGCGGGGGTGGGTGCGGGGCCTAGGGCGGTGGGCCACCAGGAGTCGTCCCATGTGGTTTTGTTGGGGCCGAAGATGATGATCTTGGTTTTGTTTGAGTTGAGCTTGAGGTGGTTAGTGGTCATCCAGTTGGCGGTGTCGAGGAGAGCGGCATGTAGGTTGGTTTTGGCAGTGGTGGGGTTGCGGGTGAGGGAGAGGGAGAGGATGAGTTGGGTGTCATCTGCATAGGAGAGGATAGTGATTCCGTGTGCTCGGAGGATGTTAGCTAGGGGGATCATGTAGATGTTGAAGAGTGTGGGGCTGAGGGAGGACCCTTGAGGGACTCCGCAGGTGATCTTGGTAGTGTTGGAGTGAAAGGGTGGAAGGTGGACTCTCTGGGTCTGGTCGGTGAGGAAGGAGGTGAGCCAGTCTAAGGCTTTGTGACGAATTCCTATGTTGTGGAGGCGTGTGCGGAGTGTGTGGTGGCAGACAGTGTCAAAGGCTGCGGAAAGGTCTAGGAGGATGAGTGCGACGGTCTCGCCTTTGTCGACTTTGGTCCGGATATCGTCAGTGCATGCGATGAGGGCAGTTTCTGTGCTGTGGTTCTTGCAGAACCCAGATTGTGAGGGGTCAAGAGTGTTGTTTGCTTCGAGGAAGTGGGATAGGCGGGTGTTGACTAATTTTTCTGCAACCTTGGCGGGGAAAGGGAGGAGGGAGATGTGGCGGTAGTTGGAGAGGATCTCTTGGTCGGCTTGTTTTTTTTTTTAGGAGGGCGGGGGTTTCTGCGTGCTTCCAGGGGTCTGGGTAGGTGGCGGAGTCGAAGGAGGAGTTGATTATGTTGTAGAGTATGGGGGGGATGGTAGGGCTGGCTTTGTTGTTGATGCGGTGTGGGCAGGGGTCAGAGGGGGAACCGGAGTGGATGGAGATCATGTTTTTTTTCGGTTTCTTCATGTGTGGTGGGGGTCCATGTGGAGAGTGTGGTGGGGGGGTCCTGAGTGGGGGTAGGGTTGGGTGAGTGAGGGTTATGTGTGGTGGGTGTGTGTGGTAGGAAGCTGTTATGGATGTCCAGGATTTTGTGGAGGAAGTGGTTGGAAAGGGCGTCACATAGGGGCTGTGTGTGTGTGGGGTCTATGTTGCTGGCTTTGCGTTTGGCAAGTTCATTGATGATGGTGAAGAGTTCTTTGCTGTTTTGAGAGTTGTTGTAAAGGTGTGTCTTGTAGTGATCTCTTTTGGCGGTGTGTATGAGTTGGTGATGGGTGCGAATGGTGGTTTTGAGGGTGGAGAAGTTGGTTGTGGAAGGTTCTAATCTCCATATTTTCTCAGCTTGGCGGCATTTGCGCTTGGAGTCTTGGAGTTCAGGGGTGAACCATGGGGCGTTCTTGATGTTGCGGGTGGCGATGTGTTTTCTGAGGGGGGCTAGTGTGTCTGCGCAGGTAGTGATCCATTTGGAGAGGTTGTGTGCTCCTGTGTTGGGGTCGTTGGTGTGGGGGGGGTTATGGGCCAGTTGGGAGTTTAGTCTTTCTGTGGGGATCTTGTCCCACATGCGGTAGGGTGTGGTGTGTTGATGGTAGTGTGTGGGGGGTTTAGCGAAGGAGAAGTGGACGCAGTGGTGGTCAGTCCAGAGGAGTTCGGTGGTGTGGGTGTAGGCTATGTGTTGGCTTGAGGTGAAAATTGCGTCAAGCGTGTGTCATGCTGAGTGGATGGGTGCGGTGACCAGTTGTTTGAGTCCAAGGTTGGTGAGGTTGTCTATGAGGGAGGTAGTGTTGTGGTCTTGTGGGTTTTCTAGGTGAAAGTTGAAATCACTGAGGATGATGTAGTCTGTTGAGGTGAGGGCGTGCGAGCTGATGCAGTCGGCGATGGTGTCGCAGAAGGTGGGCGTGGTCCGGGTGGTCTGTAGAATAGTGTACCTCTGAGGGTGGAGTTGTTGTTGATGTGGATTAGGAAGTGCATGTGTTCAGTGTTGTCGACAGTGCCTTGGGAGCTGGTGGTGACTTTGATGGTGTCTCTGTGTAGGATGGCGATGCCACCGCCTGGCCTGTTGAATGCGGTCTTTGTGTTGGAGTTTGTATCCCTTGGGGGTGGCTATGGCTATGTCGGGTTCTGAGGAGGGGTTGGTCCAGGTTTCCGTGAGGAAGGTGATGTCGGGTGAGTGTGATGTGATGTGGTCCCAGAGTTCTATGGCATGTTTGTGAAGGGAGCGGATGTTGAGGAGCAGGCAGTTAAGGTGGTTGTGGTGGGTGGCGTTGGTGTGGTGCGTGAGGGTGTTGTTGCAGGGTGTGTTCTGGTTGTGGGCTGGTGTGCTGCGGGGTTGGTTGGTGGGGGCAGGGTGGGTGAGTCTTGTGTTGGGGGTGTTGTGTTTGTTGAATGTGGGGTCGCTATGGTTGGTGTGTGGTGTGAGGGATGATGAGCAGGAGAAGTGGCAGGTGTAGCAGGTGAAGGGGCCATGAGTGTGTGTGGGGCTAGATGTGGTGCATGTGGGGCAGGGGCCTGGGTTGAGAGAGTGGAGGGTGAGGGGGGAGTAGGTGTGTCTGAGAGGGCCAGGGGTTCTGGCGCTGGGCGCGATCCAGGTTCGGACGGGCGCAGACGGGCTTGCCTTTGGCACGCCTTCGGCACGCCAGCGGCGCGGTGCGCCGCAGCTGCCATAAGAGAAGGGGAGGGTGGGAGTGGAAGTGGCAGCTGGGAGGCGGGAGGGCCTGTCCAATGAGAGGGCTGGGGGGTGGGGCCGCAGGGGACGCAGCGGTGAGAAAATGGAAAAGGAGCGGTGAGAAAGGAGGGGGAGGTGGGAGGGGCCGCAGGGGACGCAGCGGCGGGAAAATAGAAAAGGAGCGGTGAGAAAGGAGGGGGGAGGCGGGAGGGGCCGCAGGGGACGCAGCGGCGGGAAAATGGAAAAAGGAACGGTGAGAAAGGAGTGGGGAGGCGGTAGGGGCCGCAGGGGACGCAGCAACGGGAAAATGGAAAAGGAGCGGTGAGAAAGGAGGGGGGAGGCGAGAGGGGCCGCAGTGGACGCAGCGGCGGGAGAATGGAAAAAGGAACGGTGAGAAAGGAGGGGGGAGGCGGGAGGGGACGCAGCAGCGGGAAAATGGAAAAGGAGCGGTGAGAAAGGAGGTGGGAGGCGGGAGGGGCAGCAGGGGACGCAGCGGCGGGGAGAAGCAAAGAGGGAACGGGAAAGGAGGTGGCGCAGAAGGCAGAGCGGGGAGCGACCTACCTGCAAGCAGGGTCAAAGGTTGCTCCCTGCTAGCGCGCAGCGGCTGCCATAAGAGGAGGGGAGGGTGGGAGTGGCAGCTGGGAGGTGGGAGGGCCTGTCCAATGAGAGGGCTGGGGGTGGGGCCGCAGGGGACGCAGTGGCCGGAAAATGGAAAAGGAGCGGTGAGAAAGGAGGGGGGAGGCGGGAGGGGCCGCAGGGGACGCAGCAGCGGGAAAATGGAAAAGGAGCGGTGAGAAAGGAGGGGGGAGGCGAGAGGGGCCTCAGGGGACGCAGCGGCAGGAAAATGGAAAAGGAGCGGTGAGAAAGGAGGGGGGAGGCGGGAGGGACGCAAAGGACGCAGCGACGGGAGAATGGAAAAAGGAGCGGTGAGAAAGGAGGGGGGAGGCGGGAGCGGCCGCAGGAAACGCAGCGGTGGGAAAATGGAAAAGGAGCGGTGAGAAAGGAGGGGGGAGGCGGGAGGGGCCACAGGGGACGCAGCGGCGGGGAGAAGCAAAGAGGGAACGGGAAAGGAGGTGGCGCGGAAGGCGGAGCGGGGAGCGACCTACCTGCAAGCACTGTACAAAGTCACTAAAACCAGAACAGTGTAGCAAAATTAAAATTACCTTGCTTGTCAAATCCCCATTGGAGTGTACCCACCTGAGAGGATGACATTAGTATAGTGTGTGTAGTATAGGCAATGGCAGGACTGCTAAGGCCAGGAGGCACTGGCACTCTCACTACACTGCCACAACGGTGTGCTCTGCTACCATGACCATCCTTCTAGTCAGCCATAAAATTGTACTTACCTGAGGGAATCACAACTGTATAGTGTGTGGATATGACAGGGAATGACAGGAATGCTAAGGCCAGGAGGCAGTGGACTGCACTCTGCCACACTGTGTGCTCTGCTACGTTGACCATTCTCCATTTAGTCAGAAATACAACTGTAGTCACAAGACAGGAGAATAACTCTTCATGGTGTGGAATACAGGGTTTGAAATGGTTAGTACTCATAATCCAAGCAACAGTACACTGTACAACTGAAAAAGTACCTTTACCTGAAAACACACTCATGACGTTTACACACCTGGGAGAGTTTAACTGAAAAACGGAATGTAGTACAGGGAGTCACATAACTGCTGAGGCCAGGACGCTCTGTCTACCAAATCCAACTACGCAAACCACTCTGCATATGGTCAATTATCCCTATTGGTGTGCTTGTCTTTTAAGTCGACACACCTCAGTGGATGGACAAAGTGAACTGTGAGTTGTGTCAAGAGCAAAGTCAGTATAAATTAATGGAGGATCCGCACATGCAACCCCAAACACATACCACTGTCCAGATGATATTGTGCCACAGTGCCTGAACCCACATTGAATGTAATACACCTGGGAGAGATAAGGATAAAGTTCATGGTACACCCTGTGATGTGGCAACACACGCAGATCCATCTAGAGCTAACATGCTAAGATGACAATAGTGTAGACAAGAAGGTTAGCTCAAAATGTCTGGGAGGAACTTCCTACACAGATCAAAGCCCTCAAAATGTGTTTGCTGTATGGCATTGGCAGCACTCACTTCCACAATGCACTGACCACCGGATGATAACTAACACACATCATCCAAGGTCCTGACAATGCCTGCATGACAAACAAATAGCTTTCAAGACGGCTCAAACAACATCCTGCCCAGCCAATGTCCTGCCTGCGCTGCTGGCAACACATGAGTCTATTACCATCCCCCCAACAGCTAAGGATTCCAGACAGTCTGAGGCTAGGTCACTGAACAGGAATTGGTATGGGGCTGCAATGTCAGCTCACTACAAATGACAATATGTGTACTTGTCACATAAAGGAATTCAGCAAATATAATGTGAACATGGCCCTAGCCCAATGTTACTGTCAACCATTGAAGGTAGATGTTACAATACAACCACTAATATAATCTCTCCACATCAACAGGTTGTGCTGCCACTGCAAGTGGGAGTGCTATCACCGACACCACAGAGGAGACTGCGACTCCCCCCATGGAGGAAGCCCTCTGTCAAATTAACACTCCTGGACCGCTGGACATGGAAGATGGTTCTGGCCCATCCAGGCAACCTGGAGAGATGACACCTGTCAGCCTCAGCCTGACTACAGCCACTCCTCCTCAACATCCCAAGCAGCCAGTGGCCCCCAGACCTGCGTCCCTACAACAGTCTCCTACATCTTGAGCCCCCAGTCCAGTTTCCTGAGTCTCAACCTGCCAACACTGACAATGATGGACCTGGAACCAATGGAAGGGGGGCAGGCTGCACCAAGGGCATAGGCATGTGGGGGTAGGGTGTGTGGGAGAAATGGTGAGACCCAACAGCAAGAGGCTGCTGGTGATACCCCTACCCAGGATACCATCAGTCAGTCCTTGGCTGCCTACAAACCTTCCCAAGGCGTGTTGGGCCAGGTACTGAACATACTCCAAGAAATCAAGGAGCTACAGAGGGTTTTCCATCATGAGTTGTGGGAACAGTGGGCGGCCCACAATTCTATTATGGCCTCACTAACATGGGTGCTGAGGGACATTAACAGTACCATGAGCAGGAATAGACAACAACATCACAGCCTTTCCCTTGGCACATCCACACCAATCCGTTCATCAGTGACAGCCACTGGAAGGGAGGCCCTGCCAGGGTAAGCACCCACCTCAGACATTTCTGCCTCCGTAGTTACCAAGCCCCACCATAAGTTGGGACATCCAGCCAAGCATCCAGGGGTGGCGGGTAGAAAGACACCAACCACTGCCAACAACTGACCACTTCCTGATGTCACTCCTTTGTGTGCCACAGACTCACTTTGTTGACTGTTCCTTAACCACTTTTCTCATTCCATGCTAGTAGGACACTGGACTCTGGGTCCCAAATATTGTGGCCTCTACTCTATTGATTGAATCCACCATGACTGATCCCTTCACCTTAAGCATAGATTATTATCCAGTATCACTATTCATTTTTGTGGAATGTAAATAACACACCCATCAATAAAAAAAACTGCCCACTGCCTCTCTTTGCTATCTGTCTGGCATGTTGAATGCTAATCACATGTTATGTACATGCTTGAGACACTAGGAGACAATGGATGGAGGAAGATGTCTCAGGTAGTGTCATGCTGGGAATGACTAACAACACAATGTCACAAGTGCCTGGTCACATCAAGCGTTTTATTGTACTGTATTGTACTGTATTGTATAAGCTGTAAAGCATGTCTGCACAGTCATAGCGAAGAACGTCCCAGCCATATGTAGTCAGGCCAGATATCCAATTACCATCATGCACCAGACCACACCAGAAAGGGCCTGTACAACATTGTCCCATAGATTAGGCAAAGAGAGTTTGGGATTTTGCCTCTCATATACCAAAACCAGGCCTGCCAACTCAACATATGCCATTGCACAGCAGAGGGCAGTAAAAGGGAGTGTAAGCTCAGGCCCTTCCCATAACAATGAGCAAGCACCTGGTGGAATGTCACAAACCTGTTTCAGTGTTGTGGCACAGGCACACTGGACTACAATGAGGAAACACATTGACAGCCACTAACCGGCCATACACGATCAATGTCATCACAATGTGACGGTAGAAGAAATGGATTGCACAGGATGACATGTTACAAGGCCACATGATCACACACATGCAACCATTGGATCAACACATCACGGCAAACAGACCTATTGTGTAGCTCAGATTCCTGCCCTCCCACTGTCCAGGCAGCCTGGCCATAGGACTCATACACCCCACACCTCGCACCAACAGTACCTTGATCAATCCATGTCCACTTCACATGTCAGACCAACAACAGCCGCCTGCCAATGACACAACTCTGAAAGTCCACATAAGGATGGCATGGTGAAGATACCTGGAAGGAATAAGTGATAAACATGGAGTTTAGGCAGGTAAAGTCATACATAAGACACAAACCTCATTTCAAGCTACAATTGTTTCACTGGCAGTGCAATGTGACTGCCCCAAACAAAGGAGCTTCTCAAGGGAGTCACATCTTCAAGCCGGATATAGCCAGCAAACCAGGGCTGTATGATTCATAGTATGAGGTGCCCTGTCTCATGGTGACAGAGATACCCTTCTCAACAAACAGGTACCCCTACAGTACCCGATACAGTCACACTAATCACAGAACATCACATACTGACATTCAAGTGAAGTACTGATTGATGAGATCTGCCTGCATGTCTCCACCTTCATCCTCATCACTGTCATCCTAATTTGGCGTTTCAGGAGGCCCACTCAGTGACACTGTTAGCTCTGATCATCAGGGATGTATGGGATGTTTCTCCTCAGAGCAAGGTTGTGAAGCATGCAGCAGGCCACAATGATCTTACACACTTTGTGGGTGAGTAGAGGAGGGATCCACCAGTCTTGTCAATGACCCAGAAACTTGCCTTTTGGAGCCCAAAAGCTTGCTCCACGGTGTGCATGTTCTGTCATGTGCCTTGATCAAGAGGACTACCCCTGGAGTAGTTGGGTTCCTCACTGGAGTCAACAACCAGGGACGGTTTGGGTATACAGAGTCCCTGGTAAGTGAATGTGACATGTGTGCTAACATAAGTCCAAAGCATTGTCTCACTAGCAGCAGACATGGCATACAAACACACATGACATATGTTACTTACCAACCAGCCAGGCCCTCTCTGGGTACAGTCTTGTCATCAGCTGTGGAATTGCACTGTTCTACATGATGAAAGCAGCATGGACTGAACCCTGGTACCGCATACAGACTTGGGAAATATAGAAGTCCACCAAATAAACTGCTTGGACATTGATGGAATGGTAGTTCTTCCTGTTATGATAGACCAGTTCATTGCCATGTGGTGGAACCAAGGCTACTTGGGTACCATCAATGGATACCACAAAATGTGGGATGTGTGCCAAACCATAGAACTCTGCCTTCTCATGGCCAAAATCCTCATGTTGACGAAATCGGATGTAGCTGCCCAGGTGTTTCAACATTGCTGAGAGGACATCCTTAAAGAACAGACTGAACATAGGCTGGGACACCCCAGACAAGACAGGACAAGGCCAGCACTCAAGATTCGCCAGGACATCACTTTTCGAACTTGTGACACTTGTAAAACTGCTTTAAATTACATTGTATGCCTCTTAAATGGCAGCTGCCAGACATACTCCACTGGACATTAGGAACCACCCGCGACCGCCGGCCGAAGTCGTCATGCCTGTCGCGGATAGTACTGCGGCGGTCTTTGCCATTAGATGACATTGCTGCCTGTGGTGGTCTTCGCCCAATGGCAGTGTCCACCGGCAGTGACGGTCACGTACGTGGCAGATGTGACCGTAGTAGTGAACTGGCTGCAAAGCAGCCAGTCAATCACCATCCCCCACCAGGCCAGATTCAACCACTGGGCCAACTGTGAGCATTTGACCCGGCGGTGGAGGCCAGACAGGAGGTGGATTATGATCCCCTTTCCACCACTGAGTTACCCTGCCAGGTAATGCCTGGCAGAAAGCATACGAGTGACAGGAATAATCATTCCTGTCACCTGTATGTGACATGCCAGGCCCCTCCCTCCCTTTCCACTATCCCTACCTACCCCCAAGCCCCTAAAAAAGCCCCCACCCCGAACCCTGAAAACAGAACCCCCAACCTTCCACCCCTAAAACCCCATGTAGGCCCCCACACCCTGAGCCTCACCATCCCCCACCCCCCAACCCCACATACAGGTCCCCCAAAACCCCAACCCCCCACATGCACCCATTCATGTACATGCGCACATGCATACATGCCCAGAGACACACATGCCCCCATATACACCCACGCACACCCCCATGCACTCACACTCCCCTCCCCCTTCCCTCTCAGACAGCACTTACCTTTTCTTCATGCTGCTCCTCTCCATAAACCGCGATGCCTATAACTGATTCATTATAGGCGAGGCAGTATATGGAATGATGTGGCGGTGAGGGTGGAGCAGCATCCACCCCTGCCACTGGCCGCCAGTATGGTGCATGGCGGCCCTCACCACCATCAATGGTGGTGAGGCATCATGCATCATTATTTGGTGGGATGCCAACCGCCAACACTGGTGGTCTTTTATTGACCGCCAGCACGGTTGGTGGCAGGACATCCCGGCAAGTACATAATGACCTCCTTTGTGTGCTCCAAGCACAACGCCTCAGTGTTTAGGCTGACTGTGGCCTGTAGGGACTGTATGCAGCGGCTGTCATTCACAGTTAGTGGTTGTCTGTGCATTATCTTTGCTGGGTGGTGTACATGCCACTTGCCACTTTGTATTATGTGCTATATTGTGTTCCTGGTCAATGTAATGTAGTTAGCTCATGTCCCGCAAAAATCACAGTTGGCCTACCTGGTCAGTGCAGGGCCTGAGCTGGGAGGTGTGCAGGGAACCCTACTGGAGAGTGTTTGTAGTCAGGTCCCAATGTCCAAAGACTGCTATGTACCACAGGTGAACAGTATGGTCAAGACAGGATGTAATTAGCTTGGTGCACTGACATGTATGTGACTCAGCCATTTTGTATGAGACTTGTGGACATAATATACTGTCTTGCCTTTTGCATCTATGTAGGCCAACACCCTTTATAAGAAGTGTGCACTATATGTGCAAAGGAACCAATATATTTCAGAAAGCGGATAACTCACTCTTTCGTAAACTTGACAGATAATTTACTACATACAATCCACAAGGTTTGGGGTTAGAGGTGGGGAAATATTTCATAATTGGAAAGCCATAAAAGAGAAATTTTGCAAAAAACATTTTTAATTTGCCAATCCTAAAAAATGGAAATATAAACAAGCATAGTTCTGGCTCCACTCTTTGATTTCTGAGAGGCCCAGATTTCTAATTAAATCAAAGCAGTTAAATGTGTCAGACAAGGCAAGAGGTAACATCAAGGTAGTCAAGAGCTTAGCTTTGGTGCAATGTCGGGAGTCCACATGCCCTTAGTCTTTTGTACTGGTACTTGTTCAAAAGTCAGGGAGCTATGCTCTTCATATGACTTTGACACACATGGACTACTATATAACAATTGTGTCTTCCTCTTCCACTTCCCTATTGGTTCCAAATATTCTGTACCAAATAATTTTAATGTAAAATGATTCTAACTGTATAATTTTGCTGTTTCCATCTCTGTCATTTAATGTCTCTCTACATGAACTACCATCTTTGCTTGGTATTCTTTAAAGATTGATATAAAAATGAAATAGAAACATAAAGTGATGTTCCAAAAATGTTTACATCTTGCACTAATTAAATTGATCACATACATTTATAGAGGTCCAAGTCCATACACAAAGTCTATATCACAATCTAACCCTTCATTCGTTAAAGTAGGAGTTCACTGAAACAGGGCACCGCAAGTGCACTTGTCAACAAATGAATCACTGACATAATATTGATGCAAAAAATATTGATTTGAAGTAATATCAGAGCATAAAAATTGTTTTCAAATATATCGTCTTTCTATATTTAAATAACAAAAACACAAATGTTGATTACCAAAATATCACTGCAGAAAATATCTATTTTCGATTATAACGCTATAAAAAATATCAGAAATAGAAATATAGTAACCTTTAGATAAACGTATAAATAGTGAAAAATAATAGAATTTGAAGAAATATCTAATACAATAATATTGGAATCAACAGTTGTTTTGTAAGAACATTAAAATAACAACTTTCTATTCACAAAAACAAAAATTAACCATTTAAAAAATCTATAAATATTCTAACTGTATTATAACAAATTTGTGTTACTAAAATAAACATAAATAACCTCGAAAATGTACTTCAAAATCTCAAAATATAAATCAAATATACATCTACAAGTATTAACATTTAAACATTAAACAAAAATAATGTTGTATATAAAGACATATTACATCTAATTTAACCAACATTATCAAATAAAATACTAATTAGCATTCACCATAAAAGGCAATAGCTTGAAAAAAACAAAACTAACAGAACATAATCATTTAAATCAGACCTCAAACAAAATTAACCAATAACATTATACAATCAATTAAACTAACAATATAAAAAATATACAAAATATAACTACTTACTCCTCTAAAAACTATAAAAGCTGCCAGAAGATGATACAATGCTGGAGTTTCAAGATAGGATTAGACAACATAAGTGTACAAATGTACACAAGTACTTACCAAAGTAAGAAGCACATTTATTTCTATTAACTTATAACTTAATCAATTTTAAAAGAGTCAAACAACAAATAACTAACTACTCTACTGCTTTTATGTTTTTAAATACAGATACTACAAAGAATTTATTGCAAAGTCTGGAAATTACTAATCTAAAGAAAGCAACATAAATTACATGTCTGAACAAATGTGATCAAAAAGTAAGTTATTTAAAAAAATAATAGACAATTAACCTTAAAATAGTTATAATCTAAGTACCTCCCTCAGCTCCTATTAACTACCAACAAACAAACGTTTACAATGAAATTAAATGCATTTTTTCTCTCCAAGAGAAAAAGAGGCACCTGACTAACTTTACAGGACCCCCAGCGGAAAGCCTGAGAAAAAAAAAAAACTGCAATTTTCCTCAAGCATACCTGCACAAATATAAAGGACTAAATGAACAACAAAATGTTGCATGTAAAAATAAAAATATATTATATATATTTTTTTAAATAAGTACTAAATATTATTAAATAATTTTCAGACATAATGACAAAAATAGCAAGGTGTGTCATATTACAGAAAAACAATTAAAAGGAAACAATTACTCCCTCACATTGACTACACTTACAGCAAAGAAGGAACAAGCATGTAAGCTACTAAATGGAAATGTACTAACTATTATTCTAATGCTTGCTCTGTGATGTCCTCTACAAAAGATGATGTTAGTATTAATGTAAGAGGACACAACCATCCCCAAATGTCATAGAAATCAAAGTAACTCATGTTCTACAAGATTTAAAAGAGATAAGCATTTGTTCCCATGAACCCACAACTAAAAAATTAAAAGATTGTGGGAAAACAGGGCTGATTGCAGAGGCCCCCTGACTTTTTGCCCCCATTTCTGCTGGTGTTTTCCTGACTCTGATGGTGCCCTGGGTACTGCTAACCAGTCCAAGGGCCTGTGTCCTGTGTAAAATGAGTATGCAAACTAGGCTAATTATAATTGGCTAAGTCAACCTACCTATATGTCCCTAGTATATCGTAGGGCATGTAGGCTTAGGGACCCCAACATAGATGGTGCCCCCATAGGTGAACTGCTGAGGTGCCCAGTGTCATTTTAAAGGCAGGCCTGCCTTGCTGGCTGCTTTTAAAGTAAAGTTACATGCAAATTCGACTTTGGAATGAAAAGTAGTTTGAAAGTCTTAAACTACCTTATTTTTACATATAAGTCACCCTGGTGAGGTAAAACAGCCAAATTTGTTTCCCCCTCATTGTAGTGCATGGCCTCCATAGGCTAGAATGGGAGACTTTATTTTAAAAGTCCCCTTTGGTAACAGATACCTCAAGTATGGTATCAAATCAATTGCTATAATAAATCCCACAACTTCTAGTTGTGGAATTTAATATCACTTTTTTAGGTAAAGAGTTTTAAACTTTACCTGAAAACCTGCCAACTTCAGCCCTGTAGTGTTTTTGTTGCTTTGCTCTGATTGGCTAGCCTCTGGCAGCCTGGCCAGGCTGCCTTGATGAGGTGTGAAGTAGCCTGGCTCAACACAAAGAGATGTGCCTGGGGAGGAGATTTACCCTCAGCAGATGGAGAGGCAGGAAAAGGGGAGGGCTGCCAAACTGGTCTTCAAAGGCAGGGAAGGACATTTGGAGCAACCCAGCACCTCCCTCACATCCTGCAAACTCTGACAATTAGGTGCCCCCCTGATTAGATTAGGAGAGGGTAGGAAAATGGTGTGTTGAAGGTTTTTAGCCCCACCAGTGAGTGGGCTCAGCCAGATGTAACCTCCAAAAATCACCTTCAGCCAGATGTAACCTCCAAATAAACTTTCAGCCATGATGGATTTTTGAGGAATGTTGCTCCCTGAGATTGATTTTTGCCACACTTCCCAGGAAGTGGTCATCACAAGGGGAAGGACCCTGCACCTGATTGGATAACCAGGGCCCCACTGATTTTTACCCAGGAGCAAAGACAAAACTGGCAGACCTGCACCCACACCTCAGATCCCTACCAGATTCCTACAAGGAAGAACTACAGAAGAAGAACTGCCCTGCTGGACCCCTGACCTGCACCTGGACACTGCATTCTGGAGGACTGCACCAGCTGCACACTTGGGCTTCACCACAAGAAGGACTTTGCCTGGCTTCAACTGGTTCAAGGAGGGACTCCCTGTTTGCTATAGGTAAAAACCTGCTAACCAGAGTCCCCTGCACCAACTCCTGAAGAAACTGAGGAGCTGACCACTGTCCAGTGGCCAGAAATAAGTTTGTGCCAGGTTCATTCTGGGAGTTGTAGTCTGCATCCTCAAGAAGCATCTCAGAGCTTCTGGGACCTTGGGGTGAGCTGTGGACCTCAAAAGATCCTCAAAGGAACATCTGGAAGTAGATCCAGAAGTTTGGAGAAGTTTAGAGAACTTTTGGATAAAAGCTCCATAAAGGGACCGACCCGCCGCAGCAACTCTATCTGTCTTGCCTCAACTGCGACCCGGACTGACTTGCAGGTTCGTCCCGGTGAAGAGAATCTCAGAAAAAGTGACTTAGTCCGAAAGTAGGAAGTTGACTTGAACCTCCCAGGCAGTGTATTCGAAGAGGGCTTCAGGGACGTTGGGTCAAGATTGAGGTTTGCCCTGGTCGAAGGATTATCATCTTGAAAAAATGACTAAGTCCGAAGGTAAAAAACTCCACTGAGGGCTACTGCGACGCATATCTGAGGAAGAGTTCCAGGAGGTCGAATTGGACTGGCGACTTGGTCCCACTGAAGAAAATCTCCAGAAAAACAACTAAGTACGAAGGTAAACTTTTGACTGAGGCCTCGCGTAAGCTGTAGCCGAGCAGGCCTCAGACATTGACTTTGCCCCGGTCGAGGTGGAACCAGATGACCAAATTGGCGCTATTAGTTTTTAAGCGCTAAAAAGCATTAATTCTTTGAAAATTCATATCTCCGGTTCCCCTTATCCGATTTCATTCATTTTGGGGTCATTTTAAAGATAACAATATAATCTAGGTGTATAAGTTGGTGTTGGATTTCTATTCTGTTTTGTGCTTTACTTATATACTGTTTTGTGATTTTTAAATGCTGTACACATGTCTCCTAAGTTAAGCCTTGTCACTCATTGCCAGCCCTAGGGTTGAGCTGGGTTTAATTTATTGAGACCTAACTGGACCTAAGTGCAGGCCTATTGCTAAGTGTAGGTGCTTACCTGCCCTTACCAATGATCCATTTTCCAACAAAGATGTTCTGTCCAAAGTCCCTAACCACAACAGATGCTACCAACCATCTATACCCACCCTAAAATGCTTACGAGCAAAAACTAAATAGGTCATCAGCAATAACCCTCCTTCCCCTTAAACATATCACAATAACCAGATTTGCTAAACCTTCACACATAGGGCCTCACTACAAGTTCAGAGGACGGGAAGACCCGTCCACCGAATGTCCGATGGGGAGGTTGCCGCCATACTGGCTAGCTCCCTGCCAAGCCAATTACGACTTTCCTGCTGGGCTGACAGGTGGAAATCAAGATTTCTGCCTGTCAGCCTATGGTTATGTGGCAGCAGCATTGTCGCTGGCTCGTAATAGAGCAGGTGGCAATGCTGCCACCAGCAGGGGGCACCAGCACCCTCGCAGTGCTCACTGTCTGAGCATTGCAAGTGGGCTGGGCAGGGGGACCCCTGCATTGCCCATGCCAAGTGCATAAGTAGTGCTGGAGCCCCCCTGTGGCCTGCTGCTCCTGTTCTCCACCAGCCTTTTCATGCCAGTAATACCTCCATGAAAAGGCTTGCGGAGAACCAGGTCATAATCGGTAGGGCAGCGCTGTCAACACCAGAGCAGTACGCCTCTATTGGCGACAAGAATGCAAAAACCAAGCACTCTCAAAACAACGTAATTTATGCATTGTGCTGATATGTTGTGGTTTAACCTTTTGCATTGCAGAGTTCAATCCTGAAAACTTATTTTTAATATGCTTACAAATACTGTTCCTTTGCAATGTATTGCTGCAGGTTTTCAGAGTGTGTTAGGGTGTGGCTCCTTTCCAGGGCCTTCCAGAGACTTTCCCTGCAACATGCCTGAGCGTGGTTGTGGGCTGGGCCAAGACTCTATAAAAGAGAGCCAGCCCAACTCCCAGTGCTCACTATTCAGAGGTCCCGGTGCAGAGCAGCAGCTTCTTCCTGAGCTCCTGTCCCAGCGGCCTATTGGATCTTCCAGGCTTCTGCCCTTCATCCTTCATTGGTGATCATTGTTCCAGGCGGTAAGACGGTGGTTGGACTGTTCCGACACCGTTATCGAGAATTTTCATATTCTTGGTTTAATTCTGTAATGATTAACAAATTACTTGAGCGCTACCATTTCTTGACATTTATATGGTGGTTTACAAATCGGCAAGACGCGCGATTTGTTTCAGAAAGGTTTAAATTTGTTATTCATTGCGCGCTACCATTTCTTGGTATTTCTTGGTATTTACATGATGTCTTACGAATCGGCAAGACGCGCGATTCGTTTCATGAGGATTTAACTTTGTTGTTCATTGCGCGCTACCATTTCTTGACATTTACATGGTAGCTTAAGAATCGGCAAAAGACGTGCGATTCGTTTCATTGTACTCTGATCTTGTTATTCATTGTGAGCTGTTATTTCTTGGCATTTACATTGTGGTTTACGAATCGTCAAGGCGCGTGATTCGTTTAATGATGATTTGATTTTGATATTCATTGCGTGCTACCATTTCTTGACATTTTACATGGTGACACTCGAATTGGCAAGACGCACGATTCTCTCCTCGAGTTTAATTCATTTTGTTTATTGTATGCCACTATTCTAAGATATTTATTATGTAATATTCGAGTTGACAAGTTATGTGATTTGTTTCCTGAATCCATATTGTGTTATTCATGGTGCACAATCCTTTTATGGTGTTTACTATATATATATATATATATATATATATATATAAATCTGCAATATTCACAATTTGTGTTAAAACATTTTAAGAGTATACAGAAGGCCAGAGTTTCTAGATGCAATATTGTATGGTCCTAGTATGCATTCTCAAAAAAGGATTTATATGACTGGTTTAAAATGTAGTCAGAATGTTTTTCTGATTCTCATGTAAAGGAAAGTACTTGAATAAGAAAGTTTTCATTTAATCCATCTTGATTCCCTTACAGGTATCCGACCATCTTGAAACTTAGTCATTTTAAGCTTAATTCTTAGATTGTTCATGTTTTCAGAACGACTAGGCTTAGAATCATAGTCTAGTATTGATTTCAGGAGATATAATTTTCATATTGTGTGTTCTAACCTTTTTCTTAGTACAGATCTCCTTCCCAGCTGTTCCCTTCCTAATCCCCTCTTCCCCTCTTGAACTCTCTTAGCCTCTGTGATTTATCTATCAGAGTCTTGGAGCTGTTTAGTGGTGGACATGTTGGGAACGTGCGCAGACCCCGAGGATCTGGTGACTCTGACAAGCGCTGCATTCAATGCTGCCCTGGCTGATTGTGACCTGCACCCGCCGTCAACTCGTCGGGATCACCGATCCCGGCAGAGATAGTGGCACCCTGGTGGTATGACTGCCAGGGTCATAAGGTGGTGGTCGGACCACCACAGCAGCAGCGGTCCTACTTGCCACCATGATTCTGGCAGTCTAGTGACCGCCAGACTTGTAATCAGGCACAGAGTGAGAAACTCTCCCTCTTACAGGATAACCTTAAAAATTGTGAACGTACCATAATACTTTTTTAACACAGATAACTTACTGACCTACCCAATGCCAAACATCAATGATGGATGAAACATTTACTTTTTTTACCACAGATAACTTACTGACCTAGCCCAATGCCAAACATCAATGATGGATGAAACATTCCAAATGTGCCCGAAACCATTCACTCAAATATACACCATACATTGTGATTATCAAAACACTAATATACCATTTGTATACTCCCCACTACCCAATACAAAAGTAGCACTTACTCCAAAATACTAAACCACATTAAAAGTGAAACAAATAACTATTTCCCACATTAAATAATAATACATTTTGATCAAGCCATATAAAACTATCCTAAAAGTTTACCCACACAACCATGCAAGGCTGTTACTACAACTGTAACCAAAGTATTTGGAGACATCTCCAACAATCTACTCTAAGGGTATGATTATGACTTTGGCAGCCTTACCGCAATATTACAATACATGTGGTTGCTTCAACAAAAGACCACTGCAGTCCCACTGACACCACCATCAACACTAGACCACAGCACTGGTTCCAAAGTCACATCTTTCCAACCACATCAAATGGACTATCAATCAGGCTGAAACAAACACAACGGTAGTCATATATCTCAAATTATTTAATAACATCAAAAAAGGCCAATGGTCAGTCGATCACTCAAATGTCCTGAGCATACTGCTATGCCCCACAACTTGCCTCACAGATCACTGCCACAGGAACCTCCGCAAGAAGGGGCATCTAGTGGGCATTCTAGGCACCTCAATGATCACCCTTCGGTAGGGTTGGTCGGGTTTCAAATGGGTGGGTTTGGTCTTAAGAGGGTTGGGGTTCCTGCTAAGAGGGTTGGACTTCTTTTTGGGTTTGGTACGGTTATGGCTAGTTTCAGGGGGGGCAGATGTCATGGGGAGGACGTGGACATGGCAGGAATGGGTTGGTGCCTGGGCAGGGTCTTTTTTGCTTTGGGAGGGGGGTTTCACAGGGGTAAGGGTAAGGGCAATCATGAAACGTTCTTTGGAAAAATGGATAGGATTTTTAGGAGGGATCGTGGGTTGGGAGGTTGAGGAAATGCTCTTGTCATGTTTGGGTTTGGCTGTTGTTAATGTCTGTGAGTGTCTGAAATATGTTTGTGTTTTGTTGGTGCCTCTTGCATGTGTGAGTGTGGGAATTTGCATCTTTTGGGGGGCTGAGGCATGGATGTGATGGGTAATGTGGGAGTGTTGGATGTGTCTGTGTTGGTGGGGTAGTGTCTGGGGGTATGGTGTGAGTGGTGGCTGTGTTTGTGGGTATTGGGATGGTGTCTGGGGTTATGGTGTTAGTGGTAGTTGAGTCTGTGGGTGCTGGAGTGTTGTCTGGGGATATGGTGAGTGGTAGCTGTGTTGTGAGTGTTGTGGTGGTGGCCTGTGATATGGGGTGAGTGGTGGCTGTGTCTTTGGGTGTTGGGGTGGTATTTGGGGGTATGTTGTAAGTGGTGAATCTGTCTGTGGGTGTTGGGGTGGTATCCGCAGGTATAGGGTGAGTGGTGTCTGCATCTGTGGGTGTTGGGGTGCTGCTTGGTGATATGGGATGAGTGGTGGCTATGTCTGTGGGTACTGGGTTTGTGGCTGGGGGTATGGGGAGTGTGGTGGCGGGTGTGTATGCAGTGAGTATCTGTTGAGTGCTTTCGTGGTTGTGTGACTTTTGGTATTTCTGTTTATGTGTGCTGCTTTTGGCTGTTGATGTCTGTGTGTGCGTATGTGTGATTATGCTTGGAAAAGGTATGGGAATAGGGAAATTGGATTGGGAAGAGGAAGGGGGGAAGTGTGGGGGCTGGAAGACTGCCATGAGGGAGGAGGCAAAGCCTGAAAAGAGCTTGGTACACCAGGCATAGCACTGCTTTTGCCTTCCAGGAACACAACTATCCATTGGAACTGGGTGCCCTGTACCTGGATGTATGTATGTATGTATGTATGTATGTATTAAGTATTTATAGAGCGCGTTCCGGCCCAAGGGCATCGAAGCGCTAACTGAGTGAGGCGGGGTGACTAACCAAGAAACTCCAAAACTTATTGAGGAAACAGCCAAGTCTTGACCAATTTCCTAAAAGTTAGATAGTTATGTTCTTGCCGTATGTTCAATGGTAGAGAGTTCCAAATTTTTGCCACAGCATTGGTAAATGCTCTGTCTCCCCACTTTACTTTCTTCATGTGGGATATATGAATTTGGTGGGCATAGGCCGAGCGCAACAATCGCTTCGGCCTATGCCATTGCAGCTTTGTGGTTAGATCCGTAGGCCCAATCCCATCGACAGCCTTATGGGTGATGCAGAGAGCCTTAAAAGAGATCCGCTGGATTACCGGAAGCCAGTGTAAATCTTTAAGGCACTTCTCAACAGAGGCCACGCGAGGTAAATTCAATAGTAGCCTAACAGCAGTATTCTGCATCAACTGCATTTTGTGCAAAGATTGTTTGTCCAGATTGGGTAAAAGAGCATTTCCATAATCCAATCTGGAAATGACTAAAGCCAAAATGACAGTAGTTCTACAGGTTTGAGGAATAAAAGGAAATATTTGTTTTAATTTCTTCATAGTCCATAGACAGGTCTTAATTGTCAAGTTAACTTGAGGTTTAAATGACAATTGCTCATCAAATACTATTCCTAAATTTCTTGAGGTAGACCGTGGAACAGGAAGCGTCCCACATCCTTCAGGCCACCAGCTAGAAGACCAATGTATCCTTCCTATACCAAAACACAGAATCTCAGTTTTTTCACAGTTGAGTTTCAACCAGTTGGTCTTCATCCAATGATTCACTGCTGTCATGCAGGCGTTGAAGCGGCAAGCCACTTCTTCAAGATCTTTGTCAATAGGGATAATAATTTGAGTATCGTCTGCATATGAAGTAGGAATAAAGCCAAAAGAGCGGACCAGATCTGCCAACGGAGCTACATACACGTTAAATAGTGTCGGGCTTAATGAGGAGCCCTGCGGAACCCCACACGGGAAGAGATAGGCAGGGGATCTAAAGTCACCACTGCTAACTGTGGCCCACCTGTCAGATAGAAAAGATTCAATCAATTTCAGAGCCTGGTCTCTAATACTTGCCTGATATAAGCGGTCTAACAGGATGTGGGGAGCAATGGTATCAAAAGCTGCCGACAGGTCCAACAGCACCAAAAAAACTCCCTGCCCCCTATCCACCAATCTGCGTATGGTGTCTGAAGATGCAATGAGAGCTGATTCAGTGCTGTGGGACCTCCGAAAGCCATGTTGCGAGCTGTCTAAGCCCTTAGAAGCAGACAGGAAATCAACCAATTCTTTATTAAGATGTTTTTCTAAAAGTTTGGCCACATAAGGAAGAAGGGCTATTGGGCGTAAGTTCGTCAGGTCATCGGGTTTACCAGCTGCCTTCTTTTTTAACGGAATGATAGTGGTTTCCTTCCATTCCCTAGGGTAAAAGCCCGTTATAAGCACTTCCTGAAAAATAGGGGCAAGCATAGAAACCACTAGTTCTGGTGCTAATTGGAGGATAGCAGGGGGGCAAGGATCCCTAGGGGAGCCAGATTTACCTTCCAAGAGCAGTTTACACAAAGCTTCCTGAGAGGGCATCTTGAACTTTGAGAGTAAAAATGGCTTGTCTGGCACCTCATTCATTGTCACCCCTGGGTACAGATTCTTAGTTAGCCCGTAGACCAAGTTAGCTGGATTCTTATCCACCCTAAAGCTAGAGTAAATATCAAGAACTTTACATTCAAAGAATTTGGCTACTTTATTACAAAAATCTTGAGAGTTTTCAACTTTAGGAGTGCCTAAGGGAGTGGTAAGAACATTAACGGTTCTGAACAACTCTCTAGAAGAGTTGACTGCTTCGCTAATTTTACGTGTAAAATAGTCTGATTTGGCTACCCGACAAGCTTCTTTGTAACTGTTTAGTGCGAGCTTAAGATCCACCCTCTCGGCTTCACCCCGGCTACGTTTCCAGCAGCGTTCCTTCTGCCGGTATCTCCTCTGTAAAATTTTAAGGGTTTGAGAATACCAAGGTTGATTGAGTTTCTTCCTGGTGCCGGAAGCAGAAATCCTCGCCGGCGCTAGCGTGTCCATAGCTTGACTAATGCCCAGATTAAATCTAGCAAGTGGTGACAGCATGGACACCTTTGGGTCATTCCAATTATGTATGAGAGTAACTTTCAATTGTTCTGCTTCAATATTTCTCCAGGCTCTTATCATTCAGAATGACAGTCTGGCACACAGAAATGCTCCTCCAGAGGTCAATAACCTCCTCACTCAGAACAGCAGGGGTAACAGGGGCAGGAGTGAGGTGCCTGGTGCAAATGGGATGGTTACCCTCTTGGGGGAGCGGGCAAGGCCCACTGTCTGGGGAACACAGGGGGGGTGGAGATAGAAGTAGGGGTGGTGGCCAAGCATGGAATGGGTATAGGTCCTGAGTGTTCTGCCACCACTGGTAGTGTCAACTGGAGGTCGACTCTAAAGAAGATGATATAGAGCTGGTATACTTTGTGGCACTCCCCTCACCCTCTGGGCCACCAAGTTCCTTTGTGTTTGATGTTTGTGACCAGAGGTACCGATGTTGGCCCTGTCTCCTCCGATTGCCTGAGATGATGCTGAAATGACAAAGACAAATAGTGTTATTCTGTGTACCTGAACACACTTGAACAACAGCTTTGATTACAAAATATTACCATAATGTACAGTAGCCCCCAGCCAGAAGATCCTCTAAAGTGGCTTCAACATTAGCAACACCACATGCATGGATGCTACGTGAACTGAAAACACAGGAAAATCAGATTCACAGACAACTTCAATTGCATGAGTGAAGCTGTCCAATCACAATACCCATGGGTCAAGAAGTGAAACCTTGTCACCTTGAATGGTTTGGCTCTTGTAGCACCCCTCATTAAACTGTTGGCACTACATTTGATGGCAATGCAATGTTCAGTGTCACAGATTACACACACGACCCTGCAATCTGCAAATGTTCATATACACAATACCACATCATGATGAAATGATGGGCAAATAATCCAGCCCTGTTGCAGTAAGAAGTACAGTAGCCATAAGAAGGTGACATGGAAACACTCATGTCACTCTGTAAGAACTCACCAATGGTCATTTCCCAATATGTCCATTGTCTAAATAGTCTCATGGAAGTTGTACTAATGTTGCTTTGCTAGATACATCTTGCACAGAAAAGTACACTGAAGACAATCTGGTCAAAATGTCTGTGAGATTTGTCTACAAATATCCACAGCACAATGAGTCAGCTAGGCGTAGATGACATGTAAATGCACATAGTGAGTAATTACTGTAGGTCGGCCTGTCATGTCCTTCATTGCTTCTGCAACTGTTCATGATAAATGACATGGAGTACCGGGTTAGGGTATGTGTGACCCAACAAATAATGTTGACACAATCTTGTCTGGGGTAGCACATGAACTGTATACCTGTCATATAAAACTATTTTCCAAGAGATTATGAAATGCACACATATGTGATGGAATCAGACATCGTCCTATGAAGACAGATAGATCATGTATTACAGTAGTGGAAATGATACGCAAATTTGCAAGGCACATATGCTAACATTTAGGGACAAATATTGATGCCAACAGGGATGTTACACAAATCATGTAGCTGTTAATTCCCTACTTACTAAGGGCAAGTATTTCTCAGTGACTACACACAAAGAACAATGTATACTATGTCACTAGTATGATGGCCACCATCACATAAGAGACCTTAGTGACACATCAGCACCCTTGACACACTGAAGACAAGTGAACTGTTGGATACAGATGCCAATCTACTCTCTTGAGCAGACACATGGCTGACTACAGTGGTCTCTTACCTCATGTTATTTGATTTTGGGGTTGACACGCTGAAGACACATGGACTGCTGCTTACAAATTACACCCACAAAATGAAAAACACATGTGATGATTGACCACTGTACAATCAATCAGATATTTGTAAAGTGTGACTCATCACCTGGGGGGAGCCTCAAGTCACTGACAGAGGGACGCAGATCAGTTGAAGAGCCAGGTCTTCAGGTCCTTCCTGAACTGAGCCAGTGACGGGAACTGCTTGACGTGAAGCAACAGTGTGTTCCAGGTCTGTGCGTTGAGGTAGGAGAAGGATTTTCCTCCAGCTGTGTTCTTCCGGATCCTAGGGGTGGTGGTGATGGCCAGTTGAGGACAGCTGAGTTGCCTGGGAGTGTTTAGAAGGAGAGGTGGTGGTTGAGGTAGGCAGGTCCAGTGTTGTGTAGGGTGTTGTAAGGGTGTATCAGGAGTTTGAAAGTGATGCATTTGTTGACAGGGAGCAAGTGTAGGTCTCTCAGGTGGGAGGAGATGTGGCTGTGGTGGGGGATGTCCAGGATGAGTCTGGCGACTGCATTCTGTATTCTCTGGAGTCTTGTTGGGGGTTTCTTGTAAATGCCGGCACAGAGTGTCTTTCCGTAGACGTGTTTAGTGCTGACGAGTGCATGGGTGACTGTTTTTCTCGAGTCGATGGCAATGCAGTTGAAAATGTTCCGAGGCAGGTGGAGTGTGTGGAAGCACGAGGATGAGACATCGATCACTTGCCGGGCCATAGACAGCAAGGAGTCAAGAATGATGCCCAGCCATGTGTCTGTCCAGTAGAGTATATTGACAGTGGACTTTACTCTGTTGTGTCCCTTGTCATTAAGACAATAGGCAAGGCACATCAGCATGCACCAACTACCATATCTACACAAATTGATAACACATCTTGTGTATCACACATGGGCCATCTCCAATATTCAAGGGGAGATGGCTGCACCTGACACATCAACCTGGAAATGTAACAGGTAGGAATCTGCCCAGGACTCACCCCCTTGTAGCTGTTGAGCTTTCCTCAAACACTCATCAAGCTCTGGGTAGGCCACCACCAGTATGGAGGCCATCGGGGGGTTAGGGATCCTGGTTGTGCCTCACCCATGTTGAAAGGACAGCCCCAGCTGGACCTGTGCGATTTTCCGAGCCCAGGGTTTCAGGTCCTTCTACCTTTTGCAACAATGAACGCTCTGTCATTGATAGAACCCCAGGTCCGCACCTTTTGGGTGATGAATCTCCAAATCCCTTGCTTCTGATGGGCGTGGACCTGTATGGATGGAATAGACACAAAAAGAGGACAAATGCATTGTTTAGAGTACCTGACTGTTTAAGACACATTTTGGAAACACCTAGCGCAAACATTTTGTAATTGTCAACACTCTACATGTGTAAAGCACACACAATGATAAGTACAGGGGCATAAATACACACTTTTGGAGTAATCTGCTGACTATGCACAACCTTGGTTATGGCCTACACTGAGTAAGCAAGCCCAATGACATCAAGTAGCCCAGGGCCAAGCAACATGTACTGTGATGTGAGCCTCTATGAAGCATAACACACCATTGTGAACTCCTGAAGGGTAAACTACTTGTGCATGACTGTACAGAAAACTTTACATTCAGGCACATTGACTTGCTGCATATGGTCCATACAGACAACTACCATGGTACAGACTACACCCTTAGACTTAGGTGACAATGATAGGGCTAACATGGGTGTCACTGAAAGCTTCTTCTCTGTGGATGTATGGATATGTAGTCTACCTAATAGATTCTCATACTAATTCTGAGTGGGTCTGTGTGGTATGTACTGGTATCACGGGGGACACCTTTTACCATATGTGGCACTCCTACAGAGTAGACATTCAACATGCCAAGGTATGTTTGGTCTGTTGGTTGCATGTAACAAAGCTAGTGATTCACATATTATGATCTCTCCTGAATTAACCAACTATCTGCACTGTGGGTTTGCCACTTTTGCAATAGGCCTGTACTATACAATTAAGACTTATGGAAAGGTGACAACAGAACTGTGGGAGTAAGGGGCCTATCATAAGTCAGTGACACACATTGACAATGAGGGTCATTGGAAATAAGTACCAGGTCAGGTGGTTACCTCAGTCTCCATTCCTAATGCAGTCAATACAAAAGCATTAGGCCAGATCTTGCTTCTGATGACTCATTTTGGCCACATTAAAAGATCTGCAGGTCTACAGGGAGTGGGAGTTGTTCTCATGTGGCAGTTCTACCAAGGCCTGATCTGGGTTGAGTGATCTGCAGGACTTTACAAATTGCTAACAACTACCTCAACTGACTCAAAAAGTATACATACACAGCTCATGCTGTAACACAAATACATTTACTGTGTCATTTACCATCATCAGATCAACAGATATATCACTGTTTGGCTGAAAGGTTTACCAGCATAGATATATGAATGCAACTGCAGGAGGATCTAAGGTATATCACAGAACACAATGGTCATTTGAAATACACAGAGTACAGGGCTTCACAATCCACAACCTGAACATCTTATGTATGGACCACAAACAACTCACTGGGACTCAGAGGCACATTTCTGACTATGAGGAAGGAAAGAATGGTTTTGAACAGAGTCAAATATGTTAATGAGGTAGTAACCTGCTCCTCTGGTGAGCCATAGACCTACCCATGGAGGGGAAGGAACTCTTCCATGAGTCTCTCCAGCTTCTCTGGAGAGAAGGTAGGGCCCTTTCACCTGCTTGGCCTTGAATGATTGCTCCAAATGGTGGCACTCAGCAGCTGAAGTGGTGAAGGTGTTGATGGCAGCAGTGTCAGGAGGCAAGTGTATGCCACTTACGCAGTCATTACCATTGATGGGCACAGCCATTTGACAGTGACTGCCACAGTCAACAACGCTAGCCTATGGCTGTGTCTGCTGTGGTTGAAACCGCCCATCTTGTGGTTGACATACCCCGGTGGCGGGAGGTTCCTAAGATCCAATGAACGAGGTGAGGTATCTGCCATTTTGACAGTTGAAACTACAGGTTTGATTAAATGCGTCACAACATCTATAAATGTGTGGTAACATATCAACATATGTAAAGCTCCCTTGATATGTAGATTCTCCTACATAATCATCAGTGGAATGGGTTGCTGGTCACAGATGCCATATAACCACTATGCACTGTACCGTGACGGTAATGTTGGTGGTGGCAACATACTTTACAATATCAAGGGGCACAAAAGGAGGTGATATGTGTGTTATGTGCACATAAATGTTGTACACACATGTCTAGACAACAATGAGGATCATAGAGGGACCTTAAGTAGTAGACAGTTTTGATGTGTAATGGTGTAATGTTTTGTCACATTACTTTGGTCTTACTCATCAGATATGTTGGTCTGGACACAGTGACTAATGCTCCAACTCACGTCATTCCACAAATAGTTACCCTGGGAGAGGGAGGATGTGACAACCGCCAGTCTACCATCTATTTCCATACCTCCAGACAATTGAATAACATGAAGTAATAAAGCAGTTCCATCTAAATAGGCAAACAATCCAGGATTGATGTCATCAGCTGGAGCCAGAACTCATGTCTCAAATCAATAATTTGACATGAATACCCCCCTTTGTGAGACTCATGGCAGTATTACACTTCCTGGCCACATGGTCATTTCAATATACAGTGGCTATATCTGGTGGTTTGACACAACCTATGTTCAGTGGTGTGTTAAGAGATGTGTTATCAGCATTGCTGAAACACATTGACAGCTATACCAGGTTCCCCAGACCCAAGGATGTAGACAATGTGAAGGTTGACTTCTATGGATTTGGTTGCCTCAACATGTTGCGCAAGCCATTGATGGCACTATATTGCATTGGTGCCACCACATGCAGGTGAACAAGCATATTGCAACAGGAAGTACTTCCATGCTTGTCAGATCTGTACATTTCAAACGTCTGTGCCCGCTTCCCAGGTTCAGCCCATGATTCTTTTGTCATGCAGAACAGCACCATATCCCAGTTGATGTCACAACTGCAACCGGAGAGGGCCTGACTTGTTGGCAAGTTACATGTGTTGTGATCTTGTGTGTGCAATGTTAGATGCTGTAATCAGGGAGTGTGTAACTCATGGTGGCACATATGCCTCATTACAGAACAGGAGCCTCAGCATATCTCAACCATCCTTGGTTGTTAAAACTGCCCAGGAAGCCAACTATGCCAGGGCAGTCCGCTTCAACGAGGCCCATGGAAGAACATGGCGGTCAGTTGAGCAGGATTTTGAGCTCCTGAAGGCCAAATTTCACTGTCTGTACAAAGCAGGGGGAGCCCACAGAAAAGGTGTGTCAGATCACTGTGGTGTGCTGCATGTTCCAGAACATCACCTGCGAAGAAACATCCCTTAGAACTAAGAGGAGGGGGAGCCTGAGGTGCCACCGAGTGAGAATCCAGAAATGCCAAATGAAGATGATAGTGGTAAATAGGAAGGAGCTGACTTTGGACAAGATTTCATCAACAGTTTCTTCTCATGAGTGTAAGTATGTCATGAGATGTCATGACTTTGACTGTAGAATGAACCCTTTTTGTGATGATGTGAGAAGTATATTTGTTGAAAAAGCTCAGAAGCTGAAGCTCTCACAAATACTGCAAAGTGAGTCTGATGAGGAAGCTTTTGACACAATCACATTTTGGAGAAGTTGCTTAGTTTGTGTGAGATTTACAACATGGACTGTGTTTTCCATACATTTGCTATGTGAATTGTGTCACATGTAGTGTTTCATAACTATACTCCTCCTTTTATGTTTGTTCTGGTACATTCATCATGACATCTTCATTGGGACATTTCTGAGTTGTGACATTGGCCGGTATATGACACTATTGTGACAAACCAAGTGGACATGGATTGTTCCTGGGAATGTAGGACACAGACTTTTAGAATACAAGACCTGTGCCGAGACAGATTGCACAGTGACGGGATGGAAATTTTGAAGACTCCATTGGACTTGTTCGTTGTTGTGTGGTGGCCCTGGTGCATCATGTGTGTCATCATGTGGCCAGAAAATATATATACCTAGGCTGAATACATGTTAGTTTCCCTACACATTGGCTAAACACTTTTTGTATGAACTATATGTAGCTTTTGTTGTGTTTCATCACTGTAGGCCAAAGTGCCTGTGGCACATCGCTGACATTTGTTTATGTCATAGCACCTGATACAGAAGCACTGGATTGTAATGACCCCATGATCAGAAACCATTGTACTGCCATCTGTCTGAGTCTTGCATTATATGATGTTGGATTCCTTTTGTGAGGCAGACTATATGGCTCCAGTTGATGACATCAGCCAATTTCATGTTTGCTTATTCTATAGGGCAATGTCTGATATATCCCTTTCTTTCATGGCCTGGTGGTCTCTACCTGAAAATTTTATCATTTACCCAGTATGATTTAATCATGTATGATTTGCTATGTTTCAGACACATTGACAGCCTATGGGCAGAACTATGTAATATAATTTCTTCTTTGACAAGATACTTGTATCTATGTGTTTGTGTGGAATGGGCATAATTCTGAGCTGAACACTTTGTACGTGAAAAAGGCTCTGCTTCCACAAGTAACTTGATTTTTATTGTATAGTTCACATGTTCTTACATAACTACATTGATAAATGTGAAATTTAAGACAGCACACAAAGTATTTGTGACTGGTGAATTTATTACAGTGCTTAGGGTGAAAACAAACTCGTGGCAAAATTGTAACATACATGAAAAGTGAAAGGGTCATTCATGGTGAATGAAATCATAGGAGTAGATGCCACACCATCAGAAGTCCAAAGGCCAGAGTACTCTTCCCATCAGAAATAGAATGGGGTTTAAGATTAGTCCACAGAGTGAATGTGTGACACACAAAGAAGGACAATAAAGATGATGTTTCTTTCTGGCAGTGGTGGGTGTCTTGCTATCCGCACCGCCTCAATTTTTACATGGAGGTCCCTGCTTGCAAGGACAGGGAGGGTTCAGCTGCTGCAAAGGCAGGTGTGTCTGATGGTGGTTTTTCCTTTGGCAGGGCCTTCCTTCCTGTGTCTGCCACAGATGTACTTGGCCTTCATGTAGTTGGTCGACAGAAAGGGGTAGATGTTGGGGTAAAATTCCTGCTCAGGGGTGTATGGATGTCCTTCAGCACCCCTGTTAGGGTGGCCATTTTAAAATGATGGTCCTCCATTTGTTGGGTCATGTCCCTCTGCAGCTGCTTGATTTCCCGGAGTTTTGTTAGCGCATGGCCCATTATGCCATGGGACTCCTGATAGACCCCCAAGACTTGGCTCATGGTATCCTGGATGTGAGTGGCCCTAATGGCCTCACTCTGCTGGCCCACAGCATCCCTCCCACAGACTATAACCCCATGAGCCTGTGCCCTTGGCACAGGGTGCACTCTCCAACTGGACCCTCGGTGTCAGGATTGTTGATTTACATCTCAAGCTCCAGGACTGGGAGGAACAAGATGGTACACTAGATAAGGAACATGTTGTTTGTGATTTAGAAGCAACCAGGGTGGGAGATGTTGTGGGCACAGTGAGACTCACTGTTGCTGTCTGATCAGGCTACCCAGATAGACCAGGATCATCCTAAACATGTCCAGGAGTGTTATCATCACTGAGGGCTTCTTCCAGAGGTGGGTTGGGAGTCTGGTCAATGGGCAATGTCTGGCCAGGTGCTGTGCCAGCTCGATCTGTTAAGAAATTGAGTACATTGTTGTTGGTTCAAGCATGGAATCTACATCCAAAGTTTTTTTTTTTATCACTGTAAGTGGAGTTCTTGGACAAAATTAACTGGTAGGTTTGCTGATTGTGCTATGTTACCATGGTATTGAAGTTGTTGACATGTGTGAAGTTTGTGGAAACTATTAGGCTCAAGCCACTCATTAGATGTGGTGATCAGTTGTACTTTAGATGAGGGGATGGACATGACATCTTACAAACAGGTAAACTAACATAGTGGTAATGCAACAGGTGTATTTGACCATTCCAAGGCTTAGTTGTTTGAAATACAGACGAACACACAACATTGTAGTATATGCAGCTGTAGCCATCATAAGAGCAGTGCTGAATCAATTGCTAGCTGCCACTACTAACCCAATGAAGCAGCTTAATGCCTTAAGAATACTTGATGCATACACTCGGTAAGGTGTCATTCCTGTCATCAATAGTTTCATTTTGGGATACTAGGTTAAGAGCAAGCTACGCAGACAAACATGTTTCTTAGATGAGCATGATAGGTAGATTGCTCCCTACCATGTCAATGATCATCAGTCATGAGGTGGCAAACAGGTGTATTTGGGCAAGTGTAGAATGACCTGTTGGTTTGAGTAACAGAAACAGGGCCTCCTGGTAGTTGTAGGCATGTCACTTGCTGACTCCCCACACTACACAAATGCTAAACCCCTAGGGGAGGGTACATCATTTGAGAGATGGCAAACAGGTGGATTTTGGCAAGTGTAGAATGGCCTATTGGTTTGAGGTATAGAAACAGGACTTCAACCTCCTGGTAGTTGTGGGCATGTCACTTGTTGACTCCCCACACTAGACAACTGCTTACCTCCTAGGGGAGGGTACATCATTTGAGAGATGGCAAACAGGTGGATTTGGGTAAGTGCAGAATGGCCTGTTTGAGTTACAGAAACAGGGCCTCCTGGTAGCTGTAGTTATTTAACTCTTGCTACTTTCCAACACTTGACAAATATTTAGGGGGTCATTCTGACCCTGGCGGTTGGTGATAAAGCGGCGGCCAACCCGCCAACAGGCTGGCGGTCCAAAAAATGGAATTCTGACCCTGGCGGGAACCGCCAACAGAGCCCGCCACTTTAACACTCCGACCGCCACGGCGGGACACACAAACAGCGCGGCGGTCACCGCCAACAGGCAGGCGGCAGACAATGTACCGCCCACCCTATAACAACTCACCAATCCGCCACCTTTTCCGGGGTGGGAGCACTGCCGATAAAAACACAGCGGAAACAGACTACGAACGGGAAAACGCTCACCTCTATACACCCCACGAGGACGGAGGACAGCATGGAGCCCGAATTGAACATCCTACCTGCTCTCGTCTACCTGCTCATCTACCACGAGTACGAACTCCGGCGCAGACGACAACGGTGAGTACCGCACCTACGACACAGTGGAGGGGGGGAGGAGGAAGGGTTACGGGCACACACATACGCAATACACCCACCCCCCAACTATCTACACACCAATGCAGAGCACCAAGTCAAAGTGACCCCACCCAAACCCCCCGGAATAATGAAAAGATATAATTAAAGTGAGAAACTAAATTTATGTATAAAATAGGTTCATTGAAGTCATGGTAAAATAGGAAAATGAATAAAAAAATAATTCAAGTTTAAACATTGCGTAACCGAGAAATAGAGGCAATAAGTCCAGCACAGTCACTGAAATTTCAACTGTCCGTGGGCCAAAGTGTATCAACACATGGGCAAAGCCCACACAGGAGACCTGAGTCCGTTGGAGAGAACACTGCAGGGGCATCAGATGATAAAACTACAGGCACCTCAGGGGGAAGGGAAGGGGGGGCACCACAGCCACATGAGTCCACGACGCCAGATCCAAGAAGGGGCCACCATGCCCACTGTCATATCCTGGGGAGTGCAAAGCCACAGTCTCTCAAGTCTCTACAGTGGGTGGCTTGCCCACTGTCATATCCTGGGGAGTGCAAAGCCACAGTCTCTCAAGTCTCTACAGTGGGTGGCTTGCCCACTGTCATATCCTGGGGAGTGCAAAGCCACAGTCTATCAAGTGGATAACAGTCTCCACAGGCAATGGAGGAGGCAGGGTGGCCCGAGTGCAGCGTGAACAGTAGCTCGACACAGAACCAGCACTGTCATTGGGCCAGCGGTGCTTGAGACGGCGGGGCCCAGCGGAGCGGTGCTTGAGATGAAGGGCCCAGCGGAGCGGTGCTTGAGACGGAGGGGCCCAGCGGAGCGGTGCTTGAGACGGCGGGGCCCAGCGGAGTGGTGCTTGAGATGAAGGGCCCAGCGAAGCGTTGCTTGACAGGAAGGGCCCAGCGGAGCGGTGCTTGAGACGGCGGGCCCAGCGGAGCGGTGCTTGAGACGGCGGGGCCCAGCGGAGCGGTGCTTGAGATGAAGGGCCCAGCGGAGCGGTGCTTGACAGGAAGGGCCCAGTGGAGCGGTGCTTGAGACGGCGGGGCCCAGCGGAGCGGTGCTTGAGATGAAGGGCCCAGCGGAGCGGTGCTTGAGACGGCGGGGCCCAGCGGAGCGGTGCTTGAGACGGCGGGGCCCAACGGAGCGGTGCTTGAGATGAAGGGCCCAGCGGAGCGGTGCTTGACAGGAAGGGCCCAGCGGAGCAGTGCTTGAGACGGCGGGGCCCAGCGGAGCGGTGCTTGAGATGAAGGGCCCAGCAGAGCGGTGCTTGAGACGGCGGGGCCCAGCAGAGCGGTGCTTGAGATGAAGGGCCCAGCGGAGCGGTGCATGACAGGAAGGGCCCAGCGGAGCGGTGCTTGAGACGGCGGGGCCAAGCGGAGCAGTGCTTGAGACGGCGGGGCCCAGCGGAGCGGTGCTTGAGATGAAGGGCCCAGCAGAGCGGTGCTTCACAGGAAGGGCCCAGCGGAGCGGTGCTTGAGACAGCGGGGCCCAGCGGAGCGGTGCTTGAGATGAAGGGCCCAGCGGAGCAGTGCTTGACAGGAAGGGCCCAGCGGAGCAGTGCTTGAGATGGCGGGGCCCAGCGGAGCGGTGCTTGAGATGAAGGGCCCAGCGGAGCGGTGCTTGACAGGAAGGGCCCAGCGGAGCGATGCTTGAGATGAAGGGCCCCTGTTCAGCGGTGCTCCTCCCGGCGGGGCCCTGTTCAGCGGTGCCTTTCTGCACGGCGGGGCCCTGTTCAGCGGTGCCTTTCTGCACGGCGGGGCCCTCTTCAGCGGTGCCTTTCTGCACGGCGGGGCCCTGTTCAGCGGTGCCTTTCTGGACGGCGGGGCCCTCTTCAGCGGTGCCTTTCTGCACAGCGGGGCCCTGTTCAACGGTGCCTTTCTGCACGGCGGGGCCCTGTTCAGCAGTGCCTTTCTGGACGGCGGGGCCCTCTTCAGCGGTGCCTTTCTGGACAGCGGGGCCCTGTTCAGCGGTGCCTTTCTGCACGGCGGGGCCCTGTTCAGCGGTGCTTGTTCTGTAAGTCAAGGGAGTCAGACCTGGCCACGACTCCCTGCTCAGTCGCCCTCCGACCGAGCAGTTGCTGGACCCTTCGGTGACGGTGTCCTGGGCCCTTGTGTGTCCTCCCTCACACCCGGGATGGGGCTTGTGGGGCCCTCCTGGTCCGCGCTCCTGCTGGCTGACTTCTCCGCCCTGCTGCCCTTGCCCTCCTTCGATGTGGCTCTCTGGGCCTTGCCTCCCCTGGATGTTGTGGCAGGTGAAGTGGCAGAACTTTGGTCCTTGGGGGCAGCCGTGTCAGTCTTCTCACGGCGGCCCCTTACTTTACGGGTCCTCTTTCCAGGGGGGGGGCTGGCTGTCCCCTTGCTGCTGACCGATGTATCACTGCTGGCAAAGGGGGGACTCCAAAATCCATGCACTACGGTGACCCTTGAAGCCGGGCTGGTGGTGGCTGAGGCGCTCTTGGGACTCTTAGCAGATGGAGGGGGGGGGTCAGGTGAGGGAAAGAGGTCAAGAGTGGAGAGGTAAACTTTTTTAGGACCAAGGTAAAGGGTAGGTGTAGTGGTTATGGGAGTGGAGGAAGAGGAGGTGGTTGTAGGAGAGTCAGGTGTGCTGTCCTTGGGTGAAGGTGCATGGGCTGGAGGCTGTGGTGAGGTGGTTGGCTGTTGGGTGGGTGGCTGCCTGCGTTTGTGTGTCTTGGAAGAGGGGGTGACAGACACAGTGGGAGAGGACACAGGGGACGTGTAAATGGCAGTGGGGGTGGTGACTGCACGTGTGCGGACTGTACTTGAGGGTGTGCTGGTGATGGAAGTACTGGCTGTTGGTGGTGTGCATGCAGGTGTGAGTAGAGACGTCACAGGGAGGGAGGAGGGAGACGAGGAGGTGGGGGACACAGAGGTGGTAGTGGCTGTTGGCATGTCTGCATCTGGGTGTTGCTTGGGTGATTGTTTGTGTGATCTGTGGTGCTTATGTCTGGATGAGCTGCCCTTGGGTGTTGAGGTGTGTGCAAGCTGGTCTGATGGTGTGGGTGGGATAGGCAGAGGAACAGGAGACAGAGACAGGCTGGAGGCAGTTAGAAGAGGGAGGCTGGAAACAGGGACAATGGCTGCCGTCAGTGCTGAGGTCAGAGCATTGAACGATCGTTGATGGGCAGCCTGACCCGAATGAATGCCCTCCAGGTATGCATTGCTACGATGCTCCTCCCTCTCTACCCCCTGGATGGCATTCAAAAGGGTAGACTGCCCAACAATGATGGTCTGTAGGAGGTCAATGACCTCCTCACTGAGGGCAGCAGGGGTAACAGGGGCAGGGCCTGAGGTGCCTGGGGCGAAGGAGGCGCCCGCCTTCTTGGGCGAGCGGGCACGGAGCGAAGGCTGAGGGGCTGCTGGGAGGGCGGAGCTGGTGCGCTGGGTGGCGGCTGTACCTGTAGAGGCGGGGGGCACGGATGTTGCCGCCACCGCTAGGGAGCTCCCATCCGAGGACGTGTCGGTGTCGCTGGTGTCACCACGGCTCCCCGTTGTGAAGCTCCCTTCGCCCTCCGTATCACTGGTGGCCTCGGTGTCTGTGCCATGGCCCACCGGGGCCTTGTGAGTTGCAGCTCCCTCGTGCTCCGCTGCCAATTCTCCTCCGCCTGATGATGCTGATGCACACATGCACAAGAAGATAAAGAAAAAGGGCGGGGGGAGAAATAAAAACAGGTTGAGTGCATGCATTGTCAACACCGTTGGCGGAGAGGACAGACATAGGAGCCTCATGCACTAAGCCGCGCAATCGGGGTACACTACTCAGTACTTGTGACTAGGCCAACAGGTCTAGGGACAACAAACGCGAACATGGGTGATGCAGCACCATGGATAGCTGTACTTGTCACCCTACAGAGGTGGGGGGCGGGGCACAGGGACATGGCTAAAGGAGAGGACTACACTACAGAAAGCGCCCTGGCCTAATGTCACCCACAGCCCTCTTCCCCCACCCAGGCACCTCCACTGCGCGTAAAGATAGCTGAATGTGCTGGTACTCACCCCCTTGTGTCTGCTGTGATGTCCTCACGCGCCCATCCAAATCGGGGTAGGCCACCGCCAGGATCCGGGACATCACGGGGGTCAGGGTACGACTGGCACCCCTCCTAGGTTGGGAGGCCATCCCCAGCAGTGACTCGGCGGTCTTCCTGGTCCCGCGGCGGATGTCCTCCCACCTCTTGCGGCAGTGGGTGCCCCGTCTGTTGTGGACCCCCAGGTTCCGGACTTCCTTGGCGATGGCACGCCAAATGTCGACTTTCTGATGGGCGCTGACCTATTTGACATGTATAGGGTGGAATTGGAAATATCATCAATTTTCCGCATGATAGATGCGATTGGCCCCCCCTCCCCAACCTTGCCATGTGTCACATGCTCTCATCTGTCGTGCCTTGCACTCGTCATTGTCTCCCCACCCCACCATCTAATATCCACACCACTCAACACAGGCATAGCCCATTCAACGTGCACACAGTGTACTTACCTGTTGGTCTGGAGGACCGTAGAGTCGCGCATACTGGGGCAGGACCCCATCCACAAGTTTCTCCAACTCTTCTGTAGTGAAGGCAGGGGCCCTTTCCCCAGTCGCAGCAGCCATTGTCTCTTCCAGACCGAGTTCACAGCAGCACTTGCAGTATAGGTCCTCTCCTGTGGATGATCAGGTCTCGAGTGATTAACCAGATAGAAAATGGCGGTCATGCCCGCGGCGGTGCGTACCGCCGCGGTGCGTACCGCGACCACCGGCGCACCTAGTCATTGGCTCGTGAAACCCATAGGGTTCGATGTTAACCAATGCGGCTTGGCGCCGCGGTCTTCGACCGCCTACCGCCACGGTGTGTCACGCCAGCGCATTGACCTCACATCCCACTGTCACACTTCTCAGGTCAGGCAACCGCCATTTCAAGGGCCCACATGGCTTAATTTCTACTGCGTCACACAGGCCTAGGCCTTGCATTGCCACTCATACAAGCCATTCAATGCATTGAGAATCGTGTACTGTGCAAGCTGTAGTTACGTACCTGTGGGTTGCTTGACTCTGTACTCCATGTTGTCCTTCCTAGGCACCGTCCGCTGGGACTTGCGAGGAGAAGGATGAATCCTCCAGTGTACCGACCGCTGGTGGACCTGTCGACAATGGAGGAACGTCATATAATACTTCGATACCGACTTGACCGAGCCACTATACATGAATTGTGTGACCAGCTGGAGCCAGCACTGATGTCCCCCATCCGCCAACCCACAGGAATTCCCCCTCTGGTGCAGGTTCTGTCAGTCCTCCATTTTTTGGCAAGTGGGTCTTTTCAGACAACAGTGGCCATGTCATCAGGGATGTCTCAGCCTATGTTTTCGAAGATTTTGTCCAGAGTGTTGTCTGCCCTGACGAAATACATGCAGAGCTACATTATTTTCCCTGAGGAGGGTGATTTGGCCACTGTGAAGGGTGACTTCTATGCCCTTGGACATATCCCCAACATCATTGGTGCCATTGATAGGACCCATGTGGCCTTAGTACCCCCAAAAGACGATGAGCAGGTGTACAGAAACAGGAAAAATTACCATTCAATGAATGTGCAGGTGGTCTGTTTGGCTGACCAGTACATCTCCCATGTAAATGCCAAGTTGCCTGGGTCAGTGCATGACGCGTATGTTATGCGAAATAGCAGCATCCCCTATGTGATGGAACAGCTACAGAGACAACGTGTGTGGCTAATAGGTGACTCTGGTTACCCCAACCTGCCGTGGCTACTGACCCCAGTGAGGAATCCCCGGACCAGGGCAGAGGAACGGTACAATGAGGCCCATGGGCGATCTAGGAGGATCATAGAAAGGACCTTCGGCCTCCTGAAGGCCAGGTTTATGTGCCTGCATATGACAGGGGGATCCCTAATGTACTCACCAAAGAAGGTGTGCCAGATCATCGTGGCCTGCTGTATGCTTCACAATCTTGCATTGCGACGCCAGGTGCCTTTCCTGCAGGAGGATGGTCCAGATGGTGGTGTTGTAGCAGCTGTGGAGCCTGTGGAGAGTGAAGAGGAGGAAGACGACGGGGACGGCACGGACAACAGGGACACAGTCATACAACAGTATTTTCAGTAGCACACAGGTAAGAATCCCCCACGCCATTTTACATTTACTTCTGGCCTCCTGCATCTCTACTTTCTGTGTTTCCCCCCAGTTCCTTTCAACTGAATTGTGACTTTCCCTTCCCTTTTCAGAGCTGTATGACCCACTGCATGACTTCTGGTTTGTTCGCCCATGGAGTAAAGCACATTGACATTGGTATGTTGTCATCACAATGTAACTGAACATTTTTGAACCGTTATGTGTAATACATTTGTTAAGAATACAAGCAGACTCCTGAGTGTTTTAAGTGCAATTAGTGATTTATTTAAAGTGCTACATATAGGTCCATGATAGTAAAATGGTGATGGGTGGGGGTGGAGTGATGTCCATGGCAGAGTCCAGTTCTCGGTCGCACAGGTGCATTGTCCATATGCCTGTGGAAGGATGGAGCAGGGGCAGTTCAAGGTTGGACAGGGTGACAATGTGGGACAGTGGAATGACATCCGGGGGGATTTATGCTGGCGGGGGTCTTGGCATCCTACTCTGTCTTCCTTTGTGATCTCAGGTTCCTCTTGCGGGGTGGTTGATCTTCAGCAGGAGGTGGGGTTCTGGTGGCCTGTCGTTGTGTGGGGGCCTCCTGTCCACTAGCGCCGGCGGAGGTGGTAGGCTGTTCCTGGTCCAGGCTGGTGACAGGGGCCCTTTGGGGTGCCACATGGTCCCGCAATGTGGTGACTATTAGGTTCAGGGCCAGGATGATGTTCCTGAGCTCCTCTCTGTACCCCATGTACCGTTCCTCCTGCTGTGCCTGGATCTCCTGGAACCTGGCCAGTACCGTCGCCATCGTCTCCTGGGAGCAGTGGTATGCTCCCATGATGGTGGTGAGGGCCTCTTGGAGAGTCGGTTCCCTGGGCCTGTCCTCCCCCCCCTGTCGCACTGCAGCCCTCCCAGTTGCCCTGTTTCCCCGGGCCTCTGTCCCCTGGACGGTGTGCCCACTACCACTGCCCCCAGGTCCCTGTTGTTGTTGGGGTGTTGGGTCAGCCTGGGTGCCCTGTAGTGGCACTGCTGATTGACCTGTCCTGGAGACAGAGGCATGGGCCCGCTGGGTGGGAGCTGTGCTGATATTCCCTGAGGGGGTTAGGCCTGCTGTGGCCTGTGTCTGTGTGTGGGGAATCGACTGTCCAGAGGTCCCCGATGGTCCGGGCTGGTCATCAGGTTCTAGGTCGACAGAGCTGCTGTCCTCACTGGGGGCCTGTTCTGGGGGTGGGATGGACATATCTGGACCCTCCTGGCCGGTGTGTTGGCATTCGGGCCCTGCAGGGGTGAAAGAGTATGGTTATTGCTTCTGTGTGTTCCATGGCGTGCGATTTGTGGGTGCCCTTGTCCCCCAGTGCTGGCATTCCCTTGTGGCAGGAGTTGTGAGGGTGGTTTGTGGGGGGGATGGGTATGTGTAGTGGTCATGCATAGGTGGTGAGTGTCCATGGTTTGTGTTGGCATTCAGGGTTTGGTTTTGGGTTGGGTGGGTTGTGCTGGTGAGACATTGGCAGGGAGGATGTGTGCTGGGGGGTTGGGGGTGAGGGTGGGGGTGTGGGTTGGCATGCTGGTGGTTGGGGGGGGGAGTAGTTGAGACTAGACTTACCAGAGTCCATTCCTCCGCCTACTCCAGCGAGGCCCGCAGGATGCAGGATGTTCAAGACCTCTTGCTCCCATGCTGTGAATTCGGGAGGAGTGGGTGGTGGTCCCCCGCCAGTCTTCTGCACAGCGATGTTGTGTCTTGAGACCATCGACCGTACCTTCCCCCGTAGGTCGTTCCAGCGCTTTCGGATGTCTTCCCGGTTTCTGGGATGCTGTCCCACAGCGTTGACCCTGTCGACGATCCTTTGCCATAGCTCCGCCTTCCTGGCTATTGTGGTGTGTTGCACCTGTGTGCCGAAGAGCTGGGGCTCTACCCTTATTATTTCCTCCACCATGACCCTGAGTTCTTGGTCCGAAAACCTGGGGTGTCTTTGGGGTGCTATGGGGTGGTGTGGATGAGGTGTGGGGTGGTGTTTGTGGTGATGTGAGTGGTGGTGTGTGGTGATGTGTGCGTAGATGTGGTGTGGTTGATGATGCTGGGTTCCTGTGTGTGTTGGGATTTTCGATTGCTGTGCTCTCTCTTTCTCTCTCTCTCTATCGCCTTCTCTCCGATTTCCTACTAGTGGGGGTTTGTGGGTGATGTGGGTGTGTGTTTTATAGTTGCTTGGATGTGTGGGAGTGGTCTTTGTATGTGTATCAGGTGTGTGTATTTCAAATTGTCCAATGTGGCTGTGTTTTGGAGCTGGGTGTGTATTTTGACCGCGGCGGTGTGTACCGCCAATGGAATACCGCGGTTGAATGACCCCCGCGTGGATTCGTGGGTCGTAATGGCATGGGCGTGTTTGTGTTGGCGTGGCGGTGGAGGTTTGGTCATCTCCAGTTTATCGCTGCCCGCTGATGAGGCGGCCTTCCGTGGATGTCGGGTTTTTGGCGGCTTGGCAGTTGTGGGTCAGAATGACCGTGGCGGTTTACCGCGGCCGCGGCGGTAGAATGGCGGTCTTCTGACCGGCGGTAAGAGCCTTTTACCGCCGAGGTCAGAATGACCCTCTTAGTCTTACATATCTGTTGCCACAATGCAATTAGGTTGGCCCATACATTTACATGTTGACACATGCCATGGGTCCTGGGATGATCTTTTGATATTGAAACACATACAGACCCCATTCCAACATATGGCATTTAATGGGGATTCATACATGAGATGTTATGTACCACAATATACATTAACAAGCTTATATCTCTGCTACTCTGGTTGCATGTTGGGAAAGTAGATGAACAATGCAGTGGCAAAAGGGGAGATGTGAGCATGCAGGACATTGAAGATTTGCAACAGTTTTTGTGTTGTGACTTACCAGACTCCACTCCTCCAGGTATTCCTGTTAAGCCCTCTGGATGCAGGCTGGCCAAGATCTTCTCCTTCCAGGAAAAGAGTTGTAATGTGGCACTGGGATGACCACCAGTCTTCAGAGACTACATGTGTTGCCTGGAGGCCAGGGAATTCACCTTCAACTTTAGGTCGCTCTACATCTTCTTAACGTCCTCCTTTGTGCGCAGGCTGGTACCTACAGCATTCACTCTATTGACTCTCCTTTGCCTTATTTCCCTTTTTTTACTTAGACAAATATGCTGGACTTGAGCTTCAAACAATTATGGCTCTACTCTAATGATTTCATCAACTATGACTCTCAACTCATCTTCAGAAAAACTGGGATTTTTGGATCATGACATGGATGTTGAATTAAAGTGGGTGACAGAGACTTACTTAACAAGAAAAGTAATATAGGGCATAAATAGACAAAAGTTTGTGAAGGGTAATAAATGAGATGGTGAAAAAAGGGTGCCTTATCTATCAATGAAAAAAAACTGTGGATTCTGGTCACTTTCTTGCAGTGCTGTAGTGGAGAGGTGAAGGATTATTGTTTGGGAAGCGGTGTGTTTTACATTGTGATTTGTTGGCATGCCCACTGGGCCAATGGATGTCAGCTGTGTTGCTTTGAATCAATCCAATGGGCGCTTGCCTGTTGCTCTGTTGAATGCGTATCGTGACGGCCGACCACTGTCAGCTAACTGCTGCAGCAGTTAGATGACAGTGGTCGACCACCACATCGACTGAGTATTTGTAATATTCTTGGTGGTTCCCTGTGGCCATGACAGCGATGGAGTGTGCACCGCCAAGATTGCAGGCTTCCACACAGCTGGCAGACAGCCATTTGTCTTGGCAGGTTGAGCCTGCATACATCGCAATTAGGTGGTCTGGGGATCGCCGCTGCAGCGGTCTTTCTGGACCATTGCTGCAGAGGTCTGGCAGTCCGACCACCAAAGTCATAATTAGGCCAAGTGTAGGATGTGCCACAAACTGCCAATTTGCCTTTGAAATTAAATGAAAATATTGCATTACCTTATGTCCCTGTCACAGAGGTAAATAACCACTACAAATTATTTATAGAAAGCCCTTTCTACCAAACTAAGGGGGTCATTCTGACTCCCGCCGGCCGCGGTAACCGCGGTGCCGGCGGGAGCCGCCAGAATACCGCTGGGCGGTTAGAAGACCGCCGCGGTTATTCTGTGATTCCCGCTGGGCGGGCGGGCGACCACCAGAAGGCCGCCCGCCCGCCCAGCGGGAAACCCCTTTCCACGAGGATGCCGGCTCCGAATTGAGCCGGCGGAGTGGAAAGGGTGCGACGGGTGCAGTTGCACCCGTCGCGAATTTCAGTGTCTGCTATGCAGACACTGAAATTCTCAGTGGGGCCCTGTTACGGGGGCCCCACGACACCCCATACCGCCATCCTGTTCCTGGCAGCCAAAGCCGCCAGGAACAGGATGGCGGTATGGGGGTCAGAATCCCCATGGCGGCGCAGCAAGCTGCGCTGCCATGGAGGATTCCCCAGGGCAGCAGAAAACCGGCGGTACACCGCCGGTTTTCCGTTTCTGACCGCGGCTGTACCGCCGCGGTCAGAATGCCCTTGGGAGCACCGCCAGCCTGTTGGCAGTGCTCCCGCGGTCCCCGGCCCTGGCGGTCCATGACCGCCAGGGTCGGAATGACCGCCTAAGTCCCCTTATGGATTATTTTGAAGACTGGGTTGGCAGACTTCACCCCTCAGGACCGAGATGGCAACCTAAATTCCAACTTCGATGGTGGACTGTCTTTGATAGCACCATAGCTCAGTAAGCCAAAACAAAACACACACTGGAAGGATGGTGTAATTCCTTCCACTTCACACTAGGCAGAGCCCAACCTACACTGTACAAATTCATTAAAGCCCTACAAAAAGAACAAAGCTCCAAAGAACTACAAATGGAACAATCAGTAACCCAAAATAAAACTGAAGGAATCAAACAAAACAATAGAACATATATCATGCTACAATGCATAGTAAAAGTCTTTATTAACAGCAATGGCATACACTACTTAGAAACAATTGCAAAAAGCCTATTATTTAAAAAAATCATACACAGGGCCCAATAGACCAAAGGAAAACTAAAACCAGGAACAATCACATACTTTTTAACTAATTATTAATCACATTATTTCAAACATCAGTAAACAAAATATTCAACTTAAATTACAAACTAAACTGATGAATAAAATAAATATGTTTATCAATTATTTAAAAAACATGTCACCAACTACAAAAATCTAAGTACAATCAAAATCAAATATAAACATTTTAATAATAATAATAATGAAAATAGCATATAATACCTAACAACAATCACAAGCACTACACATATGTTAAACTATAGCATTTACCATAGAACTATAAGTGATTGAAATAACTCTTCTGTAGCTGCAGATCTTTCTATGTAGTGGTGTAGTCAAAAATATAATTCTCCAAAAAGGGAAAACTATATGTAAAAAAAAAACAAAAATGCAAAAATAAAACAGGTCCATCAAAGATCCCTCAAAGCAGTGTAGAACCATTAAAAAAAACAATTTAGAAAAAGAAAAAAAGCTATTAGAAACTGAAAATCCAAGGAAAAGATAAAATTAAAAGAATTGGTTTGCTAAAAACCAAAATCCAAACATCCATATAACACCATAAACCTGTAAAATAAGACACAATACCCACCTACAATTGACTACAATTGGCTAATTTCACGTTCTCTTTCTCTGAAATGATGACTGCATGCGATCCATGCCAGTCGTCATGTAGAGAAAAAAACTAAATAGCCTTGAGAGCTGGGGAAGTTCTTCTCCAGCTTCAGAGGCTATTTTAAATGAAGAAAATCACACCAGAGGGATTTCCTGCCTCGGTGTGAGGTCGGCCTAGAACCATTGTCTGCACAAGAGGAAAGATGTGGAGGACAGATTTGAGCTGTGCTCCTCATGATCGGGTTAAATATAATTATTTATATTTTCCTGTATGTAAAAATATGTATGCAATAAAAAATGTACATGTACATAAAGTACATAAAAATTACCATGTGTGTTATCTACCTTTATTAACTAAAAATATGAATATTAACTATGTTTGTATAAATTTCAATACTAAATCCTACCTAAAACATTGCAGAGAATGTTTAGTACCCTAAAGGTGTTACATGTACTATTTATGCATGCATCTAAACCATTTCGGGTAGGGTGTTGGACACCAAAGAAGTTGCTTTTACTACTGCTATTCCAATCTGAACTATTTTGTGGAAGGTGTTGGATACTAAAGGGGGTACATTACCAATTTTCACTCCAAACTATAAACATTTCAAGGAAGGTGTTTGACAATAAATGTGTTTCATTTACTATTCCCACTCCAATCTGAACCATTTGGGAAAGGAGTTGGATACTAAAGGGGTTGGATTTACTATTCCCACTACAATCTAAATGATTTCATGGAAGGTGTTGGACACTAAAGGGTTACACATATTATTCACACACTAATCTAAAGAATTTCGGGGAAGGTTTTGGAAATGAAAGTGGTCACATTCACTATTCCCACTCCAATGTTATACATCTTGGGGAAGGTGTTGGACACTAAAGTGGTTACATTCAGTATTCCCATTCCAGTCTAAACCATTTTAGGGAATCTGTTGGATACAAGGGGCATATTTACAAGCGTTGTGGAACAGGGCAGCACAGCAAGTGAACTTGCTGCGCTGACCTGGGCCACATGGAAGGGGCAGGATTGTACTGTATCTACAATATATGGTGCATTTTTATCCTCTCCCCCTGAACTGGCACTCAATGGGCTACCTAGCACAGACGCAGGCATTCTTGCACCATGATCCAAGGATGCCTGTGACACAGTCAGAATTCTTTGTGTGCAGCAAGGAACACCTTCCTGCACAAAAGCAATCCATGGAGTATTTTTCCTCTTTATATGTGTGCTGCATAATGCGGCACACAAAGAAAGAGGAAGAACAAGGAGAATTAAAGATATTTCCCCTTGTTGTGCCTCCCCAGGGGAAGGCATAAGATTTTGATGCATTTCCAGGTTTACAACACCTTGATATTCTTGGAATGAATCAAAACTCTGTGCGTGACACAGGTTTGGGTGGCTATAGGGGTTGGCAACCCCGACCATACCCGGCAGATTGGAATAACATATAGTAATTAAAATTACTTTACGTTAAAAATCCCATAGAAATTCACTGAAAGAAACAAAAGTTACAGGGACATTAGAGTTGGAAAAATAATTTTTTTAAAGCATAGAATTTCACCTAAAAATACAAAGGTTAGAGGGTCGTTATAGTTAGGATCTGAATGTCTTCATACTAAACCATAGAAATTCATCAGTTATAGTTAGAGTTCTTTCAAGTAATTTTAACTTGTGCCCCAAGGTGCCTTTAACCCGTGCCTCCGCCATGCACAATTTTTTAATCAATAATTTGACGGCTAATGTTTAATTGATATTTTTATTGATGTTATGAAAGTTGTCATGAGTGCTGTAATATCTCAGGTAATTAGCAGTGTATAGCAAGGGTACCAGTTTTAGTTACCTTAGGGTGTGAGTTATAGTTACTGTGAGAGAACAGGGCTGTTGCAGAGGCCCCCTAACTTTTTGCCCCCATTTTCCACTTTTTGCTGGTGTTTTCCTGAGTCTGATGGTGCCCTGGGTACTGCTAACCAGTCCCAGGGCCAGTGCTCTGTGTAAACTGGAGATGCAAATTAGGCTAATTATAATTGGCAAAGTTAACCTACCTATAAGTCCCTAGTATATGGTAGGGCATGGAGGTTTAGGGACACCAGCATAGGTAGTGCACCCATAGGTGCACTGCTGAGGTGCCCAGTGTCATTTTAAAGGCAGACCTGCCTTGCTGGCTGCTTTTAAATTAAAGTTATACGCAAATTCGACTTTGGAACAAAAAGGAGTTCCAAAGTCCTAAACTACCTTATTTTTACATATAAGTCACCCCTAAGGTGTCCCCTATGTGCCCCTAGGGCTGGGGGCGATGTAACTATGAGCAGGGACCTTATAAAAATAGTTTAATAAGCCCTGGTGAGGTAAAACAGTCAAATTTGTTTTTCCCTCATTGTAATGAATAGCTTCCATGGGCTAGAATGGGGAGACTTTATTTTAATTTTTAAAGTCCCCTTAAGTAATAAATACCAGATGTTTGTTATCAAATTAATTGGTATAATAAATCCCACAAACGCCAGTTGTTGGATTTAATATAACTTGTTCGGGTAAAGAGTTTTAAACTTTCCTGAAAAGTTGCCAACTTCAGCCCTGAGGTGTTTTTGCTGCTGTGCTCTGATTGGCCAGTCTCTGGTAGCCTGGCCAGGCTGCCTTGATGTGGTGTGAAGGTGCCTGCCTTCACACAAAGAGATGTGCCTGTGGGAAGAGATCTCCCCTCAGCAGATGGTGAGGCAGGAAGGGGGAGGGCTGCCAAACTGGTCTTCAAAGACAGAGAAGGACATTTGGAGCAACCCAGCAACACCCCCACATCCTGCAAACCCAGACAAGTAGGTGCCCCCTTGATTAGATTAGGAGAGGGCAGGAGAGGGGTGTGTTTACGATTTTTAGCCACACCAGTGGGTGGGCTCAGCCAGATGTAACCTCCAAAAATCACTTTCAGCCATGATGGATTTTTGAGGAATGTTGCTCCCTGGGATTGATTTTTGCCACACTTCCCAGGAAGTGGTCATCACAGGGGGAAGGACCCTGCCCCTGATTGGAGAACCAGGACCCCCCTGTTTTTCACCCAGGAGCAAGGATAAAACTGGCAGACCTGCACCCACACCTCAGCTCCCTACCAGATCCCTACGAGGAAGAACTACAGAAGAAGAAAGACTGCCCTGCTAGACCCCTGGCCTGCATCTGGACCATGCACTCTGAAGGACTGCACCAGCTGCACACTTGGGCTTCACCACAAGAAGGACTTTGCCTGGCTTCAACTGGTTCAAGGAGGGACTCCCTGTTTGCTACAGGTGAAAAATTGCTAACCAGAGTCCCCTGCACCAACTCCTGAAGAAACCACCCAGCTGACCACTGTCCAGTGGCCAAAAAGGAGTTTGCACCAGGTGCATTCTGCGAGTTGTAGTCCACCCCCCCCAAGGAGCACCTCAGAGCTTCTGGAATCTTGGGGTGAGCCGTGGACCCCAAAAGAACCTTAAAGGAACATCTGGAAGAAGATCCAGAAGTTTGGAGAACTTTGCAGAACTTTTGGAAAAAAGCTCCATAGAGGGACCGACCCGCTGCGGCAACTCTAGCCGGCTTGCCTCAACCGCGACCCGTCCTGACTTGCAGGTTCATCCCGGTGAACAAAATCTCCAAAAAAGAGACTACGTCCGAATGTAGGAAGTTGACCGGGACCTCCCAGCCAGCGTATCCGAGGAGGGCTCCAAGGACGTCGGATCAAGATCCAGGTTTGCCCAAGTCGAAGGATTTTCACCTCGAAAAAACAACTAAGTCCGAAGATAAAAATCTCCACCTAGGGCTCCCCCGACGCGTATCCGAGGAAGAGTTCCAGGAGGTTGGATTGGACTGGCAGGTTCGACCCGCTGAAGAAAATCTTCAGAAAAACCTTAAGGTAAACTTTTGACCGAGGCCTCCCGCGGGCTGTAGCCGAGCTGGGCTCCATCGCGGTCGGCCTTAAACTTTGACTTTGCCCCGGTCGAGGTGCGACCAGATGACGAGATCGGCGCTTTTTGTTTCTAGGCGCTAGAAAACAATAATTCTTTAAAAATTCATATCTCCGGTTCCCCTTATCCGATTTTATTTGTTTTTGTGTAATTTTAAAGATAAAAATATAATCTATTTTTATAAATTGGTTGTGGATCTTTAAACTGTTTCCTGTGTTTTATTTAATTACTGTTTTGTGATATTTGAATGCTTTACACTCTGTCTCCTAAGTTAAGCCTTGTCACTCGTTGCCAAGCTACCAAGGGTTGGGCTGGGTTTAATTTACTAAGACCTAACTGGACCTAAGTGGAGGTTAGTGGCCTATTGCTAAGTGTAGGGATTTAACTTCCATTAACAATAACCCATTTTCCAACATTTTCGTGCGCAGTGGTGGGATCCTGTACTTGTGTTCAGTATCACAATACAGTTTTAAGTGAAACAAATTCAAAATCCTTTAAAATGTCCTAGTGCAAAAATTGTTTTAAAATTTTTCATTTGGATTAATTTTAATTATTGAATTTTTGTGATTTTTCTAAATTCTTGTTTCTAATTTTTGCAAAAAAAAAATTGTTGACACAAAACTAGGGAACCATGGAGCTTGATCTGGCTGGCCTACCCACACTGACAGTAGTCCAGCTGATGGGGGTTATGTACTGTAAGGCGGTTGCCTGCAACAACTGACCTCAGGAAACATGTCCTGATTAAATACCTGACAGCATGGGCTGAGGCCCAAGAAGTAGGCCCAGAGGAAGCTCCAGAGGAGGAAGAAGCAGGGGAGGATGCTAGCTCCAACCACTCAGGGGAGGGAGGGCATCTGAGCCTAAGTGAGGAGGAGGAAGACCGATCCTCACTACACACAGTCACTAGGGTCATACCCAAAGCTAGTTGGGGGAAGGGGGTCCCTTCAGGAGGAGAGAACCGGTCCCTCAGGGAAAGAGAGCTGGAGGCCCAGCTAGCATTTATAGCTTTGGAGGCAGAGAAGCTGGCCCTAGAAAAGAAAAAGTGGGCAAAGAAAGAGAAAAGAGATGGTGGCAGCGACAGAGAAGCTGACGTGTCCATGGGTGGGGGTTTTTGCCCCAGATTACCCAAGGGTGTGGTTCCTGCTTATGTAGAGGGGGATGACATAGACAAGTGGTTGGAGGCCTTTGAGAGGGCACTCCAAATGAGAAGGGTTAGGCCTCAACACTGGGGTTCGCTTTTATGGGAGTTGGTCCCAAACTCAGGGAGGGATAGGCTTCTGACCTTAAGTGGGGAGGAGGCAGATTCATACCATAGTATGAAGAGGTGCTTAACCAAGAAGTTTGGTCTGACCCCAGAGCAGTATAGGATGAAGTTCAGGGACACCCAGAAGGTCAATACCCAGTCTTGGGTTGACTTTGTAGACACCTCACTTAAGGCACTAGAGGGCTGGATTCATGGTAACAAATTAAATACATATGAGGGGTTATACAATCTGATCATGAGAGAGCACATCTTGACCAATTGTACCCAAGAAAGGTTACGCCAGCATCTAGTGGACTCTAAGCTGACCAACCCTAGAGAGCTAGGGGAGGCAGCTGAAGAGTGGTTGAGAACCAGGGTGGTTGTCAAGTCCCAGGGGGGAGACTCCAAGAAGGGGGGGTCAGGTCCCCAAAAACCTAAGGAGGGAGGTGGTAAGTCCACCACAGAAAGTCCCTCTGTACCCCAGAACCCTAAGAAGGAGGAGAGTAAATCCCACTCCCACTCTGACAAGCAGAGACAGGGAGACCCAGGGTTAAAAAAGCTCTTTGACAGTAAGGCTTGCTTTGACTGTCAGAAGACAGGTCACTTCAGAGGAGATGCAGCCTGTCCAAGGAAGGTGGTTAGCACTGGGCTGTCCAGTGTAGCCATGGAGGAGGAGTCCTCAGATTATGAAGTCCTCCTAGCATTGGGCTGGGAGATAGGACCAGATGGTAAGCTGGTGATCCCTGAGGGTGGGAGTAGGCACTTTCACCGCATTCAGGTGAATGGGATCCCAACCACTGGCCTGAGAGTCACCTGTGCCAGTCACACTATAGTGAGTGACCGGTTAGTGACCACAGACATGTATGTCCCAGGAGAGACCAGGAAAGTCAGGATAGCCACAGGGGAGGTCACCTCCAAACCTGTAGCCATAGTGCCCCTAGAAAGGGTGGGTATCCTTGGCTGGTTTAGGGTGGTAGTCAGTGCTGACCTCCCCCTAGATTGTATCCTGGGCAATGACCTCCCAGAGGTGAGTCTGGTCCCAAATGGGGCGCACGCCCGGGGCGCCCCCCAACCCAAAGTGTGTATGAATGAGTCTGTGGTCTTTCTTTCAAACCTTACCATAATCACAAATATTTTGCACATGGTTCATGGAAATTCACGACAATTTGAGAATTTTCCCGTATATCTTGTGTTATGATGGAAAATTATATTAAACCTATAATTTGCCCCTAAAACACACACTTTTTCACACTCCTGGCATCAGGTTATTAAACCTTAAATATCTCCTAAACTACTAAATGGATTTACACCAAATAACAAAAAGCACAATCTGCGTACCGGCAGCTAGCATTCTGCCAAATGTAGTGTAATTCCATCCAGTCGTTCGCGCTGTAGATGTGTTGATAGGTCCTATAGGAATTAACATGGGAAATGCAGCATTTTTTTTGCCCCTTTTTTCTTGGCTCGCTTGGTGGATCACCCCGAAACTTCCTGTGCGCAACAAGAATCATCAGTCCAATTCATTTGGAATATTTAGTGAAGATTTGTCAAATGGTGCACCTTTTCTTTAGAAACATGGTCTGCCAGGATGTTTTACATATATATATATATATATACATATATATATATATGTATATATATATATACATATATATATATATAAATATATATATATATACATATATACCCTATTTCAAGGCTGGATACAGGAATGTTGAAGTATTTTTACTATGTTTGTTTCATTTGATTCAAGTGTAGAGTATATATACTGTTTCAAACATGGTGCTCTTTGTGTGTTACATGGGCTGAACAAACAGCAGATATGCGTCAGGTGTAGAACACTGCCTATATTTAAGCCGGAATCAACTCTTGTGTCCGAGGGCAGGCTTTCTCTTTATTGAGAGGAATTCTGGCATATGTTTACAGTGTTAGCAGAAGCGATTTGGATTAATCCAGCAACCACAGCCTTTTTAGGGCCGAGCGTGCAAGCGCTCTGACCCCTGTTGTAATCCCTTTGTGGGCTTTTAACCACGCCCATGTCACGCCCATCAGTTTCATTGGTTTGTGGGATTGTCTTTTAAAATTTGCTTGTTTTCATTTGTGAAAGGCATGCATACGTGACGCCTTTTCTGGTGTTTAGCCCTCCTCGAGAGCAGCAGTCAACTACTTAAAACTTAAAACATACAAGGCTCCATGTTTTCAGAACAGCTTCAGAGCTGGTTTTTATGTTTATTTCCTATGCAGTGTGATCTCGCTGGGCAGTAGTTGAGCGCTTTGCATGACACTGACCCTGTTACATAGATAATTTCATAAATGCTGATATGTTTGACTGTAAGTGAACTTCTGTTTCCTTTTGTGTGCTCCTTCACACTCATGCTCATGGTGTGGTGCTTTAAATCGGCTCACTTATGTAAAATTGTATTAGTTTTCATTTTCAATTTATGTGGCAAGAAAAGTCTGGTTAGGACTTTAGAATGCTAATAGCTCTAAGCTAAACAAATGAGAAACCCAATGCATTGCAAATGTTTGTTGTATTGAGGTGGGTGTGCCCCCAGAGCCAGTATTTCCAAGTGATGGTACGAGAGAATGTGATGATTAGCCAGCATTCAATTTCTAGAAAGGAGAAATACTTAAAATGCTGATTTGACTTGGGCCTTCATAAAAGCAGATAATGGCCTCTGATTGAGGGTGCCTACTAGCAGATGATGATTTATTGGCCTGGTATTGAGGGCTGAACAAACTGTTGAGAAATGCCGGTTTTGTTCACTTGTGGTATTACCCTGTGCACAGTTACTTTAAAGTTCTATACTTTGCTCAATCCAGGATGATATCAAAGGTACTTGCAAGTGGCCATATGCTCATTATTTTAATTTTGTGAACCTGTTTACTTACATTTACCTAATTTGATTTAGTTATGTGTGTTAGAGCTGCATTGATAATGATCTCTAGAGGCTGGATACAGGAATGTTGAAGTATATTCATGTGCATATAGTAGAGTATATATACAGTTTTAAATACTGTGCTCTTTCAGTGAGATAGAGGCTGCACAAACAGCCAAAACCTGTCCTGTGTTGAACGCTGACTATATTTATAAAGCAGAAATGAACTCTTGTGCAAGTGCAGGGTTTCTCTTTATTGGGATGAATTATGGTATATATATTAGTTGCTAAAAAAACGAAGGTCTTTGGGACATTATAGCAAGGTTCAGACTTTACACGCACAAAACCATAGAAATTGAGCTTTTATAGTTAGAGGTATTTCAAGTAATTATAACTTGTGCCTTGAGGCCGGAATCTCCCTGTAGTCTTGGATAATTTTGCGAATTTCTGCAGTTATTTTTACTCTATTTCCTAACTACTGTTGTGTAGCTGTTACTCAGTTTCCTAACTAGTGTTGTGTAGCCATTTTAGTTATAGTTTAATACACATTGTTTTAGCAAGCTAGGCCTGCCGCTGTGCACTTTAACCTAGATATATTTTATTCAACTTCGTTTATTATTTTAACAATAGCCACATTTGTGGACTTGTTTTATTTCTCTCTATCTAGCTGTTCTGTGCCTAGGTCAGCACTGCATTCTTAAACAAGACATGTTCTTCACTCTGTGCTTTTCTCAAGGCTGCAATAAGATAGGTTGCTGGTAAACTTGGTAATGCTTTGTCTCTAGTGTTCATAGAAACATAGACATCCTTACGTAGGGACATTTTCTCCACACAACAGCTGTTTTATTATAAAAACACTTCTCTGTCCCATACACGTTAGAGGGAGATTCCAGCCAGGTGACCATGACTGTATGCTGATTTCTGAATGCTTCGCTACAGCTGCTTATGTAGACTACAGGCCTCTTGCTCAGGTATGAGGGGTGACGTCTTCCCTGGGGAACCTGAAGGGCAGAAATAGAGCTTAACATGTTGTCCTATTTTATTGATTTTAGTGACAATATGGTAGCGTTATTTTTATGCTTCACTCTTCTTGTCACACTTTTAATCCTGTCATGCTTTATCGTGCTGGTTATTGCAGTACATGCTTTATTGTCTAAGATGCAGTTGCTTCATTAAAACCTTATTGAAACAAAAACTGCCTCTGATTGTCCTTGTATATGTGAGACTAATGTAACTCAGATAAATGGATGCGATCTGAGTGACCACGATTTCCCTGAGTAGTCATTTGTGTCATGCGCTCGGCTGTCCAATCATCCCTGCACCTGGGTAAAGTTGACGTACTGATAGTAAGCTGGAGCAAAACCCGGATTAGGCTGACAGGTGTCACCTGTAGTGGGTTAGACTCAGTCCCCCACAGTGCAAGTGATTCTGACGTTCAAATCCAGTAGTCTCATTAAAATAATGAGAGGCTATGGGACATGGCGCCGCCAACGTTTGGTCAGGCTCTAATTTTCGGGTCCTCCTGAGTATCCTTGTCTCACTACATACAAAGACAACTCAGTACTATATACGGAGACATCAGTGGTACTGAGGATTTTCCTCCTCAGCTCAGTAGGGAGTACCTAACTAACGCTGTAGGTAGTTCAAGCTTGAACTCTAAAAGGATAATTCCCATTTGGTGTGCTTATCTCTGAAAAAAACTCACCATTCGCTATGGCGAACCCGCAACGGGTAGGAATTTCAATCAATATGTGACCAATCCTTACTGCACATTTAATGGCACATGGCCTTCGGCCAGGGGGGTCCAGTTACATTTGTTGTTGAATCCCATCCAGCCTATAGAACAGATTTTTTTAATTCTTGGGTCACATTTCCAGCAGCTGATGGGAACACAAATACATTTCATCACTATACACCTGCAAATATATCTGCACAATACAGAGCATATACATATCTATAATACCTCTATCTTATCAAGAACATAATAATTGGCTTGATGCGCCTTACCCCATACAATTCTACACGTTTGGTTAGGTCCTTTAAGTAATGATGATCCTACCTGGCCTTTATTGGCCACTTATGCACCTCACCCTGATGCAGCAACCCTGACAGTAGCTGAAGTCCGCAGCTTATACGCTGAGCTGAACGAAATATATAGATGATTAGTACAGTTTGTAATGCATACATTAAATACAAACCCAGCACGTGCTGCTCCGACGCAACCACATACAGTAACGCCAGGCATTAATCCAGCGACTGTACATTCGATTACGGGTAAAGTACCCGCCAAACGAGAAGAAATTCCGTTTTGGTTAGCTCAAAAAATAAACACACTGGAAGCTGTATTTCCTCATACCGGACCTCAGGATAAGCATAGGATATTAACTATGCGCCTGCCATTTGCGATGGTTCCCACAATAGATAACTGCAATACTTGGGGCACAGTAGTGTTGAAACAAATTCAAGATGAATACGGGGCTGTCCCGGCCCTGGACTTGGGAATGCAACTAATGGGCAATTTTGCCACAGTATCCTCAATTATATTAAGTAACCTTAAAGGGAAAGCAGTTGCACTAGCATGCGCATACGCATGCGGATCCGGGACTTTCCTCCACAGGCTCAAGAACGTGACCTGCCAAAGTTTATCGCAGAGACCTACTCTAGTATTGGTCGAGATAGTCTGAAGGCCAGATCCACAAAACCACAATTCCAGGGTAAATCTGATAAAGATTATTCCGTGCAAGCTCCTGAGGGTACTAAGAAACGCTGGGATAAAAAACAACAAACACCTAAAAAAGAAAGAGGAGAATCTCCGCATACGGAGACCCCACAAAATAGATATTATCTTAGAAATAGAGATGACAATCTTGTTCCTTTAAGGACTCACCAGAAAAACGCAGTGAGAAAGGTGGGCGGTCAAAGCGAAGAACTGAGTACATGAAACCAAGACAGGAATCACAATGCTCAACAGAAGTTTCTGTTAAAAAGAAGAGAAACTTCCCCAACAAAAACCCCAATTTAAAAATAAAAAAGTGGCAGCAGTTGCAGTTCGACAGGACCTTGAGACCCTCATGGGTGAGTAGTGTGCTCTACAAATTCTTTGATTGATTGATTGATTGACAGCCACTCAAGAAGAGGACTCAATTGAAGAACAAGAAGTGGGCATTAGCGCTATTAGACAGCGCAGCAGAGGTCACAATAGTTCACCAGAATCTTCTAGAGCATCTGGAGGTGAAAGCAAATGAAGACTTCTTAAAAGTTGAAACTGCGGTCATGCCTGTCTCCATACCTGCTAGGTTGTACAAAGTAACATTACAGTTAAAAGGGGACATTGAAGTAGAGACTTAACAGGTTTTAGCACAATAAGCTTCCAGAAAAATTCTGTCGCTTACCGCAGGGGTACAAGAACAGTCCAGGACTGTTCGCGGCTTGTGTGACTTCAATATTGCATGGCATTGACCCTGAAGCATTGTCCTATGTAGATGACATCTACCTCACGGATGATGAATTGCAGCAACATCTAAGATGGGTAGCCCACATTGTTGTAGGATTAGCTGAATTTGGCTATAAATTCAACTTCAAGAAAACAAAAATAGCCTTCCTCAGAGTCCTGTTTTTGGGATATGAGCTATCAAGTGAAGGGAAGAGCCTAGCGCCACAATTCTTGGAAAAATGTGCACAGTTACACCATCCAAATACCATTAAAAAACTCCAATATCTATTGGGTTTCCTAAATTTTGCGCATCACGCATAAAATCTTTATATGACTTAATACGTCCTGACTTTTCCAGTAAATTTTGATCAGTCGAACACACATGCATTCTCAGAGCTTTGCAAATAGGCATGCTTTCAGCACAACATTTACACACAAGGGACAACAAAAAACATCTGGTCATCAGAATAATTGCTGGTACCATTGGTTTCACTTATGTAACTTTCAATGAGGGTGAGACAGTCCCGATTGCATACAAATCACATTTGTATTCAGCAGCAGAACAACGCTTTACTCCCACTGAGAAAATTCTCACTGCTGTTCAGATGGCCATCATTTCAATAAAGAAAGACCACTAGCCCAGGGGAAACGCATTATTGTTGTATCTCCAATTGCAGCCCTTGAGGTTGTTACTAAAGCCAGCGTTGCAATCACTAAAGCATTACATCCATGTTGGATTCAATGGGCAACGTATTTGACAGCCACTGATGTTGGCTACATTTTCAACCCAAAGTTACAAACTCAACAATTTTTGCAATATGAACTAGAATACTCAGTTCCAACAAATAAATTGCCTATTGATCAACATTAAAGAGTTATGTACACCGATGGCTCGGCACAACCTGCAATTGGCACAAAACATCAATACTCTGCTGCTTGCTCAGTTGTAAGTGGCTACATGGAGGATAATAGGTCCGTCCCCAGCAGACATTCACGCAAACCCTAGGGGATTGCACAGCACAACTAGCAGAGCTAAAGGCTCTGGTGGTGGCACTGGAACACATGGATCCTGCACAGCTAACACTCATTGTTTGTGATTCGTATTACTGTGTTCAGTCCTTCAATGAATACCTGCATTACTAGCACCAGAGTAGGCTCAGAGATTCTAAAGGCAACACCATTAAACACAGACTTCTGTGGGGGAAAGTACCGGATCTGCACGAAACACTACCAAACATCCATCTTGTACATACACTTTGACACCAGCGCGTTGGAATACACATTGCTGGAAATACACTGGCTGATGAAGCAGCCAAATCAACAGTAGCTACAGCTGCTGTTACTGCAGTAACAAGTTCTGGAACGAAACCGGACAATAACATACGGGCTGCCATAAAAGCCACGGCTGAAGGCACGCACTATCCAAAAGCATTTCCTGCTAAATATTCCTACCGAATGGGAGGCTTCCTTGATGCTCAAGTAAAGCTACCAGGAGTGGGAGTTCGAGTAATTCCCAATAAAAACATGAGATCACAGTCATATAAAGCATCGCATGAGGGGGTTGCATCTGCCCATGCTGGTGTGGCGGCTGCAATAGCATTATTGCAAGCACGTTATTGGTGGGCAGGTCTATACAAACAGGCCAAGCAGTATATCCTTTGTTGTGACATCTGCCAACAAATCAAGGGTTCCACCATCAAACGTCCACTGCAGACACCCCTCCTAATTTCCAACAAACCTTTACAATGTGTGTACTTGGACCATTGTGGTCTCCTAACACAGGACAGTGAATACAAATACACTTTAGTCCCTGTCAACCCTTGCTCCAGATTTCTATGGGTGTGGCCACAATGCTCGGCTGACGCTCGGACTCTTATTAAAGATTTGCAAATCTTTATTTGAACATATGCAGTTGCGGCTGTCCACTCGGACCGTTGCTTTCACCTCAACGGCATTCAGGGATGCTTCGTTAGGGATCCAACTGCATTGCTCGTCTCCGTTTCATCCCGAGGGAAATAGTGTCATGGAGCGGTGAAACAGTGATTTAAAGCAGTCCTTAACAGCCAGAGTCTTAGATATGGGTCGTAGTTGGTTCAATCACCTGTATGGAGTCCAGAGAACACTTAAAGATCTGCCTAGAAGGTCCTTGGGGAGTCGTACTTCATACAAGTGCCTGTTTGGAACTCAAATGTATGTTCCAGATCTTGACAGTCCTAGCATGGAGGCAGCAGAAACACCTTTTGACATATATGAATGTGTCACTGTCTTGCAGGAATTACAACAGTTGAGTGACAACAACACTTCTGCCAGTGCTGCCTCTACAGGAATTAAGGACGTACCAATAACACCTACCGGCTTGATTCCAAAAGTTTTGGATCTAGTACTTGAAAAAGTTGCTGTGAAAAAGGAGTTTGGACCTTCTTATCATGCACTGGTCCCAGTCTTGTTAATACATGGTACCAGAACTGTCATTCTACCACCGTTCCACTAACATCTGTTTCAACAAACAATACTGAAAGTACTGATCGATTTCCCACAACTTCAACACAGACAGATGGCGTCATTTACTATGAACCACCACGGGAGACCCCTACCAGTTCTCCTCCCACAAATACGGCTCCAGCTTTTGCAAGAACTGCTTCTGGATACTTTGCCAACATCAACAACACTTTCTCTGACTCATTTGCCTCTTCTACATCTGAACTTGCAAAAACATGTAAGCTGATAAACTAGCTTAAAACAAATTACTTTATTTTCCCATGGAACTATCTGTGGCTTTCTTTGTCTGCATTAACTTTCCTCCTTTGGATTGGCTTTGTCATAACATTCTTTCTATTAATACATGGTCATTTTCTTCATGAAAGATCAACAGTTGAACTGGGGGATGAGGTCCTAAAACCCAATTTTTCCTCTCACAAGGTTTGCAGAGACTTGCCTTTCGTGAACATTTTTGCTATACCAATTTCAGATGGGATTGTTTGGGATAAAGTCACATTTGATATATACGGCCCCATGGAGGTTATTCAAATACCATATGTGTTTAAACTTTCAATGAAAGATGTAATGATACCAGGAGTTGTCTCTGATGAATGGGATGTGAAAACAGTTAATTCTATGATGACTGAATTGCAGTATTTTCCTGTATTTGAAAGTGAAGATGTTTATCAATCTAAAGAGAATTATGGTGATATGTTTTGCTATTGGTATTATGGACACCATTTCACTCACAGAACAAGTACCCCAAAGACTATTTTTAATTACACGCAATAGGGAACACTGTCCAACTCCACCACAAGGGAGTTCTAAAACATATTCTGAAAAGTTTGCATATTTTTCTGGGCACAATGTTAAAAATGCTGGGTCATATTATTTCCAATTACCATTGATGGAAATTGTAGACATACTGTTGACAGATACAAAATTAATTTATTCGGATTCCTTTGTGTCTCGGCTGGCTATAGAAGGCTATGAATATTGGCTGAAGTCAATTGACTTAAAAAGTATGTGGGGAACACAAAACTGGCAAATAAGGGGAAAGGAAGCTTTATTTAGAGCATGCCTGATACCTGTTTGAATGATATTTTTAAATGAAACTGTACAACAGACAAGTTGTTTAGTCTTAGCAAAAATTAAGGATTTGAATGCGCCCAGTATTCCTGCCCCTGCAAAATTTTACAAATGGCAAAAGTATATAAATGCAACTGAAGATCAGCTCGATGAATGGGTCCAGAATGGCATGTTTAATGCTTCACTGTCACTTCCTGGCGGGTGGTTATTGTGGCCAATAGATACCAATGGGTGTCATTAACATTTTATAAACGCCACGGGGGTTTAGAACAGGTAGGCCGGACCCTCGCTATCTGTCATCCGAACAAGCAGATATAGTAACAACATACAGTGTAGGGAAACTTTGCCAGTAATGGTTGAAGAGTTCCTCACTAGATGCTGTTAGGGAACACCTCAGTCTCCTGTCTAATAACACTGACTTACAGGTCTTCCTCTTAGGCCCCAGAAAGCAACGCAGAAAGCGCTTCTTATACGCAGTCTATGCCCGGTTAAGGCAAATAGATCAGGAAAAATTACAGAAGGCATTGGCTGTTGTAGATTAATGGATTAATACCTGTCCGACCAGTCTGACCTGTCCGACCTGTCCGACCAAAACAACATTGTTTTTTCTGCAATAGACACAATACTAAGTGATATGTCTTCTTTACTCCATGGACAGAGTCAACTAAGGTCCATTATGCAGTTGGGTTGGACACTCCAAACATTGAAGGCAGGTCGCGTTCCCTGGCAACATGATAGCGTAAGGGACATATTTTCCACATTTAATTTAACGCGACAACAACAACCAATCACTAAGAAAGAAGCAACTTATGTCATGTTAAATATCAAAAAGTTAGAAAAGTTGCCTTTTACTGTGGCTGAAATACCATCTGCTGAGTGGTTAATACACGGGGTAATTAATCTGCCTACTTCAACACTTCAATTCACGTCCTGCTTAAAACACATTCCAGTAGGCAGATACGAAAGGCTAGGAGATAGTTACATCCATGAGGTGTGGGAGCTGCTCTTCTCGTACAAATGTCTCAGTGGCATGAAAGAGGTCTTTCTTAGCGGTAGTGAATGTGAGACTTCTGTCAGCCATTCAATGGTTTGTAAACAGCTGTCCTTGTATGGGCGTGTAACGCTTCAGCAGCAAACTTGGCTTGTTATCTGAAAGGAGTTCAAGTCCCCTTGATTTTACCTGCGTTCTAGGTGCTCTGAAATGGCAGCTATGTTCTCCTCAGTAGAGAAAACCGTTGTGGGATGCGTGCCGAAATAGGTTATGTTGTTTCAGTCTTTAAGATTGTTACATGCTGCGGGAAAGTACTTCTTCTCCCACAAGTAGAGAAGTAGCTGAGATTTGGCCCCATATCGCTACTTCAAATGTGAATTTTGACAAGTTGAGCAGACTCAAGGCTTTATGTTTCAGAAACATGGGGTGCTCACATCTGCATGCAAGAACTATGCGCTTCAGGTTGCAAGGTCATCAGCAGAGATACAGTCCCTTTTAAGTATTAACTTTCCGAGACACTTTGGTGAACTCGTGGGATGAATATTTAATGTGTCCAGTACTACTGGAATCGCAAATTTCTTTAGGGTTGTTGGCTTTGGTTTCATTTACACTATCTCCTCCATATTTGACTTAATACCATCAGCCCTCCACTCATTATTCTCCAGTATTTTCGGGGGATTTCCGATAACTTTGACTATAATAGGTGGCATATTGGTGTTGCTACTTTTTCTGCGCAATGGCTGTCCTGCCGCAACACGGAGGACTGAAAGCGCTCCGACCAGCACAGCTGTGTCATGAATGTATGATTCAGTACTTTGGAGCAACACTCTTGGAGCAATTGGAGTGTGACTGATCTTTGTCATTCAGACCAGTTTTTCATTGTATGCAACCCGTGTTTCAGTGTCTCTGGTGCTCGTTCGATCATACGCTAAAACTTTGTCTTTGTATGCAGCGCTTGCTTTCATTGGACACAGATCAATTGATGTTCTTGCTGAGGGCTCATTACCAGACATGCGTGTTGAGGGAGCGTTTGCTATGGGAAGCTGCTTTTGAGTTGCCCTTCATGGGGGATGTAGCTCTAAACTCATTGTTGGGCACACCACGGAATGCTGCTGCCTTGGCTGGAGCTCAGGCTTTAGAACACAAATGCTCCCTGGTTTTCCTTGGCGATGAACTTCCTCCTTTACCACCTGCTGTAGTAGAAGATTTCCTGTCTTCAATTATCCCGGATCCGATTGGCAACTTCCAAAATGACTCTGACTCTTGAAATTCGGCCTTTTTTACGCCACAGTTAACATTTTTAAATTGTCCTTTTACACATGCTCAAGTGTCTTTCTAACTTGTCATTATTGACATTCATATATATATGCCTTAGATTGAATTTGAGAAGCTTTTATATATAATTAGGCTTTGAACCACCTTTTAAATGGTAAGAGGAGGGTGTTGTGTAGCCATTTTAGTTATACTTTCATACACGGTATTTTAGCAAGCTAGGCCTGCCACTGTGAACTTTAACCTAGATATATTTTATTGAGCTTTGTTTATTATTTTAACAATAGCCGCATTTGTGGTATTGTTTTATTTCTCTCTATCTAGCTGTCCTTTGCCTAGGTCAGCACTGTGTTATTAAACAAGACATTTCTTTCACTCTGTGCTTTTCTCAAGGCTGCAGTAAGATTGGTTGCCGGTAAACGTGGTAACGCTTTGTCTCTAGTGTTCATAGAAACATACACATCCTCACATAGGGACATTTTGTCAGAACATCAGCTGTTTTATTATAAAAACACTTCTCTGTCCCATACACGTTGGAGGGAGATTCCAGCCAGATGACCATGACAGTATGCTGATTGCTGAACACTTCGCTACAGCTGCTTATGTAGACTACAGGCCTCTTGCTCAGGTATGAGGGGTGTTGTTTTCCTAGGGGAACCTGAAGGGCAGTAATAGAGCTTAACATGCTGTGCTCTAACATAGCGTAGGTAGGAATTATTTTAACGACTTTAGTGACAATATGGTAGCGCTATTTTCATGCTTCACTCTCCTTGTCACACTTTTAATCTTGTCATGCTTTATCGTCCTGGTTATTACAGTACATGCTTTATTATCTAAGATGCAGTTGCTTCATTAAAACCTTATTGAAACATTTGGTACCAGATGTATCAAGCTCCAAGTTTGCATTTTTTAAATAGTGAATTTTAAGAAATCGCTATTTAAGAAATGCAAAATGGGATGTATAAAAATTGTGAGTGGGTAATAGCGATATCTTAAAATTCGCAATTGCTATTACCAAATCGAAATTAGGGGATGGGTCTCCATTCATCCCTATGGGCCTGTAGGCCCATAGGTGTGAATGGTTTTGCATTACCTAATTTGTAAATTCGAGTTAGGAATTTGCAAATTAGGTAATGCAAACCCCAGGTGCTGGGGGCCTAGGATCCCCTTTGATGCACCCCAAAAAATATTTGTGGACATGTGAAGTGTGCCCTATATGTCATTTCTAAAAATGCATTTATGATGCATTTTTTGAAATTGCACATGCTTACCACCAAATTGCATTTGGTGGTAATTGCATTTCCTAAATGCCCAATTTGCATTTAGGAAATGCTTGATACATGTGCTTTGGAAATCGCAAATAGGAATTCCCTATTTGCGATTTCCTATTTAGAGAATCACAATTTGCGATTCTCTAAATCGGGTTGCAATTTTAAGGAATCAATATTTTTACGATTCTGTAAAATTGCACAGTGAATGCTTTTCATACATCTTGAAAGGCATTTTTGCATTCGCAAATGGCTGAATTTTGCGATTCGCACCGTTTGCGAATGCAAAATTGCTTGATACATCTGGCCCATGCTGCCTCTGATTGTCCTTGTATATGTGAGCCTAATGTAACTGAAAGAAACGGTTGGATCTGAGTTACCACAATTTCCCTGAGAAGTCAATTGTGTCATGCGCTCGGCTTCCCAATCATCCCTGCTCTTGGGTGGAGATGAGGAACTGCTAGTTAGCCGGAGGAAAACCCAGATTAGGCCGACAGGTGTCACCTGTAGTGGGTTAGATTCAGTCCCACACAGTGTAAGTGATTCTGCCGCTCAAATCCAGTAGTCTCATTAGAATAATGAGAGCCTATGCAACACTACACCTTCCCTGTAACCTTTGTATTTTTCAGTGAATTTTTAGGGGGTTTTAATGTTAATGAAGATGCCCATCGCAATGCATGGTGGGGCGTGGGTTGGATGCAGTACCTGGCCTGGCATTGTGCTGCCCCCCAAGATTTCAGTTCCTGCCACCCTCTTCCTTCCTGTCCATGCCCCTGCTCCCTCATTACAGTCCAGGGTGGCTGTTGTTCTGCCACTGTCCTTTCTGCCTCGCCTGAGCAGTTAGCTTTCTGCCCCATTCACCTCCTTCCCACCCTCTGTTGTCCAGGTCCATGCACCAGCCCCCTCCCTCCTGCCCATCATGGTCCAAAGGACTGCCACTGCCCTCCCTTTAGCTTGAAATCCTTGGCCACTCCTCCTGTCCCTCAGCTGCTCAATTCTATGCCCCATCATTGCCCACCTGCTTAGCCTCCCTGATCAGCTTGCTGCCCCTACCCTTCTTCCCGCAGCCCTCCAATTCCTTTGCGAATGCCCCTACTCCCTCCTTTTTGCCCACTAAGTTCCAGGGACCTGCCACTGCTCTTCCTATCTACTCTGACTTTTCTGTTGAGCTGCCCCTCCCACCAGTCTAGTGTGATCAGACGGCGGCCACCTGCTCCTACCACCACCACCCTGCCTGTCTGAGTTCCATGTCCCTATCACCTCCCTCCTGTCCGCCATGGTCCATTTTGCTGCCACTCCGTTCTGCCCTCCATGCTTCGATATGCTGCAACTGCTCCTCCTACCTGCCCTGCATGGTCTATTGTGAAGCTCCCTCCTCTGCACTCACTTGTCTGTGTCCAGCCTCTACCACCCTCCCTTCTGTCTTCCATGATCCGTTGTGCATTCCCCTGCCTCTTTTGTGTTGCCAATAATCCCCCTGCTCCCCATGAATGGTCTTCTGTGCTATCACAGACCTTCCCCCCTTTCCTGTGTGGTCAACGTGCTGTAACTGCCCCCTCCCACCTTCCCTCCTTCTTCTGGGTGTATGCCATTTTAGTCTCACTGTTGCCCTCCATGGTGTGTTGTGCTTCCTGCACCCATCCTGCCTGCCCTCCATGGTCAGCTTGCTGCTCCTGCCCTGCCCCCTTATCACCTGTCCACTGTTTTCCATGTGCAGGCCCGTATCTCCTCCCTCCAGCCTTGTTCGATGTTGTGCCTCTGCACCCTCCCTCCTGCACTTCATGGTCTGTTATGCTGCAACTGTCCCTCCTGCCTGTCGAGGGATGGTCAGCTTCCTGCCCTTGCCTCTTTCTCATCTGCTTTCTGTCATCCATGTGCATGGCCCCGTCCCCTTCCTATTGTTTTCCATGGTCCGTTGTGCTCCACTGCCATCCTGACTGCCCTGTATAGTGTTTTGTGCTGCTGCAACCCCTAAGGCCTGCCCTGTAAGGTCAGTTTGGTGCCCCTGCCCATGTCTCTCCATCCCACTGCTATCAGAGTCCATGTCCCTATCCGATTCCTCCTGCCCTCTGTGATCCAATGTGTCATAGTAGCTAACATTTTAAACTTGGTCAGAGGGAGATTTTGAAAAAAACCTAGGGAATCAATTTTCTCTTTTCTCTTATATTGAAAAATACAAGGTAATTGGCAGGAGACTGATGAAATAAATCCTTTTTCGGCTTAAAAACATCAGAAGTCTCGCGCTTGAATTGGGACCGTTGGCATGTATGATTGTACTGCAACTGCCTCTTTCTTCTGTCCCCAATGGTCTATTATTTTGCCACAGTATCTCTTGCCTGTTCTGCATGGTTGGTTTGATGCCCCTGCTCCCTTTCCCTGCCCTCCATGGTCTGTTGTGCTGCCACTGCCTCTCCTGCCTGCATGAGTGTTCAACTTATTTGCTCTGCACCCTCCTCCCTTCCTATAACTTTCTGAGTCTGTGCCCTTAACCTGTGCCTCTCAACAGTATTCTAATGAACAACTAGATTGCTAACATTCTATGGGGCACATTTAAGAAAAGTGGCGCTGCCCGCAGTGGAGCACCACTTTTCCTGCTCCCCTTAGCACCCCCCTAATGCCACCATGTGTGCGCCGTATTTAAAATATGGCACACAATGGCAGTGGTTTGGGGACTAGCACCAGAAATTTTTATGCTAGCCCAGCGCTTTGCAGGATTAGTGTAAAAAATTCTTACGTTTATCCTGCAAAGCACAGAGAGGCCTATTGTAAGCAATGGAAGCCTCCTTTTAATGCTTGCTCTGACCAGGCATTAAAAGTGCAAAAACAATGGCACAATGAAATCTCTTAGATTTTTGCCCCCCCAATGGGTGAATGCCCCCTTTGCATTCATTATGCCTGGCACAGGCATAATGCAGAGCAAAGGGTTACAAAGTGGCGCAATGCATGCATTGCACCTCCTTGTAAATAAGGCCTTTTTTTGGCCTTCTAATGCCACATTAGCATAAAAAAATTACACTAATGTGGCATTGGAATGGTGCTAGGGATTCTTAAATATGTTAAATATTTTTTACAAAAGTGTAGCACAACTGACATTATCTTAATGTAATAAAAAATGTAATATTTAAAGCATCTCCTTTAGAAATCACAAAAATGAGAAGGTCTTATACCCATAGAAATTATGGTTAGAACTCAAAAAATTAAAATGAGGACATTTATGCTGAGTTCTCCAATTTAGACAAATTACTTTTAAATTATTTGCCATCTTTATGTTTTTTTATCCAGTGATCACTTGATTATATGTTCCACTTCGGGAAGAGGATGTGGTTATGGCAAGATCTGCAGACTTTGCAAGGTGGGGAAACAGGTTTGAGTTTCAGCGTCAGCTTGATACCCTGTGATTCTGGGCAAATCACTTAATCTAGCCATGCCTAAAACCAAAATGAATGTGTACTTAGGTATTGTAAATATTGTTTATATAAAGCACTCCAATACCTTCAGTTCGAGTCTGTGCTATATAAAACTGCAAGAAGACAGAAGAATTACATGTTTTGCACACTTCAGTCATTGATCTATACTTGGGTTACATTTGGGTGATGCTTGTGTTACATATGGGCTCTTTTTCTATAGTGGCCAACTTGGGAGATTTATTTGTTATGAAGCTCCCTAAATTCCTCATCACTGCAGTATCCTCAGTAAAAAATGCTTTCAGTTTTCCACTTTGATTCCATCAAGATGACGTTCAGATGTGCCCCACTTTTGGCATACATTCAGAATGTTAGCACTCTAGGTGCTATTTAGAACACTCTAGTAAAGCTGCTGATCACCAGAGAGTTAACTGTCAGTCTGCTGCTTATGTTGAAAGTGCATGTTTCAGTCTGCATGTCAGAATGTTTTAATGAAATAGAATGGGACGATATTAAGAACTGACTTAAAATGTCCTACTTTTTCTTTCTACAGCACTAACCATAATTTCTTTGACAAAATTAACCCCCTCATTTTGTTCTTTTCTAAATTAAATGATTTAAGTTCTACTAGTTTGATTCAATCAAGTTAGCTTCAGGTGTGCCACACTTTTCCCATAAGTAAGACTGATGGCGCCCTAGTTGTTCTTTAGAACACTCTGGGAGGCCCCAGTAGAACATACAGGAATCACCTGACAAGCTGGTCCTGTTGGAAGTACATGTTTTACTGGAAATGTTAGCCTTCATTCTCCTATGGTTGAGAACGATAATGTGAATTTACAGGAAAATATGCTCTCATTTTAGCTTCTGGAACACCTTCCATAACCTCTGTGGGAAAATCATGAAAAAACAGGTTTCTCTCAACAAGATTCATAAAATCCCTCCAGAAGGCTTTTTCACAGGGTATAATCACTTTAGAACACACCACAGTTCTTACAATTTCTATGGTACCATCAACAAATAATTTTGTAACTAAAATCTATTATCGCCCTTTTTATGTTCTCCTTTTTGCGTCCCTTCGAATCAGTCATTCACTACAATGCATTTCAATGGGGTGCTATCATGTATATTGGTCCAAAGATGGCTACCAGCAGTTCCTGGTTGAAGTGCTGACAGTCAATAAGATCTCACCATGAGATCTGTGTTTAGGCTCCGCTTATATATATATATATATATATATATATATATATATATATATATATGTCTTTTTCCTTTAATAACTCCAAAACTACTGAACGGATTTACATTTGGTGTAATTCCACTCAACGGTTCAGGTTGTAGTCATGTCTAAAGACCCTATGGGAAAATGCATGGGGAAAAAGCATTTTGGGACATTCCCTTTTTCTCGCCCATCGCTTGATGGAACTGAATGTCATCTTAGTTTGATGAGTTTGTGAAAATGGTACCAAAGTTATTGGCAAAACAAAAACTCTTTTCCTATGGAAACTAAGGGCCGGATTGAGATATTGTTGTGAACTGTCCCACCGTCAACTTTTGAAAACCCGTCCGCCACTAAGATTGTCTGCCCACTGTATTTAGATGTTGTTGGTCCTATAGATGAAAGCACGCATTTGAACCACCTTTTTCACCAAGAAACACCGCCCACGTCAATGGCGGGACAGGGAAAAGTAGATCCTGGTGGGACCCCAGCCACCCTTTACTGCAGTACAGATTTGGATGTGCCTTATTGCCAATAAAAAGAGGTGGTCCAACCTCAATGTCTGAGTTGACATATTAGGGAGGGGGGAAGGGGTGAAAACTCACCTTTGTTCCTCATTCCACCCCGTATTCAACTGGACACGATTGGACAACACCTGCCATCACTGCTGCCACTGACTCTCAGAGAAAACTCAACCCCACACATCAGCAGACTCAATGATAGGGATGCGGCATTGCCAGGGTACATCAGGTGGTGTTAGACCTGTCAGTTCTTCACATGGTTTCCCCTGCCTTTTTGGCTTCTGACCCCTGTTTTTGATCATATGCTGAAGTTTGTTTTCGCTGTCTTTAGGACTCTGGGCACTTCACCACTGCTGACCATTGCTAAAGTCTAAGTGATCTCTGTCTAAATTGGTATTGGTAATTGGTTTATCCATGATAGGTATATCTGATTTTCTAGTATGTCCCTAGTAATGTGCACTATGTGTGCCCAGGCCCTTTAAATCAAATGCTACTAGTGGAACTTTAAAAGGTAGGGCATGTACTGGTGTCGGAATTGTCTTGAAATATCTTTTACAAGTAATTTCCCATTAGGAGCAAATAGAGATCTGGAGTTTGGGGTCTCTTGACTCACAATTTAAAAATACATCTTTGGTATAGTTGATTTTTAAATTGTAAGTTTGAAAATGCCACTTTTATAAAGTGGGCATTCTCTTGCTTAACTATTCTGTGCCTCTGCCTATCTGTGGAATACATGTCTGGGTCAGTATGACAGTTGAGCTGTTTGTGAATTCACTCTAGACAGTCACACAAAGGGAGCTTAGGTGTGTCCTGCATATCCTGATGGGTTTTCCTGGGCTAGAGTGTTGGGAGGAGCTGACACCTACACCTGAATAGGGGCGTGTCTGTCTTTACACAAAGCTATTTCCAACCCCCTGGATTGTCTCTGGGGGCAGGGCAGGGTCTTGTGCACTACAAAGACTTTCCTTTGACTTTTGCCAAAGGCAGAAATGAGTATAAGTATTGGACCTCAGAGACCTCAACTTCATAACACTAATTTACTAAGAACATTTTGCCAGGAAGAATAGCTGGATGCTGTAGGAAAGACTGCCACTCTGTCTGCTACTTTGCTGTGCTGGCCTGCTGCTTGCTTCATCTGTCCAGGGAGTGAAAGGGCTGGGCTTTGCTTTCTATATCCTGCTTCCAAAGGCTCTCCAAGGGCTTGGACTGAGGTTGCCTCCTGTTAAGAAGTTTCAGGGACCTCAAAGATTTAATCTGGAGGAGCACCTGGGCTCTCTTGCTGAGAATCCTGACTTGCCAAGTGGTGTCAAATCCAGTCCCTGGGCCCTTGGGAGTGCGTTCTAGTGCAACCAAGAAGAAACCAAGCACATCGACTCCAGAGTGACTTCATAACCGGTGCCACTGTCTGACTCCGTGCTGCTGCCTGCACCAGAGACGTGGTCATTGCTGAGTGTAACAACTGCGACCAACACTGCAGACCCAATGCAGCCGTAAAGCCTCTTAAGTCCCCCCAAAGCATGAGTCCTGAGTCTGCACTCGTACACAGGGTGGAAGGCTGGGCTAAACCACACCTCCCAGGAGAACCAGAGGGAGGAGGCCACCTACAACACTCCAACGGGCCAAAGGCGCCTGTGACAGGGTCAGAGTAATAGAGGCAGACAGCCGTTACCGTGGCTTATAACTTTTATTTCTTTGGTATAAGTATGATACAGTCTTTTGTTATACAAGTGTTTCTTCTTCTTTCTTTGCTTTCTCTTTTCTTCTCTTTCCTCTTGTACAGACTTCGCCTTCTTTACTTTGCTCTCTCTTCTTTTCAGGGTGGTGACTCAGGAGGCGCATAGGAGGAAAGAAGAATATAGAAGGGTGGTTTTAGGAGGTAAGTATTATTGGTGTTACTCTCTCTCTCTCTCTCTCTCTGTCTCTCTCTCTCTCTCTCTCTCACTCTCTCCTTTTTGTCTTATCTGCCCCTTTTCTTCCTGTCTTTGGTCCTTCTCTTTTCTTTCTTCTGGGTTTATCTTCCCCTCTCTGTTCTTGGGCTATTAGTATTTTTCCTTCCACTTTTCTCTCTCTCTATTTCTGCTTTTCTGTCTTCTTTCTTTCTTTCTTGGTTCAAGAACATCTTGATAGCCTTCTACCTTTTTCTCCTATTTCACTGGCCTGGTCTCTCTTTTCCTTTTCTCTTGTATATATAAAACTTTATTTTCTTCTTGTTCTTTTTTTATAACTTTTCTCTGTCTCTAGTTCCCTCTAGTGCCCGAGTATCTGTGAAAATTAGAAGGAAAACCAAAAGAAAACAAAAATACAGGGAAACCTAAATTGTGGATGTGCCCAGGTTAAAGTGCCCAGGTACCGTTCGCCTCCTCCCCTTGTTGTATGTTAAACCCACTTTCCTGTTATTCCTGGTCCCTGCTTTGGTTTAAGACCGTACCTGGCTGGGCCATGCTTTTCCCAGAGCGTGGCCCGTCTGCTCACTCCATCTCTCCTCTCACACCTCTCTCCGGTTCCTCTCCAGGGTTGGTCGACCTCTCCTCACAACATTGTCTTCCTCTTGGTGTTTTCTCCTCCGATCCGTCAGTCTGGCACTCCGGCCCATACGCGTCTTCTTTTCCGGGAGAAAACTGCTCTCCTCCTTGTTTGTACGGTCTGGGTTTAAAAACTCCTCCTGCTTTCGTGTTTGTCCCTCGTCAATTGGCTGTAGCCCTTCCAACTACTTCCGGGTCAGCTGTGCCGTACTCAAAGGTGTCCCCGGGGTACGTCCGGGCCTCGTCGCTGGTTCCCGGACGATTACATCGCCTTTATGGGGACTCGCGCTTCCGCTGCGCGCATCACTCTGCTCTTGGACACGGGGACGGAAGGCTGGCCTGTTCCATACCTCCCAGGAGAACCAGAGGGAGGAGGCTGCCCACAACGCTCCGATGTGCCAAAGGTGCCTTAATTGGGTCTCACACTTCTGCTGCATGCATCACTTTGCAGTTGGACACAGGGGCGGAAGGCTGGGCTGAACCACACCTCCCAGGAGAACCAGAGGGAGGAGGCCTCCCACAACGCTCTGACGCACCAGAGGCACCTTAATTGGGACTTGCACTTCCACTGCGCTCATCACTCTGCACTTGGACATGGGGGCGGAAGGCTGGGCTGAACCACACCTCATAGGAAAACCAGAGGAAGGAGGCTGCCCATAACTCATGCTTCCGCTGCACAGAACGCGGCCAGGCGCGTGCCCCGGCGAAGACTGGGCCAACAGTGGGCCCACCTGTGCCAGTCAGCGGCCGACAGAGGATGGGCTGGGCCTGCTCTCTTTGTTTTTTTACCTTTCCTCCTAATGTATTATGTATACTTATTTACCTTCTGAAAACTTCCTAATTATCTAGCTAATAGTGTGATAAGAATAGGCCTGCAATCAGGACAGATTCAATATCATAGATTCAGGCTTTTGGGTAACCAGACATAGACAGCACTTGACTACTCAAGGAGGCGGTAAATCTAAATCCTAATTATCGGCAATAGGAAGATGAGGGGACAGAAGGTAGATACGGAACCTTGCCGCACAACAATAGACTCCTTCCTTTTTAGAGCGGTAGAGGTCATCTCAAAGGAAATTGACCTCGCGGATAGACGCTTATCCCTGGGGCAACTGGAATGGGAGATGGGATAGGGGGAATTTTAGCACCACATGAACATACACCAGTTACTCACCCCCATCTGACACAGTGACCTTGATGAATGGGGATTCCCAGATAGAGCCTATGCCCCCCGAGTGAAAACCGCACACCTCAAAGCTAGTCACCTATTATAAAAAGGAAAAAACAATGCAGAAGGGGGGCTGATAGTAACCTGGGCCCTATTGTGGTTGAAAATATAGTATCTACTGACTGGAAAGATCTCACATCCCTCCTCGATAACTAGCTTAAACCTACCTATACAAAACTAGATAAATTGGAAGGGGAGGTGGGAAAAATTCTGGAAATCTGCCAGAAACTCTGCATGCCAATGATGTCCTTTAACCCCCAGAACCCTGTGGAATGGAATACTATTAATAATGAGACAGGTCATTCATATATATCACAGGGCACAGATACTTTAGGTCTGGCAAGAACTATATTGAGCACTGGTCTTGGCCCCCCTACACAAGGGCAAGTAAGGGAGGCCCTAAATACAGGCCAACCCAGGCAACTAAGGGTGGCTCAAAATATTGATCATCCTAGTGGGTGGCACATTGGCCCTCATTATGACATTGGCGGTAAATCCCACTTACCACCATGCTGACTGCTGCCAAAATACCGCCACTGTGGCAGATATCTGTTGTAGGAAGGTAGCCTCCTTCTAGCATTGTTATCCCCACTTTTGGCCTGTTTGTGAGTATATGTCAGGGTGTTTTTACTGGCTCACTGGGACCCTGCTAGCCAGGACCCCAGTGCTCATAGTGAAAATCTATTTGTCAGTGTGTTTTATATGTCTCACTGGGATCCTGCTAGCCAGGACCCCAGTGCTTATAGTTGTGGCCTGAATGTGTTCCCTGTGTGATGCCTAACTGTGTCACTGAGGCTCTGCTAATCCGAACCTCAGTGCTTATGCTCTCTCTGCCTTTAAAATTGTCACTTCAGGCTAGTTGTCAGAGTCACCAGATCCTCGGGGTCTGCGCACGTTCCCAACACGTCCACCACTGAACAGCTCCAAGAATCTGATAGATAAATCACAGAGGCTAAGAGAGTTGAAGAGGGGAAGAGGGGATTAGGAAGGGAAACAGCTGGGAAGGAGACCTGTAGTAAGAAAAAGGTTAGAACACACAATTTGAAAATTATATCTCCTGAAATCAATACTAGACTATGATTCTAAGCATAATCATTCTGAAAACATGAACAATCTAAGAATGAAGTTTAAAATGACTAAGGGGGTCATTTTGACCTTGGCGGACGGCGGAGGCCGTCCGCCAAGGTACCGCCGCTGAATGACCGCACCGCGGTCAAAAGGCCCCGGCGGCCATTCAGACATTTCCTCTGGGCCGGCGGGCGCTCTCCAAAAGAGCGCCCGCCGGCCCAGAGGAAATGCCGCTGCAACGAGGACGCCGGCTCAGAATTGAGCCGGCGTAGTTGCAGGGGTGCGACGGGTGCAGTTGCACCCGTCGCGTATTTCAGTGTCTGCTTAGCAGACACTGAAATACTTTGCGGGGCCCTCTTACGGGGGCCCCTGCAGTGCCCATGCCATGGGCATGGGCACTGCAGGGGCCCCCAGGGGCCCCGCGGCACCCCCTACCGCCATCCTGGCGGTAGGGGGTGTCAGAATCCCCATGGCTGCGGAGCGCGCTCCGCAGCCATGGAGGATTCACAAGGGCAGTGGTAAACCGGCGGGAGACCGCCGGTTTACCCTTTCTGCCCGCGGCTGAACCGCCACGGTCAGAATGCCCTCGGGAGCACCGCCAGCCTGTTGGCGGTGCTCCCGTGGTCGGTGACCCTGGCGGTCACCGGCCGCCAGGGTCAGAATGACCCCCTAAGTTTCAAGATGGCCGGATACCTGTAAGGGAATCAAGATGGATTAAATGAAAACTTTCTTATTCAAGTACTTTCCTTTACGTGAGAATCAGAAAAACGTTCTGACTAATTTTCAAACCAGTCATATAAATCCTTTTTTGAGAATGCATACTAGGACCATACAATATTGCATCTAGACACTGTGATCTTCTGTGTACTCTTAAAATGTTTCAACACAAATTGCACATATTGTAGATTTATATATATATATATAGTAAACACCATAAAGGATTGTGCACCATGAATAACACAATATGGATTCAGGAAAAACAAATCACATAACTTGTCAACTCGAATATTACATGATAAATATCTTAGAATAGTGGCATACAATAAACAACATGAATAAAATTCGAGGAGAGAATCGTGCGTCTTGCCGATTCGTAAACCACGATGTAAATGCCAAGAAATAACAGCTGACAATGAATAACAAAGATCAAAGTACAATGAAACGAATTGCGCGTCTTTCGCCGATTCTTAAGCCACCATGTAAATGTCAAGAAATGGTAGCGCACAATGAACAACAAAGTTAAAACACCATAAAATGAATCGCACGTCTTGCCGATTCTTAAGCGACCATCTAAATGTCAAGAAATGGTAGCGCGCAATGAATAACAAAGTTAAAACACCATAAAACGAATCGCGCGTCTTGCCGATTCTTAAGCCACCATGTAAATGTCAAGAAATGGTAGCGCGCAATAATTAACAAGATTAAGTTATCATGAAACGAATCGCGCGTCTTGCCGATTCACAAGTCACCCTGCAAATGTCACAAACACTTAAGTGCATATTTCACACGCGCAAAGTACTCTGTCAAATCATAAAAGAATTAGGCCCAAGAACATGAGAGTTCTCGATAACGGCGTCGGGAGGCCAGCCCAACCACCGTCTTACCGCCCAGAACAAGGATCTACAAATGAAGAATGAAAGTCAGATGCCTGGAAGATCAAATAGGCCACCGGGACAGGAGCCCAGGAAGTAGCTGCCGCTCTGCACTGGGACCTCTGAATAGTGAGCATTTGGAGCTGGGCTGGCTCCTTTTTATAGAGTCTTGGCCCAGCCCACAACCACACCCAGGCATGTTGCAGGGAAAGTCTCTAGAAAGCCCTGGAAAGGGACCACACCCTAACACACTCTGAAAGCCTGCAGCAATACATTGCAAATGAACAGCATTTGTAAGAACATTAAAAAGAAGTCTTCAGGATTGAACTCTGCAATGCAAAAGGTTAAACAACAACATATCAGCACAATCCATAAATTACGTTGTTTTGAGGGTGCTGGGTTTTTGCATTTTAGTCGCCAATAGAGCGCGCACTGCCCTGTGTTGACACTAGTGACCATTTTTACCAATTCTAATTGGCACACTGGAACACTCTTATAATTCCCTAGTATATGGTACCTAGGTACACAGGGTATTGGAGTTCCAGGACATCCCTATGGGCTGCAGCATTTCTTCTGCCACCCATAGGGAGCTCAGACAATTCTTACACAGGTCTGACACTGCAGTCTGAGTGAAATAACATCCACGTTATTTCACAGCCATTTTACACTGCACTTAAGTAACTTATACGTCACCTATACGTCTAACTCTTACTTGGTGAAGGTTAGGTGCAAAGTTACTAAGTGTGAGGGCACCCTGGCACTAGCCAAGGTGCCCCCACATAGTTCAGGGCAATTTCCCCGGACTTTGTGAGTGCGGGGACACCATTACAAGCATGCACTACATGTAGGTCAATACCTATATGTAGCTTCACAATGGTAACTCCGAATATGGCCATGTAACATGTCTAAGATCATGGAATTGTCCCCCAATGGTAAATTTGGTATTGAGGTGCCAATCCCATGCACCCCCGGGGCTCCAGCATGGACCCTGGGTACTGCCAAACCAGCTCTCTGGGGGTTTCACTGCAGCTACCGCTGCTGCCAACCCACAGATAGACTTCTGCCCTCCGAGGTCTGGGCAGCCCAGTCCCAGGAAGGCAGAACAAAGAATTTCTCCTGGGAGAGGGTGTTACACCCTCTCCCTTTGGAAATAGGTGTTAAGGGCTGGGAAGCAGTAGCCTCCCCAGCCTCTGGAAATGCTTTGAAGGGCACAGATGGTGCCCTCCTTGCACCATCTGTGTAAGAGTTAGTGTATGTATCAGTGTGTGTCTGGGTATGTTATTGTATGCAATAGTGTGTACCTGAGTGTCGCAGTGAATGCATGACTGATTAAATGTGTAATCCGCCACACCAAAGGTCAGTGATAAACTGGCGGTATCAAAACCCACACCGTTATGCCAACAGAACTACGCCCACAACATTATGACCCATGAATCACCACAGCGGACATTCAACGGCGGTAAACCATTGGCGGTACATACCCCCGAGCTCAAAATACACACACACACACAAAACAGCACCACATTGGAAAATTCAACATACACATACCTGACACCCATACACACACCACACCCACAGACCCACACCAATATAAAACACACACACACATTACTGACAACCCTTTATGACTAGAAATAATTGCCAGCAGAAAGAGACAGCAAGAGCACTCACACATCCAGAGCCACATACCACCATCACCTATACACCACCCATGCACCTTACATCACACACCCCAACACATCACCATACACACCCTCACAAACACCACTCACACTACACTCATGGCACCACAACAACACCCCAGATTCTCTGAGGAGGAGGTAAGGGTCATGGTGGAGGAAATCATCAGGGTAGAGCCACAGGTACTTGGATCATAGGTGCAGCAGATATCCATTTCTAGGAAGATGGAGCTATGGCGGAGAACGGTGAACAGGGTCAACGCCATGGAACAGCACCCCAGAATAAGGGATGACGTCAGGAAGAGGTAGGACGACCTACAGGGGAATGTGTGTTCCATTGCAGCAAAACACCAGCTCGAAGTACAGCGAACTGGCGGTGGACCCCCACCTCCTCCCCCACAACTTACAACATGGGAGGAGCAAGTCTTGGCAATCGTGCATCCTGAGGGCCTGCCAGGAGTAGGAGGAGGACTGGACTCTGGAAAGTCAATTCTCTATCACTATCACCCCCCTACCTGCATGCCATCACATATCCCCATCCTTACCCTCACTCCCATCACTCCACCTCCCACACACCCCACCATCATATCCCACTCTTCCCAATGCCAAGCCCTGCATGACATACCTATGCATGAACAACACTACTCAATGACCTGCATGGTCACCCATCACTACAACATGCACACTAGAGACAATCAGCTAGCCCACCAAATAACCACTCATACAAGGCAAAGCTGCCAGGGCAATAACAACCATAGAGGGCAACCCACCCATGCACAATATGTCATATGCAGAAACAATAACACTGCATTCACATCCCCACAGGTATCCCAGCCAATGTCACCGGAGAAGAGGTGCCAGCAACATCCAGTCCCCCCACAGAAGAGGCCCACAGTGATGACAGCAGCTCTGCTCGCCTGGATCTGGATGACCAACATGGCCCATCAGGGACCTCCGGGCAGTCGGTTACCCAGGCACAGTCTCACACCACTACAGAGCTTCCCACCTCAGGAAACACTACCATAGCACCCACCCAGCGGGCCAAGACCTCTGTCCCCAGGACACACCAGTCAGCAGTGTGTCCACCACTACAGGGACCTCAGGGCACCCCACAAACCCAGGACGATCAGGGACCTGGGGTCAGTGGCAGTGGGCACACGGTTCAGGGGACAGAGCCACAGGACAACAGGCAAGCTGGGAGGACTGCTGTGTGCCAGGGGGAGGACAGGCCCAGCGAACCGACTCCACAGGAGGCACTCATCGCGATCCTGAGAGCATACCAACATTCCCGGGCTATGCTGGGCCAGATCCTGGACAAGATGCAGGAGAACATGTGGCTGCAGGAGGGACAGGACCTGGGGATCAGGGAGGACTTGAAGTCCATTATCACCACCCTGGTCTCCATTGCAGGGGTGCTGGCAAACATTGTCAACGGTATGAGGGAGGCAGTGTCACACCAGCGGGCCCCTGCCACTAGCCAGACTACTGATAAGCCCTCCACCTCTGCTGCCGCTAGTGGACAGGAGACTCCGCTACAGGACCAACAGGCCACCAGCACCCCTCCCCCTGCAGAAGGAGAACCACCTCGCAAACATTACCTGCATTCCAGGCAGAAGCCAGAGACAATTTCCAAGACCCCCACCAGGAACTAAGACTCTTCTGATTGTTATCCTTGTGTCCCACTCTGTCACCCTGTCCACCTTGAACTGCTGTTGCTCCCCTTCCTTTGCCCTCTTGGACAATGCACCTGTGCTTGAAATAGACTGGACTCTAACCTGGACTTTCCTCCTTCATCACCCCAGCCCATTGCACTTCCCTCTTTTTGTCCGAGCACTGCAATAAACACACTTAGAAAAATAGAAGTATGGAGTATGTCAAATGATTTCTAAATGTATTAGTTTAACATGGTTCTTAAATTGCAATTCAACTGTAAAGTAATGTTTACATAGACACCAACATCTGCAAAAAGAGATGCCAATGGGTACAGTGAGTGGCCATAGAAGTAGGAATTCATGGCCTACCAGTGACAATGTCACACATCAAATTGTCAATGAATTGAGAAATAACACTGTCTTACCTGTGTCATTGGAAGTATTGACGAATGACTGCACTTCTGCTGTTTCACTGAGTAGGAGTTAGGGGTCATGGTGGAGGAAATTTTCAGGGTAGAGCCACAGCTGTTTGGTGCACAGGTACAGCAAATATCCATTGCAAGGAAGATGGAGCTGTGGCGGAGAATCGTGGACAGAGTGAACGCCGTGGGACAGCATCCAAGAACAAGGGACGACATCAGGAAGAGGTGGAACAACCTACCGGGGAAGGTACGTTCCATAGCAGCAAGGTACCAGCTCGCCATTCAGAGGGCTGGCTGTGGACCCCCACCTCCTCCCCCAGAGCTCACTGTATGAGAGGAACAAGTCTTGACAATACTGCATCCTGAGGGACTCACTGGAGTAGCCAGGGGACTGAATACTGGTAACTCAATAATTACCACTTTTCACCCCCATACCTGCATGCCATCTCACACCCTCACTCCCATCACTTCACTCCATCCCACACACTGCACCAACACAGATGACTAACCCCAATGCCAAGCACTGCATGCCATACAAATGCATGGACAGCCCTCCCAGCCCTGCATGGACACCCATCACCAAAGCATGCACAGCATTGGGGAACTAACAATCCCACAATACATCACAATACATAATCAAAGGTGGCAGGGCAAAAGCAACCATAGAGGGGAGGATAGGGATGTACAGTATGTCACAGGCATGAAGCATAATACATCTCTTACATACCCACCGGCGCTCCAGCCAATCTCAGTGCAGAGGAGGTGCCACGACTATCCAGTCCTCAACAGAAGATGCCCCCAGTGATGACAGTAAATCTGGACTTCAGGATCTGGACCAACAACCTGACCCATCAGGGACCACTGGACAGTCAGTCACCCGAGCCCACTCACAGACCACCACAGAACCTCCCCCATCATGATCCAATACCACAGCACCCACCCAGCACACCCGCACCTGTGCCCCCAGGACACGTCAATCAGCAGTGTGCCCACCTGTAGAGGGACCCTGGGACACACCTCGCCCACAAGACAATCAGGGACCTGGGGTGAGTGGCAGTGGGCACAACACTCAGGGGAAAAAGGCACAGGCCAAGAGGGACACTGGGAGGATTGCTGTGTGCCAGGGGGAGGACAGGACGAGGGAACCGACTCTCCGGGAGGCACTCTCTGAGATCCTGGGAGCCTACCAACATTCCCAGGACACGATTGGCCAGATCCTTGACAAAGTGAAGGAGAACAGGTGGCTGCAGGAGGGACAGTATCAGGGGATCAGGGAGGACTTGCAGACCATTAACACCACCCTGATCTCCATAGCAGGGGTGCTGGCAGACATGGCCAACATCATGAGGGAGACAACAGCACACCAGCAGGCCCCTACCACTAGCCCGTCCATTGACCAGCCCTCAACCTCCACTGCTGCTATTGGCAGGAGGCCCCACCACAGGACTCATAGGCCACCAGCATCCCTCCCCCTGCAGAAGGTGAACCTCCCTACAAACCTTCCCTGCGACCCAAGCAGAAGCCAGAGACACTTGCCAAGACCCCTGCCAGGAAATGAGATTCTCCTGATTGTCCCCCTTGTGTCTCACTCATTCACTTTGTCCACTTTGAACTGCTGTTGCTCCCCTTCCTATGGCTCCTTGGACACTAGACCTGTGCTACAAACAACTGGAACAATAGACTTTCCTCCATCATCACCACATTCCATTGCACCTTCCCCTAAATTTCTTAGCACTACAATAAACACCCTTGAACACAACTCGACTACTTGTATGTCATGTGTTGAAAATGTGTATTTATGGAAACAGTTACATTCATTGCAAATAAACTGTACATTGTGAGAGTATAGAAATAATGACCTGTAGCGGGCTGTAGTCAGCACATCAGTACACATTCGTTATATCACCATCATCTGTAAAATAACAAACCATAGGTGACAGTAAGTAGAGGTTAAAGGAAGTTAATGCCATCATGCCACAGCCACACAGAATACACCAATAGTCATGGAAATGTGCAGTTGCACTGTCTAACCTGTGTGTCATTGGAAGTACTGACAGATAACTGATGTTCTGTTGTCCTCATCCTCATCCTCGGCCTCTTCATCCTCACTCTCATCAGGGTCTACTGCTGCAACAGGGGCATCTCCTGTCTCCTCCTCCTGCAGAAAGGGTACAAGACATCTGAGGGCTAGGTTGTGCAACATGCAGCATGCCACTGCTATCTGGCAGACATTCTCGATTGAGTAGCACAGGGATCGGAGACCCCACCACCAACCATGGTGATGCAGCCGTCCGAGCCTCTCACCACCACCAGCTCTACCAGCAATACCGCCACCAGCACCACCACCAGCAGCAGCCACACCAGTGGGCAGCCATCCTCAAGATCTGCATCACAGGGCACAATGCCCTCTCCAGAACCAGTGGGGAAGCCATCCATTCACCCCATCCTCCCCCGGATAAAGATCACAGGTCACAATGCGCCCCTCCAGAACCAGTGGAGATGCTATCCACTCACCCTATCCTCCACAGGATGAAGATCACAGAGCATGATGCACCCCTCCAGAACCAGTGGAGATACCATCCACTCACCCCATCCTCCCCAGGGTGAAGATCACAGAGCTTGATGCCCCCTCCAGAACCAGTGGTGATGCCATCCACTCACCCCATCCTCTCCAGGATGATGATCACAGGGCATGATGCCCCCTCCAGAAGCAGTGGACAGGTCACCCACTAGAGAGACTGTGGCCTTGCACCCCCAGGACAAAGCACAGGGTACGATGCCCCCTCCGGTGCCAGTGGGCAAGTCACCCACTTGAGAGGCTGTGGCCTTGCAATCCCCAGGCCAGAGAGCAATGGACATGTTGCCCTCTCCAGGACCAGTAGTGTTGTTCCATCTGCCGGCTTGAGTGTCCCCCCATTCCCCGTCCCCCTGAGGTGCCTGCCTATTTTCCAAATGATGCCCCTGCAGTGTTCTCTCCGTGTTGGTGCAGGAGTAAAGAGGGGCCTCGGACTTTGTCATGCAGCCCTGTGGCCACAAACATTGAGGACTGGGCAGTGTCCCTACATTTGTAAATATGTATATACTTTTTTATTTGGATGCACGTATTGCTACTATTTTATCTTATTACACTCTTTTTAATCTATAATAGTTGTCCTAGGGGGGTACAGGGTGTATATGTTATGTTATTGCAGCTGTATGTGTGTATGGTGTTGGGGATGGAGGTGTTGCATGTTGCGTGTGTGTGTCGCTCTCTTTTTTCTCCCCCCCTCCTCTGTGTACAAGGCAGCTGTACTCACTGTGGTCGTCTTCGCTGTCATTGGTGTTCGTAGAGGAGCAGCACGTAGAAGTTCATTGGGAAGATATGCAGCTCCGGCTCCATGGCAGCATTGTTCTTCTCAGAGTCTCCACAGGTGAGTCGTTTCCCTTCTGTGCAGTGTTTCTGCCATGCTTTTGATGTCTTTGGTACCGCCCCGGAAAAGGTGGCAGATTGCACTGTCTTAATACAGTGGGTGGAACATTGTCTTCTGACTGGCTGTAGACGGTTACTGCTGTGGTGCCTGTTGGTCGGTGTGTTAAAGTGGCTGTCTGTCTGAGCTGTGCCCACCATGGTCATAATTTGGCGGTATTTATCGCCAGCCTGTTGGCGGTATTACCTCCACTTTATCACCAACCACCAGGGTAGTAAAGAGGGCCATAGGGGGTCATTCTGACCCTGGCGGTCCATGACCGCCATGGCGGAGGGTGGCGGAAGCACCGCCAACAGGCTGGCGGTGCTTCCTGGGCGATTCTGACCGCGGCGGTAAAGTCGCGGTCAGAAAAGGGGAGCTGGCGGTTTCCCGCCAGTTTCCCGCTGGCCCAGGGTATCCGCCATGGCGGCGCTGCTTGCAGCACCGCCATGGGGATTCCGACCGCCTTCCCGCCAGCCTGTTTCTGGCGGTGTCCACCGCCAGAACCAGGCTGGCGGGAACGGGTGCCGTGGGGCCCCTGGGGGCCCCTGCACTGCCCATGCCACTGGCATGGGCAGTGCAGGGGCCCCCTAACAGGGCCCCACAAAGATTTTCACTGTCTGCTTTGCAGACAGTGAAAATCGCGACGGGTGCCACTGCACCCGTCGCACCCTTGCAACTCTGCCGGCTCCATTCCGAGCCGGCTTCATTGTTGAAGGGGCATTCCCGCTGGGCCGGCCGGCGGTCTTCTGGTGGTCGCCTGCCGGCCCCGCGGGAAAGCCAGAATGGCCGCCGCGGTCTTTTGACTGCGGAGCGGTCTTTCGGCGGGAACCACTTGGCGGGCGGCGACCGCCGACCGCCGCGGTCAGAATGACCGCCATAGTCTCTAAGAGGAGGCCAACGGGTCCAGATGACTCACAACCAATACCAAACCTTCTAGCACCAGGACAATTTTCCTCTAACCCCCAGAAAAACAGGTCAGCCCGCCTACACATAAGAGAAGAACTACCTATTGTTAATATACCCTCTGAGCCTTGCCACTATGTTATTATTATGACCAATGTCCCCCCTCTACGGTCTGACCAGAGTGAGCAACAACGAACGATGCCCACCAGATAATTCTAACACGGTGAGGAGGGTGGGTGGAGGAAAGACCATGGGGGGGATTGTATAATTATCAATTTCAGAAACCCCTGGATGGTGAGGGATATCATGTTCAGGGCCTCTTTTTGTCCCCAAGATATAAGTTCCCCAGAATTGCTCCGCTAGGTTTATTCTATAGACATCTGCAACCAGGCCAATCATGACCTAAATCCGCGCCATGTATGCCGCCACGGTCTATATTGGCATACCCAGGCCCCAAATGCATTGATAATGCACACTCTACCACCCCATTACTGCTAAGCAATAAATACCAGACATCAAGTTCAATGTCTGATAATGACTGACTGTTATTCAAGGGGTCTGCAGTCTGTGATAGGATAAGGTTAAGGGCAGAGGAAACAATGAAACGTAAGATGGACATGCGCCCTAACAGGTTATTATTAGTCCAGCAGGGCATGGATGATATTGGCTTTAGGAATACAACACATTATGGGGATGGGGAACGAATTGAAGTAGTTCCAAATGCAGCCAGCAGTGATAGGGAAGAATCACAGAACCAGGGGCCTGTTGTTAACACCAATGGGCGCCACTATTTTGCTACATGGAATGTGCGGGGCATATGTGGTAAAACAAAGACTGAAGAGTTGGGTTAATTAATTTGTAAGTTAGATGTGGTTTGCATTCAAGAATCTTGGTGTACCACACCTGCATATGTGCATGGATTTACCTCACACTCACTGCCAGCTACACAATCACAACTACTATAACAACATCTTTGACGCCACCCGCTGTAGGTTGCCCACGTCCTGGATCAAAGCCTAAATACGTTTTTATACCCCATCAGCTCTAACCCCATTATTATTTGGGCGGTGGATTTTAATATTCAGCCTTGCACCCGTACCTTTCCTCAGTCCTGTGGACTCACTACCCCCGATGGGACAGGATATGACCATTTTTTCTACAATAAGCGTGGGGAGGCCCTTAATTTGATGCTGTCCACTTTCGACTTAACACTTATAAAATGTAAGCACAGAGTTTTCAATGAAATAATTCCAAATCATAGGGGCCCCAACTCATCCTCTGTAATAGACCACACTATTTTGTCATCCTTTGCATTAAATGGCTGTGACACACCCTATACTGAGGTGACCCTTCTTAGTGATTATGATCCCATTATTCTCCCTATGTTCTTTTGGGGGCCAAGGGATGTGTTTTATACTACCCCCAATCGGACCGAAGTACATAGAACCACTGGGGTGAGACGGAAATGGGAAGATATTGAGCTTGCTGACATTCTGCAGGATATCATATCTGGCTGCCCGCACGAAATTGGATACTGTTTACAGGAGGATATCGAGGTACCTATGTTACTAAAATGTTTTGGTACAATCACTGCTTATATACATGGTTCACACTAGCCCTGACAACAGAGACTAATAATATCAAACTGTTTTGGGAAACAATTAATGCCCCTTTCCTTTCAGAATGAATGCCATCAGATCTGGGATCAAGTGTAGACTGTGCAACATGGGTGGCTCACTATTCAGAGGTTTTTAAGGAATGGACTGGGTCTGTAGATTTAATCAGGCAGATCAAGTTGGGACAACCCAACTATCCACAGATTACTACGGATGAGGTTTACTCTGCTATTTTACCTGGCGCTGTAGGGAAGGCCCCAGGACTGGAAGGGATACCAGTGGATGTCTTTAAACATACCATCTATTTTTGGGTACCAATTTTGACTAGACTATTCAATTCTGCCATATCTGGTCACATTCCACTGACATGGTACACATCTATTATTATGGCAGTGAAAGGGTGCATGCAACATTTCACACAGGCTGCAATGGCAGTTCTGTAGAAGCCTTTGCATGGGCTCGCTATGGGTGGCAAAAGAAATGCTGCAGCCCATAGAGATCCCCTGAAACCCCAATGCCTTGGGTATCTAGGTACCCTATACTGGGGACATATAAGGGGGGACCAGTATACCAATTTAGGGTGAAATACTGGGTTACCAGTATGCAGTGACAAAATTTAGAGGAGAGAGAGCATAATCACTTGGGTCCTGGTTAGCAGCATCCCAGTGAACACAAACACACTGACATCAGGCAGAAATTGGAGGTAGCATGCCAAAAAGAGGGTATTTTCCTACACAGGGACAATTGCTCATGTTACCAATATCACCTAAAACACTCCATTAAGCATGTGAAATTTTTTAGGACTTATTAAGCTGTGTAGCAGACCTTGTATCATCAGTTATCCATTAATTTACAATAGGAACTCGAACAAGAGTAGAGTAGGATTTACGTCAGTCCCTTAAACCACTAGCTTTAATTTGTTTCATTTTTTGCCAATGTTTAAATGTTCTGTTTAATGGTCTAAGACATTTTATGAATGGTTGACAGTCCATTTGTCTTTCCAACATGTATTGTAGGTGGGGCTTCAAGTAGTCCTTTTGATAAACTGCTGGTATACAGAGGTGTGAAATTACAGATGTGTTAATTAAATTATGTGTATACCTTTTCACAAGCTTTGAGTTAAACTGAGGGAGGATTTGTCTCATAACTAGCAAAAGCATATCCGATTAAGTGAGTCCGATCTCACCTATTAACACTTTATGTCCATTTATTGGTATACTGCTAATTTAGTTTTGAGAGAATTTATCATTTGAAAGTTAGAAAATAAATATTGGTGTCACAATGTCATTATTCTTTGTTTGCATTTGAAGACATGCTAATGTATAACACATTTAATGGTTGCTTACACATATGCACATTTGAATTATATTTAGATTGACTACAATTAGTGTTTTTATGTTAAGAGTTAAGCATAGTTAGAGTGTGTCACATGTAGGTTCTAGCATGATCCTTTTATTATTTCAGGAGCCTTGTATCTACCACGTACTTGTTAAGAATGTATTGTTTTTTAAATACATTTGTTTATTAATTTTTCATGTGCATAAACACATCTTGGAGTAAACAATGTTCATGCAAATCTTATTAACAGTATTACTGGCCAGCCTCTGGCTGGGAGTTACCGTCACATTACAACTTCTTTTGGAAAAAGATAAACAGAAAGTAAAGTGTTAGACCTGACGGCCTGAGGGTGGACACCCCTAACTTTTTTGCCTGCCTCCCTCCATTTTTTGGACACTGTTTGTGCTGGTTTTAGGACTAACCAGTGCTAAAGTGCATATGCTCTCGCCCTTAAAACATGGTGACATTGGATCATACCCAATTGGCTTATTTAATTTACTTGTAAGTCCCTAGTAAAATGCACTATATGCGCCCAGGGCCTGTAGATTAAATGCTACTAGTGGGCCTGCAGCACTGATTGTGCCACCCCCTTAAGTAGCTCCTTAACCGTGTCTCAAGCCTGCCATTGCAAGGCCTGCGTGTGCAGTTTCACTGCCAATGCGACTTGGCATTTAAAAGTACTTACCAATCCTAAAACTCCCCTTTTTCTAATTATATCACCCCTAAGGTAGGCCCTAGGTAACCCATAGGGCAGGGTGCTGTGTAGACAAATGGCAGGACATATACCTGTGTAGTTTACATGTCCTGGTAGTGTAAAACTCCTAAATTTGTTTCACACTGCTGTGAGGCCTGCTGCTTTCAAAGGCTAACATTAGGGCTACCCTCAGATACTGTTTGAGTGGTAGCTTCTGATCTGAAAGGAACCCCAAAGTCATATTTAGTATGGCCAGAATAGTAACACAAAATCCTGCTGACTGGTGAAGTTGGATTTAATATTACTATTTTAGAAATGCCACTTTTAGAAAGTGAGCATTTCTCTACACTCAAATCCTTCTTTGCCTTCTAATCCACGTCTGGCTAGGTTTAGTTGACAGCTCCCTTGTGCATTCACTCAGACAACCCCAACCACAGGATGCTTAGTCACACTTGCACACATCTGCATATTGAATGGGTCTCCCTGGGCTGGGAGGGTGGAGGGTGGGACACTTACATGTCAAAGTACTGTAGCCTGTCCTCACACAAAGGACTGCCACACCCCCTACTGGGACCCTGGCAGACAGGATGGAACTGAAAGGGGACCTTGTGCACTTTTAAGCCACTCTTTGAAGTCTCCCCCACTTTAAAGGCCCGTTTGGGTATTTAAGCAGGGTCCCTGACCCTACCAACTCGGACACTTCCTGGAGAAGAAACCCTGAACAAGAACCTGCAACCTGCCAAGAAGAACTGCCTGGCTGCCCAAAGGACTCACCTGACTGCTTTTCTGCAAAGGACTGCTGCCTTGCTGTTGCCCTGATGCCTTGCTGCTCTCTGGCTGTGCTGCAACGTGCTCTCCAATGGCTTGGATAGAGCTTGCCTCCTGTTCCCTGAAGTCTCAGGACTAAAAAGAATTAATTCCACTAAAAGAACTCCTTGTGCTGCGAAAATCAACGCACAGCCTGCAAGAAACAATGCACAGCCTGTATCTCAGTGAGAAAACCACTGCACACCGAACCAGAACCACGCAGCCCAACTTCGCAAGGAGAAGATCGACGCAGTGCCAGCGTTGTGACTGGAAATTCAACGCATGGCCCACTGGATCGACGCAAAGCCGAGCCGGAATGACGCAGCCCGACTTCCTGAGAAGAATCGACGCAGCGCCTGCTGTGTAATGGAAATTTGCACGCATTGCCCAAAGGATTGACGCAGCCCCTGTGACTTCATACTGCAAGTGCCGGATCTCAATGCATCATCCCGGGGCGTCCAAAAACCCTGCAACCCGAAGAGGATCCAAATCCGCGCACCGGAAATCGACATAAAGGCCCTCATTACAACCCTGGTGGTCCAAGACCGCCTGGGCTGTTTTGACAGAAGCACCTGGCTTCCTGGTGTATTACGACCGCGGCGGTAGCGCCGCGGTTGCTTGCAGCGCTGCCCAGGGGATTACGAGTCCCCATCCCACCAGCCTTTTCCTGGCGGTTTGAACCGCCAAGAAAAGGCTGGCGGAAAGGGGAGTCGCGTGGCCCCTGGGGGCCCTGCACTGCCCATGCCACCGGCATGGGCAGTGCAGGGGCCCCCTGACATAGCAGACAGTAAAAAGCGTGACGGGTGCAACTGCACCCGTCGCACAGCCGCAACACCGCCGGCTCCATTTGGAGCCGGCTCCTGTGTTGCGGCCGAGATCCCAGCTGGGCCGGCGGGCGGAAACTCGGTTTCCGCCCGCCGGCTCAGCGGGGATGTTCAAATGGGCACCGTGGGAGAATGCGGCCGCACGGCGGTTACAACTTGGCGGGCGGCTACTGCGGGCCAAAGTCTTCCCTGCGTGGAAAATAAATGACGCATCGTCTGCGTGCCCTCAGAAAAATCGACGCACACCTCCCCGTTTTCCACGCATCTCCTCCTCTGCAGTCCCTTGCAGGGCATTTGAATGCAAACCAGGTACTTTGTGCTTGCAAGAACCACTTGTTGCTCTTTTAAGAGAATAAAGACACTTTACATCATTTTTACAGTGATATTTCAATGTTTACTTATTGCATCTTGATAGTTTTTACTTGCATCTAACCATATAAATATTATATATTTTTCTAAACACTGTGTGGTGTATTTTTGTGGTGTTCTGCTATGTTATTGCATGATCTATTGTTAAAATACTTTACACATTGCCTTCTAAGTTAAGCCTCACTGCTCACTGCCAAGGGGTGGGCACAGGATCATTTGGATTGTGTGTGACTTACCCTGAGGGTCCTTCCTTGGACAGGCGGTAACCTGACTGCCAACCAAAGACCCCATTTCTAACAGAAAGAAACATCAAACACAGAGTCCCCAACAGTCACCCTATTCCCCCTCCCGAGTACCCACCCTTACCATGATGGGAATCTTTCTTCCTAAAATGTATTTCAACTATTGTATTTCCACCTAAGTTCTTACTGTTTAGTAGGTTACTCGTCACATTTACAGGCTAACCTGTGGGTTTTCATCCTCATGGATGTTTTTTGCCTTTCTTCTATCCCTGGAGCCCGTTGGGATTATGACCCGTTGTGCCCCTCGAGTATCGACCCCACCAATTCTTGTGTCATTAGTCCCCACGCCAATAGCAACTCAGGTAGTTTTGCATCCTTTCTTGTTTGCCTCACATGCTTCTCTTCCACACTCACCCATTCCTGCAAGTCTTTCATCCAGCTCTCCTTAGTTGGGGCCCGGTCACTCATCCATTGTAACGTGATTCTTCTCTTAGCTACCATGAGGCCCAGGACTGCGCATCACCTGCTAAGCTGTCGCTTCTGATTGTGATGCAACGGTCCTAGGAGACAGCCGCTGATAGTTTAAGGGATTTCTCATCCAGTGGTTTCCCTAATCTGGTTCACTATATTGCTCCAATATCTACGAAATCTTTGCACTGCCAGATCATATGCAAAAAGGCGGCGTTTAAGTTGAGACATTTAATACACGTAAAGTTACGTATGGGGTAGATTGTGTGGAGTCATTTTGGAGGGAGGTAGGCCATATGTATTACATTGTACTGTATTTGTTTAAATCTAGCACAGACTGACACCTTCCACACCTCTTTGTGAATTTGAAACCAATTCTCAGGGGAGAGCAGTTCCTCACTAACCACCTCCCATTTCTCGTTTATTTTCAGCTGTTTAACTGGTCTATCAGTTCTTAATGCCCGATATAAGTATGTCACTAGCTTGTGCTCTCCCACCATAGACAACAAACAAAGCAGCATATGTGTGGGGCCCGGGGCTTCTGGGACTGCCGGCCATAACCATTGCGCTTTGGCTGCACTTTTAGTATATTGAAGGAACTTGCCCAATGCAAAGGTTTCTATAGCGTCCTGGAGGGATTGGAATCTCCCATTCGGGTACAGGTAGGCTAACGTTAAACAGACACCCTGATGCCATCGCTCCACTGACTTTGAGTTCTGCATCTGTATGAAGGTGGGTAGGATCTATATATCCTGATTAGGGCGTAAGGTGTTTACCTATATTACTGTATTACTGTTGGAATTGTCCTCTCCCATAATTTAGCCATTAGGTGAATCAGGTGAGGGTAGGAGTCAGGAAGAACCCTCCCTCTCATCAATAACATCCTGAGTGGCTGTATAGTGTCAATCGTCATCAGTAGGGAGTGCTCCCAGTTAGGGTCTGTATCTAACCAACTTATGACATGCTGGAGCTGCTATGTTAAATAGTATAGTTCTAGGTCCGGTATCTCAAGGTTCCCTGGATTCCTTTCCCTTCGCAGTGTGGCAAGACTCACCCTACACCTCTGCCCGTTCCATAGTGGTTCCACCAGGAGCAATCCAATTCACGGAAAGTTTTTCTCTGTATCTCATGAAAGGTGCCCTGCATGATGTAAAGGCATCTCAGCAACACCATCATCTACATAAGGGCTATCTTGCCCATCGTGGACAATTTCAGTGTATTCCAAAACTGTATGGATCTCTGCAACCCATCAACTACTCTGCCCATATTCATCTCATAATTTGTGGTCTCATCTAGTGTTATAAACATTCCCAGGTAACATATTCTCTCAATTACCCAGGGTAGGTCTACTGGTGGGAGTTGTTCCACCAGGGAGCCAATCAGCCCCCCTAAGGGAAGCGGAAAGATTTTGCTTTATTCACCCTAAGCCTAGAGGCCTCTTCAAATGTTTCCAACTCAGCCAACATCAGCAGAACCGATTCATCTGATTTCCGTAAATACAGAAATGTTTCATTCGCATAAAGGGAGCCTATATGCTCCAATGTTCCCACGCAAATCCACCAGCCACTGAGCCTCTGCCTCAGCTGACACACCAAAGGCTCCTTTTCCAGAGCAAAGATCAGAGGTGACAAGGGACAGCCCTGTCGAGTACCACATTAAAGTTCCATTGCTGACGAGACTGTTCAGCTTCTAAGTACCATGGCCTGTGGAGTCGTGTATAGTAGTTTCATACATTTAATGTATTGTGGGCCCAGTTCCATACCATCAAGCACCTTCCAGATATTGTTCCAACAGACTGTATCAAACGCCTGCTGTATATCTAGGAAGGCCAACGCATAGTTATCAACTTCCTCCTTCAGTGAGTGAACCACATGGGCCAGTTGGCGAACATTGCGCAGAGTGTTCCTACGTGGTATAAATCCCAACTGGTCCTCATGTATTAAGTGCGGGAGAAAAGTCAACAATCGTGTCATTAGTACATGACCGAGCACGTTGAGGAACACCTTCAACATTGATATGGGCCAATAAGAGCACAGCTCAGTCGGGTCTTTACCCAGCTTTGGGATCACCACTATGAGTGTTTCTTTCATGGATCCCGACAAGGCTCCTTTTCCCAAGGCCTCAACATAGACTTCTAGAAGTTTATCTACTAGAGTTTTCAGGAAACACTTGTTTTAAAGCCTGTATTGCCTCTAGATGTTCCATTCTATTGATTGGTCTTGTGGTCCTCTGGGGCCAGACACGGGAGAGTAATAGTCTGCAGATACATATTTATCTCCTCATCATCTACTACTCTCTAGTCTTCCTCTGAGACCCCTCTTAAATGTGTTGCAAAAACCTTGTTAATAGCCTGATATATGTGCATTAGGGTTCCATGTATTTCGAGAATTGGTTGGGGTTGGTTCTCCATTTTTATGAGATGCGCCAATAGGCGCCTTGACTCTCCAGGTACCATTGTCTCCCATTGGCCGATCTAATGTGCTTATCTAGCCGGTCCTATAGCGCTCCTACTTTCTGTTGCTGTGCATTCCACTGCATTCTCCCTATGTTCCCCACCAAGAGGGACCTTTCAGATGGGGCAAGTTATCTTTTCTGCATGCTTAGTTCTTTTTCCAGAGCATGTTTTATACCCTTTGTCCCTGAGATGCAGGTCCCTCTCATTGCTACCTTCATTGCATCCCACTCCACAGCCCGCCAATTTGTAGACCCTCAATTGTACTAAAAAAAACTTGATAAACCCTGTTCAATTTGGTCTTTAAATGCCAGGTTCTTAAGCGATGGGGCATTCAGTCACCAAAATGTTTTTGGAGAGCGGGGGACATGGTACGAGTATGTAACAAGCAATGGGGAGTGGTCTGACATGTATCTAATCAGGTATTGAGCCTCGGTAATATATTGATTTTTGTGCGAACACATAGTCCATGTGACTATAGGTTTCAGTTGCTGGGGACTAACAGAAGTACACTTGGGTGGTCGGGTTTTCACTTTCTCCAGACATCTATTAAGCCGAGACTATCCTGTAGCAGTCTTAGGGCTGCCACTGTCTTAGGTTTTGTTCCTCTGTGGGGTGGGGTTCTATCTATCTCTGCATTTAAAACACAATTAAAATCCCTGCATCCGGTGGGCAGATGTAGTTTCCCTGGCATCACACCTAAGAAATCCCCATCATCTATATTTGGAGCATATACATTCACTAAGCTAATCAGATGGGCATCAAGCATACCTTCAATTATTACATAACTGCCTTCCTCATCAATACATGCTTTGATGGGTTTGAGGGGGACTGCAGGGGCAACCCATATCAAAGCCCACCATGAGTAACCAGAATAAGAGGGAGAATACAGTTGTCCCCACCAACGTCTCCATATATATTTTATAAAGTCCCCCCACAGATGTGTTTCCTGTAGTAAGGCAAACGATACCCCATATCTCCTCAAATAGGCATAAATCCAGTTACGTTTAACATCATTATTTAGACCATGTACATTCCAGGTCACAATTTCATAATATTTCCCTGACCCCTTCATTTGTCAACAGTGGGTAATCACTCTTTAGGCAGGAAACAGACACTAGGTCCTCCAGCATGGTGGTCCTCACCCTTCCCCAAAAACACCCCAACTTCAATAACAAAGTCAATATTTTCATTGGTCTACTTAAATCCCCACAGAGAACTGTACCTATCCCACCCTCAGGCAGCAGCCACCCATCCCTCCCAGCGCAATAGTAAGCAAGAGGACTGCTAGACGCACCGCACTCTTTTGATCCCTCCCCTCAAATCAAAACTAAATACTTGTTATTAACTGCTTTTTGAACAATCTGACCAGTACGGCTGAACCCACGTCCAGTGTGAGTCCCTACCAGAGGACCGTAACTGTGCATGGGTAAGGCTCCCAGTGTATCCTGCTATATTATTAACTTAAAGCTGACTGGTGGATCCATTTTCAGAGTCCGCCTCCAGGAGCAGTCCCATTTTCAGTCCACAGCGGCTACCTTCGCCCAGTGTTGTTTCTTCGTGACTCTTAGTTTGTGTCAGAGGCCATTCCCAGTCTGACTCATCATAATCCGTGGCTATCTGGCATCCAACTCTCCTCCTCTTGCGTATCCAGTGTCATGGTGAGCAGCAAGAAGGTGTTCCTCATTTGCAGGGGGCCATGTTCAGCTCTCAGAGTTCCATCTCCCATGACAACTATTCATTCCATGGGTCCGTTGCCCACCTCAAGGCCTGAGTGTGATGAGGGTGTTCTACAGCGCATCGGGTGCCGCTGATTCTTCTTTTGTCTGCCATGCTGGCCCTTGTTGGATGCAACTTGTTTCAGTACCATGGAATCCATCCATTCCATTGCTTCACTAGGGGTCTCAAAGAATAGAACCCTTGCTGTACTCTAAGCTTAGCTGGGAACATCAGGCTGTAGCGAATGTCATGGTCCCGCAGCCTACACTTGACTCCCAGGAAACTGTTGCAAATGTCTTGGACTTTTTTCGTATACTGCAGGTAATATGGATTTTTTTGTCTTCATAGGAGGGAGGCATGCACTCTAACATGCTGGAGAATTACATCTCTGTCTCTGTGATTGAACATTCAGGCCACAATGGCCCTTGGGGGTGCCCCAGCCTGGGGTGGGAGGAGCCCTTTCAATTGAGAAAACGTTCAACAGTCAAATTGGACTCTGAGCTTTCTGCATCCATTCCTCTAGGAATAATTTGACTGAAGGGCCTTCTCCGGGATCCCGAGGAGTCATAGATTATTCCTGTGGGAGAGACCCTCCGCATCCTCCACTCAGGTCACCGCGGAATGGAGAGTTTCCAAAGTAGTTTGAAGTGTTCGTACTTTGTCCTTAAGTTCAACGACCTCGACTTTGGTTGATGTGAGCCCCTCCCCAACCTAGTGGAGGTCTAGTCGCAGGTGATTAATGTCCATTTTGCTTTTAAGGGACACTCATATCCCTCGTAGAGCTTCCAGTATTTCTTGAGTATCTTGTGTCTGATGCCTTTTGTCAGGGCTGGTTTGTCTCTCCCCTTCTTGGTCTACTGTACCCTGTCTGGTGACTGTGTACTTTACTTTTCTATTTGATTGTGCCCCCCTCTAGAGTTTATCCTTTGCCATCCTTTCTCTACTTCTCAGTGTTCATCATGGGAGTATAGGTTCTGTGTTGGAATTGCTTTCATGGTTTCATCGTCTCCCTCAACACTGCTGCATATTCAAGCCTGTTTCTTCACAGTATTCTTTAGTGGCCTTTCATGAGCCCCAATATAATCTCCCAGGAACAGGCTCGGCACTTCCAGTATTTTCAGGCTCAGTAGGTTCTGGCCGCTGCCTCTTCATAGTCACTTCCCCACCTTCACCACACGGTCAAAGCAGCCGTGAGGGGGGCACTCGTGTGGCTTATAGTCCAGCCTCTCCCCTGGTCACCCCGTATTATTCATCTCGTCTATGCTCTCGTCGGCAATCCTGGGATCATCTCGCCCTCAATGTTTCTGTGCTGGGTGGGTAGTGCCTTTTTTAACTCACTTTGTCTAGGGGGGTCTTGACTGCCGCTTTGCAACCCAGACCCCTGCGGTCCTTTCACCAACTTCATCCCCTGATCCGGGGAGTCGGAGGGGAGGCCTCATGTGTGATCTATACTCCAATCTTTCCCCCGGTCTCCCCATATTTCTTATTTCTTCTATGGCCCTCGTCAGCCATCTTGAGACCAACTCACCATCAGAGATTCGGTGTTGGGTCCCCCCCAGCAGTGCCCTTTTGGACTCTCCCCATCTGGGGAGGGGCGTCCAACCACTGCTGCCCGACCCAGCCCCCTAGGGTATCTTGGCCTTCACAGGGTGCTTCCTCAACTCTCCTCCCAGGCCAGACCTCTGTCAGGGGTGCCAGCGAGCTTCGGCTCTGCCCTCAGCCACCCAGCACTCTACCTTCAGCCTTTCTTCACCAGCTTCGGGCACCCAGCTTCTGGGCCCCCTCTCCTCAGGTCACTAGCTACGCAGCGCCCAGTCCGCTTTCCATGGGTTTGGCACTGGCCTTTCAGGGGACAGGCCGCATCATTTTTGAGTCAGGCCGCTGTTCGGAATCGCAAACACCAATGCACAAATGTGTCTTTGACAAATGGGATTTCCAGTGGGTCGCAAAGTGACCCACCTCATGAATATTAATAAGGTAGGTCTCAGTGTGTAACCCACTAGGAAATCTATAATATCACAGGGATGGTGGTCTGCTGGGGTCACCATATCATCATGTCCGTAATTTCTTTTAAAAAAAGCTAACTTTTTTTTTAAATGCAGCCCATTTTCCTTGAAGGAAAATGGCATATGTTAAAAAAAAGAAACATTTTATACTTCACTTTTTAAGAGTAGTCATTGGACTGTGGGTCCACTGCAACCAAATAAAAACATATTTTACAAACATTTACAGAGGGGAAGGAGTCCCTTTGGAACCCCTTCCATTTGCGAAGGGGTTACCACCAACTTGAAGTTGACTGTACATTGCGAATGGTTTGCGACTGCATTTCGGTCATAAATCATTCATACATACCGTTGCGATTCAATATTATGAAGGGATGACATAAACAATGCCCCTTCCTAATACCGAATCGCAAACCCAATTTGCGATTCGGTAATCGATTACTGTTAAACTTGGCATCCTTGGCGTGGTCTCGTCTAACTTTTGCCTCTGTTTCCCAGAGCTAACCAGTGCTAAAGTGCAAGTTCTCCTATGTAAAATGTATGTGTAATTGGATTTACATGATCAGCATATTTGATTTACTAGTAAGTCCCTAGTACAGTGCACTAGAGATGCCCAGGGCCTGTAAATCAAATGCTACTAGATGGCCTGCAGCAAGGGTTGTACCACCCACATGAGTAGCCCTATAAACATGGCTCAGAAAAGCCACTGCAGTGTCTGTGTGTGTAGTTCCAAACTGCCAATTCGACTTGGTAAGTGTACCTACTTGCCAGGCCTAAGCCTTACCTTTTCATACAAGGAAGGTACCCCTAGGTAGTCCCATGGGCAGGGTGCATTGTATTTTTTAAGGAGGACATATACTAATGTGTTTTATATGTCCTATCAGTGAAATACTGCCAAATTCGGTTTTCACTGTGCAAGGCCTATCTCTCTCAAAGGTTAACATGGGGGCTGCCTTTAGTTATTAATAAAGTACAGATTCCCTTTGGGAGCAGATAGAAAAATGGAGTTTAGAGTCTCTGAACTCACAATTTAAAAATACATCTTTTGGTAAATGTTTTTTTTAGATTGTGTGTTTGAAAATGCCACTTTTAGAAAGTGAGCATTTTTTGCTCAAACCATTCTGTGACTCTGCCTGTTTGTGGATTCCCTGTCTTGGTCAGTTTGACAGTGACTGAAAGGGAGCCGGGGTGTAGCCTGCATGTCCTGATGGGCCATCTTTGCTTGGAGGGAGGGGAGGAGTGGTCACTCACACCTGAAAGGGCTGTACCTGCCCTCACACAAAGCAGTCTCAAACATCCTGGTGAGTGTCTGGGGCCTGGGCAAGGCAGGATCACCAAGAGACACCTTCCTTTGAAGTTTGCCTGCTTCAAAGGCAGAAAGGGATAAAAGTAGTGGACCCAAAACCTCTGAAAATTAGATCACTTCTGGAACCAAGAGGAACCTCTGTCCAGGAGAAGAGCTCAAGTGCTGAGGTGGAGTGCTGCCCCTGCCTGTGCTTTGTTGAGCTATCCTGCAATTGCTGCTTCTGCCTGTGAAAGGGGACCAAGACTGGACTGTATCATATTCCTTCTTGTGAAGAATCGCTAAGAGCTTGAACTGAGCTTGCCTCCGGTTTTAAGGTCTCATGGCCATCAAAGGCTTCCTCTGCTAACATCTGGACTCTCTGCTGAGTCTCCTGCCCTGCAAGTGGTGTCCTATTCAGTCCCGGGTCCTTGAAAGGTGAAGTTGGCAGACAAGAACTGAAAATCCATGCACAGAATGCCATGAGGGAACATTTTCGACGCACCTTCCGCAACACAGCTGATAAATGACATGCTGCTGGCTTCGAGGCTGAAATCGCCACTCCACCTGCATCGTGGCTGGAAAAACGACACATAACACCTGCTTACAAAGGCTGATAATGTCACAAACCCCACGCAGTGCGGTTTTCTGATACTGTGTCACCGGATTTTTCACGCATCATCCCTGGGCGTCCTAGTCAACCTGACTCTGCGTGGATTTGAGGTGCCCTGTCCGGAAAAATCGACGCGCCGCTCTCTTGCAAGGGAGAAAACCGATGCAGCGCCAACCCGACCAGAGAAGGAAACAACGCACTGCCTCACTTGCAAGTAAGGAATAAATGCATCGCTACCCTTTTCCAACACACGCTCACCCGTGCAGCTTTTTCTTTTTAAGCTAACCAGTTACTTTGTGTAACAACAGCACTCTCACTGTTTTCTAAGGTTTAAGACTCCTATTCTTCTGAAAATTCAATTATTAACTTGTGTATGTTGGATTTTTGCTGTTTTGGTCTTGTTTGATTTAGATAAATAATACCTATTTTTCTAAACTGGTGTGGTGTTCATTCTGTAGTGTTTTCACTGTATTATTGTGTGTGTTCAAATACTTTACACATTGCTTCTGAAATTAAGCCTGCCTGCTCATTCCAAGCTACCAAGGAGGTGAGCCAGGGATAACTGAGGGTGATTCTCCTTTACCCTGACTAGAGTGAGGGTCCTTTTTTGGATAGGGGTAACCTGACTGCCAAACAAAGACCCCATTTCTAACAGTTACCGAATAGCAAATAGAGCTTTTTGCAACCCAAAAAGCCTTTTTGTGTTTGCAAGTGGGCTGATTCTGTGTTTCGGCCCGTTTGCAACAAGGAAAAAGGTTTGTACATTTTCCCCTCAGTTATTTATTATTTGCGTACTCTACCTTTAAATAACTTGACTTTACAATTGCTTTTTGATCTGCCTGCACTACAACCACATATGCTGTAATCAGATGATTTTTGATTTATAACTAACCCAATTGATTTAAAATGTGCGCTTTACTGATTTATTAATTAAATCTTCAAGGTTGCAAATCTACTATTGTATATTGTTACTGTGTGGCAAAATATGCTTCACTGTCATTGATATGTTTTCAAAAAGCTGATGCTGTGCCTCAGTTCGAGACAATGATCCATCCTTTCAGTGTAGGTGAAATCTGAAGATTTGCACCATGTTCATGCGCAATGCAAACACCTTTCTTCGACCTTAGCATGTAGGTGCTCATGCAGCAGAAGTACAGGAAAACATGTAGTTCATAGACTAAGGACCTCATTATGACATTGGTGGTAAATGCAGTTACCGCCACCCTGACTGCTACCAACATACCTCCGCGGTGGAGACTATCCATTCGCAATATTATGACATACACTCCAATCTGACAGAATACAGCCACATACACAAATCCACCAGCCAAAGGTCAGTGCAAAAGTGGCGGTCCCAACACCCATACCATTACGCCAACAGAACAACGCCCGCCACGTTATGACCCATGACTCACCACAGCGGACATTCAACGGTAGTAAAGCATTGGCAGGACATTTTGCCGCTCTCAGAATGGACACCCACATTCAAAACAACACTACATTGGCCAATATGAAAAACACACACCTGACACTCATGCACACACCACACCCACAGCACTATAAAACACACACACACAACCCTTTACGATTACAAATCATTGCCACCAGACTGACACCAAGAAAACTTAGACAACTAGACACACCCCACTTACACCCATGCATCACTCACACACTCTACATTACACACCCCACCACATTACTCAACACACTCTCACCAACACACACACCACACAACACCTGTGTCCCCACAAAAGCACCCCTGTTTCACTGAGTAGGAGTTAGGGGTAATGGTGTAGGAAATTGTCAGGGTAGAGCCACAGCTGTTTGCTGCACAGGTACAGCAAATATCCATTGCAAGGAAGATGGAGCTATGGCAGAGAATCGTGGACAGAGTGAACGCCATGGGACAGCATCCAAGAACAAGGGAAGACATCAGGAAGAGGTGGAACAACCTACGGGGGAAGGTACGTTCCATAGCAGCAAGGTACCAGCTCGCCATTCAGAGAACTGGCTGGGGACCCCCACCTCCTCCCCCAGAGCTCACAGCATGAGAGGTGCAAGTCTTGGCAATACTGCATCCTGAGGGACTCACTGGAGTAGCCAGAGGACTGAATACTGGTAACTCAATAATTAACACTTTTCACCCCCATACCTGCATGTCATCTCACACCCTCACTCCCAGCACTTCACTCCATCCCACACACTGCACCAACACAGATGATTAACCCCAATGGCAAGCCCTGCATGCCATACAAATGCATGGACAGCCCTCCCAGCCCTGCATGGACACCCATCACCAAAGCATGCACAGCATTGGGGAAAAAACAATCCCACAATACATCACCATACATAATCAAAGGTGGCAGGGCAAAAGCAACCATAGAGGGGAGGATAGGGATGTACAATATGTCACAGGCATGAAGCATAATACATCTCTTACATACCCACCGGCGCCCCAGCCAATCTCAGTGCAGAGGAGGTGCCACGACTATCCAGTCCTCAACAGAAGATGCCCCCAGTGATGACAGTAACTCTGGACTTCAGGATCTGGACCAACAACCTGGCCCATCAGGGACCATTGGACAGTCAGTCAAACCAGCTCACTCACAGACCACCACAGAACCTCCCCCATTAGGATCCAATACCACAGCACCCACCCAGCGCACCCGCACCTGTGCCCCCAGGACACGTCAATCAGCAGTGTGCCCACCGGTACAGGGACCCCGGGCCACCCCTCGCCCACAAGACAATCGGGGACCTGGGGTGAGTGGAGTGGGCACAACATTCAGGGGACAAAGGCACAGGCCAAGAGGGACACTGGGAGGACTGTTGTGTGCCAGGGGGAGGACAGGACGAGGGAACCGACTCTCCAGGAGGCACTCTCTGAGATCCTGGGAGCCTAGCAACATTCCCAGGACACGATTAGCCAGATCCTTGACAATGTGCAGGAGAACTGGTGGCTGCAGGAGGGACAGTATCAGGGGATCAGGGAGGACTTGCAGACCATTAACACCACCCTGATCTCCATAGCAGGGGTGCTGGCAGACATGGCCAACATCATGAGGGAGATAACAGCACACCAGCAGGCCCTTACCACTAGCCCATCCATTGACCAGCCCTCAACCTCCACTGCTGCTAGTGGGCAGGAGGCCCCACCACAGGACCCATAGGCCACCAGCATCCCTCCCCCTGCAGAAGGTGAACCTCCCTGCAAACATTCCCTGCGACCCAAGCAGAAGCCAGAGACACTTGCCAAGACCCCCGCCAGGAAATGAGATTCTCCTGTTTGTCCCCCTTGTGTCCCACTCATTCACCTTGTCCACTTTGAACTGCTGTTGCTCCCATTCCTATGGCTCCTTGGACACTAGACCTGTGCTACAAACAGACTGGAACAATAGACTTTCCTCCATCATCACCACATTCCATTGCACCTTCCCCTAAATTTCTTAGCACTACAATAAACACCCTTGAACACAACTCGACTACTTGTATTTCATGTGTTGAAAATGTGTATTTATGGAAACAGTTACATTCATTGCAAATAAACTGTACATTGTGAGAGTATAGAAATAATGACCTGTAGCGGGCTGTAGTCAGCACATCAGTACACAGTTGTTATATCACCAACATCTGTAAAATAACAAACCATAGGTGACAGTAAGTAGAGGTTAAAGGAAGTCAATGCCATCATGCCACAGCCACACAGAATACACCAATAGTCATGGAAATGTGCAGTTGCCCTGTCTAACCTGTGTGTCATTGGAAGTACTGATGGATAACTGATGTTCTGTTGTCCTCATCCTCGGCCTCTTCATCCTCACTGTCATCAGGGTCTACTGCTGCCAGAGGGGCATCTCCTGTCTCCTCCTCCTCCAGAAAGGGTACATGACATCTGAGGGCCAGGTTGTGCAACATGCAGCATGCCACTACTATATGGCAGACATTCTCGATTGAGTAGCACAGGGATCCACCTGTGAGATGGAGGCACCTGAACCTAGCCTTCAGGAGGCCGAAGGTCCTCTCGATGATCCATCACCCATGTGCCTCATTATAACGCTCTTCAGCCCTTGTCCTGGCATTCCTCACAGGGGTCAGCAGCCACGATAGGCTTGGGTAGCCAGAGACACCTGCAAGTATTGAGGGAGAATATTTAGCCGCACACAATCCTATGGGGTTAACACCAGAGGCATACACTAACATACAGTATGTGGGGACCAAGGGTCACCTATTAGCCACACCCTGTGCCTCTGTAGTTGGGCTATCACATTTGGGATGCTGCTATTGCTCAGGACAAAGGCATCATGGACCGACCCAGGATACTTAGCATTGACGTAGGACAAGTAATGGTCTGCTAGGCACACCATCTGCACATTCAGTGAGAGGAAACTCTTACATTCCGGTACACCTGTTCGTTCTGGCCAGGGGGGAACAATCACAATATGTGTACCGTCAATCGCCGCAATAATATTGGTGATATGTCCCATTGCAGAGAATTAGGCCTTCACAGTGGCAAAATCTTCCACCTGGGGGGAAGCAATGTAGCTGCACATGTGTTTTATCAGAGCAGACAACACTCTTGCTAGCACGATTGAGAACATTGTCTGTGACATTCCTGCTGCCAAGCCAACTGTCACTTGGAAAGAACCTGTTGTCAGGAAATGGAGCACTGATAGCACTTGCACAAGAGGGGGGATCCCAGTCGGATGACGGATAGATGAGATTAGGTCAGGCTCCAACTGGGCACACAGCTCTGTGATTGTGGCCCTGTGCAGTCTATAGGTGAGTATAATGTGCCTGTCCTCCGGTGTAGCTAAGTCCACCAGTGGTCTGTACACAGGGGTATGTCTCCACCTCCTATTCGTCCGCAGCAGTAGGTATCTAAGGGACACAAGAGTGAGTAGGCTGTCACAATTTGAACAACAAAACCACAACTGCAGTCCAAATGGTGCCCTCATGTTTTGGGACAGTGTTAATGGCAAAGTATGTGACTATCTAATCTGTGACACAGTAATTGTCAATATGCCTGTTTCCCTCCCCCTGAAATGGCGACCGCCTGTCCTGTATGTAGGGACAGGTGGAAGTAAGGTAATTCCGCCGACGTTGGCCGTCGTGGCGGAAGGCGGTCTTACACCACTGTGCAATTCCTCATTGGATAATATGGGGCTCTATGGAGTACAGTGGCCAATGGGGATCTATGACGGACGTGGACGTGACCACCATTTTTTCTCTGATTCCTCACTTGTTTCCTGACCTTCAACAGGAGAGCATCCACACTGTGTGTGCTGCTGTGACCTGTGTCTGGAACCTACCATGGCTTGTGTGACCGGGGGTAGGGCCCCAGCCTTCCCTTTGGAGGAGTTGGGGGGACTGGTGAATGGGGTCCTACCCCAGTACGGACAGCTGTATGGGCCTCCAGACCAACAGGTGAGTACACTTTGGGCACGACGCATGTGGGAAGGATGCAAGGAGATGTGTGTGCAAGCATTGGTTAAGAGCGGTGAAGGGGTTGGGGGAATGTCTTGTGGCGGTGTACATGGTGTACTCTGGGCTATGTGTGTGCCAATGGTTATGGAAACTGGTTAATTGCCTCTGCAGGTCAGCACCCATCAAAAGAAGGGAATATGGCGTGCCATCACCAAGGACATGCTGACCCTGGAGGTCTATGGCAGATGGAGCACCCACTTTCAGAAAAGGTGGGAGGACCTGAGACGCTGGGCACGGAAGACCGCAGAGGCTCAGCTGGGGATGGCCTCCCAATGAGGAAGTGGTGTCCATCAGACCCTGACTCCCCTGATGGCCCACATACTGGCAGTGGCCTACCCTGAGATGGATGGGCGCTTGAGAGAATCACAGCAGCCACAAGGTGGTGAGTACAGGGGGTATCATTACATATTTTGGCTGGTGGGGTGGATGTGTGTTAGTGGGTGCCTCTAAGGCCAGGCCAGACATTGCAGCGTTGGTCATCTGAAGGGTAATGGGTGTATGGCAAATACAGGTCACCTAGCTTGTTAGCAGTCCATTTCAGGCAGGGCATCATAGGTCCCAGGAGTGCTGCAGTTGGCGGTGTGTGGCCCTCATCTTGCCTTAGTGACTAGCCATATCCCTGGTAGTGCAATACATAGAGCTTAAGCCTATTCCATGCGTGTGATGGTGATGTGCATGCCAATATTGGTGTTGGTGCAGTCATTGACCCAGTATTTTCTTTCTTGTTGTGTCATCCTGTCCTTGTGTGCATTAGCATCATCTGATGGAGGAGCAGGGGCACTGACGACAGAGGGAGCTGCATCCCACAGGACCCACAGGACCCAGGAGGCAGAGTCCACAAACGCCGAGGGAACCATTGGGCGGAGACTCAGATACCTCCTTAAATAGGAGCTCGCTGGTGGTGGTGAACACCTCAGTGACCACCGCAGCTGCAGGTACAGCTGCCACCCCCGTACCAGCACCACCATCCCAGCAGACCCTCAGCGAGCTGCCCGTGCCCACTCACCCAGGAGAGTGGATATCTCCTTTCGCCCAGGGACCTCAGACCTTGCCCCAGTGAGCCCTGTTGCTCTGAGTGAGGAGGCTATTGACCTCCTGAGATCTGTCTCTGTAGGGCAATCAACCATTGTGAATGCCATCCAGGGGCTTGCATCCCAGATGCAGCAATGCAATGCATTCCTGGAGGGCATTCACGTGAATTAACGGCCCAACAGAAATCGATTCAGACTCTGGCCTCCTCTCTGATGGCAGCCTTTGTCCCTGTTTCTACTCCCCCCCTCCAACTTCCACTTCCCAGTCCTATTCTCCTCACCCCAACCCATCCCAGGCACACATACAGACGAGCATGCACACAAGACAACACCCAAGAGTGTCACAGGCAAACACAAGCACCACACTTCATCCCACAAGCACTCCGCAAACACCATACAGTTGCAGACACGGCAACATCCACTGCCTCCACTGTCTCCCTCTCTGTAGGAAAGTACCATCTTGCCTGGCATGTTACCCCCATATTTCACTGTATATATGTTGTTTTGGTGTATGTGTCACTGGGACCCTGCCAGCCAGGGCCCCAGTGCTCATAAGTGTGCCCTGTATGTGTTCCCTGTGTGATGACTAACTGTCTCACTGGGGCTCTGCTAACCAGAGCCTCAGTGGTTATGCTCTCTCTGCTTTCAAAATTGTCACTAACAGGCTAGTTACCAATTTCACCAATTCACATTGGCATACTGGAACACCCTTGTAATTCCCTAGTATATGGTACTGAGGTACCCAGGGTATTGGGGTTCCAGGAGATCCCTATGGCCTGCAGCATTTCTTTTGCCACCCATAGGGAGATCTGACAATTCTTACACAGGCCTGCCAGTGCAGCCTGAGTGAAATAACGTCCACGTTATTTCACAGCCATTTACCACTGCACTTAAGTAACTTATAAGTCACCTATATGTCTAAACTTCACCTGGTGAAGGTTGGGTGAAAAGTTACTTAGTGTGTGGGCACCCTGGCACTAGCCAAGGTGCCCCCACATCGTTCAGGGCAAATTCCCCGGACTTTGTGAGTGCGGGGACACCATTACACGCGTGCACTATACATAGGTCACTACCTATGTGTAGCGTCACAATGGTAACTCTGAACATGGCCATGTAACATGTCTAAGATCATGGAATTGTCACCCCAATGCCATTCTGGCATTGGGGAGACAATTCCATGATCCCCGGGTCTCTAGCACAGAACCCGGGTACTGCCAAACTACCTTTCCCGGGGTTTCACTGCAGCTGCTGCTGCTGCCAACCCCTCAGACAGGTTTCTGCCCTCCTGGGGTCCAGCCAGGCCTGTCCCAGGAAGACAGAACAAAGGAATTCCTCAGAGAGAGGGTGTTACACCCTCTCCCTTTGGAAATAGGTGTCAGGGCTGGGGAGGAGTAGCCTCCCCCAGCCTCTGGAAATGCTTTGATGGGCACAGATGGTGCCCATCTCTGCATAAGCCAGTCTACACCAGTTCAGGGATCCCCCAGCCCTGCTCTGGCGTGAAACTGGACAAAGGAAAGGGTAAGTGACCACTCCCCTGACCTGCACCTCCCAGGGGAGGTGCCCAGAGCTCCTCCAGCGTGCCCCAGACGTCTGCCATCTTGGATTCAGAGGTGTGCTATCACACTGGACTGCTCTGAGTGGCCAGAGCCACCAGGTGACGTCAGAGACTCCTTCTGATAGGCTCTTACCTGTGTTACTAGCCTATCCTCCTTCCTAGGTAGCCAAACCTCCTTTTCTGGCTATTTAGGGTCTCTGCTTTGGGGAATTCTTCAGATACCGAATGCAAGAGCTCACCAGAGTTCCTCTGCATCTCCCTCTTCACCTTCTGCCAAAGGATCGACCTCTGACTGCTCAGGACGCCTGCAAAACCGCAACAAAGTAGCAAAGACGACTACTGCAACCTTGGATCGCTTCATCCTGCCGGCTTTCTCGCTTGTTTCCTGTTGGTGCATACTCTAGGGGTAGCCTGCCTCCTTCTTGCACCAGGAGCTCTGAAGAAATCTCCCGTGGGTCGACCGAATCTTCCCCCTGCAACCGCAGGCAACAAAAGACTGCATCACTGGTCCTCTGGGTCCCCTCTCAGCACGACGAGCGTGGTCCCTGGAACTCAGCTACTCTGTCCAAGTGACTCCCACAGTCCAGTGACTCTTCAGTCCCAGTTTGGTGGAGGTAAGTCATTGCCTCCCCACGCTAGACTGCATTGCTGGGTACCACGTGATTTGCAGCTGCTCCGGCTCCTGTGCACTCTTCCAGGATTTCCTTTGTGCACAGCCAAGCCTGGGTCCCCGACACTCTAACCTGCAGTGCACAACCGTCTGAGTTGTCCTCCGGCGTCGTGGTACTCCCTTTTCTGACTTCAGGTGGACTCTGGTTCACTCCTCTTCTAAGTACCTGTTCCGGTACTTCTGCGGGTGCTGCCTGCTTCTGTGAGGGCTCCCTGACTTGCTGGGTGCCCCCTCTGTCTCCTCATCTAAGTGGCGACATCCTGGTCCCTCCTGGGCCACAGCAGCATTCAAAAACCCTAACCGTGACCCTTGCAGCTAGCAAGGCTTGTTTGCGGTCTTTCTGCGTGGGAACACCTCTGCAAGCTTCTTCACGACATGGGACATCCATCCTCCAAAGGGGAAGTTCCTAGTCCTCTTCGTTCTTGCAAAACACCAAGCTTCTTCCATCCGGTGGCAGCTTCCTTGTACCCTCAGCTGGCATTTCCTGGGCTCCTGCCCACTCTCGACACTGTTGCGACTCTTGGACTTGGTCCCTTTGTCTTACAGGTACTCAGGTCCGGAAATCCACTGTTGTTGCATTGCTGGTGTTGGTCATCCTTGCAGAATCCCCCTATCATGACTTCTGTGCTCTCTGGGGGTTGTAGGTGCACTTTACACCTATTTTACAGGGTCTTGGGGTGGGCTATTTTTCTAACCCTCACTGTTTTCTTACAGTCCCAGAGACCCTCTACAAGCTCACATAGGTTTGGGGTCCATTCGTGGTTCGCATTCCACTTTTGGAGTATATGGTTTGTGTTGCCCCTATACCTATGTGCTCTTATTGCAATCTATTGTAACTTTACACTGCCTGCATTACTTCCTTTTGCTATTACTGCATATTTTTGGTATTGTGTACATATATCTTGTGTATATTTGGCATCCTCATACTGAGGGTACTCACTGAGATACTTTTGGCATATTGTCATAAAAATAAAATACCTTTATTTTTAGTATAACTGTGTATTGTGTTTTCTTATGATGTTGTGCATGTGACACCAGTGGTATAGTAGGAGCTTTGCATGTCTCCTAGTTCAGCCTAAGCTGCTCTGCTATAGCTACCTTCTATCAGCCTAAGCTGCTAGAAACACCTCTTCTACACTAATAGGGGATAACTGGACCTGGTACAGAGTGTAAGTACCCCTTGGTACCCACTTCAAGCCAGGCCAGCCTCCTACACTCTCCTCCTCCTCCGCCTCCCTCCCAGGCACTACATCAACATCCACCACCAGCATCACCACACCAAGAGGAACACACACCTCACTGGCAGACACCTCCACAACAGCCATGCATGCGTTCCCTCTGTTCTCACCCACCCTCTCTGTCCCCCCCGTAAAGGGCATAAACGCAAGCACTCACACACCCAACAGCCATCCACCTCACATCAGCATACAGCCCATGCACCTCCACCCAAATCCAGCAGACATACACCTCGTACAATCACTCCCTCAACCTCCACTCCCATCACTCCCATCACTCCTCCATCCTCCCACCCCAACGTCCCTAAAAAGCTTTTCCTTTCCCAACTTGACCTCTTCCCCCCGTCCTGCCCGTATGAGCAGAGTACCAAAGACCTAGCCCAGCACCTCAGTCAAATAGTCCACGGGGACAGTGGTAGCACAACCTACTCGTGGTGGTAAGGATACCACACCTCCATCGAAGAAGGGGAAGGAGCCTGTACCTACAGGCAAGAAGGGGAAGGAGCCTGCACCTCCATGCAAGAAGGTGAAGGAGGCTGCACCTCCAGGCAAGAAGAGGAAGGAGTCTGCACCTCCATCCCGGGAAGGGAAGAGTCCATCCACCCCTGCCAGGAAGGGTAAGGGATCCATGCCCCATGTAATGGAGGAGACAAAGCCCTCTACTCCAGCGGAGGCTGTTAGGGTGACACCTCCACCACCACTAGCTGTCACGGGCTCCCACCACCAGCTGTTGAATTGCAGCCATCAGCAACTGTAGAGGCTGCCCAGGAGGCTCCTCCATCCACCACAACATTGCAGCCATCAGCAACTGCAGAGGCTGCCCAGGAGGCACCTCCATCCACCACGACACTGCATCCATCAGCAACTGCAGAGGCTGCCCAGGAGGCACTTCCATCCGCCAACACACTGCAGCCGTCACTGCCATCGGACGCCATGTAGGCCACCCTTCAGGGGCTGCTGTACGAGTTGCCCCCTCCAGAACCAGTGGGAAAGTCACCCACTCCAGGGACTGTGGCTTTGCGCTCCCCAGGACAGAGCAATGTGCAAATTGCCCCCTCCAGAACCAGTGGGAAAGCACCCACTCCAGAGACCGTGGCCTTGCACCCCCCAGGACAAAGCAATGGGCATGGAGCCCCATCCAGAATCAAGCGGCAAGTCACCCACCTGAGAGGCTGTGGCCTTGCACTCCCCAGAACAGAGCAATGGGCATGGAGCCCCATCCAGTACCTGAGGGCTTGTTCCTGCATCGGGCTGAGGTTCCCCCATCCTCCCTCCGAGGTGCCTGCCCATTTGCAAACTGATGTTCCTGCAGAGTACCATCCTGATGAAGTCAGGATTCGAGTTGGGCCTTAGACTGTGCCCTGTGGCCATGTGGGTCCTTTGAACATTGGACTGGGCAGTGAACCTTTGTGTGCATGTGTACATATCTGTTTCATTGACAAATCGATTACGTTTTTTAGATGTTGATTTGATTACAATCACTTTTGTCCATTCCTGTTGTCCTTGCATTATTCTGCCGTGTTTCAGGGACAAATTGTTTTTTGTGTGCAGCTGGATGTGTGTATGGTGTATGTCGTGCGTGTGTGTGTCACTCTCCTTTTCCTCCCTCCCTTGTGTGCTATGCAGCTGTACTCACCGTCGTTGTCTTCGTCGGTGTTGGTGTTCCGGGTGGAGGATAATGTGGAAGATCATCTGGAAGACTTGCATTTCAGGTTCCATGGTGGCATTGTTCTTCCCTGTGTCTCCAATGGTGACACCTTTCTATTCTGTGATGCATTTACACCAGGGTTTTGATGGCGTTGGTACCGCCCCTTAAAAGGTGGCAGCTTGCATGGTCAAAATATGGTGGGCGGTTCTTTGTCATCCACCTGGCTGCTGGCGGCTATCGCCGTGGTGAGTGTTGTTTCCGTCCTGGCGGTTGGTGTGGTACATTGGCTGTCTATGGGAGTTATCACGCCATGGTCATAATATGGCAGTACTTACATTACCGTCACTTCATCACTCACCGCCCATGTCATAATGAAAGCCTAAATGTTACATTTTAAGGTGCAGGTGAAAAACGTTTCCTTCACTCCTGCATCTCATGCTTATGGTAAATGCACTGTGCACGAACTTTGGTTATTGACAGTTAATTTACCAGATTGACAGGTATGGCAATTTAGTGCAAAGGTGGCTGCATGCTTATGCATAGCACGTGTCGCTGATGCATAACTAATTAGGAGGTTTTCACTCAGGTAAAAACACCAGATACCCAGAATTAAGAAATGAAGAAAACACAGAAGCAAGTTGAAACTTTAACTAAAATGCCCTGATGTGGTACACATAACTAATACATAAATATCTTCACTATCATGATTGCTAAATGAAGTCATAAGTATTCTTCAGGATGATAGATATTACTACTATGAATGTGAAAACGTATGATGGCAGTTGGTATTACCCATAGTGTTAATGGAAGGTGTCCCTAAACAGTCTGTTGAGACTGTGCATGTGCTTTTGTGTTGACTGTGTGTGCCTTTATATGTCTTCTGATTTCACAAGTAAAGGATTGTGTGTTTGTTTCCTATGTGTGTATACGTCCCTGAATTGGTACTGCCAGTACATGCTTGGGTGCCTGTGTGTGTGTTTATTGTGTGTGTCTGTATGCCCCTGTATGCATGCCCAATACATGGCTTTGCCAATATACTTGTATGTTCACCTACGGCTTTTTCGGTCACTTACTGTAATCTCCCTTTTATCATTGTTCTTCCTAAAATGTGTTGTTTTAATATTCCTTGGTCCCTCTTTTGTGCGATTCTTACCCGTCTATTTAATTTTATGTTTTTACACAAAGATCAGGAAAACTCAGATGTTAATCACAGGCAATATGAGCTCTCCACCACTCGCACTGATAATGTTCCTTTCCTTCCTAAAATTCCACTTGAATCATAGACTTTTTATATTTCTTAGTGGCAATAGCTGTAAATAACGTTTGTAATCTGTCACATTTATATACATTTTGAACTCTGCAATTTCGTTACAGCACTCTAGGAAAAATGTTGCAATAATTCAACAAAACATGACTTGAGTGTGGAGCTTGGCACACACTACCAACTGTGGAAATGCCATATGGTCCCAAATCGTGGAAATGAGCATCCTATATGGGTCTCTTAAAATTCTTTGGGATCCCATGGGTTTATAATTTGAAAATGTTCTATGCGACAACAGCTTTCCAGCTTTCTATGTATGAAAATCCTTCACGTTTCTAAAAACATCGAACATATGCTGAACATCACAGGACATGCTCTTCACATTGTCATTTATTAACCATGCTGCTAATGGTGGTAATCTGTGAGTGAGCATGAGCAGATGATGGGTTTCAACAAAAACGACGTGGGTGTGAAATGTTCTTACAGATTTCGTCTTTATAAGATAAAGATGGGTCAGCAGCATAAAAGTTGTAAAACATGCGGGTCTGAAATACACTAATCAACAATTAATGATTTATGCAGGAATCGCTACAAAATCAATTGCCCGGTTTTTTACTTGCAGCTCAGTGAATACATTGATTTAGGACATCAACAGACCAGGAGATCAACATACTATGAACACCTAGCAAAGCATTCCCTCTTAAATTTTAAAAAGAGTACCTGATGATATCCTATGCTACATTATTTGGAAAGAAAACCCCACAGATATTTGAATCCACGCTGAAACAATTAAAATCAAAATAACTCTTATAGCATGAAATTGCATTAATACTATACAAGAAGTACAAAAGATCCCACTTGCGAGGACGCACCAAGGCTGCTAAAAGCGCACACCTCCGACACACTGTAAATATTCCCATGACTGGTGAAATGCAATGCGCAGTGGAACATTTGCTATCTATGCATGCTGCATTGTCATATATTCGCATACACATGTTTTTTGCTTACAGATGTTTGATTTGAACACACAATATTTTACCATGCAGGCGAAGGAGAAATAGAGAGTAGCAGAGGATCTTATAATTAGTGGGAGACATTTAACAACCATTGCTGGAGTGTGGAAAGTAGAAAAATATAATTAAAGAAACAAAATGGGGAATCCATGCTTTACGCAAAGCATTATTCCATATATGCAGTCAGAATAGATGGAGGTAGATTATTGGAAGTGGGGTGGTTGAACGAGGGGAGGTTTGAATATTAGCTTGAATATTCTATGAAGGTAGGTAGTGAACACGTCTGCACCACAGAGCTGGACTGAAAAAGGAAAAGCCTTGTTCTCAGTTTTTTTAAATATGGATGAAAACAAATTCAATCAGGTTGTTTGGGTCAGACCAGGTAATCAGGTATATTCAGTGAAAGGCACTGAAAATGATATAGAGTTAATAAAGTTGATGTTTACTGAGAGAGGCAGCCAATGGATTTCCTTTGGTGGTGGAGTGATTTGGGCAAACATTTGCTGGCCAGCAAATTAGTTAGGTTTTCAATAATAGATATCACTATTTCATTTTGACTTTAGTGTTAGTCTGTAGCACTTCACTGTAACTCTGTAGTGATTTACTATATTCATAGTGTAGGTGAAAACTGTACCAAAATAACAACCTCGCATTAAATAAACCTTGAGAACAGTTTAAAATCTCTTTACAAATTAAAACAAGGGTTTCAAGTTAAAATATATAAATTTGGCGATATCTGCACTCTTTCCTAACCTTTGAGTTTTGTTCAAATTTCCCGGAGTGACAATCCTTAACCCCTTCGCTGCCAGGTCTTTTCCCCCTCCTGTGCCAGGCCTTTGTTTGCCTATTTGGAATAGTTCTCGCTTAGGCCCTCATAATTTTTTGTCCACATAAGCTACCCACGCCAAATTTGTGTTCTTTTTTTCCAACATCCTAGGGATTCTAGAGGTACCCAGACTTTGTGGGTTCCCCTGAAGGAGGCCAAGAAATTAGCCAAAATACTGTGAAAAATTCGTTTTTTTCAAAAAAATGGGAAAAAGGGGCTGCAGAAGAAGGCTTGTGGTTTTTTCACTGAAAATTGCAACAACAAAGGGTTTGCGGTGCTAAAATCACCAGCTTCCCAGCTTTCAGGAACAGGAGGCAGACTTGAATCAGAAAACCCAATTTTTCAACACAATATTGGCATTTTACTGGGACATACCCCATTTTTACGATTTTTTGTGCTTTCAGCCTCCTTCCAGTCGGTGACAGAAATGGGCGTGAAACCAATGCTGGATCCCAGAAACCTAAACATTTCTGAAAAGTAGACAAAATTCTGAATTCAGCAAGGAGTAATTTGTGTAGATCCTACAAGGGTTTCCTACAGAAAATAACAACTGAAAAAAAACAATATTGAAATTGAGGTGAAAAAACAGCAATTTTTCTCTACATTTTACTCTGTAACTTTTTCCTGCAATGTCAGATGTTTGAAAGCAATATACCGTTACATCTGTTGGACTCTTCTGGTTGCGGAGATATATAGGGCTTGTAGGTTCATCAAGAACCCTAGGTACCCAGAGCCAATAAATGAGCTGCACCCTGCAGTGGGTTTTCATTCTATACTGGGTATAGAGCAATTCATTTGCTGAAATATAAAGAGTGAAAAATAGCTATCAAGAAAACCTTTGTATTTCCAAAATGGGCACAAGATAAGGTGTTGAGGAGCAGTGGTTATTTGCACATCTCTGAATTCCGGGGTGCCCATACTAGCATGTGAATTACAGGGCATTTCTCAAATAGACGTCTTTTTTACACACTCTCTTATATTTGGAAGGAAAAAATGTAGAGAAAGGCAAGGGGCAATAACACTTGTTTTGCTATTCTATGTTCCCCCAAGTCTCCTGATAAAAATGATACCTCACTTGTGTGGGTAGGCCTAGTGTCCGCAACAGGAAATGCCCCAAAACACAACGTGGACACATCCCATTTTTTTACAGAAAACAGAGGTGTTTTTTGCAAAGTGCCTACCTGTAGATTTTGGCCTCTAGCTCAGCCGGCACCTAGGGAAACCTACCAAACCTGTGCATTTTTGAAGACTAGAGACCTAGGGGAATCCAAGATGGGGTGACTTGTGGGGCTCTGACCAGGTTCTCTTACCCAGAATCCTTTGCAAACCTCAAAATTTGGTTAAAAAACCACATTTTCCTCACATTTCGGTGACAGAAAGTTCTGGAATCTGAGAGGAGCCACAAATTTCCTTCCACCCAGCGTTCCCCCAAGTCTCCCGATAAAAATGATACCTCACTTGTGTGGGTAGGCCTAGCACCCGCGACAGGAAATGCCCCAAAACACAACATGGACACATCCCATTTTTTGACAGAAAACAGAGGTGTTTTTTGCAAAGTGCCTACCTGTAGATTTTGGCTTCTAGCTCAGCCGGCACCTAGGGAAATCTACCAAACCTGTGCATTTTTTCAAACTAGAGACCTAGGGGAATCCAAGATAGGGTGACTTGTGGGCCTCTGACCAGGTTCTGTTACCCAGAATCCTTTGCAAACCTCAAAATTTGGCTAACAAAAACACGTGTTCCTCACATTTCGGTGACAGAAAGTTCTGGAATCTGAGAGGAGCCACAAACTTCCGTCCACCCAGCGTTCCCCCACGTCTCCCGATAAAAATGATACCTCACTTGTGTGGGTAGGCATAGCGCCCGCGACAGGAAATGCCCCAAAACACAACGGGGACACATCCCATTTTTTGACAGAAAACAGAGGTGTTTTTTGCAAAGTGCCTACCTGTAGATTTTGGCCTTTAGCTCAGCCGGCACCTAGGGAAACCTACCAAACCTGTGCATTTCTGAAAGCTAGAGACCTAGGGAAATCCAAGATGGGGTGACTTGTGGAGCTCTGACCAGGTTCTGTTACCCAGAATCCTTTGCAAACCTCAAAATTTGGCTAAAAAAACACATTTTCCTCTCATTTCGGTGACAGAAAGTTCTGGAATCTGAGAGGAGCCACAAATTTCCTTCCACCCAGCATTTCCCCAAGTCTCCCGATAAAAATGATACCTCACTTGTGTGGGTAGACCTAGCGCCCGTGACAGGAAATGCCCCAAAACACAACATGGACACATCCCATTTTTTGACAGAAAACAGAGGTGTTTTTTGCAAAGTGCCTACCTGTAGATTTTGCCCTCTAGCTCAGCCGGCACCTAGGGAAACCTACCAAACCTGTGCATTTTTGAAAACTAGAGACCTAGGGGAATTCAAGATGGTGTGATTTGTGGGGCTCTGACCAGGTTCTGTTACCCAGAATCCTTTGCAAACCTCAAAATTTGGCTAAAAAAACACGTGTTCCTCACATTTCGGTGACAGAAAGTTCTGGAATCTGAGAGGAGCCACAAATGTCCTTCCACTCAGCGTTCCCCCAAGTCTCCCGATAAAAATGATACCTCACTTGTGTGGGTAGGCCTAGCGCCCGCAACAGGAAATGCCCCAGAACACAATGTGGACATATCCCATTTTTTGACAGAAAACAGAGGTGTTTTTTGCAAAGTGCCTACCTGTAGGTTTTGGCCTCTAGCTCAGGCGGCACCTAGGGAAACCTACCAAACCTGTGCATTTTTGAAAACTAGAGACCTAGGGGAATCCAAGATGGGGTGACTTGTGGGGCTCTCACCAGGCCCTGTTACCCAGAATCCTTTGCAAACCTAAAAATTTGGCTAAAAAAACACATTTTCCTCACATTTCAGTGACAGAAAGTTCTGGAATCTGAAAGGAGCCACAAATTTCCTTCCACCCAGCGTTCCCCCAAGTCTCCCGATAAAAATGATACCTCACTTGTGTGGGTGGGCCAGGTGCCTGCAACAGAAAAAGGCCACAAACTTGTAGAAATTATGGGGATAGCACAGCGTGTTGATAAGCACATATTCTTCTTTTATACATCTTTAGGCTGACTCTGCTTTGAGGACCCATACAAGTGAGGTGTCATTTTACTTGGGAGACTGAGGGGAACGCTGGGGAGTAGGAATTGTGTGCTGGAGCGGTGATCGTACAAACGAAAGTCAGGAAAATATGCTTTTTTAAGCCAATTTTGAGGTTTGAAGAGGAGTCTGGGTAAGAAAATGTTGGGGGATCCACGCAAGCCGCTCCTCCCTGGACTCCTTGGGGTGTCTAGTTTTAAAATATGTCTGGGTTTGGTAGGTTTCCCTAGATGAAGGCCGCACCCAGGACCAAAAACATAGCTGCCCCCTCCCCCCCAAACACAGGTAGTTTTGTAATATATCATTTTGATGTGTCCACATACATCTGTGATGTGCCAAACACTAAAATTCTGAAAAGAAATACACTTAGGTTATGTGAAAAAGACCCCTTACCCACCAACCAAGTTGGTGGCATGCTTCATCATTGGGGTCCCACCTGAGACACCTAGCGTGTCACAAGTGTGCTGCAACGCCTGATTACAGCGGAGCAGGTTTTTTAATTTTTACCACACATACTGGTTGGATATGGCATGAGGGTGAGTGATGGTTCAGTAGATCAAATTTTATTAACAAGAGATTTCACAAAAGTGAAATGCACTGGTAATAACTGAAAGGCCAACAAAATGAACCAATGACTCCAGCTCGTGAGCTGTAAAGCCACGGCAAGGCACCAACCGCTTTACAGTCCATTCACACACCTTTCATACATGACATGCACAAGACCATTCATGCCGCCAGCCACGGGCCCAGCACATTATAACCCTCACATCGACAGACAGCGCCAGTCAAGGGCCCATCACTTTCATACGCCCACATGCCTGATACAACAATCACACCAGCTGATGAGTGTGTGGACTGGCATTTGGCTGGGACCGCTAGCCAAGCGCCACCCCACCCATACCACCAGCCAAGCGCTACCCCACGCACAACGCCAGCCAAGCGCCACCCCAAGCACACCGCCAGCCAAGCGCCACACCACCCATACCGCCAGCCAAGCGCCACCTCACGCACACTGCCAGCCAAGCGCCACCCCAAGCACACCGCCAGCCAAGCACCACGCCACACACACCGCCAGCCAAGCGCCACCCCACGCACACCGCCAGCCAAGAGCCACCCCACGCACACTGCCAGCCAAGCGCCACCCCACGCACACCGCCATCGCATTCTTTTTTGTTTATAAACAACAAAGAAACCACTAACTAATTATAAAATACGTACAAAACTACAAACACAAAAGCTCTAACTAAATACATGACAATAATGGCAACCGTGAAACTGAACATATGAAAATATAAAACAGGCAGTTTACGGTCACAGTATTTCCCCAAAAAATGTCCTAGTGTGGTAACTTCTAAAACAGCCGGGCACACACAGCCCAGGCTTTGAAGGGCATTCGGGGCAGTACACCCGGCTCTCCCTCCGGATTGCTCTCCAGGCACATACTCTACATTTCTTTGTGGGCAAGTCTTTTTTGGAAGTGGGAGGAATGTGATATGGAAAGTGGCGATTTTTCAATCTAGCCACTTCCTCCACCACTTCTACTCTAGGAACTCTTGCCCGTTCCACCACAATACGGCTCTCTATCACTGACTCCTGAAATTTAACAAATGTCATCCTTGACTCAGGTGAACAATCCTTGAACACAATAAAAGCATTAAAAGTTGCCAAATGAAATTAATGTAGGACCAACTTTTTATACCACATGTAAGACTTACGAAGAGCAGTGTAAGGTTCCAACCTCTGATCTACTCTATCAACACCACCCATGTGCCTATTGTAGTCCAAATTGCACGCAGGTTTGTGCACTTCCGCATACTGACCCCAAACAGTCACAGGGGAAGTACTCTCATCATGGATGGTAGACAGCATGTACACATCCCTCCTGTCTGAAAATTTCAGAGCTAGCAGTTCATTATTCCGCAAGGCACTGCACTGTCCCCTCTCAAGTTTTTTACAGACAAGCTCCCTTGGATAGCCTTTCCGGTTAGAACGGATTGTGCCACAAGCAACAGTGTCCACTCTAAACAACTCCTTGAACAACTGCACTCTAGTGTAGAAATTATTTACGTACAAATGGTGACCTTTGTGAAACAGTCGTCTACCAAGTTCCCACGCAATTTTTTCGCTAACTCCAAAAGTGGCCAGACAACCAGGAGGGTCAATACTGGAATCCCTACCAGTGTAGACCCGGAAATTATAGACATATCCTGTACTGCTTTCTGACAGCATATACAATTTAATCCCATACCGTGCCCTCTTACTAGGAATGGACTGCTTAAAAACTAATCGGCCCTTGAAAAGGACCAAAGACTCATCCACACTTATCTCTTTGCCTGGAACATAGACCTCTGAAAACCGATCTACAAAATGATCAAGGACAGGCCTAATCTTAAAAAGGCGGTCACAATCAGGGTGATCTCGTGGCAAGTCTAAAGCATTGTCTACAAAATGCAGCATACGAAGAAGAAGCAAATAGCGATTACGTGTCATAGTTGTAGGAAATATAGCCGTTGCCATCAAGGGACTAGTTGACCAATAAGAAGCCAGTGACGGCTTCCTGATCAACCCCATCAAAAAAGTCAAACCTAAAAACTTTTTCATCTCTTCCAGAAATGTGGGAACCCACTGAGTAGCTCTAGACTAAGGCTTAACTCTGGCAGCGTTGTGCCTCAAATATTGCTCTGCATACAAATTAGTCTGCTCCACAATCTCTTCCAAAAATACATCGTCCATAAACAAGTGAAAGAAATGGACATGCAAAAAGTTTTCCGTATTGACTCTACACCCTGGGAGACCAGTAAATGCAGGTAACTGTGGCTGCTCCATGTTTGGGGCAATCCAGGTGTCAGGTCGTCTAATGGGAAACCTTTTAGCCCCAGGCTGCTGCACTCTGGGCACATCAATGTCCTCCTCTAAAACAGGCCCTTCATCTGCACTGAGAGTTGCTTCCTCATCAGAAGAATACTCTCGGACAGAAAACCCACTGTCAGAATCTCTCACTTCCTCCTCTGCCTCAGATGCAGAGTCAGTCTCGTAATCATGGTCTGAAGACGACTCAAAGAGCATGCCAACAACCTGCTGAGCGGTCACTCTGCGGCTAGCCATGATCCTCACTAACAACAAATGGATTGCCAACAACAACTAGCACTAAAATATGTAATAAACAAAGTGTAGCTTTATCACAAAGAGTTATGTACTAAAAAACTATACCACTCACTTGCCTGAAAAAGCTACTCACCAGCAACTACTCTGCACAGACACAGCAATCACCAATGATATCCCACTAAAAAGAAAAAAGAAAAAAGCAAATTATACATATGACAACACAAATATCATTGTGCTCAAATCTAAGGACAATTTCACACACAATACTGCATTTAGTACACCACCTACAAACATGTCATTCATGCATGTCAACAATACTCCTTTGGAGTAAATTGCTTTCACTTACCTAAAACATGCAACTATGCAAACCGCAGGACAACTACTGCTAAAACCGCAAGGATCCACAGCAAAGGAAGCAAAAGCTTTGAACTAGAACAAAAAGAAGAAATAAACTGTTATAATCACAAATACAAATACTTTGCCAGTTGACAAACACCCCGCCACCAACAACTTAGAAATTGTTCCTGGTGCCTAAGTGGCTTCTGCCCACCTAGGGGGCAGATGGGCATACAAAAAATTAGTCTGATCTGCCCCCAAGTGGGGCAGAAATGGCCAACAGCTCTGTACCCTGTTTGGGGGGGGGGGTGGCCCTTGCCAAAGAGGGCTAATGGGGGTGCCCCCCGCACAAAAAAATAAAGGGAACCAAAAAAAAAATCTCTGACATCTTGGTGCCCTCTGCCGCCCCCCCTTGGGGGCAGATGGGCCTAAATAAAAAAAAGGCTGATCTGCCTCCAAGGTGGGCAGAAATGGCCATCACTAACGTGCCCCCTTTGGGGGGCGACCCTTGCTAAAGGTGCCGCCCCCCAACACAAAACACACACACACACAGGATCCCTGGTGCCTAAGTGGATTCTGCCCCCCTTGGGGGCAGATGGGCGTAAACAAAATTGGCCGATCTGCCACCAAGGGGGGCAGAAATGGCCAACAGCTCTGTGCCCCTTTTAGGGGGCGACCCTTGCCAAAGGGGGCAAAAGGGGGCACCCCCAGCAGTAAACAAAAAAAAGGGAACCAAAAAAAAAATCCCTGCCGTATTGGTGGTTTCTGCCCTCCTGTGGCCAATATGAAATTTCCCCCCTTTGGGGGGGCGCCCCTTGCCCAAGGGGTGCCCCCAAACACACAAAACACACACACACACACACACCACACAATCCCTGACGCCTAGCTGGTTTAATAGTAAAAAATTATTGCCCCCGGGGCAGCGACCCTTGCCTAAGGGGTCACTGCCCAAAAACAAAGAAAATAATTTCCCTGGTGTCTAGTGGTTTTTGGCTCCCCCTGGGGGCCGAAATAGGAAAATAAATTAGCCCCAAGGGGAGCGACCCTTGCCCAAGGGGTCGCTCCCAAAAAACATGGCAAAAATAATTTCCCTGGTGTCCAGTGGTTTTCGCCCCCCCCCGGGGGCAGATTGGCCAAAAAATCAGCCGATCTGCTTCCAGAGGGGGCCGAAATAGGAAAATAATAGCCCCCAATGGGATTGACCCTTGCCCAAGGGGTTGCTCCCAAAACTAACACTAAAAAGAAATCCCTGGTTCCTAATGGGGATTCCTGCTCCACGATCGCGGGCCCCGCCCGTGATCGTGGAGCAGGAATCCACTGAAAACAGGCACAGTGGGAAAGGATAAACCCTTTCCTTACCCCCGTGTCTGTTCCCCCCCCCAAACCCTCAAAGATGGAAGAACTCACCTGCAAGTCCTCTCTTGCCGACGCGCTGGAAGCAAATGGCTTCCAGCGCGTCCCTCGACAATACTTGATGACGTCGGCACGCTTTGAGCGCGCTGACGTCATCGGATTGCCGAGGGGGGTGTTCGGGGGTGGAAGGGGAAGTGATTCCCCTTCCATCCACGACCCGGGGTGGTGGGTGGGGGGCCCACGGGGGAGTGCTAGTGCTCCCCTCTTGGGCCGGGTGCAGGACTAGGTGATCTCGTCCAAGGCACCGTACCGGTTAATTATATACAGGCTTTGAAGAGTGGGGATAAGGTTTGGGAGAGTGACACTCCTGCCATACAAATCAGCAGTTTCATTGGGGATGGACCCGAGCCCGTGAAAGTTGTAAAGTGCCACTGTGCTCTTTTTTTCAAACGCACTCAAGAAGGGCCAGTGACATGGGAGCAGTACAGGGTGCATTACCTGCTCCAAGGACCCTGGCCATGCTAACTGCGGGTAGGAGCAGAGGGATACATTCAGGTTTCACACTGCACACAACGAGGACAGACAGGCTCAATCATATTCCTAGACAAGATCACTGCAAGTGCTCAATAGGGTCAAGCATACAGGAAAAACAAAAATTAAAAAGTCACACCAAGCACATATTGGAAGAAAAATTAAAACTGAGTGGCTGTGTCTGCATCAAAGGATGCGTAGGACCAGGCTCACATGATATAAATGTTACCCTATACATCTGCAGGCTAGTTAAAAATAAATGTAACTATTGGACTGGTAGCACACTATGGAGGGCAGTGGCACCACCTGGGGGGGGCTATTCATCTGGGGGATTTAGGGCAGGTGCTTAGACCATACGTGGTGTCCCCAGTACCGAGTATGCTAGAAGAGTTGCCTGATCTTTGGGGTCTGTCTTTAATGTGTGCCCTCAGTTGTTTGTGAGGTCTGTCACAGGGTGTCCCCTTAGACTTTTTTACCTTCCATTTTGTGGATATTTGTCATTTGTATGTATCTAGTACTGTGTGTAATAATGTACTTTTTCTTCCATAACAAAAAGCTCTGACTGGAAATCGACGTATTAATTATTGCTTTTTGCGCTGTTGTTTGCTGAGTCTATTGCCCACATTATCTTCCCAGTAAGCCTTGTACTACTTTGCCTCACTACCCTGAGATTGTATTGCTCAAAAGAGGCACTTAGCTACCAGTTCTAGGGATCAAAATATTTAGGATCCATAACACCAATGGCGAAAGACCAAAGTTTCTGACAGTCCCACTAGAATTAAAAATAGAAAGCATCAGATGGTATGATATTATTGTAAATTATATTTAAGATATTATATTTGTGGCAAATTATATTTTTGTATATGTTCTGAATTACAAATTTTGGCATACAATCAACTTTTAGTTAAGTAATAGTTGTTTCCTGGAGACTATTGAGCAGTGTATTGCCCTATTGAATGTGTGATTAGATCAGAGTATGCACTATATATGACAAGGTATGAAACAGGAGGGAATGAGTGATCTTTCACAGAAAAGTAATTTGAAACCATTTGGTTCAATACAGATTTGTATCATGACATAAAATAAATCACAAATGGATAAAATAATTATTTATTAAAAAGTCCTATGTATTATAATACACATTCTAAAATGATAATTAAAGTGAAACATCCTCTAACCTCTTTAACTGCAGACACACTGGGCCCATTTCTGTCTCTTTTTACCTTTATTTTGTAGATTGCAATTTCTAAGTAGGGGTAGATTTAACTGGTGTAATTCTTATTAGCATAATTACTCATAATTATTGCAAAATGACTCATAATTATGTGTAATTGTATGAGAAAGGTTATCCAAAAGTAATCAATTTAGTGCTCTTTTATTAGTACAACATGCACTCTCCTGTACAAAAGGGGCCTGAGGATGCATTTCATGCTAAGAAAATATCACTAAATGCTACAGGACATGAACAGCAGTAGTCAGCAGCCAATCACTCTCTCTTAGTTTGGTGTTCCTGTGCTTCTCTGTGAGTTTTTTTTTCCTCACGTTACTCTTGATTACTCAGTCAGTTTTTGCAAAATTTCAGTCATTTCATAATTACTCAAGCATCATTAAAATGTCTGTCAGGCCTACATCTAAGCACAAATGTTGATAAATGTATTCCACTGCTGATGGAACCTGTGGTGGATCATTCACTATCCAACATTTAGTGACACAGAAATGACCAGAAATAGCCACTAAACATATTCCTTGAATTTCAGTAGGCATTTCATCAAGAAGCCCAAGCATAATCACATTTATTGAAGGCATTATTTTAACCCCTATAAATGCCTCAAGTTAAGCAAAAATGTTAACCCAAACGTTTTGAAGAGCAAAGCATGGACACTCGGGCATAATTAAGAAATTTTTTACCCAAGGGCGCAGCACAGTTATGCATCAATTTTTTAACACAAGCTAACGCCATTCACTAGTGCCATCCATGCGCCATATTTATAAAATGTTGCACGGCGGTGCTAAGGACTGGTTAGCTCCAAAAAAAGGACGCAAACCCCTGCGACATGCCGTAAATAAAAATTATGCTAATGCCGCAAAAGTGGAACATTTGCAACACATTTTATGATGCAAAATGGGTTAGCACCATATTTAACCACATTAGCTTAAAAAGAAAACGCACAAGCGAGGAAAAAACATTTGGGAAGACAAGATGGACAATGCAGGCCAGGAGAGACCCCAGGGAGATCCCAGTCAAGCAAGTACCAGCCAGGAGGGTCCAGAAAAGTCCCAGGAGAAGGAGAAGAGGAACTGGAAGTGTCCCTTTAGTGAGGAGGAGAATTACTTCTTGGTCAGAGAGGTGATGGAGCACCAACATCAGTTCTTCGTCACCTCTAATTTGCCAATTCGTAGGAGAGGCTATATGGCAGGCTATAGTAGATAAAGTCAACAGCATGGCAGAAGTGAAGAGGACTGTCACTGATTGCAAGAAGCACTGGCATGATTGCAAGCACAGAACAAAGGAGAAACTGTCCAGAAACTGAAAGGCAGCACTGCAGACTGGCGGTGGAAGTCCTGCACCCCAGGAGGACCTGGATGGCTTGGAGGAGATGGTGGCAGCGGTTATCCCAGAGGAGCTGGTCACTGGAATCGCAGGACAGCGCAGACTACCAAGAACTATAACAAATGCACTGTAAGTTGCCAGAAACTCACAAATGTTAGAAAAGGGAGGAACATAGGATGCACTGTATGCATGCAAAAGGGTCACATCAGGACACATAGGGCTAGATTAAAAAGGCCCCATCGTCACCAAAAGCTTCACTTTTATTGATGCTCTGATGATGCTATGCACTCCGACATATACACAACGTTGTGTTAAGATTAAATCTACCTTGTAAATAAGGCTTCTACACAAGCAGCACTTTGCCTGGAAAGATCATGCAATCAGTGTGGCTGTGGCTGTGCCACAACAGCACTCATTGCATAATGGTGTTGCCCCAGATCCATTAAAACTTGTTCACCAGATACTGTAACTAAAGTTAATACCATCCCAGCGGTGGTGTCAGGATGGTGAAACAAGGCACATGGCTACCCATCCTCCTCATGTCCATGCCCTGCTCATGTGTGCTGCTCATGTGTGCTGCATCCTGCAACACACATAGAAATGCCAACTTCCCATAATAGATTGTTTATGTGCAGGAAGGGACACCTTTGTGCATATCAACAATCTATCCCCTCAAAGCAGGCACCCTTGCACTATGGTGCAACAATGCCTGCATTGGTGCAGGGAGAACAAGTCTGCACAGGAGTTCGGGGAAATGCAGGGGTGTGGTATCTTCTAAAAAACACTGTGCATTTCTGCATTTCAATAGTGGTGCAGCACGGTGCAACTATTAATGCCACTGCCTCGAACTGCACCACACATGAAAAAATCAGGGCCTCACTGTGCAACATGTGGAATGCAAGCCACAGAGAGTGGCCCAACAACAACTCCCACCCATCTTCTGTGCTATTTCAGAATGGGCTCAAAAGGGAACTCATACAACATATGAGGCATGTCTGTGATCATCATTTGTGCTGCAGTACAAGTTAATCCAATTTCACCATGCAACATGATTGTGTTGTGTGAATGATTAGTGTTGTGCATAAAGGGACACCTCAATGCATAAGAACTGGCACAAGTGGCATCATTGTTGCACTATGGGCACAATGTCACTAGCCTGTAAAGCAACTGTACGATCATACAAAATGTTGCCTATGTGGGTCCAAGCTGCCGATTCCCCTGTGCCACATTAACAAAGTCTCAAACTGTATGCATTGATCCACATTGTACATACATATGCTGTATGCAAGGAAATACCCATAATGTAGAGTGGAATTAACTAATGGGTCTGACAATCTATCATGATTGAACTGTGCCATACAAATGGCACATGTGTGGAGCCAGCTAAAGGCAGATGACAAAGTAACACAAGCTGTGTTAACAATGGACCCCCCTGTGCTTTGCTGCACTAGTGCCTCATTCATGGTGCTAATGCAGTGAAGCACAAAAAGAGTGACAACACTCATTACAGCACTGTGGGAATGTATACCAAGGAGAATCAGAAGACAAATGACCTGCTACCAAAGTGTCAGTGGCTGGGGCAAGGGGCCTGCAAGGCATATGGTGGTGTGGGATCAATGCACAAAAAACCTTGAGAGGTTATGCAATGTGTGAAACACACTGCGACACATGAATAACAACTACAACCTGGGGTCTGTAACATGTCACTGATCCTCAAGTAGCAAGTAAATGATGAGCTATGTCAACAGCCACTACAGTCAAAGATTGAAATTTCACTATCTCATTGCAGAGGCTGATGCCTTACCTCCTGCCGAATGCCTGTCCTGGATTTTACAGATGACATGGATGACCAGTTCCTGACCATCAAAGAAGAGACTCTCCAGGATCCCTCCAGACACCACCTCCAGATGCAGGGAGGACACACAGCGTGGAGGGGGCTCCACATGAATCACCCAACTACCAACACACAGCACAAATCAGTCCTGACACAGCTCTGGAGTCCTAGGACCCAGACATCACCTTTAAGTGGACAGTGGTAGGAGTCCAGCAGAAGCTGGCACAGCAGGTGTGGGTGGGGATAGAGACCACGGGAAGCGGCCTAGAGGGAATACAGAGGTGCCTCAGTCCAAATAAGGACAACTCAGCTGCTATCAGAGGCACCCACTCCCCGCTACATGGACTCCAGCTGTCCCTGGCCAACATAGCTGCTGTCATGAGGCAGAGGCTTCAACAATTGCCCTTCCAAAGTGGCAGCAGCAGGCTGGGAGCAATACAAAATGCCCTAGAGTCCATACAGTGGTAAGTGGCCTACCTCTGCTGCCTACAACTGTGATGTAGCTGCTGTGTTGAAAAATCAGCAGTTCATCCTTGTTGCAGTGATACCTTTTGTGTTCCCACAAATGGCAGCTGCCAAGACTTTAGATTCCACATCTCTAACCCCTGATACGTGCGTGGCCCCTCAACTTCAACAACAGCATCACCTATGGCACAGGAGACACCACCCACATCGGAGGATGAAGATGTGCAAGGTACAACATTCACACAGAAAACCTCCGGGTAGTATCAATCTTTGAGACATGTACAGTGTCGCCTTACCTGCTATAGACTCTCATTATCTCGAATACTACCGGCTGTCAATTTGAACACCTCCTCACTAATGCACACTTCACCTCCCCATGTCTCATGACATGTCCCTCACCCTTGGGCTCTGACTATAGAACAAAAAGGCTCTGGATCTCTCATGGGGTCTGTGAACTGGACATTGTATTGCATTACAAAATACGCTTGCACTTGTAAATAAATCTCCATGTTCACCTGTATCATGTCAACTTGTACTGTGATCCGTCAACTCAGCTAAATGTGTGCATAGTGTGAAGCTATGTCAATGAGAACAGAACCTAATTATATGTGTGCCTTACGGTCAGACACAAAGCCACACACTCGGATCCTAACATAAAAAAGTTGATAGATGGTGTTGTGGGATACAACCAATTTACAGAGTCTTAAATACACGTATTGAATAGTTATCCATGCAATTTGACATGTGGCATGTATGGGTCAGAACCAAGTGTCTGCAATTTTCCCTAGTGCTGTCACTAGTACAACTAATATGTGTGTGACAGAAGAGGCAAATTTCATCAGTGAACGGCAGCTGTCAGTGTGCCAGGATACATACCCTAAAATGGCTGATGTACTATGCTCCACTCTTTCCACCAATATTTTTGACAGACCACAGCGATGACAGTTGAAGTTCCAGACGTACCTGTCCAAGATTCTGTATACATACACAATGTGAATAAATGGAACTGGGGATGACACATGTTTTGAGTAGCTGATGTTATATTGCAGCCAATCTGACAGCTCCTTGGTCATAGGGGATTCACATGGTCATACATGTAAATAAATACAGAAAGCATACCCTAAGGCATTCCTCCTACTTGGCCAGTCCACACATGAGAACACACAGACACTCAAACAACATGGAGCAATACTTGTCTAAAACTGACAGGACTGATTTAAATATGAAAAGAACACCATACTAAAACCTAACCTAGACACTACCCTGCACTAAACTAACCTAAACTAACTTATCTTAACTTCCCCTTACAGGTATCTATCCTAATCTAAATTTAACTTAAACATGCAATGCCACATTTTGTAATTATTATTTTGGAATCTTTATATTTTTTTAATGTTTTTTATAAACATAAAAATATCTACATAACCTCCCACCATCCCCCCAAAAGAAAAAATATACTAAAAGCCACCCCCAAATATACTTACACGAACCTACAAATAACCTAAGCTGTTTAACTAACCTATCACTACCTACCCAAAACCCACTAAGACAGATAACAATAGAAAAAGGGAGAAGGGAAGGAACTGGGAGGCTGTGCTACAAAATGTGTACATCCCCTTAAGTTTCTTTTTGCAGTATTTCACCAACTAGTAGTTCCTTGCATTGTCCTTTTCCAATCTGTACAATCTTGCCATCATGGGCTGCCATGTCCAGTCTTATGTCTGACTCAAATGTTGAGGTTGTGGCTGTTGCAGTGCCTGACTGGGGATAGGTGCAGATGATGTGGAGGGGTTAGGACAAGCGGAGGCCCCCAGACCCCAGATTTTTTGCCAGATATGGCTTGCATAGTTGAGGCCTGCAGGAGAGGTCCCACATGTGAAAAAGCAAGCCAATCCCCAGGGGATTTCTCTCTCCGATATTTATTTGCCATCCTCTGGTACCCAGCTTGTACCTCCATGGAGTGTCTGTAATGTTCAGCCCTCTTCTAAAATGCATGTTTCTGTGCTGTGGTCATATTGGCAGCTAAAACATGAGGAGAACATGGCATCAAATACAGCATTGGGAGAGGTAGAACAAAAAAGCAATGTACACAGCATCTTCAGATGACACATGCTGTCCACCACATATTCCACAACACTGTCAAACTCCAAATCAATATTAAACTTTCTACCAGCCATTTATGGTATCATGTACATGTCACTGGGGTAACAGCTATCCATTGTTGACTATCAGGGCCCAGAGATAAGCGGCGTACTGCATCCTTGTGCAACATTTGTATCATCATACTATTTAGAATCAAGTGGCCCAACAAGTCCCGAATCCCTGGGCCACAGTCAATATGCAGAGCAATGTATGCAATCCATCACTTTGACACCCCTAGTGCTACATCAAGCCTTGGCCAAGCATCATGGATGCAAGGTGGGGGTCATCTGGTAGGGAGAGGAAAGTTGCCACCGGCAATTCTAAGATTTGATAATGCATCATTAATGTGCCCTTGGGTTAACACCTGCTCAGAGCACATGCTACAAGGGGGTACACCATCGCTCACAATGGGAGCCCATGTACAGTTCATGGTTAGTGCCCATATAGTTTGCCCAAAGCCTGAACAGTACATCTATGTTGTCTACAGATTTTGTGCCTATTGTCCCTATCCTGTTGTATGGTGTGCAAATTGTGTAATGCGGTGCACACATGGTGGCTGTATGGATGCCCGAACAGACACAGGAAGATTGGCACTGCACTAGGTACAGCTACAGTATTCCTACTTATTGAACTACATGTGCACATTCATGTCAAACGCTCCTAAGTACCAGGTATACACGCAGCATTCACATTAGATGCACAGATGATGTGACCAAGAACACTCACAAATATCATGATGGGTAGACCATGTTGGTAAATCTGTACACATCTAGTTTGTTACAATCCGTAGACATGCACCACATCCATCTGGAGCAGAGTTGTTTTCTCATTCTGTACTCACCTGACTGTTGGCGAGCACAATAAGGCTCCTTGCACAACCGCTGCCTTACTTAAATTCTGAAGAATAGTGAGGCACCTGTGGTGCAAGTGTCTCCTACAAAAGCCCCCTAGGGACCTCAATGCATGTACATCATATGTACCGTTTCCTGAGTAACTGAAAGTTATGTGTGGCCCACAGTGCTCTAAAATGTGCTGTGACAAATATGTTGGCAACAGGCATGCTATTCAGATAAACAGCCCCTCTGACACATATCTTGACTGACATCACTGTATATATGGGCATGTTCTCCTTTTCCTAATATCCACAATTCCATAGCAGCATAGCACCACACAATGGCGCTTGTGTAAGAATCAATTTATTCTCCATCCTCAACATAGCATCAGACATGATGTCCATATCCTAACTCAGATGACGTCATCTCATAGGTCACACATTAAAATTCATCATTGCTTTGCACACATCATACCCTCTCACACAAAATCCTGGAATTACATATATGACGCACAAGGTGATACTTACTGGCAGCACTGGGGTCTTCAAATTGGGACACTTCTCCAATGGTGTAGGTGGAAGCCAACCAGCAATACATGACAGGAAAACGTAGCTTAGTGAATTAGGAACATTTCTGTGCATGGACAACAGTTACACATTCAACTTGTTAAGCTGCGCAATAAAGTTACCTTAGTGGTAGGTCAGAAAAACTGCTATACATAAAAAATCTGTCTGTAAGACAAAGGGCCAGATAATGAAGGCCCTGGCACCACCAAAGCGTCACTTTCCCTGACGCTCCTGTGGTGTATTTCACTGCACCATATGTACATGGATTTGTTATGCAGCTTTTTGTTGCATTAAACCTTCATGTACATATGGGGCAGCATGACACAGTATCCTGCATCAGAGGGGCATGCATTAGTTGCTGCAGTGGGGGTTCCACTGTAACACCCATTGCATTTGAGCCCTGCCCCACATGTTGAGACATCTTACTCATTATCAGTGCCAAAATACTAACAACTGCCCAGAAGCAGTGTGAGCATAGCAAAGTGTTGAGGAATACATTGATATATCCTTGTTTCTTGCTTCTCATATGTGTGCGCCATTTGAAAGCACACACAGTAGAGCTAAAATGCCATGGCAGTTTCCCTATGTGCACGTAGTTGTCCGTTCCTGCACACCGCTGCCTGACATATATCCAGTACTGGAACGTCCCATGCTAGCACTGGAGTAGAAGCAGTAGCTCTGGTGGAGTCAGCACACAAACCTTCAGGAGGTTCCTTTTTAGCCAGAGCGCAGCACATTTTGATACATAAGAATACCCATCGTGAAATGGTCCTCTTCTGCACCGGCTTTCCCTTCTTTGCACCCACATATCCCACAAAGAGTTGATTTAACATTACAGATGTTTTGCCTCTACTATGTGGGCAGCCATTGTCGTGATAGTAGACTGTATATGTCCAGGAAGGGATACCAACCTGTGCATAGACACTTACTTCAACACAGACACACTTGCACTGTGGTCAAAGTATGCCTGCAATGGTCCAGGCTGCTGAGTAATGTGCCAGTGCTGGTGCAGATGCAGGCTTGCCCCTACTGTTGGTAATATGGGGCATGCCTGTGGTACAAAATCAGTACATTTGTGTATGATATTTGACACTTTATGGGGTGTATGTGATATACAATCTACACAAAGAGGAATGTGCAAGTAGTCTGGACCCGCTGCATAGCTAAGCTCCCTTAAATGCCATTGGCTAAAGACACAAAGGGGCAAACTTAAGAAAAGTGGTGCAGCACCTAGTGCAGTGGAACTCTCGTTGCGCCCCTTAGTGCTACCTACCCCTGCCATGTGTGCGGCATATATATATTTGGCACTCCATGATGCAGGGTAGTGGGTAATAGTGTTTTTTAGATGCTATTGATGTACTCTGCAGGCGTAGCACCAACATAGGGACCCATCATATATGATAGTATGCCCCATTTATCATCTGCTCTGAGTAGGTATTAAAAGAGCAGAAAAAATGGCACAAGGAAATCTTTAAGATTTCCCTGTGCCATTTTCTGGTCCCCAGTTGATCCAGTAGATCTGGCTCCTGTGCTATGAGGTCTGTCCAACAGTGTTTTATCTGGTGGTCAGTGTGAACAACTCTGAAAATCCTGCATAGGTGGTGGAGCACCTTACCCCACCACAGCTTCTGTGCCTCTGTTGGGTAGCCCTGCATCACTTGGTCACCAAAAGTTAGCATCATGGAAAAGTAATGTTGCACTAGCCAGACAAACCCTCCCAGTTCATCTCCACTCATCTGAGTTGCTCTCCTTTTCCCAGACATTTTGCAGCATAAGGTAACTGCAAATGAAAGAGCCCCAAAAAATCATAATAAACTACCCTACCTAACCCCAAATACCCCAACACAATATGCTTCCCAAGACAAACACTCCATAATACAATAACAATAACAAGACAAAAGCACTACACAAGAATTTGGAAAAAGACAAAAAGCACACAACAGCAACAGGACACAGCACAAAACTCTCTAAAACCACCACTTCTCAACCAGCATAAGTTCTACACACCCTCTCACAGACAAAAAGACTGTGAAGTAATAATGAAAGCAAAATCATTGTACCATGTATGCAGCCAGGAAGACCTGTTTCATCGCTTCCTGGGGGTGTGTGTCACATTTTCTGAGATGCATTTTTTTATTTTTATGCATGACGGTCATGTGTTGATTTTTTTCCCATTGAGGCTGACAAAGCCTGTGGGCTTGTGATTGATGCGCAGGGGCCAGGTGTAATGTTTTGCCCACATACATGTTACCACATGTGTATTAGGAGTGTACATATGTGGTGGAACACATATTTGTGGGTCTACCCCATTTTCATGTCTGATTTTCAAATTTATTTTTAACAGCAACACAAGAGATATGATGGGTTATGTCCAATACATGGTCGTGCATGTGATACCCTTGACAAATCGTACTCAGAGGAGACAATGGACTATGGCTGGGTTGATTTCTCGTAACCCCTGGCAATGTGAGTGCATGTGTACCCAGACTGTAGTGTGTTGTTTGGTTCAGGGTTCATGATGCTGTGCTACACATGTAACATGTGGTTCTCCATGCATCTTTGATGCAGGAGAAGGTGTACGCACATGTTTCAATAAAGGTTGGTATGTGACGTGTGTGTGGAAAGACATGTGTAGTGTCATATGTGTAAAGAACAGTGGTGTGTTCATGAGATATGACACCTCACATATCTATCTTCCTACATTGACACATGTTGGACATTGTTAAATGGCTGTGTAGTCATATCAGTGCCACCTATGTTTCTATATGTGGGAACACATCTGATGGTCATTTAAGTCTATCAATGATCTGGTGATACAAATGTACTTTCATTAGTGGAAGGTTGACTTTTGTGCAGAGTCCACCAGGCCTGTACCATTTAAATGGTGCATGTGTGCTGAGAAATCAGACATATGTGTGCATGGCACAAACTAGGTACTTACAATTGACCACAAGATGTTTATTCTGACTGTCACATACAATGGTATATAACTGTGTAGCAATGTTGCAGTCAGGCAGTGATGGCAGCCTAGTCATCATTGCTACTGTGGGACATTTGTGCCTACACAGACTCCTGGTTGCATATTTTGAAGCAGGTTGACGGTGCTCCACTCAGCTCAGTCCACTGTGCACATGCACCAGGCTCCTGACGGTGTCAAAAGTCAATGTAGCTTCACCATGGGAGTTAGGAGGTGTTGGGTAGGGCTCTTTCCTCATCATGAGAGCTCTTCAGCAGAGCAATGCGCAGTCCCCTGCAGACAGACACCTGCACAAATGTGATCACATGGCCCAGAATTTTTACTTGTTGTCAGGCTTGCCCTATCAGGTACAGGGAACAGGCTGCTTGTACCTGTAGGACATGTCTCATCATTTGGCATGGTCTGACAGAAATGGTTATACATTATTAGTAATTTTTATATGCAGTTTGGTTAGGGAAGTTATCTCTAGTGTAACTTGTTTATTTGTTACGACTTAGGGGACAGATGATGTCATCTGTCACTGCCTTCTGTCAGAATAGTTTCTGATGGGCATCTACAATGTTGTTGTAGCAAACAGAATTGGGTTATGTACTCACACAGACATCCTCTGTGAACATATGTGGGGTGATCACTTGGTCACCATGGGAGTTAGGAGGTGTTGGGTAGGGCTCTTTCCTCATCATTTTTATGCATGACGGTCATGTGTTGATTTTTTTCCCATTGAGGCTGACAAAGCCTGTGGGCTTGTGATTGATGCGCAGGGGCCAGGTGTAATGTTTTGCCCACATACATGTTACCACATGTGTATTAGGAGTGTACATATGTGATGGAACACATATTTGTGGGTCTACCCCATTTTCATGTCTGATTTTCAAATTTATTTTTAACAGCAACACAAGAGATATGATGGGTTATGTCCAATACATGGTCGTGCATGTGATACCCTTGACAAATCGTACTCAGAGGAGACAATGGACTATGGCTGGGTTGATTTCTCGTAACCCCTGGCAATGTGAGTGCATGTGTACCCAGACTGTAGTGTGTTGTTTGGTTCAGGGTTCATGATGCTGTGCTACACATGTAACATGTGGTTCTCCATGCATCTTTGATGCAGGAGAAGGTGTACGCACATGTTTCAATAAAGGTTGGTATGTGACGTGTGTGTGGAAAGACATGTGTAGTGTCATATGTGTAAAGAACAGTGGTGTGTTCATGAGATATGACACCTCACATATCTATCTTCCTACATTGACACATGTTGGACATTGTTAAATGGCTGTGTAGTCATATCAGTGCCACCTATGTTTCTATATGTGGGAACACATCTGATGGTCATTTAAGTCTATCAATGATCTGGTGATACAAATGTTCTTTCATTAGTGGAAGGTTGACTTTTGTGCAGAGTCCACCAGGCCTGTACCATTTAAATGGTGCATGTGTGCTGAGAAATCAGACATATGTGTGCATGGCACAAACTAGGTACTTACAATTGACCACAAGATGTTTATTCTGACTGTCACATACAATGGTATACAACTGTGTAGCAATGTTGCAGTCAGGCAGTGATGGCAGCCTAGTCATCATTGCTACTGTGGGACATTTGTGCCTACACAGACTCCTGGTTGCATATTTTGAAGCAGGTTGACGGTGCTCCACTCAGCTCAGTCCACTGTGCACATGCATCAGGCTCCTGACGGTGTCAAAAGTCAATGTAGCTTCACCATGGGAGTTAGGAGGTGTTGGGTAGGGCTCTTTCCTCATCATGAGAGCTCTTCAGCAGAGCAATGCGCAGTCCCCTGCAGACAGACACCTGCACAAATGTGATCACATGGCCCAGAATTTATACTTGTTGTCAGGCTTGCCCTATCAGGTACAGGGAACAGGCTGCTTGTACCTGTAGGACATGTCTCATCATTTGGCATGGTCTGACAGAAATGGTTATACATTATTAGTAATTTTTATATGCAGTTTGGTTAGGGAAGTTATCTCTAGTGTAACTTGTTTATTTGTTACGACTTAGGGGACAGATGATGTCATCTGTCACTGCCTTCTGTCAGAATAGTTTCTGATGGGCATCTACAATGTTGTTGTAGCAAACAGAATTGGGTTATGTACTCACACAGACATCCTCTGTGAACATATGTGGGGTGATCACTTGGTAACATTGTTGCGTTGCACAGTCAGTGTTGGTCTATGTGTGTACCTTCTCCAACATTAATGGCAGATCTTGTTTAAAATAGATTTGGTCCTACATTGCTGGCATTCTTTAGGCTGCTTACAGTTTGTACACATGTTCTACTGCAACATAGTCCGGTCATACATGGAAAGGATGCTATGTGTGACTTGTGTAATTTGAAGATGTACACATCTTCTACTACTGGCTATGTGATAGTTTCCCTCCCATTTCCAGGCTTTGTAAGATTACATGACTTCCACACACACATGACAGTACACCAGACACAGCACTTTTGTAGTTTCTCAGTGACCTCCTCATGTTGTCGCTCCAAGGGTCTGTGGGAGTCTCTCAGCAGTCGTTCCACATCCTTTGGTGTACATGAGGATGTACTCACGTCTGCATTCTACAACTTATGTCCCTGTTATCAGTAGTGTATCTTGTTAGTGTGTGAAATCATCTCTGCTCTGGATTTTTAATTTGCAACATGCAACACATCTGTCTCCTTCTTCACCCATACAATTTAGGATAGGTCTGTGACATGTCTGGACATTGCTTGACAAACATGCACATCCCACACCTGATTGGCATGTTGGAGACCTACACATTTTAGGGATTTTGTCACATTAGCTACCTTTCTCTTGGTCAGGCATGGGAGTCTCAATGAGAGGTGTGTTTTCACATGTGGTGGGTAATGGTATCATATAGACTATACTGGGTTACCTTGCTGACACATGTCAACCATTGTAGGTAATTGCAAATCCTTTCCTATCTAGGCCATTCACCCGTACATCAGTCTTCACATGTATATCCGGAATAGCTGCAGGTATGGCTCAACATTAGCAGATTTGTGTGACAAGTCTGTTAGAATGTACATGGGGAGTGCAAAAGATTCTGCTTACATACCACCCACACATTAATTTGGTGATGCATTCTCCCATTTTATTATTAACTCCTGGCTATGGGACATATGTATGGAGAGTGGGTCAGCACCCATTTCTGCCGCACTTGTCTAGCAACCATTAGCGCACTCCACAGCCAACATGTGTGAGCTATATTTGAGGTAGAGCACACCATGTGGCAGGGTTGAGGCCAATGGCGGTGCCGTTAAGTAACATTATTTATATACGGTGGAGGATTAGGTTCAAACTTTTGTACCTAACCCTGAACAGTCAATTAATGTCCATTGATACTAATCGTATTCCCCCTTGTCGCACATGCTCAGTGCTGGCGTTACAGCTACCTGCCTGAGATGTGACACAGTTTAGTTCCATATTTTCAAATGCACCATTTGGAAACAGCCCCTACAGTATGTACACCCTCCTTGCATAAATCTTGCCTGACCTGGGCATGAAGTGGTGAAAGGTGTAGGAATTTTCATTTTGTGTATTTAACACCACATATTTTTTCTGGTGCATGGATTTAGGCCTTCAACAGCCACATGGCCATGAGTTATGTGACGATGATGTGTAGCATTGAGGCGCTAGACATAGGCGCTAAACAACCTATGTTACAACCAACTTTGTAACAGTTATGTTTCTTTCCAGCTCTGTGAGGTATGAGCCTTGCTGATAATTACAAAGTGATATTAGTTGTACAGTGTCTAGGTATTGAAGTTATGTAAATTTGTTGTCTCCTGCGAACTCCGGCAGCAGTGTTTTGTAGTTCCCCTTCCTCCTGTGATGCACCATTGTCATCCTCCTCCTCATTGGGGACATCTACTAGTTTGTCCCAAGGGACATTAGTCCTTATACATATGTTATGAAAGATAGCACATTCAAGGATCATCTTTCATACCAGCGGTGGTACATGCAACAAGCTTCCTCCTGCCAGGCCTAGGCACCTGAACCTTGACATCAGGAGCCCAAATGTCCTTTCCACCACATTTTGTGTCCTTCTGTTCCCTTTATTGTATGCTTGCTCTTTCATCGTTGTCGAGTTGCCAAAAGGAGTCATCACCCATGGCTGGACGCCATAACCTTGGTCGGCTGCAAAGGAATGAGAGAACATGTGTTGGTCATGCATATTTGTGGTTTCAAATGTGCCATGGCAGATGTTAGTTTTAGGTGTAGTGGTGACTCAGACTTGCTTCTGGTATTGTGTGTGTTCATGCTTTGTGGAATGGTTGCATTGGTGTGCGGTGATGGAAATTACTATCATGGGTTGTGGCTCAGGGAACTGGTGATTGTCAAAATAAATCTAAACTGACAGTTCAACCGTGCCACATATGTGTTGTGCTGTCCATATTTGAGGCTTTGTCCTATTGTTAGTGGAACCTACCACCTCCTTGCACCACAATGGTATCATTTGTATTGACACCATGGTAGCCATACAGAGCCAAACTCAGACCTCCATGTTACCATGTGGCACTACACATGCAGTGCAACACTTAGGCCCTCATTATGACATTGGCAGTAAATCTTACTTACTGCCATTCTGACGGCTGCCAATATACCGCCGCTGTGGCTGATATCCGTTCACCATATTATGACACACACACACCAATCCATCAGTATTCAGCCACTGACACTATTCCGCCAGACACAAGGTCAGTGATGAAGTGGCGGTATCAAAACCCACACCGTTACGTCAACAGAACAATGCCCACCACATTATGACCCACAAATCACCACAGTGGACATTCAACAGTGGTAAACCATTGGCGGTACATACTGCTGAGCTCACAATGGACACCCATGTATAAAACAACACCACATTGGACAATTCAAACTACACACACCTGACACCCATACACACACCACACTCACACCACTATAAAACACACACCCACATTACCCACAACCCTTTACAAAAAACAATTACTGCTAGGGGTTTGACACCAAGACCACTGACACAACATGAGCCACACACTTTTCACACCTAAACACCACTCGCGCACTACACATCACACACACCAACACATCACCCAATACACCCTCACCAACACACCTCACATAACACCCATGGCACCAAAAAGACACCCCTGTTTCACAGAGGAGGAGTTAAGGGTTATGGTTGAGGAAATTATCAGGGTAGAGCCAAAGCTGTTTGGAGCACAGGTGCAGAAGATATCAATAGCTAGGAAGATGGAGCTATGGTGGAGAATCATGGAAAGGGTCTACGCTATGCAACAGCACCCCAGAACAAGGGATGACATCAGGAAGAGGTGGAACGACCTGTGGGGGAAGGTACGTTCCATAGCTGCAAGACACCAGCTCGCTATCCAGAGGACTGGCGATGGACCCCCACCTCCTCCCCCACAACTCACAGCATGGGAAGATCAATTCTTGGCAATACTGCATCCTGAGGGCCTGGCCGGAGTCCGAGGAGGACTGGACTCTGGTAAGTCAACTCTCTACAATTATCACCCCCTTATCTGCATGCCATCACATACCCTGACCCTCACTCCCATCACTCCACTACTTCCCACACACCCCACCTCACTCATCCCAATGCCAAGTCCTGCATGCTGTACAAATGCATGGAGACCCTCCACAGCCCTGCATGGACACTCATCACTAAAGCATGCACACCATAGAGAACTAACAATCCCACCATACACTAACATACACAAGTGAAAGCTGGCAGGGCAAATCCAACCAAAGAGGGGACGCCGCAGATGTACAATATGTCAGACACAGAAACCATTACACATCATTTACATCCCCACACGTACCCCAGCCAATGTCAGTGGAGAGGAGGTGCCAGCAATATTCAGTCCCCAACTAAATTTAAATAACACAAGCCTGACACCCATACACACACCACACCCACCCACTCACACCACTATAAAACACACGCCGACATTACCCAAAACCCTTTACTATTACAAACCATTGCCACCAGAGAAAGACAGCAAGACCACTGACACAACCAGAGCCACACACTACTCACACCTACACACCACTCACGTACCCCACATCACACACTCCAAAACATTACCCAACACACCCAAACCTACACACCTAACACAACACCCTTGGTACCACAAAGACACCCCCGATTCTCAGAGGAGCTAAGGGTCATGGTGGAGGAAATCATCAGGGTAGAGCCACAGCTATTTGGAGCACAGGTGCAGCAGATATCGATAGCTAGGAAGATGGATCTATGGCGGAGGATCGTGGACAGGGTCAATGCCGTGGGACAGTATCCAAGAACCAGGGATGACATCAGGAAAAGGTGGAACCACCTATGGGGGAAGGTATGTTCCATTGCAGCAGGAAACCAACTCGCTGTCCAGAGGACTGATGGTAGACCCCCACATCCTCCCCTACAACTAACAGCATGGGAGGAGCAAGTCTTGGCAATACTGCATCCTGAGAGCTTGGCCGGAGTAGGAGGAGGACTGGACTCTGGTAAGTCAACTCTCTACTATTATCACCCCCCTACCTGCATACCATCACATACCCTCACTCCCATCACACCACCATGTCCCCCACCCCCCCACCATCACATCTCACTCATTCCAATGCCAATCCCTACATGCTCTACCAATGCATGGACAACACTCACAGCCCGGCATGGACACCTATCACCAAAGCATGCACACTTGAGAGAATCAGCTAGGCCACCACATACCAACTTACAAAAGTGAAAGCTGCCAGGGCAAAAACAACCAAAGAGGGCAACCCACTGATGCACAATATGTCACGCACAGAAACAATTTCACATCATTTACATCCCCACAGGTATTCCAGCCAATGTCACCGGAAAGGAGATGTCAGCAATATCTAGTTCCCCAACTGAAGAGGCCCACAGTGATGACAGCAACTCTGGTCTTCAGGATCTGGATGACCTACCTGGCCCATCAGGGACCACTGGACAGCCATTTACCCAGGCCCAGTCACAGACCACCACAGAGCATCCCCCATCAGGAAACACCACTGCAGCACCCACCCAGCATACCCATACCTCTGTCCCCAGGACACGTCAATCAGCAGTGTGTCCACCTCTACAGGGACCCCAGGCCACACTTGACCCTCAAGTCAATCAGGGACCTGGGGTCAGTGGTAGTGGGCACACGGTTCAGGGGACAGAGGCACAGGCCAACAGGGAAACTAGGAGTAGTGCTGTGCACCAGGGGGAGAACAGGACCAGGGAACCGACTCTCCAGGAGGATCTCGTAGAGATCCTGGGAGCTTATCAACATTCCCAGGACATGAAGGGCCAGATCCTGGACAATGTGAAGGAGAACAGGCAGCTTCAGGAGGGACAGTACCAGGGGATAAGGGAGGACTTGCAGGTCATTAACAATACCCTGATCTCCATTGCAGGGGTGCTGGCAGACATGGCCAACATAATGAGGGAGGCAGTCTCACAACAGCAGGCCCCTGCCACTAGCCAGACATCTGAACAGCCTTCCACTTCCACTGCCACTAGTGGCCAGGAGGCCCCGCCACAGGACTCACAGGCCACCCAGACCCCTCCCCCTGCAGAAGGTGAACCACCCCGCAAACATTGCCTGCGATCCAGACAAAAGCCAGTTACACTTGCCAAGACCCCCCACCAGGAAATAAGACTGTCCTGATTGTCACCCTTGTATCCAACTCAGTCACCCCATCCACCTTGAACTGCCATGGCTCCCCTTCCTATGTCCCCATGGACAATGCACCTGTTCTAAAACCAGACTGGAAAAATACCCTGGACTTTCCTCCATCATAACCACATCCCATTGCATTTGCCCCTCCATATATTAGCACTTCAATAAACACCGTTTGAAAAAAAAACATTTTAGAGTATGTCAGGTATATCAAATATGTATTCATTGTTACAGGTACAAACATTGCAAATCAACTGCACAGAGCATGAGCATAGATTAATGACCTGTAGCTGGCTGTAGTGATCACACCAGGAGTATATGTGAGGTCACCAACATCTGCAAAATGAATTGCCAGAGGGAATAGTAAGTGGGCTTAGAAGATGAAAATATCAACATGCCATTGCCACACAATTTAAAAC